>NC_134955.1:21133117-21760373 GCF_965638725.1 Aptenodytes patagonicus
AGAAGTTGGTAAGTTTTCCAGTTCCGGTACAGCGGAGGCACCGTCCTTTCCCAGCGCAGGGGGTCTTTGCACACAGAGGAAAGGCAGGTCCGATTGGAGTGGGCAGCAAGGCAGCATCTCAGCCTGGTGGGGAAGGAACAGGCTGTAACGGGAGGGCACCCAATGGTGGAAAGTAAAATAGGCTCATCTGCGCTGCAAGAAAACCCTTGGTGTGGGCCATGCTTGGATTTTGTTGATTCGGTGGGTTTTTCAGAATGAGTTTTCTCCCCACCCAGCTCACAGCATCAGACCAGCCCAGCTAACACAGAGGACTTGTTACAGGGATCTTGTTTGGGGCTGGGCAGGAATTTTACAACTATCCGACCATACATGCCAGGTACCAGAAAACCAGCCCATGTATGCCTCCAGCTGCACATCATCATCTTGTCTGGGGTGTTTATCCAGGGATACTCAGCTCAGACACAACGCAGCACCTGGTTTGCAGTGGGGGACTGTGGTTTAGCCCATTTTCTGGCCTGGTTGAGTGCTGGCGGATGGAGGGGCTTCCCATGCAGATCTCGGAGTCCATCACACCTTTGTACCAGCAGACACATGCTACTGGCAACTCAGCAGGCAGAATATGCCCCCTGCCCAAGCCAAAGGCACAGTATTACACCCAACTTCAGCCTATCTAAGAGCATGTTGCTGCCAAGAAGGGATGCAATAGGGGGTCCAGGCCATTCCTCCAGGAACAAGCTGGGGGGAAAGGAAGAAGCAGCATATGGGACTTCGGTCAGGTTAAGACTAGTAACACAACATCACCAACTCGCACAGTGGAAGAGCTGGCACCGGCAGTGCCACCTGAGCCACCTTCCAGCACTTGCAGTTCCTACCCAATACATCCAAACAGCTAATGCTGTTCAAAGGACATCAGAGCCCAATATATAGCTATCATTTTTTTAAAACAAGTTTTTAATTCTCACCTTAAGCAACCCAGAGAAGCAACGCACTGGTTTCACAAGTGTGAAATCAAGACATCACCCCAAAGCGCGATGTTTATGTTTGAAGTCAGCAAACACCAGGAGGGGGAAGTGTGCGCTGATGGCTGGGAGAGGAAGCACAACTCGCTTTCATCAGCAGCAGCCACTTTAATAACACCACCTCTCCTCCGATCCCCCTCACAAGCACCTGTGAATGGACTTCTCCCCACGTTCCTGGGCTGTCTTGTGCTGAATTTCCCCACTGCCACCCCTCCAGCACCCAGACACGACAACTCGGAGACCCCAAAGTGCAGAAGACTTCATACCCTTTCAGAGGTGGCCACCTTTATCATCAAGTAACCTATAACACAGATTATATTATATATACACATTATCACTGAGTAGCTTATAATGTGGCTTACACACATTATAATGCAGATTACACACATTTCCCTCTGTTCTCCCAATTTGCACCAAGCTTTTAAAGTACGATGGCAAGCTGTGGTCACAACAATGATAATACTTTGCTACTAGACTATGGCAATACTGTGAAACCCAAATACAATGGCCAAGTCTTTTAGTTATAGAAATAACTAAAAAACTATGTAAGGCTGCATTTATATGCTATCCACCCGCCTCAACAGTACCAGTGTGCACTGCAGCGCTGCCAGTAAATAAAACCTCAACCCTCTCCCCACCATCTTTCCTGTGCTCCCAGCACTTACGTCTCGCTCTCATTTTCACACACATTTTTTTGCACCGTGCCTTGGTGCTCAGGTTAAGGTCTTCTGCCCAAGGATGGAGACGGGAGGAGAGAAGCAAGAGGGCTGATAAAGAAATTTGCTCTCCTCCCTGCTTATGCTCAGTAAGCCCAGCCTTGGTGCTTCTGCAAAGCTTAGCTGTTGCAATGTCAGAAGACGCAGCTTTAGACGTAAGCTAAACCCTCTGAGCAGAACAGCGAGTCTACAAGCAATTCTTTGTCAGCTTCTATTTTTAGATCTCACAGGGAATAAAAGAACATCCAAACATTTTTTTTTAAGCTCTTTTTGACAGGAACTCATCTTCTCCAGACAACAATAGCAAAAAACCAAAACAAACAAAAACCAGCACAAAAACCCTCGTTAAAAAAAGAGAAGTAAACTGAGGAATGCAAAAGTCCATGTGTTGCTTTGGGAAATGAAGACTAATTTTCTCTCTGCATTCCCTCCTTCCTCCATTCCAGTGTCTATAAAAAGGCCAGAAAAACCGGGGGGGGGAATCCCCTTTTTTCGGGTGATGCACTGACCTGGAAAGGAACTATATAAACACGGAACTTAGGAACCGGCTTCTTCTATTTGCTTAAGACTGGAAGAGCAGTTTACATTTCTTTAACCATAAACTAAAGGAAGCTACAACGATGGTCATTCTCCACCTGGACGTGCATTCCTCTCAAAATATTGTATTTTATTCTTTTTGGTCCATGTAGCAACACCATGGGACACGCTACTCTTCCCTTTTACCATCCCCATGGTCATTCTTGCCTCCAGCTATACATGGCAATTTTGGGTAAGCTAAAAGCTCTTATTGCATCTCCTTTTACTATGTAAAACTTTTCCTGCTTTTCGGCTCGGCAGCCACCGCCAGCTAGAGGCCACCCACACCTAACACATGCCCGAAGCAGCGGGGTGATGACATGCATCCTGGCTGATACCTAAGACGTCACCCTGAGCACTGTGGAGCTAGTGATGGTCACTAGCCAAAACCAAAGGAACAAGGATGCAAAAATAAGCTATCGTGCTGCCAGCAGCCTGTGCTCTCCTTGGCACAGAGGGGTGGCACCTTTTTTAAAACACAAATAAGGAAATAACAAATGTACCATTATATGAAGTCACTGGGACAGCCAATGAAATAAATGGGTAGGAAGTTAAAAATCCACTAACAAGACGCAGCTTGTCCGTGGAAAACTCGCCCAGAATAATCATTGAGGTGAATAAGTTATATGTCTGTAAGTTGAGTTAAAGTAAGACCTACGCTGACCGTGTGGTTCTTGCACTGCTTGCCAGAGCCCCTGGCTGCACCCCATTTTTAGGAGGGGAGGCAGCTTGAGCCATTAGCCTGATGCTGACCCAGACCCAGACTAATGCCCATCCCCTAGGAAAATATGTATTTTAAATGAGGTTCTCTGAGTACCACCCTCATTCCTTCAACCGCTTTAATGAGTTTAATTAGCTCACACCGCTTCCAAATACAGAACCCCATGCAGTAAATTATTTGTATTTGGCAGCCTCTGCAGAGGACACGCCCTGACCATTTTGCTGGCAGTACCTTGGACTTGCATTACCTTCAAACAACATCTCTGGACGCTAATGGGTGAGCTGTTGTTAACTTCTTTTCTTCTACCAAAGCCCCACGCAAGCATGTCCAGTAATAGAAAACTTCAGGAAAACAAGAAGTACTTAATCCGACACTGGAAAGCACTGAGAAAATGTCTCCCAAAGCTCTTTTACAGCCTTGAACCATATGCAGGACAGCGTTAGGATACAAAATTTTTAAGGAGATGAAACCAATTTTTTTTTTAATTACAACATAACCTTTCCCTTCCTTTTTGCTTGTTGATAACTCCTAAAATTACCCCAACTGAACAGTCGCAGGAATTTTTGCTATTTTTTTTTGTGCAAAAGCAACATTTTACACAAACAAGAAAATTTAATGGTTGTGTTCCCTTTGAGGAAATTGTTCACACAAGAATTCCTCCCTCCTCCCTTCATGGAAAACATGCTTATAAAATCCAACCTGAGGTGAAGACTTAAGGCAGACATAATGCTTCAGCTTATGAAACAGCAATGGTCATGTAGGACGCCCTGTTAAAAGCAGGTTGCCAGCTTAGAAGTCAATATAAAAATAACTCAAGGGTTCTTGTTGGGTTGTTTTGTAGTTTGTTTCTTTTAATAGCGTTGAAATCAACACCTGTGTCATTTGGTCAGGGCTCCAGAATGCATCTTATGATTCACAATATATTTGGCTGTTATCGCTTTACCATGGTCAACGTAAAACTAAACCTGACACTAAAGATGGATCCATTGAGACTGCTGGAGTTGAAAGACAGACATGCAACTTTCCAGCCAGGGAAAATTAAATGGTACTGATATTTTGGAGTAAGCCATATTATTGCAATAACAGTTTCTGTACTTTAGATATACGTGTAATGAAATGATGCTCAGGGGAGTAGTGGAAACGCAGCTGGGCAGGTTGGTGCTAGATGCTGGTAAGAGCTAAGTGTGGAAGAGGATGCGAATCTCCCAGTCACTGGCAAAGCCCTAGTGCTGGTAGCGGGCAGCTGGTAAGGTGCCACACCAGGCAGTGACCAGTGGCAAGCAGCATCAGCTCCCGACCATCAACAGCAGCCGAACCAGTGCTCCCGAAACTGTGGTCCGAGCCCACACCACCAACCACAACCCCGTGCAAACATGGAGCGCATCTCCGCATCAGTGCAGCGGGGCATCCCCAGTCCCAGAGCAAAGCCATGCCAGTCCCGGGGGTGCAGTGGGTGTAAACAGCTAGCACCTTTGCACATGGGCTTGGGGGATAAAATGAGTCTTCCCCTCTCCTCCACCAGCCCCACATTCACCCCAAAGCCCCCAATGACACTTTTTTTTCCTTGCAAGGGCACCCTCAGCACTTGGGGTATTTCCTAATTAGATAAACACTGGCCTCCGAAGGGCTCGGCAAGGATTGCTCATGTCACCACGCTGCCATCTCATGGGCTCTACCACAATGGCAGAGTTTTCCCCCGACCCATGGCAGCAAGGCCAAGACCCTGGCACGCACCCCTCCATCAGGGAGATGGCAGAGCACTGCCACACTTCGTGGCATGTACCACCGTGTAACGACATATGCCCCCAGCATCCCTAGGCAACCTCAAACCAGCATGAACCAGAAATTCAGGTTTGCCAACTCCCCAGTTTGCCAACTTCCCCACCCCTGGTTTGGAAACCTCCTGCGATGATCGGGAGGAGGCATGAATTCAGCTTGGTTTCTGGGGGGAGAAAGCTATGCCTGAGCACATCATCTCGCTCATCCCTCATTTTACCCCACAAGGGACTCAAAGGTGGAAGGGTGGCACAATGAATGGCCTGAGCCAGCCCCACATTTGGAGTTCAGCTTCACGTGGTGCATGCAGAGCCCCGAGCAGGTCTGGTGTGGACCCGAACCCGCAGGTGCCACCATGGAGCCCAGTACCCATGGGGATGTAGAACCAAGTGAGCCAGGTGACATGGGCAGACATCAAACCAGACGTCTTCTTTCCATTTCTAGTTTTTTGGAGGTATTCAGGCAGTACCTTTGATCAAATATGCCTGAGAAAGCAACACAAGGAATTCAGAAAAAACAATGCTCAAAACTGCAGTGGATCTATTACCTACAATTACTGTCTTCCACGTCCTCAGCATTTCTGATGTGAATAATGGACAGCAACAGAAGCGGGATAAAAGCAAGTCAAAGGGGACCACAGCAGGCTCAATCTATTAATGAAAATGTTTGAGAAGGGTTTTTCCAGTGAAAGCTGGAGCTTGCATGGGGGAGGTGACAGTACACATAGAAGAACTAAAAAAAATTACAAAACCCCTTCTCGGATGAGATAAAAAGCAGAGGGAGAAGTTTAAGTAGATGAGAGCCTGTGGCAGTAATATAAAGACAAGCATTTGGTATGATGGAGACCCATGCAAGACTGCCCATAAAAGCAGCAGCAGATGCTGTTCTCCCCAGGAAACAAACAAACACAACTCAAGTATAACCTGTGTTTCAAGATGCAGTCTTACTTAGCTGAAGACATGCTCAGGTAAAGGGAAAAAAAAAAAAAAAAAGAAAAGATAATTTGAACTTGAAAGATGCATTTATCTTAAAAATGCTTTAACATTCACCCAACAAAGCAACAACTAGACAGTTCACTTAAAACATGTTCACTTAAAACAGTACACTTATAAACACAAAATTTCAGTTAATTGCTACAAAAGACATTTACAAGCAGGATGATGATTTCCTCAGCAGCTTGGGAAATGGGAATCTTCCTGTTCCAGGATCAAAACCTGGGAGAGCTGAATGCATCCTACTAAAGTGCAGCTGGACTCAGCACTGTGCAAGAAGGCTTTGAAAAGGGAAGTTGTCAATAAATAAGCATCTGAGGGCAGTGGAGGGTGTTTTGATAGGGAAAGCACAAAGAAATAACTTTTTTTCCCTAAAGTAAAGGGTGGGGCCAACACGAAGATTAAGATCCATGCTCAAGTTAGAACATGCCTGCAGGCCTTCAGATAAGACTTCAAAATAGAACAGCAATTGCATGGGAGTTTTTTGCTTTTTATTTTTTACGAAACATCAAGTCCTTCAGCAGGAAGGATTTTTCCAGAGAGCAGAGATCAGAGTTGGTTTGCTCTTTATCATCACTGTTAGTTGAGCAGAGAGGAGCCTCTGTGAACCCACCCTTTAATTTAAAGCACAGTTCCTTCAGTCTTGTCCTGGCTGAGTACAAACCAAGGAGTTCATCTTCCCGGTTCCCATTTCCAGTGTAAGCCCGGACCTGGATTCCCATCTTGGCTCACTGGTTGCAAACCGTCCTTTAGCACCTGCTTCAGACAGATGCATGGCTGCAGCAAAACAAAAGCAGCACCTTCCCCACCTGCTCCAAGCAGCCTATCCTCTCCTCATGGATATCTCCCCACCAGATCCTCTCCTAGGACCCAGGAGGGCGAGCACTAAATCTCTTTTGCAGCAGTAAAGCCTGTGCTGTGCTAAAGCTATTACATGTTTCTCCCACTTCCTTCCATTGAAAGAAAACAAAAGCTTGTACCATTATCAGAAAATACTTGCTTTCCCAGATTGTTTCTCCCCTCCTTATTTCAGAAGGGTTTTCAGTAGAATAACAGGCTCACTCCCAACAAAAAGCAGCAGGGGGTGATTTGGGACAGAGAGGCCCTTCTAGACCCCACCCAGCAAATCCAGCACGGACCCAGGAGCAACCCAGGAGCAGCCCGCTCCTGCCCTTCCCATCCCTGCTGGGGACCGCATGCTCCAGAACCTCCTCCATCACCCTACAGATCCTGCAGAGGAGACAATGCTCCAGCTGCATGGCCTGAAAAGACGGGGCCAACTCTGCACCACTGACCTGGCTTCAAGTGGTTGCCCTTGTTTTCTAGCTGCAGACCATCTTCAGAAGATACTCTGCCCACTCTGAGTATCTGCTGTATCATACTCTGAGTATCATACTTTGAGTATCTGTTGTTCCTCTCTTCTCACCACGTGCTGCACTTCCTTCCTGCCAGATCCCTTATCACCACGTTTCACCCCAAAACCACCCGGATGAAACTTCCACTCTTGCTGATGCTGCTCTTTTATTCAGCAACCAAAGGAAACACTCTCACACCAGGCACTAAGCCCGCGGTGCTCCTGCCAATGAGCAATGCAGAATTAAACACAGGTGTCACATGAAAACACAGTGCCAAGCTTACAGTTCCCAAAAAAGCACTGAATGCATGCACACACTCAGTCACTTTTTATTTTTAATTTTTTTTTTTTTAAGCAACCAGAGTATCAAGCGTCAGGTCCTAAAACCAAGAAGGGCACCAAAAGTCCAAGTATTATTCAGGATATGAAATACTCAACTACCGCAACCCAAGCTGACACCTTGCAAACTCCTAACCGAAATCTGCCCATGACAGCTGTTGCCAAGCCCAAACAGCTTTCATACACGTGGCGGTTCCCTGCAACAAAAGCATGATCCAGACTCCGTACCCCAAAACCGATGCAAGGGAAAGTGTGGAGTTGCAGACAACACGCTCCTGCAGGAGCTCACCACCAGCCCTGCACTATCTGCTGATGAAAGCTCCCAGGAGGTCTCATCCAGAAGAGGAAAGGTCAGGTCTTAACCCTGGCATGAGGCTCTACCAAAGACTGAACGGATTTTGGAAGTATGAGCTTCAAAATAAATAAGTAAATTCTCAGTCCAAGAACACAGGGAAAAAAAAAGACCCCTTTGGCAAGTTTCTGGTGTTAAATGATCCATAACTTCTTCCAAGGAAGATCCTGTTTACCATGGCAAGTTCTGCCCAGCCCCAGAGCAGCATGGGGCTTGCAAGCATCCCTGTACTCCCACAGCCCTGCTCTGCCCCGCCAGCAGCTGCAGGATGTGGGCTCGGTGTTTGGGGGAGCAGCAACCCTTTTTTTCTTTCTGACTCAAGGCTGGACCAGTGACTGCATGCGGTGTTGACACCTTCAGTAGGCTGGGCTGCCATTTCTGACAGCGCTTGTAGTCGTTAAAAAGGCACCACAGCATGAAAGGACTTGTTGGCAAGCAAAACAGTCTCAGCTCAGGGAATGTTTCCTTCATTTCATTTATTGCCAATTAGCAGAAACTCCTCATCACTGATTTGGGTATTGAGGAAAAAAAAAAAAACAAAAACATAAGTAATCAGTCATTTAAACACCTTCCTTGTCCCTTCCCCAGGTTCAGCCTAAGCCAGACACCTCTCCAGCCCCACCGCTGGGTTCAACTTCCCCGATGCCCACCGTGATGCAGCGGCATGCCGCGGATGCAGCATGGACACCTCTTGTCTGTCCTTCATCCTGCCAGCGTTCAACATGGCATGTGCTTATTATTTACACTCAGCTTAATTGCTTTCCTCAGATAATGTGATCAGAGACAAGCACAGAGAAACACCTAGCTGCGCAGTTCACTTTGGAAAGTCTGATCATCTCTGCTGGTAACTACCAAGAGACAGACAGCATCAGCAACCCAACCTGAAAATGCTTCTCCCCTTCTGGTTTTTATACCACTGCTCTTTGAGAAGCTTTTTCATGGCCACTTTGATGTTTGCAAAAGCCCAGGACCAGCTCATCTGACCCCCAGGATCTGCAGTGGCTTTTCAGTCTGTAGACATCCGAAAAGGAGAAGCCCAGCAGCCTGTGGACTGATGAAGATGACCTTCAGGTTTTACATGAGAATTTGTTGGCTCTCTTATCATCTCAGAGACAACAACATTTGCAGGTAAGTCCCAAGTGTCTCCAGACAGTCAGCCACAGCCCAAACCACTACACAAAGACCTGAAATTTAAGCTGCCATTCCTTATGCCTGCCCTCCCATGGGATTCCTGCACTACAGCATCTCCATCAGCATGTCATTCCTCTGTCCAAACTTCCTTCTTCTAGCCTTTTAAACTTGTTGTCCAAATTCAGTTTTTTGATCCCATTCTCAACTGCTTTTAAGAAGTAGGCAGTGGCAATCTTACAATTGCTGCAGCTGGGGCAAAAGCTGAAGCACAAGCCACCCCTCCGACCTGGGAAAGGTCCCTCACAAGATGCACCCAACTCTAACATCGCGCCCTCTTAGGCGCCAAAATCCACCAAAAAACAGATTTCAATACTTCTGCCAGTGGGCTGCTCCTCCCTCTTCTCCTCCCTGCCAGCAACACGCCTTCGGCTTAAAAAGCTTCCGGAACTACAAAAACTTTAAAGAAAGTGATAGAGAAATGTATTATTAAGAGAAGGTCATAAAAGAACAACAACTTGAAAAGAACTGCAGCTAAAAACACCCAATCCCCACACCCCTTCTTTAGAGAAAACATTATCAGATGTCATTACCCAATGGTAAAAACATGTATGTTTGTTTTTTAATTAATCCAGTGTTCAAAATACCACCTTTTCTTGCCAGGGATCACAGGAAGAGACCTTGGGAAAAGATCTTGTTTGCTGCCTCAAAGATCTCACTTTTCTGTGCCATCTGATGGTAAGACACTGTCTGAAACTGGCACCTGAAAATCTGTATTTTCTTCTAGCACAACCTAACTTTGCAAAATAACTTTCTAAAGAGAACAAAGTATTTTGGCCACCCATACCAAGTTGCAGAGTGTTTGTGCAATATGGATTTATTTTTATTTTTTAATACTTCAGAGTATCGAGGTGGAGAATGTGGGAAGGAGATAACGTCAACAAGCGGAGCAGCAGTGCAGAGCAAGCGTCAGAGCAGGGCTGGAAACTGCCTCTTGTCTGACCCAAATCCTAGGTAGGACTGGAAAAATCTGCATTATGGACAGACTGAATTGGTTACTCAGTCTGCTGCCCAAAATCTTCCCAGCTCTAAAGGGTGTAACTGACGTTTAGTGGAGAACAAAATAGCCATGATGTACGGCAACCTGATGGCTTCCTTCAACAGTAGGATGAGCAAAATAAAGGGAGTCCATTAAATGCCCCCCAGCAGACAGTTTTGTGCCATTTCCTTGCTTAAATAAGCTCTGGTTTACTGATCACATAGGAAAATACCCAGGAATTACTGCAGGCAGGTAAGGGAACACCTGTGCTAACATTTTATCAAACTGAGCACGTACAAGGGGAAGGTTAGCACACCAGGGCATGCTTTTTCCTCTAAAGATGTAAATGAAATCCAGGGATAACTTCTCCAGAATGTCCAGAAACCTTGTCCAGTCACACTCTTTACTTTCTAACCCTGAACAAATATACACCTTTCCCCCATTCAGAAACACTCAAAATAATACTTTTTTAAGAAACCACACACAAAAAAATAATTTTGTCAGTCCATTACTTTGGTGACTAACTCTTGCCCTGCTGTCCCCCCGAGCTGCCCCCTTCCCTCCACCATAAAACAAGCAGCACATCTCATATGTGCCCATTCCCCCTGCTCTCTGCCTGTCCGTGCAGGCATTCGTACCTGTAGTCCACCTGTGCCCCTGTCAAAGTTATGTGAAACTGGCCCAATGCAAAATTTAGTAGCATTGAATGTATTGAGTGTGCAAGCCTCCTGCTTCCCTGAGAAGACAAGGTGAATACCCACCAAAAAGCACTTCAAAGGACAACCACTGCTATACTGTTAAAAAGTTTGCTAAAGGAGACGCACCAATATGCTGGGGTCTCCCCAGAGGAGGCGGATTAGGGTTATTTTGAAGGACAGCCACCGAGCAGGACCACAGAGACATACTGGGAAAGAGGCAGGGCTCAGCTTCACAGCCACCACCTCCCTCCATCCGCTCAGCCCGGAGGAACCAGGAAGACATGCCCACATGATGTCATTACTGGGTTGGCATCTAAATAAAGGAAGCTTTTTATAGAATTTCCCACTGACAAACTTAATCCGGTAAACCCCGATAGCCAAGACTTCGTCGAGCAGAAGGGAAGGAAAACGGAAAACAATAACCGTACCATCGCCAGGGCCAGGGCAGGTGGGCAGCGTCTCAGGAAAGAAACCAAAACAAATCCAAATTTACTCCTTAATACCTGCACATTGGATAAAAAGCACGGGTAAGAGCAGCGCTTAACGTAAGGGAAATGTGTTTTTACACCATCTGTCACAAGGAAATGCAGCCTATTTCCAGGGTAGGGGAGAGAAGGATGAAGACGAAGAGGGAGGATAGGGAGAGAAAAACTTTGCTTAAAGAGAGTAAATAAAACGTACTTTCATGTCAGAGAGGTTTTCCAGCTTCATATTATTCATGTGGCAATTACTGTGCTTCCTAAAAGCAAACTGGGTGTTTCTGCATATTCAGAAGACTCTTAGCTGCAAACACCTTAAGCTCAAATCATCAGCAAGCAGCATTTGCTGCAAGTTTCTCAAAAAAAAAAAAAAAAACAACTAACAAAAGCAAAACCATCTGACAGCTCGGTCGAGTTCATGTGTGCCTGCATGTCATCCTCTTCTTCATAACTCTTCATCACTTCCACAGCGCTACCGAGCGGTTCCCCTTCCTCCCTCTGTTCCTCCTTGCATCTTCAGCTGGGCATCCACATGGAGAGCAGTTGCAATAGCCTAGTGACTCATGCTGCAGTAATGTGGGTGGGAACTGCTCCTATGCCCAGCTTCTAAGGACACAGCCTTTTATGGTATTTTTAGAGTGGAAGCTGTTGTGGTTTGTAGCACTTTGCCTTTCGTCTTGCAGGAGCCTCAGAGAAAAGAGCTCATGCTCCCCCGGGGCTTCAAGACGCCAACAGCGAGGAGCCCACAAAGGTGATCAGCAAGCCAACACCAGGCTCCATGGACTTCCTCGCCCAGCCACGCCAGGGATGCTCAAGGATGTCACCTGCTCCACGCAGCAGTGCCACAGCTCATTCGCAGGCTCTCCCATCCACGCCGCAGGTCATTGGGTGGCTCCCCTGCCCCACAGCCTCCGAACCAGACGTACAAGCGGAGTGTGGGTGTGAGCTATTCTGTGGACATCTTAACTACTGCGGCCCAACTTTCTAAGGAGTCATTCTCTGCATCCCCTGAGTCTTACCACCCTGTGGCAATACACTAACAACCTCTTCATCATTTCCAGTGATGAGCCACCTAACATACTGTTTCTACCCTTGATGGGCTGTCAGCATATGAGAAGCTGGCAGGGCTGCCAGAGTCCTATCTGTTTTTCCTCAGGGTGAGCCGTTAACTTAGGACTGCTTCTCTCCAGCAAGCAGAAAATTAACTCTGTAGGGTTTCTACCCCATAAAAATTTAGCTGAAACAGGGCAAGAGGTTATTAGGGAAAAGCAGGCAGGGGTGTTGCACTGAAACCAGGTTAAAAGCATCAGGAAGAAGTACAGTGGCAGAAAAGCCACTCTCCAGGCTTGTGGACCACAGCACATGCGACTCAAACTTGGCAAGGTAACGAAGCAGACTCAGCTGTGCTCTCTAAAAGCTGAGGGTCACACGTGAGATTAAAACAGTATCCCAAAATATTACCCCATAGGGCTTGAAACAGGACTCTGGTTGCAAACACGCAGCGGATTGCTCTACAGGACAGCTCTCTACTCTCCTTTGCACCTGAAGCATTATCTGCTCTAGAAGAGAAGGGCATGAAAGTTTCTGCATCCCCCAATCACAACTCCAACCAGCCGCTGATTTTAGTCCTTTAAAAGCTGTTAAATTCAAGAGGAAATTAAATTATAATCTGCACATGCCTAAAAAGTCTAGGAGAAAAGCTATCAGGATGAAGGAAAAAGTAGTAATCAATCCTCCTGATGCAACGCCACTGACATTGAAGATATTTTTTTTATTCCTTCTGAAATCCCAGTGAGCTCTGGAAGGAGTCAGCTTACCAGTCAGGACAGATGAATGACAGATCGCCCCTACAGACAGATTTCACCGAGTGGGAAGATGCAGTGGAAAGCTGCTCTGGAGCCACTTCTCAGGTACAAGAGACACAGCAGAGGGGAAGTTTGGGGGAGGTCTGTGTCAGCAAGCACTACACAGCCCACAACATACCTTGGAGGCGAGCCAGAAAGACAACATCCCTCAAGAGCAGCAGACTGCTGCAACAAAAAACCCTCCAGCCCTAATGCAAGCTAAAAGGTGATTCAATGCATTGCCCTCGGCACAGCAACCCCCAGCATCTGCTAAACAAGATGCCCAAGATGCCCCACACCAGGGGGACAGCCAGAGCTCCCCAGATAGACCAAGATGGAGTCTTTTGCTCCCCGAGCAGATGAAATACATTTCAAAGTTTGGGGAGTCTTCCTGCTATTAGATAACGGATCACGATTACAGAATTAAAGTTTTAAAAAAAATAATCACGTGAAAGGCTCCATCCTGTTCAGAAGAATACAATGAATTTCCTGTAGTCTTGCCCTAAAGACCACAACATCACACCCGATTACTATCCCATCTTACTCCTAAGTCCTGCAGAGCCAGCATGGTCATAGGAAAGCAAAATGAGCCCTGCCTTGCCTCATTTCTCATTAAACTACTAACTACACACAGCAATGGCTGTGTAAGAGGTAGGGCAAATTACTTCATTTTCATTATCCTTTACTTGGATCAGCATTATCAAATTTGATTTAAAAAAAAAAAAATCAGGAAGAAAATTGAACTGAACACAATAAAGCCTAAAGCTCCTACGGACAGAAAAGGGACACATCCAAGCCTGAACTCAGGTTCACATCTCCCACGCCAGAGACACCTCTCTGTATGAAGCCTTTAGTTATCAAAAACTGCCATTTGTACCCCCGGGAAAGGAGGAAATGCCAGTTTGCCCCAACACGCTCAACTCTGCAGTTGCTGCAGGTGACTTGGTGCCGCTCTGACCTTGGCGTGCTGGCAGACCCCAGGGACCCTGCCCCACGAGACCAGCCCTCAACTCCAGCTGTGCAGTACACCTGCATTTAACATAATTTTGATACTTTCGCCCACAAACAAGAAAGCTTTCCCAGCCAGCAGGTTCTCTGCAAACCTAAAAGCATTGGATGCTGATTCCTACAGAGCAACAACCTCCCTTTAATGCAGAAGTCAGCTGGTGCCAGCGCACCCAGGGCTTGGATGCATCCATGCTTGGACGCATCCAGCCTTTGTGGCTGATGATGTCTCCAAAGGAGCAAATCCAGACAGTCCCTCCAAGTGCTTGCAGCCCTCTCCTCCTCCTCCGAGTGCTCCGGTGACCACCCTGCTGAACCCCACTGGAGCTGGGGTGCAGTTCCCCTGGAGCAGACCAGCCTGTGGATTGCTAGGACGGCTGCGGGAAGGGATGGATGCCTTTCTCCCCCTCTTCATGGGCAAAGGACTCCCTTTAAAAGCAGGCTGAGGAAGATGCAAGGCAGATGTGCCTCTCCAGAGGAAGAGGCACGGGTTTACAGCATTGGTTAGCTGGAGGACACAACCCTGGCTCCACTGAAATGAATGGGAATGCTGCTAACGAATTTACAATGAAACTCAGATTTCCACTAGTCTTCACAGAAGGCCCATCTGAACTAGAAAGGAGTGTTTGCTGGAAAGACTGCGCTTCTCCAAGCTCCGGTTCCTCATGAGTTTTCCCTGCTTATCTTATTCCTTCCCCCTCCCAAATTTGCAGATGGGTTTAAGCCCACAGCAGCTTCTGCTCTGGACACTTCTCAAAGTAGTTTGCATCATCAGGCTTGATGTAATGACTACAGGAGCCCTTACAACGGGGGAAAAAAAAACAAAAAACCCAAAGATAATCCAAGAAATTACGTCCTTCACAGGATCTGCAGATGGTGTATCCCTCCCAGAAGGACCAAAATGGTTTAAAAGACAGGTAAGAGCCTTCCAGAAGGAGATGCAGACAGTAGCAGCAGACCCTAATGCCCAACTTTCAAAGCCCTTTAAGATGAAAAGTAAGTTCTTCATTGCCATTCCAGCCAGGAGAAAAGAAGGGTACAGTGGACGGTGACACAGGTGGTGCTTAAAACAGACCACCCATCATTTTACAGGAAGGGGGGAAAAAAGCAAAAAAGAGAAGTATCCCACTGTGTGCAGACTTAACGACCTTTGCAGGGTCACAGACTTCAGCTAAGAATCTGTTTGGCTGGAACCGGTCTGCAAATTATATAGTAACTGGAGGCTTTAAAAGCCTTGCAAGAAAATCTTATAAAATAAATAAAAATCAGCTGGGCAGGTTCTGTCTGACAACTCATTTTTTCCCCATCCGATACAATGCCGCACGGAGAGACGTGGCATGAATCAACCCATTTTGGCAGCACACGTCTAGCCAGGAAAGGCAGGACGTGGTGCTGTGCCAGTACATGGGGAACACCCTCCAGAAGGCTCTGTTTACCCAGCAGGAGCCAATGCAATCCCTACACAAAGCCTGTAAGAACATTTAAGGCTCAAAAGTCATCTGAAACAGGTCCGTTCTCCCCTCCCACTCCATAAATACAATCCAAATTGGGTCATCTCCTAACAATAATTGAATGACACTCATTTAAGCCTCCACTGCAGTGTTGACATAATCTAGGTCCTTTCATTCTCCTTGTACTGCAAGTGCTAAGGATGCTTTTGTACATCCTCTGAAGTACTCCATTTAAAAAACCATGGTAACTAGGGCATTGCATTCAGCTGCTCTTGAAAAAAAGCCATTCCCCTTCCCTCTCAATAGGCTCTTAGGAGGCTTGGGCAGAAAAACATTGCCTAATTCAAACTCGGCTCCATGAACTTCCTCGCCCAGCCACGCCAGGGATGCTCAAGGATGTCACCTGCCCAGAGTCGGGCACTGGGGATGGGGCGAGCATGACTACTGGGTACCACTTGGGTCTGCAGTGTGAAAAACACCAGCAATATGATGGCATATGGAGAAAGAGAGCCCTTACCTGTGTCCTGCAGCTAAGCAGCACCCAAAAGTCCCATTTTAAGCCACTGAGCCTGACAGTGTAACTGCAGCATTCAATAGGTAAAATATCGTATTTTCTTTAAAAACTATTGGAGGGATTTAGGAGCACTCAACTCTTTTTAGGGGATGACAGGATTATTCAGCTCCAGTACTTTAGCGTGACAAGGACCGGAGGAACCAAGAAGCAAGTTTTTCTGTTATACTTGCATGGCAGTAAAAGTTTAAGGGGTTTTGGTGGTTTTTTTTTTCCTTGCTCATTTCTAACGCCCCAGAACTGCGACACCCTCCTGCATGGCAGCTTTTGAAGTTCATCTGCTGGCACCAGCGTCCTCCTCCTTTCTGAAATAGAAACATCCAGAGGTGTGGGCACAGAGATCAGATGGAAAAAACAGGGCAGCTCCCACTAAAAAAGCCGTTAACTGGGAAAAACCAAAAAAGGGACTTTTATCTAAGATGGAAGGCCCATTATTTTTTTTTCATAGCTCTGTGTTCATTAAAAAAAACCAAAAAAAACAAAAAACCCCCACATGCACCAGCAGCAGAAAGTCTAACAACTTTAACATGACCTAACTGTTCCGCTATCCATTCTACACAATTTTAGCAGACTTTTTTCCAAATCCCACTACGTACTGTTATGGAGCCACATTCCAAGATTTAAGGTTTTAAAAATAGAAGCCTTTAACCACAACGTCTGCAAAAATACCCTGGAAAAAAAAAATTAACAAAAAAAAATGCAAAACTTCAAGTCCTATCCTGTTACAGAGGCTATTCCCCAAATGATGCACAGAAAGACACCTTGCACCTGTGTGTAGGAAGCAGCATCGTATTCACGATAGCACTGCTGCAGAGGACTTTATAACAAAATTCATGTCCGTTCAACAGAGATGCAAGCTTGGGAGAAGACAGGCAGTTTTAAAGATTTAAATAGCATTCTTAAATGGGGAAACCGAGGCACGTAATGATTAGCCGATTCCTCATGCAGCAGAAAATTTATTTCTTCCAGCTAATACAACGTCATCTTTGCTAACACAGGCTGCTGTGGCGAGAGACGTGAGAGGAGTGAACTGAGGACAAGCTCAGCAGTTAACTTTGAATTCCGATTCCACTCCTGCCACCATCCACTGTGTTATTTTTCAGGAGGAAAACAGGAGAAAGCTTATCAAGTAAAACAAGACAACAACAACAATTTGGGGAAATGCTCACAACCAGATGGGTCAGCCTACCTCGTGTTGGACATGGGGCCATAAAACCAAGTACCAGCATGCCTCCTAGCCAACTTATGAGACACGCAAAGACTGAAGGTGTTCTGAGGCTGAACTATTGTGCCCTTATTTCTAAATATAGGGGAATAATACTAAAAAGTCTTAAACTTATGTAAGCAGTGAAGAAAAAAAAAAAGCTAAAATAACAAGGGGCTTGCATGAGATGCCCCCATTGCCACTGCAACATGCACGCAGCAATAAGTAGATTTTTAATAGCCAGTATTTAGCATCGTTTTGTTGCTATTTTTCTTGAGATTGTAAGAGCACACTCCTGCGTATGAGCCTTACGGGGGGGGGGGAGAATAGACAAAGCTACCACTCCTAGCATTGCTCTGGTAGACCTCTGCTCATTTAGGCTTTTGAAGACAGAAATTTATTATGGGAATTAATGAAGAGCATTAACGCCGGGGAGCGTGTCAGGGACCAGCAGTCTCCCAAGACTGCTCCCTGCTACCTCCCCTGGGATGAGTACAGCAGCTCTTGGCTGTGCTCCCCCATCTCCACCACAGACAAGGCAACTGGGAAGAGTCTGCTCACAGTCAAGTTTATGAATGTTTCAGCAATTGCCTCCTCCTTCAAGCAGCTGCCCAAAAGCTTACCCAAACCCGGGCCCCCTGCCACATCATCTGGCTGCCCTAACTAATGAGCTCCTCTGTTTGTAAACCCAAGCCTTGACAGACACTCTCTGGCATGTGGGTACGTAACACGCTTGGCACAACCGCAGATGCTCACTGCTCCCAACCTGCTGCAAGGCTTCTCCATCCCCTGCACCATGAACCTCGTGGGACACCAGCCCCTTGACTTCAGATCAGCAAAGACTGGCACTTCACAGGCTCTGCTCCAGCAGAAAGGCAGAAGGTCAGGAGGAAACTCTCCAACAGCATTTGACTCTGCTTTGCAAAGCCAGACTGTGCCGAGTTCCACCTCATGGTGGAAAGGACACATGGGCACACCAAGCCCGATGGAAGTTTAGCTCCCAGGACCACTAATGCCAGCTACACTGTGGCAAGTCACCTTGTTTAATGCCTAACATGTCATCTTCGGTCCATGCTCTCCTCCTCCCTTCAGGGGAAGGACATGTCCATGGCATACCTCAACCTGAACAGCAGAATTTTGGTGTTGTGTTGCCACAAGGTTCTTCAGGAACACAAAAGACCAAAGAAAGCTACTTGCACTTGGAGCAAGAGATGGAGAAGTCTGCAGCGCTCTGTTGTGGCATAGGGGAAAAACAGCAACTAAATGCTTTTTGGAGAGCAGATGACAGTAGCCTGGTTTTGCTGCTGCTGCTATTCCTAAAGTAACATCAGTCACATTCTGGTCCCAGGTGAAGAACAAATCCCACATGCACAGCGAATACAAGCCTCATGGGAAACCATGATGGGTACCGTGGGACGACCCAAAAAGCAAGAGGAGAGAAGCCCCACCGAGCCACCAGCACTCAGCCAGGCAGGCAGCTATTTCCTCTGCTCAGACCCATCATCAATTAAATTAGTCATCTTAGTGTTTGGGAGCCCTTGCATGGGACAAAGGCCCTTCTCAATCTGATCTAGCACCAACCACCAGAAGATGGGGAAGGGGGAGAGTTTTAAGGAAATCCCATTGGAAAGAGAAACCAAGACACACAGGAAAAGTTCACCAAAACCAGTCACCACCCAGTTTCTACCCTATTGCTGCTGATGGATCTCCAATCCTCTCAACATGGACCAGCACAGAGAAAACACAAGGCTTGGCACAGAAGTAGAGATTTGTAGGCTTAACTTCTAGCCTGCTACTTTCATCAGTCACCTCGAACAAGAGCCCTCACCGTTCATGGTAACTGGCACAGCTTCCCCTTTGCCTCCAAAGCCCATACCAAGTAACACCTCTATATGCACAAAGCAGAAATCCATAGACATGCAAAGAAAAATCTTTGCTGAGGGAAGACCAGAAAAACCCACAGCCAACAGACCTGTCCTCCTCACGCACCACAGTAAATTAAGCTGCTGGAAAGTGTACTATCTATTGTGGAGCCTGACAATCAATTCACTGGATGCATTATTATTTCCATCAAGCCATCTCAAGCAGTAGTGCTCTTGCATAGGAACCTGTGAGTTGGGTTTTGGATGTGTTGGATTTTCATGTGCATGGACATCAACTTTGGCAATTTTGAAGAAACAGGGCTGGTTATTTTCTTATCACAGCATTTGGAAAACTGAAATGAGTTCGTCTGTAGCTTTCAGTACTTTTAACTGAGTGATTGAATGGAGAAAGCAGCCAACTTCTGTCTTCCTCTAGATGAACTGCTGAGATCACGCTGTTAGCAAGCATCGCTCTCACTTCATTTTTAGCTGGAAAGACAGACAGTACAAAGGGGTGTCCAGCTACAGAATGGAAAGACTGATAAATGACCTAATGTTTCAGCAAGAGAATAAATGCAAGATGTGCAACAAAAATGCCTGCTGAGTAATAGATGTGGGGTCATGTGGGCATGTTTCCAAATTCCTTCTCTTCAGTATGTTCAACAACTCCACCAGAAAGTCAATGCAATGAAGCACAGAACGCTTTTTCAACTAAGTCTGCAATTACCCTATTTTCTCTCCAATTAGAAGGTCAGTTCTAATCCTCTTCAAAGCATCCACAAAGTGTTTGCCTAAACACAGACTCCAGAGCAGCACAGTCAAGGCAGACAGAGTACTGTCATGAAATATTAAGCTGTGGGCATCATAAAAAAGGCATCTATGTCCCGAGGCAAGAAACAAAACAACCTGCAGGAGCCACTGGTGTCATGCAAACCATGTCAGGAACAAAGAACAACTGTTCACAGTGAAAGACCATGAGACAGCAGATTAAAAAAGTCAAACAGAAGGAGGAAATACTTCTTCCAAGTGACCCACAGTTGGGCTGTGGCATGTTCTGCTACTCAGAGCAAGTTATAGAAAGTGTCTGCAAAGTAACATGCAAACTGCAGGAGAACAAGACTATCTGCAGCTGTTAAACCCAGCGACTCATTCTCCTTCCCTGAGGATCCACTCTGGTCGTCACTGGGGGGGCATACTGGCTGAGTTGGACCTTGGCTGGAGCCAGCGTGGCAGGTCTTCCACTCTTGAGCTACCATATGTTGGCATCACAGCAAAAGCTGGGAGAGGTTTGGGCTCCAGCATTTAAGCCCTCTGTCCTAGCATCTTAAGAGACCATCTCTGCCAGGGCTCTGCAACATCATAGAATCACAGAATCATTAAGGTTGGAAAAGACCTCTAAGATCATCAAGTCCAACCATCAACCCAACACCACTGTGCCCACTAAACCATGTCCCTAAGCGCCTCATCTACACATCTTTTAAATACCTTCAGGGATGGTGACTCAACCACTTCCCTGGGCAGCCTGTTCCAATGTTTCACCACTCTTTCAGTAAAGAAATTTTTCCTCATGTCCAATCTAAAACTCCCCTGGCGCAACTTGAGGCCATTTCCTCTCGTCCTATCACTTGTTACTTGGGAGAAGAGATGGACACCCACCTCGCTACAACCTCCTGTCAGGTAGTTGTAGAGAGCGATGAGGTCTCCCCTCAGCCTCCTTTTCTCCAGGCTAAACAGTCCCAGTTCCCTCAGCCGCTCCTCATAAGACTTGTTCTCCAGACCCCTCACCAGCCTCGTTGCCCTTCTCTGGACACGCTCCAGCACCTCGACGTCCTTCTTGTAGTGAGGGGCCCAAAACTGAACACAGTATTCGAGGTGCGGCCTCACCAGTGCCGAGTACAGGGGCACGATCACTTCCCTCCTCCTGCTGGACACACTATTTCTGATACAGGCCAGGATGCCATTGGCCTTCTTGGCTGCCTGGGCACACTGCCAGCTCATGTTCAGCCGGCTGTCAACCAACACCCCCAGGTCCTTTTCCGCCAGGCAGCTTTCCAGCCACTCTTCCGCAAGCCTGTACCGCTGCATGGGGTTGTTGTGACCCAAGTGTGGGACCCGGCACTTGGCCTTGTTGAATCTCATACAGTTGGCCTTGGCCCATCGATCCAGCCTGTCCAGGTCCCCCTGTAGAGCCTTCCTACCCTCGAGCAGATCAACACTCCCGCCCAACTTGGTGTCATCTGCAAACTTACTGAGGGTGCACTCAATCCCCTCATCCAGATCATTGATAAAAATATTGAACAAGACCGGCCCCAAAACTGAGCCCTGGGGAACACCGCTCGTGACCGGCCGCCAACTGGATTTAACTCCGTTCACCACAACTCTCTGGGGGTGGCCGTCCAGCCAGTTTTTGACCCAGCGAAGAGTACACCTGTCTAAGCCGTGAGCCGCCGGCTTCTCTAGGAGAATGCTGTGGGAGACGGTGTCAAAGGCCTTACTGAAGTCCAGGTAGACCACATCCACAGCCTTTCCCTCATCCACTAGGCAGGTCACCTGGTCATAGAAGGAGATCAGGCTGGTCAAGCAGGACCTGCCTCTCATGAACCCATGCTGGCAGGGCCTGATCCCCTGGTTGTCCCGCACATGCCTTGTGAGCGCCCTCAAGATGAACCGCTCCATAATCTTCCCCAGCACCAAGGTCAGGCTGACAGGCCTGCAGTTCCCCGGATCCTCCTTCCGGCCCTTCTTCTATATGGGCATCACATTGGCAAGCCTCCGGTCATCCGGGACCTCCCCCATTAACCAGGACTGCTGATAAATGATGGAGAGTGGCTGGTGAGCTCCTCCACCAGCTCCCTCAGCACTCTCGGGTAGATCCCATCCAGCTCCATAGACTTGTGAGCATCCAGGTGGTGTAGCAGGTTGTTGACTGCTTCCTCTTGGATTATGGGGGGTTCATCCTGCTCGCCGTCCCTGTCTTCCAGCTCGGGGGGCCAAGTACCCTGAGGATAACTGGTCTGCCTGTTAAAGACTGAGGCAAAGAAGGCATTGAGTACCTCAGCCTTTCCTCATCCTTGGTGACAATGTTCCCCCCCGCATCCAATAAAGGATGGAGATTCTCCTTGGCTCTCTTCTTGTCATTAATATATTTGTAAAAACGTTTTTTGTTGTCTCTAACGACAGCGGCCAGACTGCATTCTAGCTGGGCTTTTGCCTTTCTCATTTCCTCTCTGCATGACCTAACGAGATCCCTGTACTCTTCTTGAGTCGCCTGCCCCTTCTTCCACAAGCGGTAAACTCTCCTTTTTTTCCTGAGTCCCAGCAAAAGCTCCCCATTCAGCCGGGCCGGTTGTCTTCCCTGCCCGTTCTTCTTACGGCGTATGGGGACAGCCTGCTCCTGTGCATTTAAGACTTCCTTCTTGAAGAACATCCAGCCTTCCTGGACCCCTTTGCCCTTCAGGACCGTCTCCCAAGGGACTCTCTCAACCAGCGTCCTGAACAGGCCAAAGTCTGCCCTCCGGAAGTCCATGGTTGCGGTTTTGCTGGCCCCCCTCCTTACTTCACCGAGGATCGAGAATTCTATCATTTCATGGTTGCTAAGCCCAAGACGGCCTCCGACCACCACATCTCCCACCAGTCCTTCTCTGTTTGTAAACAGCAGGTCGAGCGAGGCACCTCCCCTGGTAGGCTCACTTACCAGCTGTGTCAGGAAGTTGTCTTCCACACACTCCAGGAACCTCCTAGACTGTTTCCTCTCTGCCATGTTGTATTTCCAGCAGACGTCTGGGAAGTTGAAGTCCCCCACGAGAACAAGGGCTAGCGATTGTGAGGCTTCTGCCAGCTGCTTGTAGAATGCTTCATCCACCTCTTCATCCTGGTTGGGTGGTCTATAACAGGCTCCCAGCAGGATATCTGCCTCGTTGGCCTTCCCCCTCATCCTTACCCATAAACACTCGACCGTATCATCACCACAATCGTTGAGCTCTAGACAATCGAAACACTCCCTAACATACAGAACCACCCCACCACCTCTCCTTCCTCGCCTGTCCCTTCTGAAGAGTCTATAGCCATCCATTGCAGCACTCCAGTCATGAGAGTCACCCCATCACGTTTCTGTGATGGCAACTAAGTCATATCTATCCCACTGCACAATGGCTTCCAGCTCCTCCTGTTTGCCACCCATGCTGCGTGCATTGGTGTAGATGCACTTGAGCTGGGCTATCGATTTCACCCCCGGCATCGGCATGCTACCCCTAGGCTCATCTCTAGTGGGCCTGGTTTTATCCCCTTCCCCCTTTGAACCTAGTTTAAAGCCCTCTCAATGAGCCCCGCCAATTCATGAGCGAGGATCCTTTTCCCCCTGTGAGACAGCTGAACTCCATCTGTCACCAGCAGGCCTGGTGCCGTGTAAACCTCCCCATGATCAAAAAAGCCAAAATTCCTCTGATGGCACCAGCCCCTGAGCCACATGTTGATCAGGTGTGTTTTCCTGTTCCTTCCAGTATTCTTCCCTGCCACTGTAGGGATTGAGAAAAACACTACCTGTGCTCCTGATCCTTCAACCAGTCACCCCAGTGCCCTGAAGTCCCTTTTGATCGCTTCAGGACTTCTCTCTGCAACCTCATCACTGCCAGCCTGTATAACCAACAGCGAGTAGTACCTGGAAGGCCGTACCAGACCAGGGAGTTTCCTAGTAATGTCTCTGACCCGGGCCTCAGGGAGGCAGCAGACTTCCCTGTGGGACGGGTCCGGTCGGCATATCGGGCCCTCTGTTCCCCTCAGAAGGGAATCGCCTATGACAATTACCCTCCTTTTTTTCTCAGCAGAGGCAGTCATAATGCGTGGGGCTGACTGCCTCACCCTAGGCAACCTCCTGGATGGACCTTCATCTACATCCTCATTTGCCTGGCCCTCAAGTTCCAGGGCCCCATATCTGTTGTGTAAGGGCAACCAGGAAGGTGAGGGAGGCCGGGCAGGCGTTCGCCTGGCACCCCGAGCAGGGACCTGTTTCCATTCCCTCCCGTCGCTTAGGTCCCCTCCTTCTGCCTGGTGGCAAGAGGGCAGGGGATCCTCTGCTTCTTGCGGAGCCTCCATCTGCTGCCTTTGCCTCAGGGATGGTAGGGTGTGGCTCCACCAATCTATCTCCCTCTCACACTCCCGGATACTCCTTAACCTTTCCACTTCCTCCTTCAGCTCTGCCACCAGGCCAAGCAGATCATCCACCTGGTCACACCGCACACAGGTGTTGTGTCTGCTGCCCTCCGGTACAAGTGACAAGCTCAGGCGCTCCCTGCAGCCAGAGACCTGGACAGCTGTGAGCAGACCAAGGAGGGATCACAGATACTTCTAACTGTCCTTGCAGAGAACAACCACCACCTGCTCTTTCTTGGGCAGAGGATTCGGAGGTGAAATGCTGTTTTCTCTGGTGCAGAGACACAAGTAGCGAGACACAGTATGTCCTATCTTCTCCACAGTGTGTCACTCTGAAACAGAAACTGCAAGTGTTCAAACGGACAAGAACAAGTGCAGCAACCCTTCATCAACCCAAAGGCAGCTCAGACTCCAGGACTGAGATCCCCAACAAGTTGCACAAAGTTTATCCAGCATCCACAACCATCAGCCCATTACAAGAGGCATCCGCTCTCACAATTAATGGGCCACAAGCTTTACAGAGGAAATCTGATGGCAAGAGGCATCTCCATCTGCCTGGACATCCCTGCCACATCGACCACTGCAATCTTAGATGCTGCAACAACCAGATCATGCTTACAAAACTCTTGCGCCACCAGAGAGGATGAGCTTCCAGGAAGACACACCAGGATCACCTCTCTACACCACAGCTTTTCCACAGCAAACACCTACCAAAACCATTAATTGGTAGATGACACTGGAAGGTTGTAAAAACCAGTACACACACAAGGAATAGGAAGATAGTGCTGTGTCATACTGCTGAACAGAGGGGGTTTTAAGCCACTTCATTCCTGCACCTGTCCTCTGGCAGTTGAAGGACCAGGGCACTGTTTCCTAGCTGTTCCTGTTTCATCAAGTGTCCAAGTTGAACCCTGGCACAAGCAAACCTGCCAGGGCAGCTTTGGGTATGTTTTTCCTCCAAAACAAAAATATCTCTAGCAGCGGAAACGTTCATGGCAGGGAGGAAGCTGATCAGCTCCACTTTAGGGTTGGTCTGTCAGAAGATGCATGAATGCAGCAAGGTCCAGGAAACAGGTTAATGGCTCACGCAGAGGACATCTCCATCTGCCTTGAACCAGAAGCAGATGCAACACCAGTAATACAGAGCAGAGAGATCAATGATCCTTCTCCCTGCGGCAACCAACCATCCAGAACAAATTAGCTGCAACAAAAATCAGGTGGAGGTCTCTTCTGAAGGTTTTTTAGCCACTTCTGCCCCAAGTGGGGAAATCATAAAGACTTTACGCAGACCATTCAACTTGTCCTCCAAGCCAAGGCACCTTGTCAGCCTTCTGCATCGATGTCAGAAATCATGTGTGCACGTCAGAGGAAGCATTTGCTTGCTGCTGTAGCTACTTTCCAACCAGGCTGACCAAATCTTCCTGTTTCTCTGCGCTCCTCCTGTACTCCCCACTCTCGGCAGCTGCTTCAAGTGTTCGTGCAAACTATGAGCAACCAGGCACTCTCACACCAGGTTACTCACCTCTGAATACAAGGAACCAAGACTTTTAAGGTATTAAAATGATAGGTTACTAAAATCTTATCAGGATGTTCTCACCAATTGCTGGTTAAATAAAAGACTCTGAGCTCTATGGACATTACAGACAGTAATAATGAGAGTGATGATCACAATTAAAAACTCTGGGCCAGGCATCTCTCACTTCACAGAGAGGTGAAGATAAGCGACGTGGCACTAGCCACCTCCGGCGCTGGCAGGAACCATTCAGCAAAGGGGTGTGAAACCCTTTGCTATTGGAAAGGCGCACACAGAAATGTGTTATGCTTCAGGGCAGACAAATGCCTTCACTGAGAAGGTTAAAACCAGGACATCCCATCAATGGGGTCTGTGCATTCATGGTCCCCCAGCTGTGAGAAAATGAGAGCTGACAGCAGTGCCAATACAAGCAGTCTGTCCTCTCTCCTGTTCACTAGATTTACGTGCCGACAGTGCAGCCCGCAGGCATATCATACCTGCTCTTTACATTTGGCATCCAGCTAAAACAACCCTTTCTCTCCTTTCTTCTCCCACCTCGTACCAGCCGGGCTTCTGGCAACTAGGAGAGTAACCAGAACAAATAGCCCTCCTGCTCCCGTGTTTGCAGGGATGCATCCTTAACCCAGCCTTACAAATTCTATAGTAATAAAAATACTAATCTAAGCATCTCTGCCTTGTGCCAGACTTTCAAATAAACCAATCTACCTCAGCATGAAGCTAAGTGTCCTGCAGACCAGGGCTCCTACCATACTGCCATGGGGAGATACTTGTACAGAGCAGCCAAGCAAATCCCTCGGTGCTGCGCTCTGCTTTACCATGCAAGCTGAAAATGGAGGCAAATGCTGGGACCAGGTTCCCTTCCTCCCCACTGTACTTCTCATCGCATTGAAACCACGGTGGAGAACAGAACTGGAGCTGCCCTGGAGAGGTACATGTCAACTCGTTTAAACAGAGCAAGACCTGAGACATGGTTTTCCTGCATCCTAGCTCAGCATCTTCTGCCACTCTTCATCACCCAGCCTGCTTTTGCCTAGGATCGTACCATAGGAACATCTGCATCACTATCATCAGACTATGAAATGCCTGCCATCTCCAAACTGCAGGCTTCTGGCCAAAGTAGCAAGCCTTTGGAGGTCTCTGATGACTTGTTTTTTCCTCCCCTATATCAGTTCATCTGAATAGCAGATGCTTCCTTCGTTAGTTTTGGTTTCTGTTTTGTTTGGAGGTTCGGAGGTTTGCTTGCTTTTCTTATCTGAGTTGCTCTTAACAAAAAGCCCAGCTCCGGGCTGTGGCATAACCCGTACACTAGGCGGGCTGGCAGACTGCTCTTTTGATCTGCTAATAACAGCTGGTTTTTTTCTCTTCAATTCCAGAGTAGGCAAATAGCTCAGCCTCCAGGGAAAAGATACAGCAATTTCACATATCTCAAACCAAGCAGAGTGCTCCACTGCAGAGCTTGCAAAACACGCACTGATTTGGTGCCATCCAGCATCTGCTCTGTAGACAGAGCACACCTGGGGACAAGCTTACCAAACTGAGAAGGCTGACAGCTCCTCACCTCTTCGCTGCAGAGGGTGTCCCAAAAATCCTCTCAAGAACTCAAGAGCATGCAATAAGCATCCTTCTCCCTGCTGCTTTCATAAATTGTAATTCTAGATTTGGAAGGAAAATAACATGCAACTGAAATTAATCCAAACACTTGCCTTCGGTAGGGTCACATTTCCCACCAAAAAGGAGATGACTGCCCAATTTGCAGATCAATACAGCTTATAAAATACTCGGTAAGCACGACTGCTGTGACTTTTCAAGTTCAGTCCAATATCCAGGGCAATTCTTCATTCGATATATTAATAGTTAAGTATAATATGAATAGTTATGTCTACAAGTACGGTTTTATGCAGGTAAAAATTCACACTGTATGCATTTTGCAGGGTGTTTGTATCATATCAATACATAAATCATATTTTCATGTGTGCAGCTGCAACTATTAAGAAAGCATTAGGCATCTAGCTTCTAAATTATTAACACCAAGTCTCTTTTCTCATGCCTCATCCTTGCAGCTTTTGCAATCTTATTAGGGATAACAGGGGATTATTTTATCATGGATACCAATACAAACATGATGAGGGAGCAAGTACAGCTGAACAGAACTGCCTTGTACCTCCGTAGCATGCCAACTTGGAAGGACAGAACCAAAGCGATCCTTGGTAGTATAGGTATAGGAGCTATTTTAGCTATACTAGTATACCACTATCATTACCTCAACAGCATAATTAATGCATTATGGCAAGGTTATAATAATAGACTCTTTAAAAGTTGTGCCAACTGCAAACCCTATCCGTATTATTTTGTGTAACAAAGCGTGCCAAGCCTGATACTGCAATTGAGCAATGGAAAAAACAGACTTTTGGGCAGATCCCCAGGACAACCACTCACAAGCACACACAGCAGCTGGTTTTTCCACAGATGCTGTGAGCTGGGTATGCTTGCAGGCTTTTCCATACCTGACGTACAAAGTCCCTCGACTCAAAGAAAGTTTAATCCAAAGGGTTTCCATCAGGAAAGCAGGAGTCTCTTTCACAACGTGCCTGCCAAACCTCTAAGGCTAGAAAGCTCAAGCAAGCTGTACAGTGCATGGATATTATTTTTTTTCTTTTTCTTTTTAAATTTTTTTCCCCAATTAACATACCGATAGCCTTGGCATCAGGCTACTTACAGACATGTTCCCTCTCAATGCTAACGCTAAACATGTATCCAAGACAGCTTCTTAACTGAGGTAGAGGATCAGCTAATTTAAACACAACCCTGCCTACCTGGAGGGTTTTTAATACACCAGGCAAAAAGAGTCAAAGAGAGAAACCACTGCAGCATAGAGATGACTACTACTTGTCTCATCTTGGAGGCCTGAAGGGCATCTCCAATTTTGGTGGCAGAAAGAGAAGGAAATGGCATTTTCACTCAGAAATAATATTCAGGCAACTGTCTGGATTCAGGATTCAGGCAACTGTCAATTACAGGCCCTTCTGAAAATCACATTTTTTTTTAATTGACCTCTAATTCTGACCAGGTTTTTCAAGGAGAAGCATAATCAACTTCTTAACTTTTACCTTTTGCATTTTTAGGTAATCATGACTACACCTACCTAAGGGATGCTGCATTGACATAGTTAGGTCCTTCATTAAATTATTCATTCATTTAACCTACACAGAAAGCCTTCTGAAGGCTGAACACCAGTATTTTTGGCTGGTATCTGAAAACAGCCAAAGAAACAGCTGCTTAGAGCAACCTCAAATGAAACAAGATTAAAGAAGGAAAGAAAGTGCATCTTTTCCTATGGAAATAAGAGTCATGACCATGCTTGGAGTATTACTCCAGGTCAATATAAGCAAGCGCTGCATAATTTTGAAGAAAAATAATTAATATCCCTCCACACCTATCACCAAGCTTCTCAGAGGGGCTGACACAGTGAGGCATGACTTGAAAAGAGGTCAAGGGCTGAAACAGGAGGACACAACCTCCTCTGCTCCGAGACCAACCCATCACCAGCAGCAAGCATGCATACTACAGCTGCCCTGCCACAAAACCTAACCAAGAAAAAGCATCTCCCCCAAAAAAACAGAAAGGTTTTAACTGTGATTAAAAGTACTTGAGTTTGCAGTTTTAAACACATGCACTCGGAAGAGATGCTCTGAGAAATGTTCCTCTCATGTGGTTTCTCTAAGAGCATCATCATTACAGTATAAAGGGGAGAAACTAATTCATTCAACATGCATTCAGCCTCTAGTTGCCTAATCCAAACATTCCTCTATGACCATTTAAGTAGTCAGATGACATGGAGGCTGTTTTGACTAGAAGATGCGACACTGGTTTCTCACATGTGGATTTTATTGCAAAATTCTGGTGTTACACTGGAAAAAAAGCTAATTCAAAGGATAAATGAGAACAGCAACTTGAGAAAAGGTTATTAATTTCTACATGTGACCCATTCTCCCCCTCCACCCTTTTTCTAATTTTTTTTCCCCCCCCTCTATCTTAAGGGGCATGATAGCTGAGGAATATGTTGTTTGTTAGAGTGCATCCAACTCAGTTGGTCAGCTGTGGCAAGTACTGGGATTGCACCGTTCAAACAGTTAACACTCATGAAACTTATCTCCTGAGCATCAGATCACAAGCTGCAAACACTGCAAGGTCATGCTAGTTAGCCTGGGTTGAGAAGATCTCAGTGACTTGCTGTGGGTGGCTTGCATCCAGTCCTGGAGCAGTTTGCTCATCGCAGTCCTCCTACTGCTGGATCAGCAGACTCCCGGTACCCACCAGGCGAGGAGATCTTGTCCCCCTTGACAAGATCAGTGTTCATTAGCAGAGAGGGGAAGAAGTCAGACACATCCTAGGAGACACCACTGCTATGCCACAAATACCATCTACCCAGGCTGGTATAATCCAAAGCCTTTCACCGGCATTCAGTGCTCAAAGGGGAGGGGGAAAACCCAAAAATGCAAATAAAGCCCACTTCTCACTTAAAAGATACTTAGTTCCAAAAAAATCTGAGCGGAGTAATTCATTATTGCAGCTCATTTTAAATTAGGGAAGCAAACCTAAGTCTTTGCACAGCCAGAAGATCACGCTCTGAACAAACCAAGGGAGGTTTGCAGATGTATGCCATGCTGACCATAGGGTCCAGCTTCTGAGTTCAACATATGTAAAGAGATAAATGTCTTTGGTGCAAAGCTATGTCAAGCCTGGTAAATGCAAAATGCATATGCATACAGATCCTAATAATAACCTGTTATTTCTGGAGGGAATTGGCGGGGGGGGGGGGGGGGGAACAGGCATTAGGCTGGAAGAGTAGAACAGATTTAACACGTGTAGAAACTATGTAGAAGCTATGCAGAAACCAGAAGTAGCAGGGTTTGTTATGTCGTTAGAAACATTTCAACAAAAGTCAACTCCATCAAGCTTATTAAGTCCTGCTTAAAGCTGAACTAGGGTGAGTGCTACAAAAGCGGTTTTCCTGCCTGGTGCTTTGAATACAAGACCTTCTGTGACAGGAAAAAAAAAATATTTTCTGCAAAGTGACCCAAAGGACTCCAGAAGCATTTAGGAGACTGCTTTAGTCAAAGTAAAAAGTGGGGGGGGGGAAGAGCCCATAAAACTGGAAGACAATGTGAACAATGCTGAGCTATTCATTCAAAAATGAAAGCTGCTGCTGAGAGAGAAGAGGAAATGCCCGCCACAATAGCTTTGGAAAACACTGTCTAAAACCCTCAGGTAAGAAAGAAAAAGAAAAACATACTTTCAGAAATCAAGGATGATAAAAGTAACACAGAGGAATTACAGCAGTTGCACGCTAGGAAATAAAGACCAAAAAGAAAATAGCCATGGTCAAGCCGTTCATCCCAGCTCCCACAAGCCTGGTTTCTGCCTGGTTTAATCCAGGAATGCATTTAGCAGAAATCTGGCATGGGGGTTTTGGCAGCTCCCAGCACTCGCACCACGCAGGGATGCAGTCCCTGGTCCTCCCCATCCTGCTCCTCCTATGGCTCCCACCCAGGCATGGGAACCAGCCCAGCCGCCACGCCTGGGCTGCTGGCACTGCGCCTCGAGGCTGTCTCTGCTTAGCACCATGCCGGAGGCAGAAAACAAGGAATGAAGGATTGATTGTGGAGGGAAGGAGGTGCCTCGTCAGCCGTGTGTGCCCTCTCCATCCTCCCATGTCTCAGAAACAAGCTACACCTCCTAAGGTAAAGGGTGAGGGCCCTCCCAAGATGGGACAACACACACGTGTGTGTGAATAAATACGGGCCTGTGGATGACAACAGCAGCAAACACCTCACTTGCCCTCCCATTACTTAAAGAAAACTTGTGTCTGCTGCTTCATCTCCTTCTTCCACAGATCGCTCCTTTAAAAAATCCTCGTTGCAGGAGAGAGACAGCAGGGGCATCTTTCAAGCCACCACCAATCTTGCAGTGATAAATCTTGGCATATTTAAATGCAACCTGCTAAATCACTGGGAGACTGCACTTCTCTTCGGTGTGGTCCTCACTGTGCAACACGGAGGTATGGAAACACGCAGGGACTGATGGTAGCACTATCAGCGTCATTGCACACCATGCATGTACCAGTCCCTGTCCTCCTAAAGCAGCCTTCAGACAGTCCTATTTCCACTCAAAGCATGGCCAGCGAGGGCCCAAAAACAGCTACCCTAGAAAAAGCTTTTTTTAAAAAAAAAATAGTATTTCAGGAATGAGTTAATACACCTGGAAGTACCAGCCACCTCCTTACACCGGCATCTTTCCAGCCTACCAAAGCCTACCATGGGCCCTGCCACAGCAATTTTGCAGGGTTAGAGAACATAAACAAAGAAGCGGACAGCAAGCTGGAATTCTAGAAACCCACCAGAAACCTTTGCCTTCAGGTTGCCATTTCCACCTTCTTCCTCAGCCTTGTCTTCCTGCACCCTGGCAGCCCGGTGCAGGACCCTGCAGCATCCTCTCAAGAGCACTTAGAGAGTAAAGTCTAATCAGAGCTGCTCACCAGCCAGCCACAACTTAACTCTGCTTCTCCTCTACTGGCTAAAAAGCCAGGAGCAATGCAAGACCAAAGATCCTGTATGGCCAGAAAACTGGAATCCACATGGACTGCACCATCCATAGCATTCTGGATCCCAACAAGGGATCCAAGCAAGAGGCCGTAACTTCAGTTTCATAAATCACCAGCACACTGAACCCAAGTCTTCCAGCAATGCTATTGCTCTCCTTCCCTTGCCTTCAGTTACAATAGCTCAAGGACCTAGAAATACTTCTTCTTATTTAACAATCCAGCAATTCTTCTGAGAGCTACTTAAGATGAAAAAAAAAAAAAAACCAACCCCTTATCAGATGAGACCAGCAGGACTCCAAAGCAGAGCACTGGCATTTGTCTAGAAAAAGTGGCACCATTCAGACAGTCTCAAGCAAGGAGCAAAACATAGTCAAAACAAGTCTTAATGAAAGCTGTGTCTTTTATCTGAGGAAAACAAACAAGTGAACTACATGGAAACTCAGCCAAAAAGAAAAAGCAATACAATCCCTTGTGAACTGATAAAATATTAGCTATCCGACTGCCTTTCTAGCTTAGAGAGAAAAAACAGAATATCCTTAGTGTTTAGTTTCTTTCTAATTCTGGGATATGTTTTTTGGCAGCAAGCCTGGGTTTCACCTGAGGGTAATGCAAAAAGGAACATAAAAAAACCCAACGTGAATGACAACTGAAGAACAGCCATCTGTGTGGGTGTTTCTCTTTCCAAACCAAACTCGGAGTGAAAAGGGTTTTCCAACGAGTCAGCCAAGGAAAGGGAAACTTCATCAAGAGTCGCAGTGGGATCCGCCTGGAGAGTATGCTTCATGCAAGTATCACAGCTAAAACCATTCCCCCTGCCCACTATCAGCAGCCCTCCCAGATGTCCATCTGTTCACTGTTCCTTATCTTCCCTTTTAAAAACTGCAGCAAAAGCTGCTGGGAAGCATGCAATGTGTGGCAAGTAATTACAGAGCAAAGCAGAGCAGAACAACCTCAAGGGATAAGTAGCAATTTAGACAGGCACCAAATGCTGACCCTCCATGAGGGCTACATGACATCTCTGCACGTGAAAGCAAATTGAAAGACACTTAAATTGGTGCTGTCATGCTTAGAGGGCTGGGTAAGCATGAACTGTGAAATGCCCAAGGAACAGATCTGCATGCCACAACTGCTCATCTGCACTAAACAAAGATTTTAAAACCAGTGATCTGAACCTTGCAAAAGTCAGCTCCGTGCTTCACTGCAGGTAACCCAGAGACAGCCTCCCCACAGCTGCAACCACACATGCAGACCTTGGTTTCAGCATTCAGCCAGAGACATGGCTGCTCCTCACCTGCCAGACTACCTGGGGCTGGAGGCTGCCAGCCAAGTGTAGCTCTCACCCTGCTCAAAACCCAGCACATTTGCAAGACACAAAGTCAGGGTAGAGCAGATGGAGCCTTGAATTAGGCTGCTCAGCTTCCATCCAGCTCCTTCTGGAGCAGCTCTTCTACTGCCACTGGAGACAGGGTATTGCTTTGGACATGAGCAGTTCAGATGCACCTTTGGTCCAACCTAAGATGGCTATTTTCACAGCGTCTTCAACAGCAGATTACAATATATGCCCACGTACAATATATGCCCACGTACTTTAAGCATAGTTCAACAGTATCAGCAAAAATTCACTGATAGGAAAAATATTTTCCTACCAGAGTACTCAAAGCTCGAGGTGGATACCTCGTCCTCCAAGCACTCACCTGCTAAAGCAAAACCCTCCTTGCTTTCACCTGAGGGCCAGAAGAAAAGCTGACCCAGGGATGCCCCGAGATTCCTGCTCATTTCGTAACAAGCCGTTGTAAAAGGAAACTGAGCTGAATATTCACGTGCCATTTAAAGTAGAGACTGCCTTTCCTAACATATCAGGGTTCTTCTGGCCTCTGAGGGCAAGAGACAGAGAGGAAGAGAAATACCTTTTGGGGAGAAAGCACTAATAAGATAGGAGTTCCCCTGAAATAATTAGCAATATAAGGAAAAAAAAAGGGAAAAAAAAACCCCAAAAAACAACAACCCACAAAAACTTTCCCTAAGGAAAAGTTTCAAACTTATGAAACCTCTATATCCACAGATCATCGGGTGTACGGCAAGCATGGGGCTGACCGCTGCAGCAACACTGGGACACATGCAAGATGTTCTGCATCCCACATGGACAGGGGATTTGCAAATAGGTTTGCAACAAGCAAGTCCCCAGGGAAAACTGAGTAGCTAAACCAATCCTAATTTGCCAGCTGATACAGATGGTTTTTCAACAGGAAGATAATAACAGGTCTTAGGAAAAACATAAGCCCCCCCTGGAGAGAAGAGGGTCATTTTGGCACTTAATTTTTCCCAGTCTTCTCAGGAAGCTCAGCAGGAAATGGCAGAGACTTCCCCCACTGCATAAATTCTTTTATCAGGTTAAATTAGATTAATTCCCCCTGGGAAGATTACTGCTCTAAGCAGTTGATGGGTGCTCTTTCCTTGATTCTCATGGTGCTTCTACCCCAGTGACTGAAACAGCACTTAAAGGTTTCATCCCCAATTCTTTCACAAAGATACGGCTCCATTACCTGCAGGCAACGTATACCCACTCAGACCGAATGCAGAATACACCTAAAATCCTAGTGCCACTTCCCTTCTTTCTTCCGGTTTCCAAACATTCAGAAGAAAATTGAAACTCAGCAATTTCTCCTTGTTTTCTTAATGGAACCATGACAAAGCTGCTGTGCAATTGTCTGCTGGGGGGGGGGGGGGGTATAAGGATAGCAAACTGCAGGAGTTAACCTGCAGCAGCAAACAAATCATTTATGTGCCCACACATGGAGCCAAACCTCATTTGTCAGAGGAGTAAGTATCAAAGGCTTTGAACAGTCATCCACTCCCTGGTGTCACCCTCAGACGTTTGGTGTTTGCAGCATTATCAGCTAACGATAACAAAGATGCCTCTGTAAAAGGAGTGATGGAAATGTCAGGGGAGATGCAAGAACAAGAATAAAAGATCTCTGCACCTCTGAAGGGCAGTTGTTCACGTGAGAAGCCAGTTCAAGACCCAGAATGGTTAGGAGCAGTTGGTGAAAGCAGTGAGGCATATGAAGACAGTTTGTCCCTGGAGCAGCAGCTGGGGAGGAAGAGACAGCTGCAGCACTGCCTCAGGACATCCCATGTGCCACCCTGTTCATTTCAGGGTATCTGACAAGGGTACTCAAACATAGGAATCATAGTGTCTGTATCATCACAAAGCTTGACCCTTGGCGAGCCTCCAGTGGCCCCAAGCGCAGGTGCAACAGGACAGCACGATGCACTGCATGGACGTACTCTTCCCATGGATGTTATGGTTAAGGTTAGTTTGCTAACCCACTGCTCGGGGTCAGGCCAAAAGGTTGGCTACATCAACCACCAGACCCTGAACAGCAGTTTCCATCCATCCACTGTTGGTTAATCTCTGTGGCAGCTGTCGTGAGGAAAAACGAGAGCAACCCAGACTGAATTATCCACCGCAGAAAATGCAACGCTGTTCTCAACTTGCATTACCCATCCTTATGCTCTCACAACAGCATCTCAAGCTATTTTTTCAAGTCAGCATTTATTTTTTTTGCTAGCTAATACGACATTTCCTCTCCCTTCCCCCAGCCCGAGTACTTGGTGAAATTGCTGCTTCTGCAAATTGCACTGCAAATGCTGAACTTTTGCCAGTTAGACAGGGAAAGCCTTGACTAAAAATAAACCACATTTCAGAAAATAGATCCCTTCCCAGTACGATGAACTAGTGGATAATGCATGCAAGCAGACCTGCCAGGAGAACACAACCTCCAGATTTGCATGAGAATCTCAAGCTCAATAGACAGACAGCTGCAACTACTGTGACTTGTCCCATCTTAAAAAAAAAGCAGGGAGAGAAAAAAGGAGAGAGGAAAAAAGGGTTGAGGGAGAGGTAGGGTTGAGGGTGTTGGGGTAAATCAAGTTTCCACCTGTTTTGGCAGGAAAAGAAGTGCTGCCACCACCACCGCTTGCCTGCATCGCCTGTGAACCAAGCTGCTCATAACCCATACGGGAGGAAGAGGATGACACACCGCTCCCTACACAGCCACTACAGAAGGCAAAACCCTATTACAGGAAATTCACTGCAATTCAGGCATGTAAGAGAACGACTTGGACTTTTGCCACCTGAGTCACCAGGAGTCTGGGGCACTGACTCAGTGCTGGCTCCCTCCCACTCAGACGCACCTGCGACAGCTTGCTAGCAAATGGAGGCACTCCTACATTTGCTGTTCCCCCTCTCATTATGGTTCTCCCTTTAAAAAGAGGCCTTTTACACTAGAAAATTAATTTAAGAAAAGGAAAGTAAATGAGAAGGCTAGCACAGGAAGCACAGGCAGCGCTCTACTAACCAGCTCTGCTTTAAGCTCCGAAGTGGAGAGCACATCTGCTTGCATGGTGAGATAAACCCCAGGAAAGAGGGGAATTAGGTGGAAACAGCTCCACCCTGACTCCTACTCCTCCAGCGTGTTCGCCGCACTGCCCAGACAGTCCTGGATGAACCAGGTTTTCAAGAAAGATCGCTTTCCATAATGAATCCATTTCACTTTTTTAGGGATCAAGAAAGCTTCATGCAGCGAGTTACGGTTATGTCCTCCTACAATCAAATGGGCCATTCAGGCAGCCCAAATGCAAGGCAATGCCATTTTGGGATGAGATCCATCAGGGATGGACATTCGCAGAAGGAGCTTCTTTTGCCCTGTAAGCTCTTACAGCAAGCTGAAGGCTCAAGCTCGGCGTGCCAAGCCAATCCCTCCTTGTCCACTGATGCTCCCACGGCAGCATCCATCTACCTGCTTCTCAGACCTCCCCCCTGAGCAACCACAAATGGCAAAATATTCCACACCAGTTCCAGTGGTTGCACACACACCTCTGGTCAGCTGGGAACATAATTCCTGTTAATAAAAAAGTAGCCTGCAACCCAGCCCTATTATTTTCTCCTCCTCAAAGTAATGCAGGAATTGAAAACAAGGTGCGAGCATACCTGCTGGTAGCACAGCGAGGGGCATCACTGAAAGCATGTTTGGCATCTCGGTGACTACACCCGACTCAAGCAATCCACTTACAGTGCCAAACAGTTGCAGAGAGCACAGATGAGATTTTTCAGTTGAGCACTGATGTCTTAAAGCAATAAATACATCAAATAACTCGGGCAAAAGGATGCACCGGGCAGTGCAGCGGAGGCAGTACTCCACTGCTTCTGATAGCAATCAGTGGCAGAGCAGAGCAGTAATTATCCAGGGAGGAATAAGCTGCTACAGGCTGTTCTTGCCATACATTAAGAAAACAACAGATTTGTTCATGGTTGGATACTAACATGAAAACAGCTTCCTCCCACCCCCACTTGGGACAGCAGGCAGACGCACGCTACAGGGGAGCTACTGAAGGCCAGCAAAGCAGGAGGGCACAGTAGCAGCGCGTGCAGCCACAAGCTCAACTGGGATTCCCCAGCTGGTGCTATGGGAAGGAAAAGGCTGTGCCTGCATTAGCAAGGAGCGTGGCCTCCCAGGAGCTGCTCTGCAGCAACGCTGTGTTTTCCAATGCTTTCCTCAGAGGGCTGTCAGCAAGGCTAAGTGCAAACCTTACTTTCTGCCTGGGTGTTTTCACAACACTTCTGGATGGAAAAAAACTATGCACTGCAGAGCGGTCTCCCCCACAATCAGTATCTCCCACAATCCCAGTATCTGTCAATCCACACCCATAAGGCAAACTTTGCACACATTTCACTCTTGGACACATACAGACCCTCTCCCCCTCGCCAGGAGCATGGTAAACGTACCTGTTCAGAGCATCGGCTTCTCTTAAGGCACCGACAAGGAGCCAGAACACGATCCCCATCAGCGTACGGGAGCTGGCAAATCCTGTAAGCGTTACAGAAGATAGTAATTAGTGACATTAATAAGAACTGGCTGGTGAAAGGCAAGGATGCCAAGGCAACCTCGCAAGAGATGGGAGGGTGTTAGATCCCTGCCCTGAACACACTCCTGCCTAGCCCTGGCACCACAGCGGAGGTACCCGGCACGAGGCCGTCAGGGGACTTCTCCAAAACACAGAAGGAAGCCAAGGTAAAAGGCAAGACTGAAACCAAGGCTGTTCGTCCAGCAAAGCCTCCTCAACAGTCAGTGCACTGAAGTTAACGTCTAAGTAGAGGGGCAGAAAAGAGGCTGATAAATGGGACAGAAGTGGTCACCTGCACAACTCCCCTACTCCTCTCCCTGAGATGCTGCTGAAGATCTCCTGCTCCACAGCACTTGTGCAATTTTTCTAGTTTGCAGAGCAGATGAATCCCATCTGATGTCAGAGCCAGGCTGCTTCCATTTTTTCATTATTATTATTATTGATTCATCATTATGGTTTCATAAGATAAATGGTTTTATATTTCCCACTGACTGCTTTATAAAGCTTTTATACATTAGTCACACAAAAGACATCTAGCAGCACTGAGCAAAAGCTCTGACAGAAGTTGCCTCCATGGGCTGCAGAAATACATCACTGCAGGCATGCAAAGTGCCCGCTGCATGCCAAAGAAGAGGTGTCAGAAAAAAAGATGTTTTACTGGAAACAATTCTAAGCAGTTGTAAGGAGATTTTTCTGACGATACAACTGAAGCAAAGGTCACCACATCTAATATGGTTTTACTTTTCCTGTTCTGTTCATGCAACAGTTCAGGGACAGCAACAAACACGGTGAACGAACAACCATCCTCAAGCACGTTGTAACAGAGAGAGCATTTGGAAGCAGGGGGAGGTAAGGAAACAGGGTGGGACAACTTCTCCAGTCAAAGCACCAAACCGGCAAGGGGAAGGTACAGGATCAGCCTGACAACATCTCACATAATGCCTACCAATTGGACCTCGTTATGAATTGCGAGAAAACTTACATGCAGCGCATCGGTTTACCTTGGACTGAGAAAAAAGAGACTTGCTTTTTTCCCCTGGTCTCTGTGGGTGACTCACAGATGTCAGCCATTGCCAGCTGGTATTTAAAGAACTGAGAAAAACCATAATCCGTTCGGCCCCCCATTTTCCCCTTTCTCCTTTCCCATTACGGAAGGGCTGAAGGCATTTCTAAGGACGAAAACAATGCTGAAGACCACAAGACCACAGCACAGACCTTGGACTCCAGCCTCAAGCACAAATTTTCCATCACCATTTACAATTGTTCTCCCTGTTGCTTTACATTACAACTCTAGCCAAAACACAAGGGTTATTTACTCATGTTATGTACCTCCAGGAGGGTCTTCTGTTTCTCTTTTGAAGTCGGTGACTGAACACCATTCTGCAGTGGAACATAAAGTCTCTACAAAGACAGAAATAACATGACAAATCCAACCTGGTCAACAATCTTCAGTCGCAGCTTATTTATAAAAGTACGGGAAGAGAATTTCCCCCCCCCCCCAGCAAGGAAATTCATACTTTAGCTTCACATGGCTTACATCTAAAGGGGCTGCATTAGCTTTGTAGGACTTCATCTGCATTGGCATTGACCCACTCCCGCAGCAGGGCTCAGCATGTGGGGGAGAGCAGCACAGCTACCGTGCAGACAACCCTTTCTCCCTTCCTCCTCCAGCTCCTTTTTCCTTTAACAACTTTCTCAAGGCGATTGCTACTATTAGACAACATTGCAGAAACATCACTGGCAAAGTTCAAACTCCTTGCCTCCCAGTACTGCTGAGCAAGGCAAACTGAGACGCTTGTAGCTTCTCTAAGTCCTGCTGGCTGCTGGATTTAATCAAACCCATATGAAGGTGGCCTGGCCTGCCTTCCCAAAGCAACCGCAGCTCTCAGACAAAGCATTTTGTCCCACAGCAGCCAGATACACTGGAAACACAGCTGAGTGCCAGGGAATCAGCCCCCCGTTCCCAAACTCCCTTCTTGCAGTGCCCAGCAGCATCACTCGTCCCAGGGCTGCTCCTCCCCAGAGACATGACCAATGCAGAGCATGGATGACACACTCATGCCAGCAAAGCTCCTCTGCTGCCTTCCTGCAGCTCCAACTTGTCCACCAAAACATGCATTTCTTGGTGTCACCACCCCAGCAACCTCTTTCTGTCCTTGACCTTGACGTCGTGACATGTTGCTTGTTGGCAGACTGAACTAGTGCTGCAGAGACATGATATTTTATTTCATCTAATGCAGCAAATAAAGATTCACCAGAGCTTTAAAAAAAAGTTATGAAACATAGGGGCAGAGGACTGAGTGATACTGGGTGACTTACAAAGGGAGAAGGAAGCACCACCAGATCAGGATTGAAGGGTGCAAACAAAACAATGGGGCAGCGAAATAGGAGGACTCTGCATAGCAGGAGTGCCCAGAGAAGTCCCCCACACCATAAGCAGTAAAAGAGAAGGGTGGCACTGGCCAAGAGAGCAGGCACATGACCTTGGGGGACCTGCCAGACCCCAAGCCTGACTGTGCAGCTTTGCTAATGCCCCTATCACAAGCAAATACACCCGCCATAAAAGAAACCCTACTTTGAAGCCTAAATAGGGGAATGGTGTGTTTCCTGCCAGCTTTGAGAAATAATAAAGTTTTCTTTAAGAGACTGTCCTGGTTTCAGCTGGGATAGAGTTAATTTTCTCCCTAGTAGCTGGTACAGTGCTGTGTTTTGGATTTAGTATGAGAATAATGTTGATAACACACCAATGTTTTAGTTGTTGCTAAGCAGTGCTTACACTAGTCAAAGACTTTTCAGCTTCTCATGCTCTACCGACTGAGAAGGCTGGAGGTGCACAAGAAGCTGGGAGGGGGCACAGCCAGGACAGCTGACCCAAACTGGCCAAAGGGATCTTCCATACCATGTGACGTCATGCTCAGTATATGAACTGGGGGAAAGCTGGCCGGGGGGAGCCGCTGCTCGGGAACTGGCTGGGCATCGGTCAGCAGGTGGTGAGCAATTGCACTGTGCATCACTTGCTTTGTATATTCTTCTTATTCTTATTATTCTCTATATTCTTATTACTATTATTATTATTTCAATCATTAAACTGTTTTTATCTCAACCCACGAGTTTTCTCACATCTACTCTTCCGATTCTCTCCCCCATCCCACTGGGGGCTGGAAGAGTGAGCGAGTGGCTGTGTGGTACTCAGTTGCCAACTGAGGTTAAACCACGACAGAGGCTTATGCTAATTTTCTCCCCCCTCCTGTGATGATCTTGCAACACCAGCAATTTCAAGCTCAAGCAAACAGCTCTGGCCCCCCATAACCAACAGCAAGGTTGAGTGTCTGCGCTGCTTTTAACAGGAAGATGCACAACCCCCTTCAACACAAGCACATATGATGAACTCCTCAGATACAGCTAGCACATCAAGAGAGCTACCAAAAACACATCGGCTCCCCAGTCAACAGACCTTGAGAAGTCATCGTCAAGGCAATAACGTACTTGCAACAAGCACCTAACACAATGGCTTTTCAGACCGAGATGGGTCAGATAAATGTTTATAACAAGTTGGGCAAAAGGATAAACCTACCCCTAGCCTTATGGCTAGAGGAGAACAGGACAGCAGGATTTGTCCTGCTCCCTCCCAGAGAGGCACTAACACATCAGGCCCTGGTCTGCAGCATATTTAAGCAGAGAAATCATAGAATCACAGAGTGGTTTGGGTTGGAAGGGACCTTTTAAAGATCATCTAGTCCAACCCCGTGCCATGGGCAGGGACATCTTGCACTAGATCAGGTTGTTCAAAGCCCTGTCCAACCTGGCCTTGAACGCTTCCAATGATGGGGCATCCACAACTCTGGGCAACCTGTTCCAGCGCATCACCACCCTCATCGTAGAAAATTTCTCCCTTATATTCAGTCTAATATTCTCCTTGATATGTTCAGCAGAAGATTTTATTTAAAAGCTGTGCTCAAAGTCCTCCCGGAGGGATACCTCCCCTGAGTTAACTGGGAAGCTGAACATTTTCAGCACATACATGAAGCAGTCAGCAGTGCACCTCAAAGGACTCTACCAACATTGTAGCCTCCCAGAAACATTAACACACTTTGCAATCCTTTCCCCTCCTTTACAGGGAAGAAAACTGGGGTAGAAGTAGGACATGCTCTACCAGGGGCTACACAGCTGCCCTTCAGCAAGCCGTGCCCACTCCCACATGCTCATCAGCTTAACTGACCCAAAACTATCCTTTGCTGCCAAAACAGACAGTCCTGCCTTTTCCCTCCTCCCCCTTCTACACATCCCAGTCATCTCTACGCTTGTGGTAGCAACCATCATTTGCTTGATCCAACTGGAAGCCATCCCAGAAAGAAGAAAATAAAGGCGAAGGATTTCTGGCAAGAGAACAGCCTGAGATCAGCTAAAGCTGATGGAAAGCACGACCTCAGAAAGATGTCACAGCGGTACATCTAGAAACCTAGATGAGGCTTTCAAGCTACAATGCTTCAACCCATCATAGCTTTGTCTTTGCACAGGGGTAAGTCACTTAAAAACCACTTTAACGGCTCCATTCACTGCTGGACGTGCCCAGCCACTCACTTTTCTAAAGACCCATCCGAAACAGCCTGGTGAAGTGCTAACTGAGGTCTCCAAACTAGGCTGATGTACCCAAACAGCAACACACCACAGCTATGCAAGCCTTGCAGCTTACCAAGGAATAGTGGTAAAGCAAAATTTCTCCAAGAGGTTTGGGGATTTTTTTTTTTGGTGTATTTTGCCATAGCTGAAGGGTGTTCTCAAATGGTTTTCAGGAGAAGAGGAGCAAGGACAAGCATATGTGAAGGATCTAGCAAAAGCTCTTAAGCAAAGCAGAGAGCAGGATGCTGAAAATAAATACGCAAAGCCCTTTGCAGCACCAAAGTTCAAATCTATCTGGACATTTCCGAGGCTGTCATGGCAGCCCATGGAAGGGATTTTCCAATTCCTTCCAGGGTTTCTCTGCAAAATAAGGATGGAAAAACAGAAGCACAGGCTCAAATGCTAAGCCAGCCTTTCATCCTGAGATGTGACCTCCTTCAACACCACCAGGAGCGCACAGGGAGAGCGCGGCACAGCCCTGCGTGGTCCCCACAGGCTGGCTTGTCCTCAGCACAGGGTGGCCCAAGCCCCCTCCACCTCCATCCTGCTTCTCCTCCAGTGCAGGGGTGAATGGAGGGCTCCCAACAGACCCAGATGCAGCTCAGGGTACTGGAGGGGCTGCCAGCACAAGCCTTCACAGCCCGGCCAGCCACCTCCCCTCCAAAAACAGCAAGAGCATGATCCCCACCTAAAAAGGTACATGCCACGAAGCTGTGCTGAGTGGAGGGAGCTGATGCACCAGCATCCCCAGAAGTACCATCCAAACATCCTAGCAGCTGTCTGACAGAGCACCCCACCCCTAGCTCCTTACAGAGGTGAAGGAGGCAGAGCTAATCCTCTCTTGTTTTTCTAAGTTTACGCAGCATTAGTCACATGGGCCCCCAGGCAAGCCTTGCCTGCAATCGCTGCAGTCCCGAAACCACCAACTCCGCCAGCTCTCCACACGAACAGACAAGCACAGTTAAAACCCTCACATTCAAGCCTCCTTTAAACACCCTTCACAGAAATACCCAGAGCTGCTCCTCCACTTAATGCAGCTTTTTTTTTCCCCACCAGAAAAAGCACAAAGCTACTCAAATTGAGTTTCCATGGCATTAAAGTCAATTAACCAGCTACACATCTCCAACTGCCCTGTTCTCAGTTTTCCTGATAACTGTTATCATGCAGAGCACATGCACATCCCAGAAATATCATAGAATCATAGAACAGATTGGGTTGGAAAGGACCTCTAAAGGTCTATCTAGTCCAACCCCCCTGCCATGGGCAGGGACATCTTCAACTAGATCAGGTTGCTCAGAGCCCCGTCCAACCTGACCTTGAATGTTTCCAGGGATGGGGCATCCACCACCTCTCTGGGCAACCTGCTCCAGTGTTTCACGACCCTCAGCGTAAAAAATTTCTTCCTTTTATCTAGTCTAAATCTACCCCCCTTTAGTTTAAAGCCATTCCTCCTTGTCCTGTCGCAACAGGTCCTGCTAAAAAGATTGCCGCCATCTTTTTTATAAGCCCCCTTTAAGTACTGACAGGCTGCCATAAGGTCTCCCCAAAGCCTTCTCTTCTCTAGGCTGAACAACACCAACTCTCTCAGCCTTTCTTCATAGGAGAGGTGTTCCATCCCCCGATCATTTTCATGGCCCTCTTCTGGACCCGCTCCAACAGGTCCGTGTCTTTCTTATGCTGAGGGCTCCAGAGCTGGACACAGTACTCCAGGTGGGGTCTCATCAGAGCAGAGTAGAGGGGCAGAATCACCTCCCTCAACCTGCTGGCCACGCTTCTTTTGATGCAGCTCAGGATACGACTGGCCTTCTGGGCTGCGAGCGCACATTGCTGGCTCATGTCCAGCTTTTCATCCCCCAGTACCCCCAAGTCCTTCTTGGCAGGGCTGCTCTCAATCCCTTTATCCCCCAGCCTGTATTGATACTGGGGGTTGCCCCGACCCAGGGGCAGGACCTTGCACTTGGCCTTGGTAAGCCTCATGAGGTCTACGCGGGCCCACTTCTTGAGCTTGTCCAGGTCCCTCTGAATGGCATCCCGTCCCTCTGGCATGTCGACCGCACCACTCAGCTTGGTGTCATCTGCAAACTTGCTGAGGGTGCACTTCATCCCACTGTCTATGTCATTGATGAAGATATTAAACAGTACTGGTCCCAATACGGACCCCTGCGGGATGCCGCTCATCACCAATCTCCATCTGGACATTGAGCCGTTGACCACTACCCTCTGGATGCGACCATCTAACCAATTCCTCACCCACCAGACAGTCCACCCATCAAATCCATACCTCTCCAGTTTAGAGAGAAGGATGTTGTGGGGGACCATGTCAAAGGCCTTACAGAGGTCCAGACAGACGACATCTGTAGCCCTTCCCATGTCCACTGATGTAGTCACTCCATATCCCAAAGCATCCTTAAGAAAATCATGGATTTCATTACAAAGCTCAAGCTTTCACCTCTGCAGAAATTCATCTTATCTTAGTTTTAAAGAAAAAAAACAAACAAATCACAACGGATTAATTCAGGCCACTTTTTACAAAGCAGAGTTTTCGAAGTCAGCTGCAGCTAGCTGTAACCACAGGGCTGAAGCTAGGCAGGACACAAGAGCCATCACGCATGCAACATTTATGCCGGGGACCTTTCAGTTACCTGCATGCCATCTCCTGGCAGCGAGGACTTGGGGCAGAGCACAGCTCCTCGGCTTGCAGGAAAAAGCAGCTCATTGCACTCACCAAGACGCAAGCGACCACTGATAACAGATGGAAGCAATGCCCACGCCTGGCTCAAAAGCTGAGCTGCCAAAGCAATCAAGACAGCCCTTCAGCTGCACCTCCCCAGAGGTCTCCTGGCCCGTGCCGCAGCTCTGCTTTCCCCGCCGGCTTTGCAGCACCAGAAGGAATCACTCAGCAACACAGCTTTGCAAACAGACATCTGCAGCGGGAGCAGCCTCTGGTGCACAGCCTCTTTTGCTCATTTCTTAATATCATTTCTTGAAATAAAACAAGAAGAGTTAAATTCATGCTCTATCAGCTCAAGCAGGATACTGGCTAAGCCAATCTTTTCATTTCAAAGCCTGCCACTTCCAGAAGTCAGAGAATATGGACTAGCAGCACTGTTTGAGCCACAAACTAAAGACCAGGGATGTGTTTCCCAGCCAAGGGCTGGAGGGGCAATCACCCTTCCTGCCGGACCTCTCTGGGGATGGACCTCTCTGTCCCTTCCAGCTGCCCCTGTTCCAGATCCAGCACCCTGAAGGAGATAACTCCTTAATCCCCCAAGGACTAAACTGCTTTGACATGCCGCAGGAAGAGGTCAGGGGAGATCCAGCTGGCATCCATGCCCAAGGCAGGAAATAGGTAAGGGAAGAGATCCCTGTAAAATCCCAACAGATGACTTGGAAAACAGTTTCCTTAGACACACAGGGGGCTGACAACAGTCTACCACTGCCAAAGAGAGGCAGGCACCCGCCCCCCCCCCCCCCGTCTGCCTCCTGTTCCCTCCAGTCTGCGCTGGAGGGAAAAGCTCTGGCTGCCACCGAGCCTCTGCCCACCACCGGACCAAACGCTGGTGCACAAGGGGGTAGGACAACGATGATTTCCATCTGGACCCTCGGACGTTAAAAGCACGGTGAGGGCAACGCTGCAGGAAAGCAAGCTCCCTGCACTCTCACTGGTCTGCAAAAGGCCAGAATAAATGACAGGATTTACAGATGAAGCCCAAAAGAAACAGACACACTTGCCGAGCTGAGTCCAACCCTTGTCTTGACACACGCACCATGCAATTTTTTCCACGGAAACTGGATTACAGCACCCCACTTTAAGAGGCAGCTAATCACATTTTAAACATGTCAGCTGGAAACAAGTTCAACCCCTTCAATGGTTAAGGTCTTCTGAAGCTTATTGGTTTTCTCAGCTATATATTATATATGCCTCCTTCACGCTCCCAATTCAACTTCAAATTCCGCCCGCTGGATCTCATGGCATCTTTCTCCCACAGTATGGGAAACCCTGAGCAGCCTCCAGCCAGATCTCTTCACCACACAGAGGTACCAAAGCACAGCCGTCAGGTCACCCCTCAAACGCCCCAAAGTTGACCAGACACAGTGTCAGATGGTCTCCAACTCAGAGAGGACCCAGAGGAGCTGACTCCCTGATACCGCAACATGAATTAACGCCAAGTCCAGTTGCTTGTGGCTTTTCAACAGGTGTCTCATTAGAGCCCAGCACTGAGGCAACATCGCTCACCAAATGTCGTGCTGTTCAAGGTATCTCTAGCGCTGCTCAGCATCCTCAGTTCACGACCTGCAGAGCCTGCTGTGGGATTTACACTATAAGCTCAAGACAGTCAGAAGGACAATGTTATCAGGCTCTATTTACTCAGCCTCTAGACATCTAGAGCAAACAGGCTTGGAGTCTCCAGGAGTTCAAGTGATGGTCCTACCAGCCCCTTCTCCTAGGGAGCGGTGTGATGGACGTCAGTCCACAGCAGCTCAGGCCGTTCCTCCACAGCTGTGCTGGTACAGCTGCCTGGTCAGCTATGCAGCAAACCAGATGGGGATGCAGATGTGGCTCAAAAATACTTTGGTAAAGAACAAATTCAGTGCTGGGCCACCCAAACTATTGTACCAAGGCGGCAAGAAGGTGGCTCAACCGTGCGCCTAGGCCAGAAGAGCCGTCAAGCAAATCAATGCTTTGCAGATCAGATACAGGTTTCCCTGTGAAACTCATGCAGCAAGTCAGGGAGCAAAGAAAATAGTGATGCTTTGAAACAATTTCAGTAACTTTATCTGGTTAGCATTGTAATCAGCAGCAATAGCACATGCAACACTTCTGACCCACTTTATTACCACCCAGAGGAAACGAACATATTACATCATCCCTGATAAGTCCCCCCCATTCAGACAATGATGCTCTCACAACCAGTTTTGACTCATGGAACTGAGGAGGGAGGGAAGAAAGAAACAGTAAGAACAAGACACCACAGACACAACATTTCTCGAGAAACTGAATTTCTAAACATGCAGATCATTTTCTTACCTGCTCCCTCCCTGTATTGAAATGTTTGACAAGATACACAATTCACTATCAGTGCAACTTTGCTCTGCTCAAGCCCAAATCAGATGTCAGAGCTATGAAAGCAGGAAAGGAGACACTGAAAAATTTTGTCTTGGGAAGAGAAAACCACGCTACTAAACTAAAACTTGAGTAGTCAGCTGTGATGCACATGGGGGAAACTTGGGGGGAAAAAAAAAAAGCAATTGCACTAGCTCAGACTGATACCTGCATCTCCCCAACATCCTGCCACCATGGCGGTGAGCAGCAGATGTGGCTCTCACACACTTGGTCAAGGCTACTGCCGGACAGGTTTCCACAGCACACCCTCCACGCACCTGGCAGGCTGCAGCTTTAGCAGCTAGCGAAAGGCACGCAAAGCATGACCCTCACTGATTAGGGAACAGAACTGAAAGGAAGGGGAGGCAGGAGATTTAAAAACTTGAGCCAAGCGGTGAGTTCCAATGAGATCCCACTGATTTCTGGCGAGTGAGCTGGCCCAAAGCATATGTGTAAAGAAGCCAGGCACATCTGCACACCTACTGCAAAGAAAAGTAAGAGATGCGTGAGCAGGTTGCGGACTTTGGACAGCTGTCCCAGCTGCTCCTAGGTCACCGGCAAAGCGTGCACCCCACTTTGCTGAAAAAGCAAATCTCCTCCACACCTCTCACAGCAGAGGAGGCATCGGCAAGCTGCTGAATACACTAACAAACAAGCATTTCTGAGCAAGCTGGCTTTAATTCTGCTGCCAGGATGCCAGCAGGGCCCCAAGTCCTAAGGAGATGAGATTTGTACCGACAGACACCCAGGCAAAGCTGGCGTGATGGGTGCACGCGGAGGGCTGAGCATCCTCAGCACCTGCTTCCTCTTCATGGACCTTTTTTCCCCCCCTTGGACTGATGACAAGTAGTTTCCCATAAGGAAAATCCTGCGCTGAGCTCCAAAAGGTGGGGCAAGCGCCTTGTTTGCTTGATTTTTGGGCTACCACAGCACCAGGGCTCACTGGCGCTCTGAGCTCCCACCCTGCCAGACACAACTGCTTGGCAGCTGCCTGTGGCATGGGAAGCTCCTCTGCACGAAGCTGAACGGCGCTGGCTCCTGTGTTTGATTTCCAGGATCTGAGCCACAAGGAGAGCTAAAAATATCCCAATTAACCATTCCTTTTCAATGCAAGACTCGCTGATGGTACCATGAAGGTATTATACAACTGCAAACAGGAAGATGTGGTCTGCAAAAAACAGAAATTGAACTGGGAAAACAGCTGTCTGAGACAGTAATCTCTGAATTCAAGTGCGGACCACACCACCCAAAAATGTGGAGGAGCTTGTGCTACTTGCAATTGTGGTGGCCAGCTCTGATGTGCTTGCAAGCTTTCTGGTGTGATATACACAGGGTACCATTTTTGCTCTACACTGATTATGCAGAGAGCTCGTTCTGGCTATATCCCATGCAAGCTGTCTCCTGAACTGGCTGGCTGCTTAGGTCTGTGTCATCCTGTATGTCAGGGTTAAGCAGGAAACTTTTATTCCTGGTAAAACCCATTGCAAAGAGACAGCTAGGCTCCAGAGCTAAGGATTTCTTCACACGCAGATTTAGCAGCAATTTTTTTTTATCACTACCCCGTCTTTACGCTGACATCTAGACTTTAAACATCATCTATGGGTAATACAGGAGTACATTACTCATAGCGGTGCACCCGGGAGAACCAGCAAATCCTCTCCATTTGAGCCCAAGCGTCGGCTTTACCCTGGAATTACATTTATCTCTCCGGCACTAGGCTCCCATTAATGGAATTACCAGGCAGGCTGCTTCAGACTTAACACTTCAGAGAGGCGGGCTGGGATGGCACCGTTCCAGCCTCAACCCGCAAAGCCTGCACTGTTTCTCCATCTTCCAAAGAGCTGCCACCCTAACAAGTCCGACCCCGTGACGAGAGCCAGGGAAACAAAAGAAACAAACCTGAACTGTCCAGGGCAATCAATATCTTTCTAGCAACACCCAGGCCTCTTGCCAGCTCTCTTCCAACCCCAATTCAGCTCTCCTGCAGCGCAAAGGGGGATGGCACACGCACGAGCAACCCGGTGGGATGCTGAGCTGGGAAGTACGGCTGGTGCTCAAGCAGACACTTAGGGAGGCAAATCTGCACTGATCCCTCTGCAAATACCTGATCGTGAGGGTGTCAAACCCACAGCTAAGGAGAGCACCCACCCATCTCGAAAATCATGGAGCAAACACTCGAGTCTGAATAGTTGTTTCAGAAATACCCACTGCTATGTAAAATGGGAAGGCATCACATAGCAAACCAGCCAAGATTGCTAACATCACCATGGGAGATTATCTTGCATGTGCTAGAAAACTGCCTTCCATCACACAGCAGCTATTGCACTGCCATGCTGAGCAATTTGCAGCATGGCATGAACCAGTCCCTTAAACCACCCCTGCACTACTCAATAAAACAGACAACTGGGAGTGCCACAGGCTGCCGAAAGCTAAAGGGATGCAGCAAGCAACCCTACCGCAAAGCGCCACTGATAGCACTGCAACTTCAGCATCTCTGGGGACTGCTCTTCGCACAGAGCAGCTGTAGGTTTGTTTAGATGGGTTTTTCTCCAGTCACCTGCAAAGGGACTTCTCTGTCCTTGGCAAGGAGGTAGCATAAGGAGAAAATGGAGATTCACCAGCACTTGAACAGTGTTTGCCCCAGATATGGAGACCCAGGTACACAGCACTGCCAAAGCAAGGAGAAGATAGTAAGGGGAACGTTTATTTGCGGACTACAGACATGCCCTTACAACAGTTTGAGCTGTGGGAGCTGAACTACTCTCTCCTGTAATTAAACTGCAGGGGCAGAAAGCACAGGAATTACTCCAGCGTGACTGTGAAGGACTAACAGACTTTGAGTTTCAAAGTCAATCTTAACACACACTCTTTGGTGCGATTCTAATTCTAAAAAAAAAAAAAAAGGAAAAAAAAAGTTTTTGCTGTGAGAAAAGATCCTGCACAACCCTGTTATTAAACCACACAAGGAGTAAATGAGGGAGACTGTGGCTGGGGCTGACAAAGCAAGGCTGAAGGCAGTCCTCTCTTCCCCCCTGCCCCTGCATTTGCTCTGCCAGTTGCTCTCAGCAAGAGAGCAAGTCTGCCTCTCAGGGAGGCAGACTGCCCCGTGACAGGAAAAACACATGTAACACCCAGGCGGTGAAACCTCACATCTGAGAACATCTACGCAAAGCGCAGGCTTGAAACATTTTTTCCAGCTCCACAGAGTCGACTCGATGTTTTGCAAAACCAAGCTGATGAAACGCTATCGCTTGCATCGAAGGTGAGATTCACCAGCAGCAGATACTCTCAACCATCTCCCTATTTTCTGCATATCAGAAAAAAAAAAAAAGAAGCCTATGGGCAAGATTATGGGGTCCTGCAACTCAAGGTGATGTAAAAGATGTAAAAGAGACAGGAGGACATCAGAAAAAGAAATGACACACATGCAGTGCTCTTCAGCCTGGCACCCAGGGGAATAGCTTAGCTAAGAAAACTACTTTCTTTTTAAAATAACGATAAAGGTAAGGAGCCGTCAGAATTATGAGTCAAGCTCCAAGATAAGAAATCATACTGCTGGATGGGTGCGGCTGCCTGCTTGTTTGGTCACTGTTGGGGCTTTTTTAAAAGATAAATGTGTCTTTCAGAACATGTTTGTTGGCCAATCTTCCCTCTGCTGAAAAAAAAACCAAGAAGGAAGCTCACAACCATGAAAACGATAAATGAAAATAAGGACAGTTTCCAAAGAGCTAAGATGATGCTTCACGAGCCCTTTAAAGTAAGATGCAACATATTAGTGCTTTGAAAAGGACAAAAGAGGAGTAAATTTAAAATTCCAAGTAGTTCGATAAAATATCATTCAGAAAAGCTATAAAGCAATCTCTGCAAGAGGCAGAGCCCATTCACAGACCAGAACCTGTCAAGGAAAAGAAATAAATAATTTTAAAAATCTATTTTTCAGTTGTAAAGCTGTTGATATGTAGGAGTATTTCATCAGGAATTCACAGTCTGGGGGAGGCTAGCTCAGCAAATGCATCCAGGAAAAAAGGTAACTTGTACATTAGAGAAAGAACTAAGGCAAATCCCTTAGGAAGGGTGTAAAATTGAGCAGAGAGTGGTTTTGAAGCCAACAGAACAATGGCTTGAACACAGCCAAGGTAGAAGTACAAAAGTACTGCAGCAAAGCAAACAGTGTAAAGCACCCAGGAGCTCGATGGAGCAAAAGCCACAGCAGGTCCCATCACTCTCTCCAACTTCCCTGCTGCTCAGTGAATTGCGGTAACTTGGGGACAGGTATCACTGCCTGCAGCCCTGCCAGCTCAGCCCAGGACTTTGCTGCTCTCCAAACAGCAAGGTGTTAAGCAGTCACCACCGAGGTTATAGAACAGAAGCGATTTTGTAATCATTTTGGTTTAGAAAGCATTTTGCATTGGCCTTCTCCACTGTTCGGTTTTGCCTTTTCTTATTCAAGAACTTCAGAGGGGAAGAAAAGTGACCAAGCACAAGGCAAGCCCTTTACTAGAAAGACAGGTTTTTAACTAAACCCTGGATATCGCTGCTGCTGAACACAGCTTTAAATTAAAGCGTCAAGCCCATGAATAGCCTCCTCTTTCTCAGCACAGTGCTGACAGAGAAAGGTCCCAACGCTCTCACCTGCTTTGCTACACACGCCTTGATCGAGTGCATCCCCTTTTCCCCACCAAAAATGGGGCACCAAATCCTGGCCGGTCAATGCAGCTCCTCAGAAGGCTCCAGCACATGCCCTCATCCGCCATTTCGACATGCACCTGAAGATCCCTGCTCCAGACTGAGCATCACCTTCCTTGTCCAACGGGGAGATGTTGCTCTTAACTCAACTTCAGTTGAGGCACAAGAGCAAATGGAACCATTTCTTGAGGGAAAAGATCTCATGATTCACCATGGTGCCAGATTTCACTTTTTTGGGTGTTGTTTTTAAAGGAGGTATCGCAAGGCAAGGTGGGGGGGCAACCAACTGCAAGCAGCCGGTTCGCTAATTCAGGCACTTGAACTGTCGCATCTCCAACTGCCCCTGCCACCCACAGGGACCAAGCCCAGCTGTCCCACCAGCTTTGCCAGCTACGTCCCAGGCAGCAGGTATTTTGGGGGCTCCCCCAGCTGCCCACTGGGCACCCAGGCCATACTTGTGCCACCCCACGCTTCCCCAGAGAGCAGTAGGGCTGGGGAGGGCAGGTGAAGCCTCACCACCCTGTCCCCCCAAGGAGCATGCCTGGCCACCAGGAAGGTGAAGCCTCCCCTAACAGCAACCAAGGTGATCATGGGCAGCTCCTGCACCACTTCATCCAGTGGGGGGAAAAAAACCCCAGGATTCTGGGTTTTTTTTTTGTTTTGTTCTGTTTTGACCTCAATGCAGCCCCCTTGAGGCTTCCTTTGACTCAAAGGACCCCCCCGGTCCCCTGGCAGTCTCTGCCAGGTGCACAGCCGCATGCTCTGACCCTCCACACAGCCCGCGCCTTGGCACACAACCCTTTGCAAGCCCCCCCCAAGCACACAGCCCTTTGCAGTCCTTCACCCCCCAAAATGCTTTCCCGTGCACACCAAGCCCTTTGTAGCCTTCCCGAGGCCCCCATTCGCGCAGCCCTCTGGACACCCCCTCGCATCTCATGCTTTCCCATTCGGGGGTGCCCCAGACACACAGCTCTCTGCAAATCCCTGGATGCTCCCGTGCACACAGACCTTTGCAACCCCCCCTCCATGCCCTTGGGCACACAGCCTTTTGCAACCCCCCCCGGTACACAGCTCTCTGCACACCGCCCCCCCCCGCGATGCCCCCACGCCTACAGCCCTCTGCAACCCCCCCGATGCCCCCAGAGACATGCCCTTTGCAACCCGCCCCTCCCGGTGCTTCCCCACGCACGCTCCCCTCGAGCTCCGCACGCCGCCGTGTCCCCGGGCGGACCCCGCCGCGCACGCCCGTCCACCTCAAACCTTCTCCTCTCCTCTCCTCTCCCGTCCCGTCCCGATGCACCGCCCGCTCCGTGTCCCCTCCGGTCCTTACCGCCGGGCGCTGCGCGGGCGGGCGCGAGCTCCCGGTCCCGCCGCGCATCCTCCGGCGCGCGCCCAGTGCCCAGCCCGGCCCGCCGCGCGCCGCCGCCAAGCCCCAGCCGGCGCGCCCCCGCGCAGGCGCAGTGGGAGCCCCGAACAGGATGTGTAACTGTCCGCGCCGCAGGGCATCTCGCGAGAAGAGAATAGACTTGTGCCGGCAGCCCCTGTGAGCAGGGAGGGGAATTAGCTCAAATGGTAGAGCGCTCGCTTAGCATGCGAGAGGTAGCGGGATCGATGCCCGCATTCTCCATACCCTTTTCTCCCCTCGGCTGCCAGGCCGCAGACGCTCTGCCTTTACGATCCACCAATGCATTTCGCTTTTTTCTTAAAAATTCCTTAAATTCTTATTGGCTGCCTTAAAATTCCTGAAGATACATTTGCTTAACCTGTGGTTAAGGCAAGCAGAGCACTGTGTGCTGTATGCGCAGCACTGCAAGAGGGCCTTTTGCTTTCTCATTTAATATTGGACAAGGCCCACAGCAGGGAGCAGCACCCACTCCCTCTGGTGCTTCCCTCCACAGCTCTGGCCCTGGCCCTCACCTGCTCATCCCATCCAGGAGCTGGAGAGCCCCAGAGATCCCCTCTTCTGGGATCCTCCGATAGAGCTGAAACACTCGTTCACCTTTAGTAAATTTGAGAAGGAATGAAAATACCTCAAGGAGGCATTGATATACGTGCCATTTAGTCAAAAAAATGGCAAGATTTTGCCCAGTGAATTTATCCAAGTGCAAAGTTCAGGCAAATATTCAAATTCTTCACATTCTGCTATTATTCTACTGCAACAAGCCACAAGGAATAATCAAATGCTTTAAAGAAAAAGAGAGCAGATTTTAAAAACTGAAGGTGTATCATGAAAAAAAACCAACCCCATAGGAATACCTCAGTTGGCGTTTCTATCCCAGTCACAATCTGAACTGGAAACCAAAGCTGGAAAACAATTCTGCACATTCTCTGGTTACACGTGTGAGGAAATGACCTTTCTGACAAATTTCAATGGCAAAGAGTGGAATTCAGCTTTCAAGCTGCTCACAGCCCCCAGCCTAGGCCTGGGCAAACTGCAAAACATCCCATCCCTAGACCTTCATAGTGGGCCTGGGGTAGGCCCACCCCTCGCAGAGCATACACCCAAGCCCTGGGGTGGTTCATGAAGGAAGAGATCTGGCTTGGAGCCCACTCACTTAAATGCCAGGGGACTTCCCAGCACATTCATCAGATCCCCAAGCAGGACCTAGGGCACGGTGGAAAACATCAGTGGGTGCCTTCCAGACTGACCAATTCTTTTGCAACATTCTTCCATTAAACCGCATCTTCAGAAAGAGTAAGAAGCCTTAATATTACTAGGTCTCCTTTTAAAAAGAATAAACCTGGGGAAACTCTTTTTGTCTGAATAAGTCTCACGTGCAGAGATTTTTGCAGAGCAGCACTACTTAGCTATGGTCTTTTTGTGCATCTATAGCCATGCTGTACCCCAGGCTCAAGTCCTGTCTATTTTATTCTTTAACTCCTGCAGGTCTTTGAAAGTCCTTCTAACCCCACTACCTTCTAACCCCTTCTACCCTTCTTTATAGGCAGCATGGATGTTTAAATAAGACAATTCCCAATTAATTCCCAATAGCCCAAAGAAGAACTGGATTGAAGAGAGGATGCAGTGGCTTTTGAAAGTGATTATTTGGCACAAATACCCATGAATTCTCATGGGTAGTCTCATGGAGACTAGAAAGAGTTGTCTCCACTGGCAGTGGACCAGTCCTTTCCAGAAAATGGCAATGGTAACATGCAAACTGAAGTCTGAAAAACAGATGAGTGTATGGTTGCTAGGTTTTTTTTAGCTTAAAGATTTCATTCTTGCCTTTTAAAGCTGATTTACACTCAGGCTTCTGAGTCCCAGACAAACTCATGAAATAACCAGCTGTTGCTACAATGGTCTTCAAAGCTTCAACAAATTATTCGAGTCTTCCTACGCAGCAGGATTTAACAGGAAAGTGAAATCCATCGTAGTATCCTATTTCCTCAGCTGCTATGCAGTCGGCATGAAGACACTGTATTGCGACATACATTTGTGTCTACGATTCGGTCCTCTCATTTTCCCCTCTAGCTTTGGCCTCATCTCAACCCCTGCAGTATCTTGGTGGCCACGGGCAACCTCGGGATGATGGAAAACTAAAGAAAGACCATAAGTCTGGTCAAACTGATGCTGCATCGCCCTCTGCAGACTGGCAGGCAACAATTGCCACGGGGTGAGGCAGAAGATGCAGAAGAAAAGCAGGGTTGGGCAAAAATTCCCGACCACACTTTTTCTGCAGGTCAATGCAGTGCAGTGGTTGATGAACACGTCTGGAAAGCCCCGTTTTCTTGGGGCCCCATTTTCATGGGACCCACGGTGAAAGACTGTATACACAAGGATAAAATATTACACATATACTCACAGCACTATTTCATTATAATGACTCCCACCCCCCGAAAAAATAAAACCAGCATGAAACAAAGAGACCAGCTTTTCTTTTACAAATACAAGATGCCCACATCAGAACAGCTAAAAATTCCCCCCTAATGGCTTTCTTGTGGGAATCTATAATGAGCTGCCACAGCATGGAGCATCCATCTGTGTGCATGCACACATGCAAGTCAGGGTGAGCATTTGCCTGTATTTGCTGAGGAGCCCAAAGCTGACTTGGCCATCTTGCAGCTCCCAGCCACATGCTACCAGCATCTGTTTATTGAGCTCCCTTTTTTTTGCTCCTGAGGCATCAGCTAAGCCACAGGGTCGGGTTCTCCACCCTGGCTCCACAGATGCTTTTGCTTCCCAGTGCATTATCAGCCCACTGGCTCTTCAGGAATGACCCAAGTTTTGCATTTCCTCCCCCTACAAAACCTTACTTCAAGTAGCACACAAGCTCAAGGAACAAATGGCTTCCAGCAATGGATCAAGTAGGAGTTAAAACAAGGCTCTCAGTGCAACAAATGGAGCTGGGCACGTGGTTACGACTCACTGTTTTGATCGCCATGGCTGAATTTATGTAATGAATTTGCTGGTAGGCATCGCATGGTCAAGTTAGCAAAAGACCTGTCACTACCCTGAAAATTTTATTGTCTCTAATTGCAATTAAGTATATGCACAGAGGCATCATGAGAGCAGAGAGGACAGAAAGGGAAACTGCTACAGGGGGAAACGGCAAAGCTTTCAGCTTACACTAATTGAGCTTAATTTAAGTATCCTTTTGTAAGTTTGCTCTAGGATTATGTGCGTAAATTTAGTTTTAAAATGAAGTCATCTTAAATGCAGAGACACATCTCAACTTCCCCAGATCCCAGGACACAAGACCTCCACTTGCTGGGTCCATGCCAGCTGTGCCCACAAGTGGCAGGGGCAAGGCGGCACCACTGTGTGCTCCCTCCCTGGTACAAAGGCCAAAGGGCCTTTATCTCCCCTAAAAAAAGGAGGCAGACCTGAGTCTGTGCAAACACCCAAATGGACGTACCTTCCACGCCAGGAGTCTTCCACTGTTTCTGTGGAAAGACATGCACATGCATTTCTCACTTGTGTTTGCTGTTGGCTTTCTCAGCCCCATTTTGCATAGTTTCTTCTGGACTTGTGTGTATCTTGCTGAGTAGGACAGCCTGGTCCTGCTTGCTGGGGAAAGGGCAATAGATTATTCCCGAGATGCCTTTTGTTGTCCCCACAGTGAGGGCAGACAAAGGCATGACAGGGAGACAGAAGCTGATAACATCTTGGCACAGCTACCTGGCTTGTAAATCTAGTTTTCCACCAGCACAAACCAGTGTGTAGTGGTCGCAGCACCTCACCCATCCGCCTGCCAGGGAGCATCCTGGCAAGCACTGAAGCCAGAAGCTCATGCCATCCCCAAGCTCGTGGCTGGGGTTCAGCAGGTTTCAGGTCAGACCCAGGGGCACAAGGACTGTTCTAGCAACCCCTTTGTGTGGATGACCTTGTCTTTCCTGGGAGGGAATGGGGAAGAAGTGCACCCTCTGGCATTCAACTCTCTTCTGGGCACTAAGGAAGGTGGGGTTTAGCTCTTTGAGCTCTTCTGGTGGTCGGTTTCCATCTCTTCCAGAAGAAGGGTAATAAAGGCAACTCAGGGGAAAACCTCTAGTGCTCCCCCTGGGGTGCAACAAAGGCTGTGCTTCCCAGCCTGCGCCGCCACCTCCTCTGCCGCTGTCAGCAGCCGTGGGAGGGAAAAACGGAGCTGGCCTTCTGCCTCTGGTTCATTTGCAGTCTATTGAAACATTAATTAATCTTCATGCCGTTGAGGATGGGGGGAAAAAGTGGGTTACTTCAACCTGCAATTAGCGTGTGATGCAGCTTGAGTGATGGCAGGGTAATCCTCAGGAAGAGGAAGAGCCAGTGGGAGTTTGGGAGGAGGAGGTGTAGGCCCTACTTGCTGCCAAGAGGCAGTTTTAGGGAGGCACGACCAGGGCTGTTCCCGGGGGACCCGTCCAGGCTGTGTGAGCATCCAGCATGCACAGGAGCAAGGGGCTGCCCATGCCCTAGCCCCTGCCGGGGGAGTTGACCCCCAGGTGAGGTGGCAGGGAGGCAGTAATGCGTTCAGCATCACTACCTGTCCAGGCGGGACAGGGCTTGCCTGCGGAATGGAGAAACTATTTGCAGACTCCAGCATCTCTATCCACACTTTAACACTGTGGTGGCCTCATTTTCGGATGGATCCTTCAATGGCAACTACTCCCTTGCTCTGGGCTAAACCCTGGCAAGTGGCTGCATGATCAGGGGTAAGAAGTTAAAGCCATCTCTATCATCATCAGGCTTTGTGGGATGTTTGCATCGTCACTAAGCCAGGTACGATCATGTATGGAGTGCAGCTCCATGAGCCCCTGAAGAGCTGCCCTGGGAGGAAAAAAGCCATCACAACCCAAAACTGCTTTTCTCCCTCTAGCAGGCACCATGTGTACAACAGCAGAGGTTGCGTAGTAACGGCAGCAGGAAGGCGTCAGCTGTGCCCTCCTCGCTCCTCGCAGAGCGCCGAGAAGAGCGAGGTACGTATTAGCAGCAAAACCGGGCTCTTAAACTCCCTAAACTTTCCCTTCTGCTTACCAGGGAGGAGCACGTAGCAATTTTAAAGTCGTACATCGCAGAGGCTGCTTTGTAGGGAACGGCTGGTTGTGCTTAATTGAACTGTTGTGTGAGCCAGGGGGATGGGGTGTTTGTAGGAAGAAGAAACTGGGGGAAAAGCTAAGATTTTGGGGGGGGGGAGGAAGGGAGGCGACTCAGTATGTTGCCTAGAAAGCTCTTGGCACTTCAAAACCTTTCTTTGCTCTGTCTTGTGAAAGTCTGAATGAGCTTTTACTGGGGCTAAAAGTACTGGGAAACAATAGGGAGACAGGGAGTAGCCGGCAGCTGGAGGAGGAAGCGAGCCGAGCGATGACGAATGCCTTCCAGGCCCATCCAGGCGCTGGGCACCCTTGTTCCCCCCGCAGGACGGATGTGCGGGCAAGCTGCTGGTCACCGGGGTTGGGTGGTGCAGCAGCACGGGGAAAGCCCAGGGAGGGTGACAGTCATGGCAGCAGCAAAACTCCAACGCGCCCACCCTCCATTGGTCTCACGGCTTCATTTCAAACAGCTTAGAGGAGAGGCCTTTATGCCCGTGAGGTGCAGCTAGTCTGCTCGTCAACGTGTTGCACTAATGAGGGAGACAGAATACGAGAGAAGATGCGTCACGGATAGGACTGGTAGAAGGGATGGAGAGGGGGGACATCCCAGGCCCTCCAAGCTGGCCCCTGTACGCAGCTGTCTGGCAAGCTGGAAGTCAGGGAGACCACTGAGGAATGGGTATTTTTTTTGTTGTTCCCAGTTCAAACAGTTCCCAGTTCCGACCTCCCTGGGGCAGTACAAGGAGGGTCCTGTCTCCCCTGGCTGAGACCCCCCCCATGTTGCCTCTCCCCTGGGTGACCTGCATGCATCCCCACCATGCTCCGGGTCCCAGCATGGGGCAGGGGTTGCCCTCCCAGCCCAGGTGGGACACCTTCCCATTTAACGTTTGATCCTCACATCCCTTGCACAACCCCTCGCTACAGGGATTTCCCCATCTCCTGTCTTGTTTCCTGCGTATCCCAGTGCTCCAACTCTGGGGGGAGATAGGGGTGGATGAGAAAAGGGGGCAACAGAGGAGGGGGGAAAAGGGAAAGGGAGGAAAAAGAGGAGGAAAAGAGGGAAGTGGGGGAGGAGATGAAAAAGAGGGAAGAAATAGGGAAAGAGGAGGGAAAGGGAAGAAAAGGAAGGCAGAAGGGTGGAAAAGGAACAAAAGAGGGAAGGGGGAAAGAAGGGAGAAAGAGGAAAGGGAGAGAAAAGGGAAGTGAGGAGAGCACAGGAAGAAGAGGGAATGAAGGGAGAAAGAGGGGAGGAAGGGAAGAAAAAGAGGGAAGAAAGAGGGAAGGGGAGAAGGGAGAAAACGGAGAAAGGGAAAAGAACAGAGGCAAAAGAGGGATGTGGGGAGAGCACAGGAAAAAGAGAAGGGGAAGGTGAGAAAGGGAAAAGAAAGGAAAAAGAAGGAAGTGAGAAGAACACGGGAAATGAGGAAAGGAAGAGGCTATGGAGGAAACAGATGAAGGAGGGGAGGGGGGAAAGAAGGGAGGATGAAGAGAGGGAAAAGGGGGAAGGGGAAAAGAAGAGACGAAAAAGGGGGGAGAGAGGGAAGCAGGGAGAAGTCATGAAAAAAGGAAGAAAGGGAAAGGTAAGAAGGGGGGAAAGAGAGGGGAAAGGGGGAGAAGTGGCAGAGAGGGCAGGAAAAACGGGAGGGAGGGGGAGGAGGGAGGGAAAAGAGGAAGAAAAGGGGAGAGAAAGAGGAAAAGGGGGAAGAAAGGGAAAAAAGGGGGAGGAAAAGGGAAGAAGGGGACAGATCCCGCCCCGCCGCGCTCCGCCCCCGCTCGGCTCCGCGCCGCCCGGCTCCGCGCCGCCGCGCCCGCCCCGCGGGGGCGGAGCCGGGCTGGGGCGGGGCGGGCGGCGGCGGCGGCTGCGCGGGCGCGGGCAGGCGGAGCGGCGGTAGGAGCGGCGGGGCTGGGGGGCAGGGGCCTGGGATGGGGGGAAGGGAAACCCGGGCGAGCTCCGGCGTTAAGCGTTAACTGCGGAGCAAGAAACGGGGGGGGAGGGGGAAGCCTTGTGAGCAAAGAGGGCAGCTGCCTGCAGCAGAGCGACCAGGCAAGGAACAGCAGCGATGGCGGGTGTGCCCGCGGGGGTAGGACCGAGCCAGTGCTCGGAGGTACGGTACTCCGAAACGGGATTCTCCCTCAGCTTGCAGGAAGGTGCAGAACTCGGGGGGGGGGGGAAACCCTTTTTTGATCTGAGGGAGATGAAACAGGAAAAAAAATACAGTAAGCAAACTCGGGAGGCGTTTGCTAAATTATGTAATTGGTTTCCTTTGCGCTGTTCTCTCACTTATTTCCACTGGTTTGGGTCGGCACTGATTTTTAACACCACGTGATTGAAGCCCCTTTATACCTGGGGCTGGGATGCGAACCCACTGAGGACGTGGCCCGTGATTTCCAACAGCGCTTTCCTTTGGGTTTGAAAGGGGAGAAGCCAAGTACATACATGAGCTCTGCTAACGCTGTACTCGGTGTCCTGGTTTCCTTCGTGTGTTTTAAGAGTACCTCAGCACCTCCCTCCTCTCGTGGCACTTCCTCTCCCCACGTGGATGAGGGATTTGTTGTGGATGAAACCTGATGTGTGCTCTGATACCGAGCTCGCCTCTGTGAAAAGCTTAGTTTGGGATACCCTTGGTTTTATGGTAGCAGGAGGTGACTGAGAGGGGGGAAGACAGTGATGAACTGCAGTTGGTAACGCCTGGTGTCTTGGGTTTTTTTTCACCGTTCACATTCCAATGTGATAGCTCAGGAGATTTTTATTTTTTTTTTACAAATACCCTGTAGTCTGAGTCATGTTAGCAAAGCCAAGACACCAAGACGGCATTTTGTCACCTACTGGAGCACTGCCTTTAATACTTATCCCTTGTAGACTCAGCCTAGAGCTCAGCTGTTGGCCTTGGCATATTTTTGTGCATGTTTATCTGGAGCTGCTCTGCAAGGTGCTGTGTTTACATCAGTTCAGAAGTGCAGTTTGACTGCAGAGCAAAAAAAATTCCTGCTTACCAGCTTCTCTGTACTTGGACTTGCCCAACCAGAGTGACCTTTCAAAGCTTGGATATCAAATCGTGGAGGAATGCTTCTCCCATCTGCCTAGCTTCCACCTCTCACATACAGACACGTGGCCAGCAGAATTTTTAATCGAAGCCCAGGCAGTTCTCACGCTCATCTTCCTCATTCACCCTCATTCTTTCAAAAATACCCTAATTTTAAGTATAGCTTGAGGTCCCACAATCAATCAGGTGTGCCACACTGGTAATACTCAGTGGCTGTGTGGCTCAGTAGTGCGATAGTGAGAGAGTGGCACCAGTGCCTCTAAAAAGCTCATTCTGGTTAAGCTCCCTTGGAGAGGGAAAGGAAGCAGCTTACTCTCGCACAAGCAGCCTTCAGATAGCAAGCTGTTGCCATATCTCTCCAGGATCCATGTGCTTTTTGCTTCTCGGAGGAGGGCCTTGCTAAGTCCCAGACAAAACCACTCCCAATGCTGCTGGCTCGTACTGGTGCTTGCAGCACGCTGGTGTTGGAAAAACACAACCTGTCCTCTTTGCACAGTGTAGCTTGTGGCTGAGAGCTGGGGGCATTGAAGAGGATTGTTGCTTTTCAGTCAATGAAAAGAATGTTTGATTTTTAAAAAAAATTTTTTTTTTTTAATTTTCAGATCTTATCTCAACTGTCAAAATGGAGCTTGACATCCAGTGTGAGGAGATGAGCCCATCTAGATGGGCTGAACTTTTGTCCACAATGAAATCCTGCAAAACCATCAGGTAGTAACTAGTTGTGTATCATCTCTTCTAAGTAAGAACTGTTGTGTTTCTCTCCTGTGTTTTTCAGCTGCAGAACTGTTGACCTGTGACTTAGAAATTGCACAGTAACAGAAATGATTCTACCTATTTTTATCCAGAAAGTTAATTTAAAGGGGGCAAAGTTTTTTCAACTACAGATAAACATCCTTTGGTGTGAAGTAATGCTGCCCTTGGCGTGCCATAGAACTCAGCTAGGTAATGTGGTTATCTAAACATTTGACCACTGTTTTGGTAATTCTGTCTTTCTCCCTTAAGAGAGGGAAGACGTCTCTCTGTGCTCATTAGGTTGCACACTTTCTGGGCTGCAGGTCAGATGCTGTCAAGTAACTGTTACTTAATGGTCATGCACAAGCCACATGCCATCAACTTCTAATTCTTCACTTGGCCTTCAAAAGTACTTGCTGTGTGTGTTGAGCAAACCAGTGTGAGGGAACCATCTCCTGGAGCGTAAGCTGTAGGACAGGGTTCAGAAGAGTTGCTTCTCCACTCCTCCCCCTCTTCTAGTTGGGAATTCACGCCCCATGGGCTGGCATCATCTTGCTTGGGCTGGAGAGGATGGGCTGCATCTAGCCAGTGATGGCTTGAAGGAGGTCAGGCAGGTTAAAGGTGGCTTGCTTTTGTTTTACGAAGGAGCTTTTTGCAGGCAAGCTTCATGGGCCTGACCTTGACTTCCCAAGGTCTGCCATGGGTGGCAGAAGGCAGTGGGATGGTTGTCTCCTGGGCAGAGGCTGGGTTGCTCAAGACATAGTGGATGAGAGTAGCTGCAGCAGGGATTGTTAATTGGTGTTGAACACGATCCCATTGGGAGCCAAGTCTTCTTGCTCCCTTCTTCAGAGGGAGGGAAGGAGAAGCCTACTAGAGCCTCAGTTTTCATAGCGTTGTCTAAGGAGAAATGACCAGGCAACTTTTGGCAGTCCTGGCTGTGGCTGTACCTGGGGCTGTAGGGTTCTTCATGATACCTTCTTTTTGCCGCATGTCTTTTCTGCCTCCCTGTACACCTCCCTGCCTGTCCTGGGCTCCTGATCCTTTCCTTGGCTCTTCTTCCAATTCAGCTTCCCCCATCAATTTAGCAACAGCTAGAAAAATGCTGATGTCCAGTGAGAAAAGGCACTGCCACACTGCAAACTCGCAGTTCGTGTACTGAGAGTCACACCAGAGAGAGACGGTGCAGACCGGTGTGACTCACCTACACGAGATCAAACTGCCAATGGGTGTCTCTGGGGCTGGCTGAAGACTCAGCCTGGCTGGTCTCAGTGCAGAACCAGTCTGACAGCCTGTAAGCTGGTTAGATGTGGCTTCAGACACCAGGTGGTTTGTCACTATCAATGTTTAAATGAAGGTGCATCCTCCAGCTGAAGCCCTGCCAAGGGGGGAATGACTTGAGTCAATGTGCCTTCTTCTGCGCAGCACTGGGGGGGTGTCCATGGCTTGCAGAACTGCTGTCCAGCCCCTCCTGTACTGCAGCCCTGCAGAGAGAGAGCACGTCTTGGTTTGGGCCATGTATTGCCCAACAGGCCACACACATACTTATGGAGGCGTCCCAGGGACTGCAGAGGAGTAAATCGCCCACTTTGCTTTCACAGGGAATACTCCAGCTGGGGAGAACAGAGCAGCCCTGAGGACTAAAGTGCTCCTTCTCTCCTTCTCTTTCAGGCTGGATGACTGCAATCTCTCCAGCAGTAACTGTAAGGATCTCTCCTCCATCATCAATACGAATCCGTCCCTCACAGAGCTGAAGCTGAACAACAACGAACTGGGAGATGCAGGCATTGAATACCTGTGTAAAGGGTTGCTGATGCCAAGCTGTAGCTTACAGAAGTTATGGTAAAGCCCTGTTGATTGTCTTGCTCTAACATGCTTGCAGTCTACTGCAGGTGAAGTCATGAGGCAAACTAGTATGTGATGGTAGTAAGAGCCATGCCGATGCATCTCAGCAATTACCTAGGTCAGATGGTTGGAAAACCCCAGAAGTTTTTATCTAAGTGGTATATTTATTGGAAGACTCCAGATCATCATCAGTCTGTCTTCTTTTGTCTGCCAGCACCGAGGGAAGGACAGGTAGAGTTTTCCCAGCCAAGCGAAGGCTTTCTGGAGACTTTCTTTAGAAGAGGTAGCAGATCTTCCCCTGGCCTAGGCAGTTGGATTATCTGTTTAGGCTGGTTTAAACAAAAGGATGACCACAGAGGGCCTCACTCTGCCATTAGCACATACCTGACATTTTCACAAATGCATTTTCAGAGGGCTCTTCTGCCAGTTGTAAGCACAGCTTTTAGCGTCTGGTCCAATTTGCTCACTCCTTTCTCTAGGAGCCAAGCAAAAGGGTGTTCTCATGAGCCTTGGCGTTTCAAGAGCTGTCAGTCTTTCTGCACTCTATCAGACTGGCTCTGCCTCAAGCCTGGTCTTCTCAGTTGGGCAGGGCCAGCTTGGTTCAAGACAGCATGTTTTGCAGAGGCACTAGCACCACATTATAGCATTAGTGGGCTTCCCTCAGCAACCCCTCAGCTGGTGCAGCAGCTTTAGTCAAAGCTGGTGGCTGCTGCCCCTGCTCCTCAATGACCCTCAAAGAGATGCTATCTTGTCTGTCCAGCATCTCTTCTGCAGGGTACTGGAGTCCTCCAGCTTCTGATGTGGGTTTAGGATCTTCATGACACTACCTTGTAAAGATCATTTGCCTTTTAGATCAGATATGCCTGCTTCAAAGTCCTTGTGCTCCCTGCAATGAGGACTCACTGACAAATAGAGGGAAAGTTGACTGTGAAACTAATCAAACTGCAATTCTCTGATGGGCCTTCAAGAAATAACTGTGATACTCTGTACTGGAAGACTAACACAAGTAAAGTTTCAGAGAGTTTGTCCTAAGCTTCAAACTTCTCCAGATGCTCAAGTAACAGCCTGGATTAGACTGTTTCAGTTCTGTAGAAACATAATTGTCCATTTCTGGGGTTCTGGTAAGGTGCCTTAGGGAATAAAAGAGCAACCAAACCCAAGTCAAACTTGGTACCACCATGCACAACACCTCTCCATTGCCAGAAAGTCTTGTCCAATAACTCTAAACACCCCATAGCAATACCAGCACAGTTCCTACGCTACTTCTCCCAGCCTGAGTGCTGAAGGATGAGCTTCATAGATCCTTCTTGTAGTATACCATTAAAATTCTAAATGATATCCAGGGATTTAAGCCAAGTTGGACAAGATTTTTACTTTTAGCTACTCTGGATCACGTTTCCAGAGGGGACAAGAAATCATAAGATGCCATTGCTTTATCTCTAGGATAAGCCCCGTGATGATTAGAACACTTCTATAAAGCAGTTGCGGTGCTGCTTAATGTAGGCTGGATCCTTCTTCTGCTAGAAGTGCTATATGAGCGATTACACTGAAGGAAGCATGGCAGCTATTGTTCGTGCTACAGGTATAATACTAGCTGATAAAATATTTTGGCACACCTGTAAAATAGCAGTACTAACCTGGAGGTTAGGCTTTCTAGAGGGTTACACGCTGTCAGTGTCACGGTGTCCTTTCCAAGCTCAAACCTCAGCAGATGCACCTCTCTGAGAATAGCCTCTGTAATTCTGGGGGTGCATTTCCCTCACCCCGGTTGCCTCTCTCCTTCAGGCTGCAAAACTGCAATCTGACGAGTGCCAGTTGTGAGACTCTTCGCTCTGTCCTCAGTGCACAGCCATCCCTGACAGAGCTGCACGTAGGTGATAACAAACTGGGAACTGCTGGAGTGAAGGTGCTGTGTCAAGGGATGATGAACCCCAACTGTAAGCTGCAGAAGCTGCAGTAAGTAGTCACTGGGCTTGTTTTGTCATCAGACCGATCATGCTTGTCTTTCCCTTGAGACAAGCAGGAGTTTTGTTGCCAGATGTGGATTTCTTCATGTTTTATCTGAAACTGTGTCATGCTTACTCATGCTGGTAGGTCTCGTGGGTTTGTAAGAGCTGGGTGTTCCCATAGGCTTTGTTTAGCCCTCCTGGCAGTGGTGGCTATTAATGCAGCACCTCTCAGACACCCGGGGAAGGTCTGATTCTGCTGCACTTGGTCCTTGTTTTGTGACTTGTTTTATGACTGAGCAGGACCCAGGTCTATTTGCAGCCCCTAGCTCCTCCCGGGAAGGCTCAGTGGCGAGGCTGTGTGATGTGTTGCAATGCAAAACTCAGTCGTGTGTTCCAAGGCAGCCTGTGCATTGGTTTAATGGAGGACTAGTGTAAAAATGGGGTGTGTAATTAGTCTTGCTAGGGTCCCCTGCGGTCTAGTTTAAGAATTAATGCTTCCTGAAATGAGCAGGGAGGTGCTGTTAAAAACTTGTACGGTTATCTCTATTTTCATGCATTGTCTGGTCTCAACTCATGTTGGCATGTTTTCTGCCCTGGCTAACACACACTTGGCCCAGCTGATGTCTTGCGGGTAGTGGGACATGGTGAAGACGGTTGATTCTTCCCCGGGCTTCTTTTCTTCTCGCAGGCTGGAGTATTGTGAACTCACATCTGATATCGTGGAAGCTCTTAATGCTGCTCTGCAAAGCAAGCCTACCCTGAAGGAGCTCAGCCTGAGTAACAACACGCTGGGAGATACAGCTGTAAAGCAGCTGTGCCGGGGACTGGTGGAAGCAAGCTGCAACCTAGAGTTACTACAGTAAGGAAGAGCTGGTCATCTCTAACTGCAACTAGTCCTGCTGCTAGTCATACCATCCATAAGACAGGAAAAATTATTGTCAGGAATGCTTGAAATTTATGCCAAATTTTTTTGCTGGCTCAGATTTCTGTAACTGCAAACAAACGTCTGGGGCTTTCAGTTTTTGGGGTTTTCTGACCTTTTTTTAGCATGTGATTCTGCGCTCACTCTTATGCCTGTTGGTACAGCGTGAGCATGTACCCCAGGTTAAACCTGCAATTACAAGGGGTGACTGCTCGCCAGTATCTGAGAGCAGAGGAGCAATCGCTCTCAGTGGCTCCAGTTCTTACCCCTGAATTACCAGCCAGCTGAGTATATTTATTCAGATTCCTTTTTTGCTTCAAAACAGAGATGCTGGATTTGGCCTCATATCTGGGATAAAGCCCCTGAAGGGGTTTAGGGGAGAAGCACGATTCGTTTTATCTTGCCCCTGTGCTTCAGCAGGGGTTGGCTGCCAGGGACTCACTGTGTGATACAGCCAAAAGTTCCTCTTAAAAAGGACAGTCGATATAAAGGGGGAGTTTGGCAAAAACAATCCTTGTGTTAATGGATGTAAATGGCTGGGTCAGAGTAAAAGTGCCCTGCAGCCTCATGGAGTTGCAGGAGCGGTGTGTTGCCTCACCCAGAGCCTGTCTAGGATACCTGTATCGTCTCTGAGCCTTGCAGGGTCTAGCAATGCCCAGCTGAGCTGCACTGGTTTGCAGCAAGGAACCAGCCCATAGCCCCTTCTCAGTCTGAACTGGGGGTGTTGTGTATTTAACACAGTGGGTCTGGAGCAGCAACTCCAACTGTGCTTTTTTCTGCAGCCTGGAGAACTGTGGCATAACCAGCGATAGCTGTCGGGAGATTAGTGCTGTTCTCGGTAACAAGTCATCACTGATAGATCTCTCTGTGGGGGATAACAAGATCGGGGACTCTGGTCTGGCTCTGCTGTGCCAAGGACTGATGCATCCTAACTGCAAAATCCAGAAGCTATGGTAAGGGTAGGCAGAAGTTACTTAAATCCCTCTTGCAGCCTCTGAGCTATCTACTTTGTGCTGCTGGTTTGCTAAGCGGAAAGTTTCTCAGTTACACCCCCTAGTGAAATAAGGATGTCTCTACTGCAAATTAGTTACTTCTCAAAACTGGGTAGAGGACACCATGAACGAGCAGGACCACACTGAAATCACTTGGATCAAATTCTGGGGAGACGGTGAATGGAAATTTGTGATAGCATTGTCTTGGCTTCCTACTGAGTTATCTGTCTACTAGAATTGCATGTTCCTATTTCTTTTTTGTGTTACAAACAGAGCTTTTGGTGCAACGGATGGAAAGTAAGAAGAAAGATGTGTGGTATGATGCAGGAATGGGTTTTGTGAAGGATAGAAGAAAAAGAGATGATGTAACCAGAAATTCAGAATACTAAAATAGGACTTTGTTTTCTAATCTAATTCATTCTTGGGGGAAAATAATATTTTGTTCTTCCCTGCAGGTTATGGGACTGTGATCTCACAAGTGCTAGTTGTAAAGATCTCTCCAGACTCATCAGTACAAAAGAGACCCTCACAGAGATCAGTCTGATAGACAATAACCTGAGAGACTCAGGGATGGAAATGCTGTGTCAGGCGCTCAAGGATCCCAAATCTAAACTACAGGAGCTATGGTAAGCTGCTGTCAAGTTTCACATACCCACTGCCTTCTTTGGAGACCTCACTGAAGAAAGATGTAGGTGAAGTAATGCCCACCAGATAGATCCTCAGTTGCGATGGTTCCACGAACAACTCATGCCAGTTGTTACCTAAAGGGTTTAGACTTACAGAGCTAAAGGGATTTGTATTTCTAAACTCGTAGCACTTTGAAGATCTGCCCCATAGTCGTCCTGTTATAAGCAATAGGAGACCAAGCATCACTTGCAGAGCTTCTGTCTAATATGTTTTATCATGCAACAAATGGCAGCTAAGAGACTTTCAAAGTTTGAAAGGCCTCATGTAATAGCAAAATGAGTGCTGTGATCAGATATCTCAGGTTCTCCACTGGGTCCAAGCTCTCTCACTGATGAGACAAAAGAAGGCTCTAATGACATAAACTGTTCTCAGCATCCTCTCTGCTGACAGCATTACCTTTTAGGCTGGGATGGTCTGGTATCACGTGGCTGGGAGAGGGAAAATTGTTCTTTCTCACAGAACTTGAACAAGTAGCACGTGAACTTTCCTACATTGCAAGTTCAGCTCCTGCCCCCAGCTGTGTTCTTCCCCTGCCCTGGTGGCCTGGGAGTTGATGAGGTGCCTCAAGAATGCATGGTGGAGCTGAGAGTGACTGTGAGAGCAGCATGCTTGTCTCTGATCATTCCTGTGCTTTATGGACAAGTGCCTTTCCTAGGTGCACACTCCGAGACAGACGTCCCAAATATAAAGAGTGGGAGAGGTGCTGCTTAGAAAGGATTGAGCAGATGGGGGGTTGAGACGAGTACAGTGATTGTGGGAAGGCTTTGGTTCCTCTGTTCCCACTGTCCAGGCTCCTGTGAAGCAAATGTGAAGAAGTGAACGGTGTCTGATACTCTCTAGATCTCATATCACTTTTGCCTTGCAGGATTAGGGAGTGCGGTCTCACAACTGCTTGCTGCAAGGCTGTCAGCTCTGCTCTCAGCGTGAACAAGCACTTGAAAGTACTGCACATGGGCGAGAACAAGTTGGGAGATGCAGGTGTTGAACTCATGTGTGAAGGGCTGCTGCACCCTAACTGCAACATCCAGTCCCTATGGTAAGGTGCACCCTCAGAAGTCATCTTCTCCTTTGCTGTGTTACCCTTCTTGCTGTGTTACCCTTCCAAGAATGGCATGCAGACAGAGGAAGGTAGCAATAGATAGTAGCATGGTATTTTTTTGCTCACATGAAACAATTCACACCACAAACTGATGTTTAACTAGTCCACTAGCAAGTAAATGGAACCCACAAGTGCTTCCATGTATCCTGTCACTCATGGTCTCTTGCAAGTACAGGCTGTCACCCATGCAACGGTTCATTCATAGCTGTCCACAGGCACTCTGCCAGGTGCAGAACTGAAAGTTCATGGTGCAGTGTACCTTCAGGATCTAAAGCAAAGTGTGGAGAGGCTGGAGGGATTTTGCTTTGTTCTGTGAGCTGCTCGCTGTAGAGCTTCCTGTGCCCTTCTCTGAACTTGCCCACACGGCCTCTCTCAGGTGGGACACTGAGATGGAGGAACTGCTGGTCCAGGTCTGGCACGTTAATTCCCATGCTTGCCAGTCGCAGTGCAAAGCCTGCCTGAATTCACTGGTTGCCTTCTGCTTTCCATAGTCTCTATGGGTGCCAGCACAAGTGCTGGTCCAGCCTCATCTGTAGGAGCAGGAGGCCAGCTGGAGCATCACCTTCAGCCCTGTGGTGGGACTCACCTTCCCCATCTGCTTGTTCCCTTCCCAGGCAGGCACCGAGCTCTGGACTGGTGTGGCTGTGGCCTGCGTGATGCTTGCGGCACCGTGCTTGTCTCCTCAGCATCATTTGACACAAGCCAGAGCTGTGCTCCGATGCCCAAAACTCAGTGAGTGGGTTGAGCAGATGAGTCGTGGGAGACATCAGTAAGACTTGAGGTCTCTGCCCAGAAAGATATGTTTGCTGACCAGTTAAAGCTACTTGGTTCTCAGCAGAGAGGCCTCAGTTGCCCTTTTTAAAGAGATGGTTGCAAGTCTCAAGTAATAAACTTTAGAGATCATTTATGATCAGTTTAAACCAAAGAGAAGATTATGCATGATGTTGAAGTTGGCAATATCTTCTTAGGGTTCTTTCTCCCCCTGTAGCCACACGCTGCTAAGCTTTAGGGAGGACTTTCAGGTGTTCAGCAGTCACCACAAGGATGGCTGTCTCTGTGGGAAGACCACGGACCAGCCCCTGCTGATGTCTTGGAGATGCCAGCCTAACGGGGATCTCTGGTCTGTGCTAGGGATGTCCGCGCCTGCTGCCCAAGTGTGGGCTGGTGGGCCGGTCTCTCGAGCCATCGCTCACTGCACTGGCCTCTCCCTCCTCTCCATCCTCTCCCTGCAGGCTGGGTAACTGCGATCTAACGGCAGCCTGCTGTGCAACCCTCGCCACCATCATGGCTACCAAGCAGTGCCTTACAGAGCTGGACCTGAGCTACAACTCTCTGGAAGATGAAGGCATCAGGAAGATCTGTGAAGCCTTGAGAAATCCCAGCTGCAATGTGCAGCAGTTAATGTGAGATGTTTGTGGTCCTGCTTGCATTCCCCCTGGCAGGTGGTGAGCTCCAGTGAGCTGGGGGGGCTGCAGGGAGGGGGCTGTGAGCACCAACATGCTGGGAATTGCACCTGAGGGCAACTGGTGACCCAGGGGGGGTCAAATGCCATCTCCATGTTGCAAAACACTCCTTGTCCCTTCCAAGTGACGTGACCACAGTGCCTTGATCTGCTTTGGTCCACAGGGCCCAAGAACAAGGAGAAGGTGGTGCTGGGGAGAGAGTAATAGGGTCCTATGTTATAAGACATGTTTCTGGCTGTTGGGCCAGACTCTCCAACCTAGACAGGGCCCTTCCTGTTATGCGATCTTCCCATACCAGCCATTTGTGCATCTTTCTCTTTCCTTAACGGGAGGATGCTCACTAAACCGCTTGCCTTTTTGTTTGGGTGTAGTTTGTACGACATTTTCTGGAGTTCTGAAGTGGATGATGAACTGAGAGCCCTGGAAGAGTCCAAGCCTGAAGTGAAGATCATTTCTTGAGTGGTGACTGCCTGCAGAGCAACGTCAAAGCAACATCCTCTTCTTAATCTGAACTTTTTCATACATAAAGCTAATTAACTTAATAGAGAATTTGCTTGTACCAAAAATGTTTGTGGATTCCCTGAGTAGGTGTCTGGGGAGCTGATCATCCTTCTGTGCATCTCTGGATGTACTAACTCCGAGGCTCGCAAAAGCGTCGTACATTTTCACTGCAGCATTACTATCCTTGAAATAAACAATTACTGGGCATCTTCTAGAAGTGGGTCTCTACCCTTTAGGAGCTCTTTAATCCTATAATCCTTTCTAACGCATTAGTTAGGCTTTAAAGAGAGCTCCTTTCCAAAGGCAGGAGGCGAACTACCTACTGTATTATTACTGGGTGGTGCTTTTGCCAGGTCTCTGGGGAAGGCTCTCCAAAAAACCAAATGTTTTTTAATCTAAAATGGAGCTCTCCTCTGCCTTTCCCTAGAAGAGTTCTTGGAAAAGCAGTGGTGGCCAAGGCACTAAAGAAAGAAATGAGCAGCTTAACACTTCAAAATTGGTGTCCCTTGAAAAGTGGTTTTCCTACAAACAAAAGATGCTGTGTGCATTTCTGCTAGTACGGGAAATGATTAAATGGTTTGATGTGTTTGGCAAGAGTGGTTCTACAGGAGTCTATTTGCAGATAATTAAATACTTCATTTTTATACTTAGAAAAATAAGCTATATCTGTATATTTCTCCTTTAAGACCAATCCATCACTTCTGAACTACAATACTACTAAATACCTTGTTTTACATGTTTGCTTTTGGCAAGTTCCTAGCTGAAGCATGTCAGAAGATCTTAGTTAAAGCCTTAGGTGGACAGCAAGCCTAGAAGACATTCCTCTGGTTTCAGGGGACACTGACTGGGTTTTCTTGCCCAGAGTTTTAATAAACCTTGTTCCAAGGGAAAATGCAGCTGTTGCACACCTAAAACACAGAAGAATGAATGTAGCTTTAAAAATGTAGGAGACAAACCTGGCGTTGCCCTGGGGTGGCCTTGCAGGAGGAATGTCAAAAAAATTCTGTTCCCCAGCATCTCTCTTCCTAGAGCAGTCACTTCGTGTTTTGTTCACTTGCAAATCCTGCCTGGGCACCCAAGTTAAAGGTGTCCTCCAGGCTTTGGCTTGTGATGCTCACACGTTCATCCTGTAGAAGCTGTAACTGGCTTTTCTTTGACTTAAGGAAAGCTTTGACCTAAGCATAGTTTCTACAGTAGCCTTCACAAATCTCAAATGGTGCTTGAGAAGTAGCTTACTTGTGTCTTCAAGCAGGTGTGAAGGATAGGATTTGTTTTTTCCTCAACACATGTCTCTCTCGAGGCTGCCCAAAATGCTAAAAAAACACTCCTTTTTGCTTCAAGAGCTATTTGGTCTTCTCCATCGAGGGCAGAAGCAGTTTTTCTGTTTAGAAACCTATGCATCCTGAGGGGCTCTTAAATAGGCTTTTCACATTCATGGTCTCTCCTGGACTTGGCATGCACAGGCTCATTTCAAGCTGGGGGAGAAGATAGGGCTGAAGACGGGCAAGAGCACGTGTAGGGAGAGCCACAAAAATCAGGCATCTGGCTGGGCGTAAAGACAGCACTCTAAAAATTTAAGCAAATATTAGAAGTGGATTTCTGAGGGTACCTGGTGTGGTGGATAGAAGAAGATGTCTGAGAGGGAAGCAGAGGTGCTCCTGGGCTGCTCCCAAAGCAGGTTGTAGTCAGGCAGGTTGAAGGTGAGATAATTTGCAGGCAAATCCTCTCTTGGCCCCGTCTAGCCAGCAGGATGGGCTGAGGACTGTGTCAACTAAAGTCAAACCTGGGCCAAACTACCCTGCAGGCAGCACCTGCGCATTGGCAGGACGTGTTGCCTGCAGCATCCCCCGTGTTGGCTACCCAGGGGGTGGCACTCTCCCCTCACACTGCAGCGCAGGACACGGCTGCTGCTGGCCTCCAGCGCTGTGATGCCTGGAAAATGCCTCTTCTTCTTCCACTGCAGGCAGAGGAGCACTGAGATGGGTCTGCCACCATAGCCCCACCACAGACATCCAGCCTCTGATGGCGCGCTCCTACCTGGGGATAAACCCCATGCCTGCCTTGGTTCCCAGAGTGATTTTGCATTCCCTGCAAAAACACAAACAGGGTTTGGAAAGGTCTCTGCAGCACATGCCACTTACCCAGTTACCAGCTTCAGCAAGAAAAACCACAGGAGCCATATTTTGCCATTTCAATGAGCTTGGAGTGTCTCAGGCCAGGGCAGCCCGGCAGAGCTCTCCAGGTCCACCCAGGATGGGGAGGAAGCTATGCACTCAGACCATGTGCTGTGCTTTAGGACAACGTCAAGTCTTGTGCTTGGCTCTAAAAAACAGATATAAATCCTGGGATCAAGAAGCAAGCCACTAGCAAGAGATACTTGTGCTCATAAACAAGATTCAAGCAAGGATTTGTATTCCTAAAAACTCATCTGTTTTTATTCATCTATTAGTTGGTCCAACTCACTTCCCTGACAAACCTTGTCACAACCGTGAACTTGGGAAAGTTGAAAGATAAATTTGCTCCTGCATTTTAGATGTGTGGGTCTTCACCATTTTAAGCTAAAAGGAGTAGGCAGTAATTGAGTCATAAACTTTCATGTGGACTAGATAATTAGGCTGGCAGTTAAAGCCTTGCTCATACCAAGTTCACAGCTGGAGCACTCAGCAGCTCTTGGGATGTCACAGTCACATTCTGGTTCTCAGTCAGGGCAAATGGTTGGACCCACTGTACCGGTGGTTTGCAAATACTGACTTTCTACTAGCAAGGGTTGAGTTTCACCTAGTATAATAAAGCTTAAAGATAAAATTATGCGGCCAAAATAGAAGGTTAAGAAATCCAGGTATGACTTTCAGTTTTAAGCAAATACTAGATGCTTAAAAAACATGCCCCTTGAGATGAAATAGCAGAGAACTTAAATCCAGAAAGAGCAGGTTTGTATTTTAAATCTCAGTAACAGCAACAGTGGTTTAGAGGGTGTTAAAACTTCAGGTTTCTGCTAGTAGGTTAGGATTCTGCAATAAACTTAATTTTTCACTCATCACGGCATATGATCTTGAGCAGGGAGGTCACAGTGTTCCAGTTAACATTGCCAGAAGCAGTTAAGCAAACATTACTGGCCTTGCGAACAGGTTATACCCCAACTAAACCTGCTACTTGCTTAGAGCGTAATGTCACGGCTGCCCTGGCATCCCTGACTGCTGTCTTGCTGCCTGGGCTTTTCGGGAAGGAGCTCCAGCACAGCAAGGCCCCAGGCACCACCTCCAAATAATACAGATGCTAACAGCAATTTCAGTGCTCCAGCTGAATCTGAAAGGGGAGATCAAGCCAACTGTGTTTGAAGAGTTAACTACAGTGCCCCCCTTTCTTTGAAAACAGTGCTCTTGGGAGTCACTCCCAATCTTCTACTAAAATAGTCTGAAAGGGAGTTACTTCTTGCCCGAATTATCCTTTTGCACAGAAAATTATGATTTTTCATTGTCATTTCCAACAGCTCTTCCTTTCTGAGTGATTAGTTCCTCAGTCACCTGTTCCTCCCCACCACCTCCTTTTCATTTAATCTCTTTTACCAATGGGGAAAATACACACTGACAAAAAAAACCCCAAAACTAAGGGGAAAAGTCCCTCTCTCCGTAAAGCAGGAAGAGTTTTGACCTACTTTAACCATTTCCCTGCTCACAGCTGCAAACAAACCATGGACATCTTGCATTTCTCCTCTTGGGGCACAGCATCACAGCCCCCTCCTTCCTCGCTTCTCCTACTCGTCTGATACCCACACCATGCATGCTAGCCAGTCAAATGCATTCCCAGGTTGGCAAGAGCTTACAAATTGACAGCTTTATGAATATGTGAGGTTGCTCTTGCCTCTCTCAGCTAAAGCCAGCTGCATCCACCAAGGGAGGAAATGCAGCCCCCAGCAGGAGGAAGAAACGCACTGGGTCAGATGCCTGCATGGATGAATAAGCCCTTCCAAGCTAGAGGGCAAATCGGTGGCACATGGCATTTAGGACCATGTAGCTGGGGGGATGGAAATTTTAAGCGGACAATATTGTGTCACGGCCTATCTCGTTTGCAATTAAAGGCACGTGTGCAGTGGGAGAGGTGAATTGTTGGCAATTCCTCAAGCCCTTGAAGATGTTCAGAGCAGACACTCAAAAAAAGTCCTAAGATGGGCTGCCCTGCTCTCAGGCTGGCACAGAGCAGCCCATAATATCCACAGAGAGAAATAAAGGACCAGCACTGCTGTTGTTTGCACATGGACCCTACAAGCAACTCATGCAAATCCTCCAGTGCTGCTCACTGTTTCCTACCTCACTGGTAATTATCACATCCCAAGAATGACAACGTGTCATCAGGACAGTGCACAGACCCAAAGTATCCTGCAAAGCCAGCACTTCCTACCCTAACTTACTTCTTTACACCATATATATTGTTTTTGCCTTGTTTCACACTTCACTTTTAGATGCTTAGTTCAGACCCTAATTATGCTTTTGCAGATGATTAAAGCACCTCTGCTTCTGGGTACAGAAATACTCCCCAGGCCATATTGTAATTGTCTAGGAAACACTGCCTGCCTGCCATGACTTCTAGGTGTAGCTTAGCTAATTGAGCTCCTTGTAACTGGGTTAGATGCATCAGCTCATTTCTAATGTGCAGTAACCGCAAATCAAGTAGTGAGGCTGCACTTGGAAATAATTAGAATATAAAGCACCAAAGAGTTTTCTCTGTGGCACCTCTCACAAAGAGGGGAAAAAAAGACTGTTTTGTTCGTCCCTGATTGCAGTGGGGGGGGTGCTGCTTTCTTCACAGCAGGCTCCCAGGGGATCCATTCCCCTTCTGTGCCACAGCATGCAAAGCAAATCTAAATTAGACATGCTACATGACATGCAGCCATGTCTCCTAACTACAGCAGGATCAAAGATAACTATAATCCCAGTGAGGTGGGTTAGAGTCAGCTAATGAATTCTCTGGGGAAAAATCTGTCCGGATTTGGATGGCTTGATAGCAAGCAAGCAGAGCTCCCAGGGCTGGAGAGACAGAATGGGACTGATCCAAGGCTTCTCAGGGAAAATCATTGAAGCCCAGGTGGGGTAAGGAGTGAAAACCAGATGAGCAAGGAAGGAAAGCACTGGAGGATGGTGTTCTGCCTCCTTTCTCACCTCCCTCCACAGATCTTGGCCCTGTAATCTCCATGTAACTTAGCACCATCTTCTGAAAGAGAGAACCAATCCTGCTTTTCAGATGGCTCATTGCTTCTAAGTGCTTAAAGCATCTTTAGGCTCCTGGATTTTATGCCTGGCAGCCCTGGAAGGGTGTGGGATGGCATTGGCACAGCTGAAACTATGGATCTAGCTCCAGTAGTGTGTGCAAAGACTTCCCATTCACTGCTGGCATCCAGCTGCAACAGCCCCAGCCCCAACATCCGCAGGACATTGTGAGACTGCAAGAGTTAATGTCTCAAGCATTGTGGTAAAACAAGCCAAGGTCTGCATAGCAGTGACAAACCTTAAATGAGAGGCCAGGTGTCGTGGTTTAACCTCAGTCGGCAACTGAGCACCACGCAGCCGCTCGCTCACTCCCCCCCCCGGTGGGATGGGGGAGAGAATCGGAAGGGTAAAAGTGAGAAAACTCGTGGGTTGAGATAAAGACAGTTTAATAGGTAAAGCAAAAGCCGCGCACGCAAGCAAAGCAAAACAAGGAATTCATTCACTACTTCCCATCGGCAGGCAGGTGTTCAGCCATCTCCAGGAAAGCAGGGCTCCATCATGCTTAATGGTTACTTGGGAAGACAAATGCCATCACTCCAAACGTCCCCCCCTTCCTTCTTCTTCCCCCAGCTTTATATACTGAGCATGACGTCACATGGTATGGAATGTCCCTTTGGCCAGTTTGGGTCAGCTGTCCCGGCTGTGCCCCCTCCCAGCTTCTTGTGCACCTCCAGCCTTCTCAGTCGGTAGAGCATGAGAAGCTGAAAAGTCCTTGACTAGTGTAAGCACTACCTAGCAACAACTAAAACATCGGTGTGTTATCAACATTGTTCTCACCCTAAATCCAAAACACAGCACTGTACCAGCTACTAGGAAGGAAATTAACTCTATCCCTGACAAAACCAGGACACCAGGTAACTCAGGACGCAGAGGATGTGCCGGAGGGTGCACAGTTCCATGTTCTGATAGGCCCGGCATGACAACGCACCATGTATGGCCTGAGGTCATACAGAGTTTATTTGAGGAAGGTGCTTATGACCACCCCTGCCAATGGTGCCTGCACAAAGGATCAGGAGCTACATAACTCCCCAAGAGGCGGGGACTAGACTATAAAAGGCACAACTCCAAGGAGCCATGCACACACCCATCACCGGAGGATTGCCATGTCCATCATTGTCATCGCGGGATCCAAGGGTGGTGATATCTCTCTCTCTCTCTCTTTCCTTTTCTTCTCTTTCCTTTTCTTCTTATAAATGCCTCAATAGAATCCACGCCGCCTATTATTACGCTTTCCAAGTTTAAGTTGCATGCTCCATAAATAAAGCATTTAATTGATCACCTGGTGTGGTTTCACCTTAATTTAGCCCAAGGGAATCATGAAACCGCTACAACCCCCTGAGTCACACAGTCTGGGTTGTAACAGACATACTTGTAAAAAAAAAGAGATCCTATTGCTTTGGATAGAGAAAGAAGAGTTGTTGTAACAACTGCATAGCAAAAGCAGATGAAAAGCACGTACTCTTAGCCCAGTTATCCTGTGCTTTTTAGGGGCTTGCAGAGCTGGGAGGACTTCACATACCAATATGGGCTGGTTTCACCAAGAGCAGCAAGGGGTTATAAATGGTCTCCTACAAGCGTCTAGAAGCTCAGCCTTTTTCCTTCGTGTCCTGCCCAGTGCCTGCTGGGCCTCTCCTGGGAGCTGCAAGGGAGCTCGGTGTGGAGCAGCTCTCACTGCGACCCTGACAGCTGGACTTTCCAAACAGGCACCCAAAACACCAGCCCTCTGCAGCTTTGCTGGAGTTAATTAAGCAGCAGCCTCTCCACCACATTCTTACCCACGTACACCCTGTTCTGAGCTGGCTTCATCAATATTGTCTCCTGTCTTGCTGAGCAGGGTGGTAACTTGTTTTTCTAGCACAGCAAACCAATCTCTTACCACGTCAGTGGCAGCATGGTGCACGTATGCTCTCAGAGGGGTCCCAAGAACCTGTTTTTACACTGTTTCTGAAGGTATGATTTTTGTTTAAGTTGCCCAGTGTTGAGTTAGGCACCTGGGAGGAACTGGGAAGGGGATCCTCTTGGTTTTGCAGGGAAATACAATGATGTCCCCAGCCTGTGGGACCCTGGCAGGGCTGTTGGTGCTCTAGTAGGGTAGCCAAACTCCTTCTGGGGTTGCCTCTCATGGGGCTGCAGCACTTTTGGACAGGGTCTTGGGAAAAGAGGAAAAGGGTGAGATTTTTCTCTTACTGGCAGAGTTGCAAATATATGTGTGCAGGAGTGCCTGGTCTGCTGTAGGCTGTCATTCACAGCCTGGTTTAGGGGATGGGGCCATGGGGAGGACAGGGAGATGCACGTGCAGTGTCAAGCGTGTCCTGCCCCTGTTGTGTGACAGCAGAGAGGTTGCTCACATTAGTGTGGTCTGGCTCACTTAGCGATGCTGGGGCAGCAGCTGTCTTTATACCAGACCTATTGCTAAGGGGAAGCTGACTTTAACCAAGGTCCATGAGTGCTGGGCTAGGCATGATGGTTAGGGAGGCATTCAAATGCACTGTGTGCTCTTATTTAAATATCTATCATCTGCTATGTAATTCAGATGCAGGTTCTTAAAAGTAACTTCTCTCAGGTGAATGACAGCCAGTTAACGAGTTTATTTGAAAATGTGAGTGTCCACTGCCCACACAGAGAACTCAGTGATGGTTAACAATGTTAGGAGGCTTTTCTAGGACAAGCCAGTCAGTGCATGGGTCTCCTGTCCCTCCCTTGCTCACTCATGCCCTTACAAGGGAGCAGGCAAGACTCCTCTGCCTTCAGAATGTTATCCCAGGAGGATGTCAGGGTCTAGTTGGTAACACCAAGGTGTCCTTGGCTCACAGATTCTCCAAAATCCCCCCATCCTGATGGCAGCCCACTCTGCACTGGCAGAAATGTGCTGTTCCCCTCACTGATGCGATGGTACCCTCGGCTCAACTACTATTTCCCTTCCCCAAGACAGACATCCAATACTTCAACCTCCCTGCTGTTGTGTGAGCTGAGAGCATGCCCAAGGACCACAGATGTATGAGGCTTTGGGCAGCTGTCTGTACCGGTGGCTTTGTACCTGCTGGGTGAGCATAGAGTCATTATGGGCACTTGTGTCTATGGGCAAAATCTGGCTATGTTCTTTGCCTGGAGGTTTTGGGGGTCTGCTAAGCCTGCTAGTGGAAGGAGGCTCAGATTCATAAGCACAAGTGTAAGGACTAGTCAGCACAGGAGGAGGTGGTGTTGTAAGGCCCCCTCCCAGGGAGAAGCTTTGCTAGTCTAAAGATAGTATCGCATTGCAGGTTAGTAGTGAGTTAAATTTCTTGGGCAGTTTTAAAGGTTCCTCTTAGTCCCATTTTTTTCAGGAAGCAAATTATTGGGAAATGTTTATTTATACTGAGATTTAGGTCTCACACACAGAAGGGTATTTCTGTCAGTCACCTCCTGTTCTTTGCTATTGCTTCATTCCAGCAGTGATTGCTGGTGGTATGTTTTGCAGTGCTCCAGCAGTTGCATGGGGTTCTGCACCAAAGGATAACACAGTCAGTGATGAGAAATCATAGAAGGAAATACCTGATATGAACATCAGCTTGTTCTGAGGGGAAGAAATAATGAATATTCAGGGCTTCTGTGCAGGAAGTTTGACTAAACTGATTTCTGCTTTAAAGCTTGTTTTGGGATGCATAAACCAGCAGCAATTTCTTGGAACAGCTCTTATTCGAAGGTGGGCACTGTTTCTTGGCTGCTCTTGTTTGGTAGAGGTGGGTAAAATGTTTGCTTCCCTGCCAAGATTAGTGTTTTAATCTCACCTTAAGCAATCAAAAAAGACAGCAAGTGCTATTCCCTACCAGAGCTTTACTGCGAAAGGGTGTAAAGGCATGGATGGGAAGGGCTGCTCATACACGAGCTCCCCATCCCTTCTCCTTTCCGGTTGGATTCAGTCCTCTCCTGAAAAGGGTGATAAAGCTCTTAAGGGATCCTTATCCTGAGGGCACTGTGCAAATCCCTTCCTCCAGTCCTCATTTTGATTACTCAGGCTAAGCAAGGATGAAAGACTATGCCAAGCCATAGTCCAACAGACCACCATTCATCTTGGAGCAAAGCAACAGACAGAAGCCTAAACTAAGCTGCTGCTTCTTCCTAGGACTGTCAGGTTCCTTCCAGGGGCAGATGACAAACTCTCCAGATCCCTTTCTCCAAATTTCCAGAGACCTTCCCTTGTATCCCGTTACAGAGACCCATCAGGCTCTCACACCTGCCCAACAGATCAACAAGTGGGCACCCCAATCCTGCTTCTCCCTGTCTCTCATCCTTTTCCCAGTGTCTCCTTTGCCTGCCTTAGACCTCCCAGAGTTGCTCTACAGACTACAGCTTCCGAGTGTCTTGCTGCCTGAACAGGTCTGCAAATGAGTGGCTTTTTACTGCAGGCACAGTTGAAAGGAAGGCACCAAAATCTCCTTATTTGATGAAGCTGTCTGCCAAGCCAAGAGTTTCATGACTACTGGCCAGCACACTTCTCATCAGCACAGTAAGCAAGTCAAGCTAGTGAACTCCCAGATGCCAATGTCATCACAGCAACCCAGCCAGTCAGGTGCTGATCCCATAACCATGCAAAGGGTTTTCTTTGGATCAAACCCAACAAGTCAGATACAGTGAACCAGACTTGGCCCTTTGTAGTACAATCTCATGGTTGCAGGGAAGAGCAGGATAAGGCTCAGGGAAAGGGAACAAAGTTGGGAAGATATCTGGAGCAACTTCTGTAGGAGTAATGACTGGCTGAGCTAGGACTACACAGCCTGGCAAAGGGTGGCTGAGGGAGAGGAGAGAGGTCTGACATCAGGACTGTCTGGAGAGGGTGAACAGAAAACAACTCTCTGCTGTTCTCTTTCCAGTTCAGGATCTAGGCAATGACAAATTAAACAATCATGTGAGAAGTCAGCTAACTAAAGGAGATGATAGTTCTTGTGTTGGGTGGGAGAACTTCTTGGTAGAGGATACTGTGGCAGCTAGCATGTGACAAAGCTTAAAAAGGCAATTGGATGAATAAATGAAAAAAAATCCACTGAGCCTTATTAGATGCAAGTAAGGCCCTTAGCTGCATACTGCAGGAGGAACATTTTGGGGGCAAGTATCACTGGGTGCTTACCCGGTCTTATACTGTCCCCAAGCATCTGCTGTCAGGCATTGTCAGAAGGCAATGAGCAGAAGGGCAAGTAACAGGGGGGTTGGACTAGATGACCTTTAGAGGTCCCTTCCAACCCAAACTATTTTATGGTTCTATAACAGCGCTTGTGAAGCAGTGATATATGGAGGGCAAGGAAGCAGGCTGAAAAAAAATTTGCAGGAAAATCACAGGTGCATCACATTTCTAGTGGCCTTTCATCTGGGAAGACCATAAGCTGCTGTGGACAAAAGCAGATGCCTGTCTGTGTGGCAATGATGACAACAGATCTGTGATAATGTGGTACTGATCCTGTCAGCACAAGCATAGGTAAATAACATTACTGACAAGTCCCTACAAGGGCAACAAGACTAATTCTGTACATATGGGTCTGAGCTGCAGTTTGTCTATGTATACAGACCTTTCCCTGCTTGGCTCATACAACATGGAGAGGCAATACTAGCAATGCTGAGCCCTTCCTTCTCTCTCTCTCAGAGGAACAAGACATGATACAGAAAAGCTCTGTCATGCTCGACTTGCACAGCTTACAGATGCCCTTTTCCAATACCTGGAAGTATGGGATCTTGGCATTAGCCATCCTCTTGCTCCTGGTGGCCCTGACTATCTTATCTTGCCAGATGTGTCAGCTCCAGAAACGCAACAGGGCTGGGAAAAGTAAGTATTGGGCAACAGTGCTCAGCAGCCACTGGGAGCCTGCGTTTCTGTTACCCTTTCTCTCAACAAGCATCTTCCACCCTGGACCAAATACAGGAGCTGAGCAACGTCCTCAGCTTTTATGTTTCCAGCCGCCACCATTTCTGTCATAGTCACTCTGTGGCAAGCTGTGTGTCCAAGATCTCCATTACCTGATCCGAGGCAGGTAAGGGAGCAGGTTCCTCTTGTTAAAATGAAGTTGGCTCTGTGTGCAAGAAGACAAGATATGGGAAACTGGGGCAGGTCACCTCTCCTGGTTGTTACCTGCAAGGGGAAGAAACAAGGCACACACTACAGGATCCCACAAACACATCCTGCCCATACAGTCGTTGGGCAACTCATACAGCCTCACTACAAGCCAGCTGCTCCTTCACTGGGCCAGACACATAAGCACGGCTTCCTCTGTCCTCTCCAGCTCAACTGTTATCTCATGCCCCAGGTGATGCCAGGCTCGCCAACTCTTCCTCGCTGTCCACAGTTCTTCCCAGCCTCCTGTCACCCAGCCTCAGCAACCCCACTCTGCTTGGATGGCTTTTACAAAAGGAAAAAAAAAAACCTCTCCCAGCTGCTTCTTCCTCCTCTTCCCTTCTCAGCTGTGCAAGGTCACAAGCCATGACCACGGCTCACCCCACTTCTCTCATCCAGAAACATCTGGCCCAAGTGCCATCTGAGCACAGCTTGCTAGACTGCTCCAAGATGCATTTTTATTGTAAGCAGGTCGCAAGGCTGTCCCAGAAAGTCTAAACCATACAGTATTCACACCAGGTGGTCAGTGCCATACCTGTATGATGGCAATGTTAACACTGGACCCTTCAGCAGGTCCCACTAATAAAGTCTTCCTGGTGACAACACTGTCCATGCGGAAAGAGAGATTGAGTGAGGCCAGCCCCAGGTGTTGGGGGAAGAAACACTTCCCACTGAACTGGGATCTTTCCCAGCTAGACTAACCCTTCCCTCCAGGACAGGGCTATGCACAAACTAAAGCCAGTGTAAGTGTAAGACCATGTGACAGCAATGTCTTCATCCACTGCACTAATTTTTGGGGTACCCTATGTAAACGTTGTGCTTTCCAGAGAAAGGGTCCTCAGGGGTTTTTAAACTCTGGGCTCTCTAAAGACTTTCACAAACTACCAAATAAAAATCCCACTCCAAGACTCTCATCATCATCTCCAAATGTCATCATCTCCAAGCTGGATGGCACTTACTCAGCTTTTCTTTATTCCCACAGAGAAGAGGTGCCACAGCGAAGGCTGGTTTAGGAAAAAGGCAGAGAATGGCGTTTGGGGGAAAAACCTGCCACCTCTTCTGCATGACACCGCTAAGCAGAGCAATACAGATATCAAGGCAAGTACACAGATGCTAGGACAAAGTCAAGAGCCATCCTCATTTTCAGAAATCCCACAGGGTCAAGTGATGGACTGACTGACAGTCCAGTAGAAAACAAGACCCAAAAAACCTGTGTCAAGAAAACATACAAAGAAAAACATACAAAGAAAGAGACTCTCCGGCTGAAAGGAATGGAGGGAGAAGCAAAGTAGAATAGAATAGAACAGAATAGAATAGAACAGAATACAATACAATACAATACAAAATACAATACAATACAATACACTCTATATAAAATAAAATATGCTCTTCCACTTAAACAGAAACTCTTCACGTGTGGTAACAGGGCCACGTGTGCACCAGGGCCACACATCCACTCATCCCTGTTTCCCTGGCAGGACTAGACAGTCACAGAGACACACAACAGGGAAAGGGGGAGCAAAGCACTGATGCATCAGGTCAGCAGCCAGCCCCACCGCTATGATTTTACAGGTATTGCAATCCACCCACAGCACCTGTGCACTCAGTTCTCATCCTCCATTGCCCCTCAGCCTCCCAGAGGGTACTAGAACTAGCTTGAGTAAGTTCTGGATGGCAAATTCAGATTTTGACCTCTTATAAATAGGGCTGCTGGGATGCTTCAACTCTTCAGGCCACAAGCAAAACACAGCAGATGATAGGTATCACAGTGTGTGACAGGGACCTTTGCTCTGTTTCCAGGTGCATTAAGGAGAGTTGCAGAGCTTATGAAGTCCATTGCTGAGGGATATGAAAACATTGGCAGAGCAATTCCTGGGTAAACTGTTGCAAAACATCTCCTCTCACTTGATCAAAAGTTTGACTTCTACTTGCTTCTCCTTGCTTCTCCTTTATCCGTCTCTTAAATTTTTACTGAAAAAGAAGCAATTGCAAACCTTTCCCATCCCCTCTCCCTCCCCCATGATTGAAGGGACCCAGTTTCTTCTCCACCTCCAGCCTGTGTCTCTGTTACTGGATGTGGTTTCCAGTAAAATGAATTCCTCAAGTTCCTGGTGACCTTCCCGCAGCTGGCCAGGGCTCACTGCGAGAGGAGGAAGCCCAGGCATGCAGCCCTGCTGCATAGCGCCGTGGCAGGGGGAGAGCTGGCTCAGCAACAGGAGAGAGGAGCCAGCACCAAAATACCACCAGCAGCTGCTAAGTACAAAATGGCTATTAGAGGGTTGCAGCTGCTCCTCTCTAATTAAGAGAAAAGCCAATGCCAGAAAGAAAAGCACAGTGAGAGGGGGGTAAAAAGGCTGAAAGAGAGCCTGTCCTGCATGACCAGGGCGAGGAAAGCAGCTGCTTTGGTGTGCTTGCTCTCCCTGTTGCAGCACAGCTGTTGGACTCTGCTATGCATTTCACTCACTGTCCAGCCTGAGCTTACATACGGCTCCTGAGCAAGGCCAGGCTCTTTCCAGCTCTTTCTTCCCCATGGTCTGAACCAGGACTAGATGCTTGCACTATGCCAGAGAGCCGACCTGCCAGGACGGGGGAGTACATGGGGCGCTGGCGCTACCACACAAGCCCTCACAGGTCCCCTGGCTCTACTGCAAAGGCACCAGGTCTAAACACACCTTCTCTTCCTGCCATTGTAGGAACAGGAGGGAAGTTCAACACTACCAGGCTGTAAAAGACCCATCTCTCTCTTTTCCTCTTGTCCTCAATTTGCTAATGTGGAGGTGTTATGAACCGAGCTGGACGAGCTGTGCACCTGCATTATTGTGGTCGGTCATGAGCGGTGTTCCCCAGGACTCAGTTTTGGGGCCGGTCTTGTTTAATATCTTTATCAATGACCTGGATGAGGGAATCGAGTGCTCCCTCAGTAAGTTTGCAGACGACACCAAGTTGGGCGGGAGTGAGGGTAGGAATGCTCTTCAGAGGGACCTGGACAGGCTGGATCGATGGGCCGAGGCCAATTGCATGAGATTCAACAAGGCCAAGTGCTGGGTCCTGCACTTCAGCCACAACAACCCCATGCAACGCTACAGGCTTGGGGAAGAGTGGCTGGAAAGCTGCCTGGCGGAAAAGGACCTGGGGGTGCTGGTTGACAGCCGGCTGAACATGAGCTGGCAGTGTGCCCAGGTGGCCAAGAAGGCCAATGGCATCCTGGCCTGTATCAGAAATAGTGTGGCCAGCAGGAGTAGGGAAGTGATCGTGCCCCTGTACTCGGCACTGGTGAGGCCGCACCTCGAATACTGTGTTCAGTTTTGGGCCCCTCACTACAAGAAGGATGTTGAGGTGCTGGAGCGTGTCCAGAGAAGGGCAACGAGGCTGGTGAGGGGTCTGGAGAACAAGTCTTATGAGGAGCGGCTGAGGGAACTGGGACTGTTTAGCCTGGAGAAAAGGAGGCTGAGGGGAGACCTCATCGCTCTCTACAACTACCTGAAAGGAGGTTGTAGCGAGGTGGGTGTCCATCTCTTCTCCCAAGTAACAAGTGATAGGACGAGAGGAAATGGCCTCAAGTTGCGCCAGGGGAGGTTTAGATTGGACATGAGGAAAAATTTCTTTACTGAAAGAGTGGTGAAACATTGGAACAGGCTGCCCAGGGAAGTGGTTGAGTCACCATCCCTGGAAGTATTTAAAAGACTTGTAGATGAGGCGCTTAGGGACATGGTTTAGTGGGTGGTGGTGTTGGGTTGACGGTTGGACTCGATGATCTTAGAGGTCTTTTCCAACCTTAATGATTCTATGATTCTATCTCCTCCTCCAGCAAGATCGAGGACCTCAGCAGCTTGAGGTCCTGCCCCGCTCCCAGGGCACGCTGAAGTTCTTCCTCCTCTACCGCAGAGAGTGATGTGAGCTGCTTTTGACTGGCCTGGAGGCCCGGGGGCTGCCTAGCCACGGGTGTGCTGAGTCTGCTGTCCGGGTCTGACTGCTGAGGCAGGTCCTGTCCCACATCCCCAGGCTCCAGTGTGTGGTCCAGGAGTGGCAAAGCCAGGTGGTGAAGAACTGCAGCAGGCCAGCCTTTGGGGACCACTTCGTCTGCTCCCTGCAGGATGCCGAGGTGGAGAAGGGCACACTGAAGCTGGAGGTGAGAAGGGATGCTGGCTCAGTAGACATAAAGAAGGGTGCCTTGACCAGAGAAGAAATGTGTAATGGCTTCTGGAGATGTCTTCTTCTCTTACCCCTCTGAGGAACATAGAGGGGATTAGTCACCAGGTCCTCTCAAAGTACAGCCAGCTGGGAGGTTGGTCCTTTGGCAACAGGAATAAGACCAAGATTGCCAATTAGTAATCAGCAGCCAGAAGGGTCAGAAAGCCTAGAACCCCTAAAACACTTTAGCTTTCAAGGGGGTGCCCTATTAATTTCTTGGGCATTTTATTTTTGCGCTTTGCAGTATTGATCTAGGGGGGGGATTTGATTTCCCTGAAATCTGTGTTTCCGGGTGCTCTGTGTTCTCCCATCCTTTGCCACAGGCATTCCCTGTGGAAATGTGCTTGGATGCACAGTCCTGCAGCAGGATGCGGCATAGAAACTGAGGCCTGGGGTAAATGCATGGTGCTGCAGTGAGTGAGCTGAGGGCTATCATACAGTTCAGGGAGAGCAGAGCTAGCTCTAACAGAGATAACATGGTGAGCAGAAGCAGCCTACAACTACTGTTAGCCTCTTTTCCCTAACTCTTTGTTATTCTCGCTTGGCTGCTTCTGACTTGCCTCATTTAGAGCTAGTTTGGGTCTAGCTGCAGATGTAACACTGCAGATGTACCTGTGAATGCCCAGGGATTTTAAATGTACACCATGCCTTGGCAACAGATAGCTGTGAAACATCCTCTAGACTGGGATGGCTTTGAAATGCGTGCTGAGGGGACAGCAGTGAAGACATTACTGGTGAAATCCACAGCAGACAGGTCATTTTCCAACCAACCATTCCCTGCAAATGATCTGCAGACACCACGAGCCAGCAGTAAGGAAGGGCATGAAACTGAAGTCTTTGTACTTTGAACCCCTTGCCACATTATACGAAGGTGCCCAGGAGCTCAGCTGGAGGCAGAGGGAAGTGGATCACCCAGAAATCTGGAGTTGCACTAACAGCAAGATAAAGACAAACCAGTATTGCAGAGTTGGTACAAACTCAGAGATCTCGAGATGTTAGCTAGAGATGTGACCAACCAGGGATAGATGGCTTTCCTGGGGGCATGTAATCCTTTAATGGTCTCTGGCAGGTTTTGCTCCCTCCCAGGAGCAGCCAGCAATTGCTATTTCAAAAGACATCAGTGGACTAGATGGCTTGTAGGTCTGAAGCTGAATGGTGATTCCCACGTGTTGCTACAGATCTCATGTTCCTTGACAAGTCTCCAGTTGCACATTACTTCAAACCCCTTTGATTCGGCCATTAAGTTTTCCTGTGGTAGCAAGCAGCAAAGCCAGGAAGCTTAGACCAGAAGTGGGAAATGGCTGCATGCTCGAGAGCCACATGCTGGAGAAACAGCTGTGGAGGGGGGACACAAAGAGGGGACTGAAGCCAAGTCCGAGCACATGCAGTGACGGCCCCAAGCTTCCATGAAGCAAATGTGGGCAGCTGGCAGAGGACATACCCTTGTGCAAGGGGATTTCAGCACCCACCCACTCCTCTGGCCAGCCCTTGCAGGGACCAAACCTTGCATGGAGGAAGGGCAGGAGTCAGCAAGATCAGAGGGGCCATGGCCTTCACACAGCCTGTTTAAGCTGGTCTGAGAAAGGGGACAGGGTGAGGTAATGCCACTTGATGTTCCAGTAGGCAGATGTCCAAGAGCAGGAGGGTGTTAGCAGAGGTCGAAGCTAGCAGAAGAGTTTTTTCAGGTGATATCACTGAAAGAATGGTATTCTGAATTTTACTCCTTGGCATGGACCTTCTTTGCTATCATGACAGCCCAATCCTGACTGTCCCAAAAGCCCATGGGTGAGAATGGAAACACATGAAAACAGGCCCTAAAGGCAGGTAGCTCCCCTTGAATGAGGTTCAGCTGTGATCTATGTGGATGCACTTGTGGCATAGCTCCATCCTGCACCTCAATCCCATGGATAGGCTTTTTCCCTCTCTCCCACAGGTTCAATGGTTTGACCAATACTCCAGAAATGCTGTGCTGGGGGAATTCAGGGTCACCCTGAGTGAGCTAAAGGCCTCCCAAATCTTGTTTTTATGTGAAGAGCTGCAGAAGACTACAAAGGTGATGACTCTATCACATGGCCTTGCCCTGTGTACCCATACAGTAGCCAGGGAGCTGCATGTCAATACAGCCGTCCCTTCATTTTATTCATGAAAAATCCCCACCCTGCATCCTTGGGGACCATCTGTGTGATATTCATGGTAGCAGATCCCTTCTGCTCCCAGCACACTTCTCAGGTAGGATCTGCAGGAAGACAGGGCTTTACAGGGATGGAGAACCTGAAAAATTAACTGTTTGTAAGAAACATCTATTCATTCCTTATACAAGGGAAGTTGATGTAAAATGTGAGCAACATTAATTTAATTCCAGACCTAGCTCTCATAGTACCCTAACATGGCAAAGTCTACAGCCTGTGGGGCTTCCTGTGGCTCTCTGGAAAAAAATACCATGGCGCCTTAAGAATTAGTACTTTAGTACCATAAAATTAGCACAGATGCACGTGGGTGTAGTCTGTACCATACTACCTCATGCAGTCATGTTTGATTGGACTCAGCTCAACTCAGAAGACACCCTTACAACCAGGTTATCCAGACACAGGAGAACAGGGGCTCTTCCATTCCTCCCTAGGGGAAAGGGAAACTGCCACACCGAACAAATGAAGAGCGGATGCTGGCAATTGTTAAAAAGTTAAAAAGCTAAAATTCAGTCTCAAGGAAAACACTGAAGAGCAGGATATGGCCAGCATGCTATGGTGGCCCTGCAGTCTCTGTTGCTGAGGTCCCAAAAGCACACTCATGAACTGCAGGAAGGTTGATGTGTGGCCTTGATGCCTGCAGACGTTGTTGCACTGGATGTCTGCTCACCACATACCCATATGCCTTTCACAGGACATTGTAGGAAAAGTGCTTGTGTTGCTAAAGTGCCTTCCCATCTCTCAGAGGATAGAGGTTGGGCTGCTCAAGGCAAAAACTACATCCCCTCAAAGCACTGCAGATAAGAGTAAGGGTTTTATATCTGCTATTGTTGCTGCTCCAGTCTTTATTCTGCTGCCTGATACCTTTATCTTACCCACCCAGAGGGATGGGGAGGTGTTGGAGAGAAAGGTCCTTTGCATGCCCATTGCACCCCGACAAGCACTGATGAATCAGACCACAAGTCTGTCTAGCCTAGTGACTGTCTCTGACAGAGGACAAAGTAGTATGGAAAGAAGACAGGTGTAAGTGATACTCACCCTGCCTCTTCCAATTCATGGCTTAGAGATTTCTTGAACTGTGGTTGGCTTCTGTGTATTTAGAAATCCCCAGTGGATTTCCCCTCCCTGCACTCCTTCAGTCTCCCCTTGAGCCCATGCTAACATTTAGCATCCACAGCACCCTGTGGCAGGGACTTCCACACCAAACTACACTTCTGTGAAGAACCACCTTCCCTTGGTAGCGTTGACCTTGCTGCCTCCATCTGCTGCTCACAAGAAAGCTGCCGCACTGCCGTGAGCTGGTGCACAGCCCCCAGCTTATTTCAGCAAGGTGGCCATCTGGTATTAGATCCCATGAGTTTTGACATGGGAGTTGCTTTTGTTGGCTCATCACACCAATGAAACGCCCAGCTACTTCTCTCAGGCAATGCCTTCCACTCCTCTTCCTTCTATCACAGGACTTGAATCCCATTTCTCTGCTCTGCAGAAACCTGAAGACCAAACTTCATCAGTCCTGTTGCCCTCAGTATAGAGCCCATTGGTTTTTCCTCTTGAGGATGCCCTGGGGTGGGGGCAGTGCAGAGATGCTACAGTGCTCCTTGGGTATGTAACCAGAGCATCAACTATCATCCTTCAGCCTCCACTGATGACATGGCCCTCTGAGGCCACAGACACTTGAAAGCAGCCTTAGAGATGCTCTGCATTGCAGATAAGCTCTAGACAGCTCCCTGCCCTGAGGAGGCTGAGGTGGAGCAACCTTTTTCTCTCGTAACCCAACATTTGATGCACAACACAATAATGCTTCAAATTTTGGGCCCTTGTCTTATGTGGGTTTCCCCCCTACACCATCCAGCTAGTTGGAGGAATGGAGGGAGGGGAAGATCCAGCCATTTTCCTTCTGTAGTGCTCAGCACGTAAACAGTGAAAAGTAGGCAGCCCTTTTGCTTGCCTCACTTTATGTCCTGGTCTCCCTCTTAGTTCTATGTCCAAGGTTTCCCCTTGGGACTGGCAGAAGCACAGCAGACTTAGAATTCTTGAGCTGTTCTGTCCTGGGCTGAACTCTTCCCACAGCCTTAAATGCTGTAGCACTGTTTTCCATTTTGCTAATTAAATACAGGCAAAGCAATTGCAAAGGCTCTTCTCTGTTGTTTCTTTCTGAGCTTTGCTGCAGGTGTTGGATTTAGCATAAGCACTTACAGGGCTAATAGGAGTAAATCCTTTCCTCCATCACCCTGTCTCTGCTAACTTCAGAGCCTGTTCCACAACTACAGAGACTACTCTGAGGTAGTCCTTGTTAAATCATGCTCTACTATGATGGGATGGTGAGGTCCTACTAGGTCCTACTAGCTATGTACCTACCAAGATGTGACTGCCTTGGCCAAGTGGTCTGATTTGCAGCAGTACTGAAGTCAGCACAAGCTTTGTTACTATCTTTGAGAAATGTGGCTGGAGAAGGGCTGGAGCTGGAGCTGCCTCCCCACGCTCCTCCTCCCCACTCCAGCTGGATCTAACAACTCAAGTGTTTCCTGCACCCTGAAGCGGGGAGTTTAATATACCTGCTGACATTTTTACTGCAGTTAATTCTAATGAATTTGGATATTCTTGCTGTCCATATCCATTTAGTCTTTTTCTGAATCTTTATATACTTTTGCCTTCGGAAATTCCTGGGGCATGTTCATTGCAAGTCGTAGGGGAAAATAAATTAAAGAAAAAAAGATTTTTGACAGCTTAAAATTTCCTTTCACCAGTCTCCCTGTCCTGGTCTGATAAGAGAGACCCATTTGTCATTACCTATACTCCCAGCATGTCTTCTGACTGATTTCCCAGGCTTTCAAAGTGGCAAATTCCATCACATAAGAGCCATCCTCTGCCTCACCTGCAGGCAGGTGTGGGTTAGAACTCCAGTTTTCCTTTGTTTTACATTTTTTTCTTAGTGGCACTGCTTAAAATCCTGTCCCCCTGCCCCAGTCACAAGACATGTAAGGTCTCACCTACGGAGAAATCTATTAAATGCGTGGATGGGTTTTGCATAGAATACAACCAAAAAAAAAAGTTATTTAGGTCACAAAGGCTTATGTTGGTGTGGGAAGCAAGTGAAAGGAGGCCAGTATAAAAGGGGAGGGAGGAGGAGGTGCTGGTGTTGAAATGGATGCTTCTGCAGCCATCCCCACCTTTGCACAGCTCCTCTCGTGTTTGCTTGCCCTACAAAATGTCTTGGGTTGCAACACAGACCTGACTCCCTGGTCCTGTGAAGACAGGAAGGATGAAGCTTGGAGGAGGAAGGCTGGAGGAAGGCTGCGATGCACTGCAGGCTGGCGGCGATGTTCGAGTTGGGATGAGGTGTCCCAGAGAGGCCAGTATTCAACTATCTGAGGTGCAAAGCCCAGGCAGGGTGGTGGGAGTGGATGACGACTCAGGGGTGCTTGCAGGAGGTGGATAGGATGGTGGCTCCTGGGTGGTGGAAGCTCTCCAGGTAAACAGCATCGCAGAGCTTCAAGGAGATAACAGAAAGGAGTCGCTGTTTTTGTCATCCTCTGTCCTCCCCTCCCTGCAGAGGCCAATTGTGGTTTGGTTGGCTTTGGGATCTCCTTCCTTTCATCCATGACCATCTTCAGCCCTTCCAGGCTTTGATCTCCAAAGTTGTCCAGACACAGCAGCAGCAGCAGCAGCATCCCTTTCCTGACACAGGATGCCTATCGCCCTGACTGCTACCACACCTGGGGCAGAGGCTTTCTCTGGCCTCTTTGGGGTCACGCCGTTCACTCATGTCTTCTACAGTGGACAATTTTCCTCTCCCAAACACCGTATATTGAATTTCACTTGAAGTCGATCAGGCCCTTCGCTGTGCTGCCTTTGTATGAGAGCACATGGGCAACAGGTCTGACTCCAGATGGAGCCAAGCAATGCTGAGTTGAAGAAAAAGGTGGCTTATAAATAAATACATAGTATTTATAAATAAATATATATATTGTAATATATGTTAATAAATAAATAAGTACAAAATATTTAAATTAATAGCATGTACAGGAGTACAGACAGGTAGGAAATTAGCTGTGCAAATCCTACCAGAAAAATATCACTAGAGCAATGTGCTTTCAAACCACAGATCCATAACCTTCATTTCCTTCTCATGCAGATTTCCCCATCTCAAGGTAAACTTGTGGAGAAGAAGCCAGCCTGTAGCTTACAGGTGAACATGCTGCTCAGGAGACAGTTATTCCACCCTCAATATAATAAGTCAGTGTGTTTATACAGTTAAACTATTAAGATAATTTTACTCCTCAAACTCTCCAAGCTTCTCTAATTAGCCTCCGGCAACTTTAGGTTTGGGGCTATTAACATGAATTGGAGATTCATTTCTGTGCAATTGCTTGTCCTGGTTGTGGGCCGTGTTCAACTGGTTTGGATGTGCCTGGGATAGCTCTGAAAGTTAACTGCAGGCTCAAGTCCTTACACAGCTTCTCCTGCTTACCTGTAGTAACTACAGGCAATGGCGTTCTTTAGATTGTAAAGCAGAATGCCCTACTGAAGTAGCAGAAAAAGTTTTGGTGACCCACTGGAGAGTCCCGGGAAACACCCAGTGACTGGGAACAGCCCGACGGCGGCACCAATACAGAATAGAAATGCAAAGGCTCTTGCATGTGATCTGGGTGGCTTCAGCGAGAGGTCTTAATTACCTGGAATTATTCCTTGTTTTTTCCAGGGTTTGTGCTTCCTCTTCTTAGTTCCCCTCCCAGTTTCGTAGTGCCAGGCTCTCATGCAGGTACCAGCAGATTTGCATCAAATCAACGCGTAGCTGCTTTGCTGGAGCCAGGTTGGTTTAGTGCAGCACAGGATCAGGCCCAGAGGGCCCAGTGCAAGTTTAGCCTGGGACCAGCAGCAGCCCCCAGCATCACTGGGGTTTCTCCACACAGGCATCATGCACTGCAGTGAAGACAAGCTCTCCCCTACACACAGCTGGGATGGAGGGGCTGAAGAAGGGGGATTTCTCTCCTTGAGCCCAGAGGATTTTGCACTTGAGATCAGCCACATCAGGCACGTGGTTGCGGACACAGAGCTGCAGCTCGCTCGCATTGCACGGTGGAGTGGAAGGGGGCAGATGGGGAATCAGGATGTGGTCCTCCCCGCCATGTGTAGCTCCTGTAGTGCCTGTGGGACACGCTTTGTTTTTCTGTTATAAACAGGCCTGGAGGCACCTTCTTTAATTAATGCTTGGGTAGCGCTAGCAAAACACCATGTAAATGGACTTGAAGCAATACGTCCAGTTCAAGCACACTCCGACACCAAAGTACTCGGGTCCCATCTGGTCTACACTCAGAGCCGGACAGGTTAGACCTCCCCAGACTATGGCAGATCTCAGATTCAGCTCTGGAGACAAATTTTGGGGCCCAATCAGTTCAGCATTTACTTTCAAGTCCCCTAAGCCACAGTTTCCAGTGCTATGCTGCCATTTAGCTGGTGGGAAGGACTCTGAAGACAGGCTGTGCCACTGAATGCTTTGAGAGCTCTGGCATCCAAGTCTTGGTCCCAGTCAGGAGAGTCTGCAACCAAGTCTTGGCTGGTGGGAGCAAAAATTCAGATGATCACAAATTTGCCCCCATTGAACAGCACCTTCCTTCAGCCGCTGGCCAGGCAAAAATAATTTCAGAGGTGCTGGCAGCCAGCCCTGAGCACATGTGTGCAGGGGTGAGCAGCCTCTGATTGGCTCAGCTTGTTAATCTGCCCACACATGCCACGTCTCTCCTCTCCAGGAGCTCCCAGCTGCTTTGGTGTCTGGCAAACCTCCCATGTCCACCCTTCCCTCCCTCCTCCTCTCTAAGCACCTGCTTTCTGCAGCAAGGGAGGGAGCAGACCCCTGCCTCTCCCCTTCCCTGCCAGCCCAATCTTCATGCAGTGCAAGTCCCACTCCCCAGACATGTCTCCCCAGTTGAAAGCAAGAGACTAAAGGGAGCTGCCCCAAGCATGCGCCATGCATCTCCCCTGCCATTCCCATGCTCCCCGCACTGCTGAACCTTTGCTAGCCCTCTCGTGCTGTCCCACCAAGACCCCAGTCATTCACAACTGTGCTCCTTGCACCCCACATGGGCTCTTTGGGTGAGCAAAAGCCACCCAAAAGCTCACCCAAATGTGAGCCTTTCATCCCCTGCCTGCAGCAGCCAGCCTGGCGGCAACAATCCCTGCCTGTGGCCCCCAGCTGGCCCTCCTGGGGTCCCCTCCTCCTGTCCTGTGCAGCTGAGTCCTTGGGGACAGTGGCAGCTGCTGGGTGGGGGAGTGGGGATCTTGCAAAGTGCCAATTTGTGATGGGCTGTCATGGGAAGAAGCCAAAAATGCTGAGACTCACCCCGCTTGCCTGCCTCCAGACCCCCAGCTACCCACCCTGGCAGGGGTAGGCATCTTCAGGAGCAGTTCAAACCTCCTGAGGGCCGAGCCAGACCTGGATGGTGCCTGTCCCTTGCTGTTGACTGGAAAAATCAAATCTAGGATGATGCTAATCCTAGTGATTGAGCATCATTGTGATAATGTTCTGGTGCAACTGTGTTTGCTGGTGAGGCTAAACAGCCCACCCACCTTTCCCCTCCTTCCTCCCCTCCCTGCATGCTAGTGGTTGCTGCTAGTAAAACCAGTAGCCATGGCTTCTCTGGAAAAAACAAACATGTGATTGTTCCTAATCTGGCATGGCCAAAGCAGTCCTGATAAGAACAATCCCTTGTCGGGAGTGTTCATGATGACCTTGGACAGAAGATGCTGCTTCTGCTGACCCTCGCCAGCAGCGCCAATGGAGCCCCACTCCTTCAGAAATCCCAAGGATCTTGCCCAAACCTTGCCTCCAGCACGCAGGACCTGATGCTGGCCAACACCTCCCACCCAAACTGGAGTCCCAGGGCAAGATTAAACCACCACATCCATTAGGAGGTCAAAAGAAGAGAGTCAGAAAGTGCCCCTGCCCATGCCTGCCCACACCCAGCCGCATACCCCCATACATCACTCACACGCTCTGCACTGGGATATGATCCCTTTGGGAGCTCCTCCACGTATTTTAGGATTTTTCTGTGCTTGCAAGGACAGAAGTAGTGTGCACTTGGGCCAGCTCCATGACTGCTTCCTCATCTGATGTCACTCCACTGCCATGTGGTCCTCATCCAGCTTCATCAGGCAGTGGTGGTCAACTGCCCCTGTCCGGGCAAGCAAAGCAGGGGGTTGTACCAGCAGCCAGCAGTGAGGAATTGTGCTTCCTTCCCCCTGTATTTACCCCACACAAACAAAATGAAAAAATGTGTTTAAAAGGGACCCAGCAGGGGACCAGGCAGCATCTCTGTGTCACTGTATCAGCTCTCGCAGGGCCCACAGCAGCATCACCAAGATGACAGCTGTCCGAAGGAGGAGCAGTCAGTCCCCCACGAGAGCAGAACAGCAGCATCAGCCTGACCCATGAGCCTCCAAGGTCTGCTTGGCTATAGATAAGCATCCACTTCCCACACACCACTTATCTCCTTTTTCAAGGCTCTCATCACTGAATCTAAGTGGCTTCATGACTGATTTAACTTTTCCAAAAAACTAGCTGGGAGGCGAATGTTATCTCATGCAAAAGATAAGGGCACATTGACCAAAATCACACAGAAAGCCTGTTGTAAAAGAAGTGAGAGAATTTAAACCTGTGGAGCCCTGGTTTTGCTCGTTAGTCGCAGACAGGCTTTACTCCACATGGGAGTGCAGCTGAACCCCCATACAAGCCATTTCTCACCTAGGAGCCTGTAAGGAGACCATCTTGTCTAACCACCCCATGGCTGAGGCAGAAATGAGAAGATGAAGGTTGCTACCTGGTAGTAGTGTAATGTTTGCAATCCTGGGTTAAAATGAGGCTTTTAAAAAAACCCAGGAGGTTGGGAGAGTGGAGGGGGGATAAAAGGCAATTGCATCCTTTGGAGAAACAGAAGTCTGAGTTTCTTACACCTCTGGGATTTGGTGCACGGGCCAAAGGCAATGTATTTGATCTACCTTGCTTTGTCTGTAGCCCCATCTCCCTGTATACCCACCAGTGTGAAAGCTGATGAAAGCTGAGGCTCAGCTTTTCCCTGCTGAGAATCTGCTCGTGCCTCATGAGCATCCCCCTGTGAGCTGAGCCTGGCTTTTGGTCCCAGCAGGCGCAAGGATCTCGCACTCACTCCCAGCAGCTTCCTTTTCCGGCTGACGCAGGGGAAGCCCAGCGACTCATGACCACTGGCATCCTTCCAGCTGCCTCTGCTTGGGACTTTCTGGCTGCAGGGAGCACGGTGGAGGTCGGACAACAAATACAACATATCCTCTGTCCAGAGGGGAGGAATTCCTGACCCGAATGCATGCACCATCCAGCTTCTGGCTTGAGCAATATCTCGCTGTGGTCGCGATGGTGATAACAATGTGGCAGGAAAAACTACGCTGGAAACAAGGTGCATGTGTCGGGGATGAGGTGGGGAGAGAAAGAAGCAGTGTAAGCAAAAGGAGGAAATGTTACAGCAAGCCAAATGAGACTCCAGGGAGAGGTCTCCTTCAGGTACCAGTGATCCAGCCAAGCACAGATTTCAATTTCTTCTTTGAAGAGAAATAAAGACACTGGTTTGCTCAGCCCATGGCCCAAGAAGCCTTGGGAATGAACACTTCTGTTGCCCTCTCCTGGAGCCAGCCCTGGTCCTACGGGGATAGTTTTGCCATCCAAACACAGATGGGCAAGAGCAAGAGAAAAAATTAAACCTGCTGTGTGCTTTTTCATGCCCCAGCAGTTGAAGACCTAATCTATGTCAGGGGTATACCTGCTGTGGCATAGACTCATCCACAGCCACAGTCACTTCAGAAGTAAACCTGCTCCAACATGGCCTTACCCATGGCTGCAGTCCCTCCAGGGGCGTACCTGCTCTGTTGTGGGCTTATCCATGGCCACATGCTTTGAGGTGCTCCAGTATGACCTCATTCATACACAGCCACTGATGCTTCAAGGTGTACCTGCTGCAGCATGGACTTATCCACAGCCACAGATGCTTCGAGGTGTACCTTCTCCAGCATGGACTTATCCTTGGGCCACAGTCCTTTCAGAGGTATACCTGCTGCAGCACAGACATAACCATGGCCACAGACACTTCAAGATATACCTGCTCTGGTGTGGACTTATCCACAGCCACAGACACTTCAGGGTGTCCTGCTCCCGCGTGGATTCATCCACAGGTCACAGTCCCTTCGACTTGAGTTCACACTGGAGTTCCAGCCTGTCCAGTACAGCAGCACAGAAACAGCAGCAATGCCCTGGCCATCTGCCAGCCCAGGTGCATCGCCATTGCTGTTATCAGAATGTTCCCAGGCACAGCAGAATAAGATGATAAGCAGTACAGCAGTATAGCAAGCAGCGAAAGCAAAAAGCAGCCACTAATGAGCACTAGACTCTAAAATGCAGTAAGTCAAGCAAGGCCTATGGCAAGCACAGGAGCCTGCCAATTAATAGCTAAACAGCAATAACAGCTATAAACTCAATCATCTAGCATATTCCAATCAAACCTGTCGTTATCTCGACTGCTTCGAGCCCCGTGTTGGGCGCCAAAAAGGACTGTCGTGGTTTAACCTCAGCCGGCAACTGAGCACCAGACAGCTGCTTGCTCCCTCCCCCCCGGTGGGATGGGGGAGAGAATCAGAAGGGTAGAAGTGAGAAAACTCATGGGTTGAGATAAAGGCAGTTTAATAGGTAAAGCAAAAGCCGCACACACAAGCAAAGCAAAACAAGGAATTAATTCATTACTTCCCATCGGCAGGCAGGTGTTCAGCCATCTCCAGGAAAGCAGGGCTCCATCATGCTTAATGGTTACTTGGGAAGACAAACACCATCACTCCGAAAGTCTCCCCCTTCCTTCCTCTTCCCCCAGCTTTATATGCTGAGCATGACGTCATATGGTGTGGAATATCCCTTTGATCAGTTGGGGTCAGCTGTCCCAGCTGTGTCCCCTCCCAACTTCTTGTGCACCCCCATCCTACTCACTGGTGGGGTGGGGTGAGAAGCAGAAAAGGTCTTGACTTTGTGTAAGCACTGCTCAGCAATAACAAAAGCATCCCTGTATTATCAACACTGTTTTCAGCACAAATCCAAAACACAGCCCCATACTAGCTACCATAAAGAAAATTAACTCTGTCCCAGCCAAAACCAGCACAGACTTCTTAAAGGCACCTTAATTTCCCCCAAAGCTTGACTACACCCCAGAAAACTCAAGCCTCATTGAAGTGGCAAGTTTGGGCATCCAAACCCCACAACTCTCGTTTTTAAGCAGCTGGCACAGACACAAAAGACATCTGTGGTCCAGGCAGCCTATTTTTGTAATGTCTTTTTAATAGTATAGAGCCTTGCTAGTCCATAAAGGGAGGCCTAGACATACACCATGGAACTGGCTGGGGCTCCGGCCCCAATGCACTGGGAAGATAACCCAGCATTTAGCTTCAAAGCAGAGTGTTGGCTTGGGGACAGCCCCTTGTGGTCTCCAGACAATTACAGCACTATGAACCAAAAATAGCAGCTCTGCCCTTGCCACAGCAACTCCGTGGGCAGTGCAGGTGCAGAGGGGAAAAGAGCCAAATTTAGCCAACTTTGTGAACCGAATGACACCGTGGGAGAAACCGAAGTTTCTCACCCGTGGGACAGGTTTGGGTTACATGGGCAGAGCTCCATGGGGTAGTTTGCACTTTGCACACAGTGTACACTGCTGGGCATGGGGCTTCCACTGGATTCACTCTTCCCCACTCCCACTCCAGCAGCTCAGCAACCCTAATGCCTGTTGAATTTCTCTTATTCTCACTCAAAAGAAGCCTGCAAATGTTTCTCAGAGCCTTATCTCCAAGGGCAGCAATCTAACACTTTTTTTTTAAGTTAAATAAGACTGACAGCTGGAAAAATATGTTTAAGTGAGCATTAAGAGGTATGGATAAGAAGAGTCCTGGAATGAATTCAGCTGGTGCAGACTGCAGCATGCCCTGCATGTACACAGGGTTCATGCTATATGAGCAGCTGTGGATGGGAAGCAAACCCCTCCAGCCCTAGAGTGTGAAATACTTTGAGAGAGCAGCTAGTCCAAAAATCCATTCCCTGCAGCTCAGAGACGAACTAGCCAGTGGGACATATTCCAAAGCATTCACTTAATAGTACATGAGCTTTTTAACTAGAATAAATCTCTGCTTGTAAACTAAAAAAACCCACAGTGGTTCTGTGTTTGTACCGCTGTTTAGCAGTACAGCAACCAGCCAGAGCCTGGGCAGCAGAAAGCCTTCAAGGAGACAGAGCAATGCCATTTCTTCTGGATTTCCCCTTCCAGCAAATCCTCCCTAGGAAAATCCCTCTGGGAAAGGGAGATCTCAGTCTCTAACTCCATTCTGACCTTCCCAGCATCCATTTTGACAATGTTGCTTCAAGATTAGTCCTAAATTCACCCTTTAATTTCACACGGGCTACCAAGGAAACCCATTAGGTGATGGCTTTGCCTTTCTTCTGGTCAGGGCCAGACTTCTTTTCGGAAGTGCTAAATCTCTCTGAGATTTAGCCCCCTTTACAATATTTTATAAAATCAGGTCATCTATCACCAGAACTCCCAGTTTTTAAAAACAAGGAGAAAGGCTTCACCCATTCTCCCTAACCAGGAATGAAATGGGAAAACATGCTCCCCAGAAGACATCATCAAAACAGAGAAAAATTGTTTCCCTGAAGCATTTGGATAATGGAGAAATGTTTCAAAAGCCCTTCCATGCCTAAGGAGTTTCTAAAACACAAACCAAAATAAAATCCAGCTGACCAGATGCCAAATTCAGACTATCTAGTATTCTGCCCAAATCACCACTGATTGTAAAATACCCATTCGTAAAACACATTTTACTCTAGAAACACTTGGTGCTCACCATCATACAGCTGAAAGTCTCTGCTCAAGAACTGAGTGTTTTAGACCTGCTCTGGACCCAGCTCTGAGATTCAGCTCAGCCTAGAGCTGATCTGTCACACGCTTCACGCTCCCCCATTGCTCAGGAGGCTTGGTGATGGGGACACCGGTTAAACTAGTTTGCAGTGGAAATGCAAGCCCCAGCAGCATCCCATTCAGCCTCATGCTCTCAGCTATATAAAGACCTTTACTTATGTTTTTAGAAATAACTACACTGCTGGTGCCCCAGCCTGTTTGTTGCCCACTTCAGGTAATAGTTTTGCTTTGTTTACTTAAGATTAAGCTCTCTCATCCCAGTCTCCAGGTTGTTTAAAGGGGAAATAGTACCTTTTTGCTTTTTTTTTTTAAGGCTTTCTGCATGACCACTCAGGGGTGCTCTGGCCTGACATTTCAGAGATGGTCCCTGTCACCATCCCAGTCTCTTCAAGAGCCCTGTGTTGTGCTGACCTGTCCCTAATGTGGCTATTTTCCTAAGAAGCGATGCAAAAAATTGTGGGATTTTGAGAAAATACCCTCAGCACGCAGCTTGCAAACTTGTTATTCTCACTCATGGGAAGTGAAACAATTCCTTCCCTAAGAGAAAGAGAGGCTTACAGTTTTGGGTCAAAACCACACTAAATGGGTGCCTTCTGGAGAACGTCCTTGACATCTGGTTTTAAATGTGTGTTAATGAACAAGCCAATGCCTCCAAACAAAGTCACGGCTCCCAGAAGAACATCTTAATCATTAACCATAAAATATGCAATTTCCCTGCAGTTTAGAAAGCAGGGGTTTAGATGGAGATAACGTTAAAGGCCATCAGGATACAGGCACAGTCCCAGTGTGCCTGGGAGAGCGGTGAGCAGGGACCACTCACAGCCCATTGGTGTATTGCTTTCACTGCCTGAAGGTGATTTTCTCCTCCCAGCTACTGGTCTGCAGCGAGGACAGGACTGGACTCTGACTGTATCCATCCCATGAGGACTTTGGGTTGGTCTCTTTACTACCCAAAAAAAGGTTTCTCACTCAGATTCCTCTTACCATCCCATTTTAACCAAAAGCATCCAGAGACTGCTGAGCAAGTCTCAAGTTAAGGTGGTTTTCAGATCTGCCCTCACCATGATTTTACACGCAGGAGGGAGGGTTCAGGTCAACCCCAAAATGAGCAACTGGGCTCACAAAAATGCATGAAGTTTTTAATCAGGGCATCCCCAAGCTAATTTGTTTCTATTTTTTATGCATTCAAACATTCAGATGGCCTTGTGCAAGTGCCGGCTAGCTACATTTTGTTAAACAAATGAAACCAAGATGCAAGCCTGGAAGGCAGAGCTTGCTTTGATTTTCTTAAGGCTGAGGACAAGGGAGCCACTGAGAGCTGGAAGCACGGAAGTCATGCTGGTGGTTTGCCTTGCAAGGACACTGCCCCAGGAGCTGATTGTCTCCCATTGTCAGCCCAGCATCTTTATCAGCTGCCCCACAAACAGCCTGCCCTCCAGTCGGTTGCTCTCGATGCACACACAGAATATTCGCTTTCAAATACTGAAGCCAAAATCAGTTGCTGAAAAGGACATCCAAAATCAGTTGCTGAAAAGGACATCCAGGACCTGAATGGCCTGGAAAGAGAAGGGTTTTTTAATGTGTACATATGTGTGTATGCAGGACACATTGAGCCGGCTCTGCAAACAAACTGGTGCCATCAACAGAAAGTTCCCAAGGTTTCCAGCAGCAGGAGGGGAAAAATGGCACTGAACAAAAGCAAAGTCTGCAGCCATCACCAGGCACACAGGAGCTGAATGAAGACTAGATTCAGGTTACTGGGCCAAAAATGTTCTCTGTCTTTTCTCATCTGTTTGCAAAGCTTGTGCAGTCCTTTCCCTACACCTTAATGCAGAATCCAAATAACTTTCTCCTAGAAATAGGAGGCAGGGCTGAACGGCATCTCAGTAACTAGTTAGTGCCTGCAGTCTTCATAGAAACCCTGATGTAATAAAAATACAGATGCATTAATCAAAAGGGCAGTGATCAGCATATAGTCTTCTGCTCTGTATTGGTGGGAGGTAAAGGTTAAGCCAAGAAATCTGTAATTTAGCTAGGGCTTAAGGAGAAAGCACTATAAAAATAACCTTTCCCCTTCTGAGTGACAGCCTCATCTTCTATGGTGGGGTTAGAAATCCTACACAAAGGGCACCTGGCCTTTACGTGGAACCACCTGTTCCTGTGGCTCGGCCCTTCATTCTTCAGGGATGACGCAGGGAAAACCACTGAATTCACTCCCAGTGACCCAAAAGCAGCCTACAGCAGGAACTATAGGCAGAGCTTAAGCCCAAAGTTTCCCCTGGGGAAGGACCAGAGTCAGGATAGGCAAAGCTATGTTGCAATTTCTGGGACAAAAAAAGTGTAAATAAGCTATTGACCCACTGAACTCCAGCTACAACAGGGGGATAAAACAAGTAGGAACACTGAGCTCCACTAGATCCTGAGTCCTGCTCCCTCAGGTCAGGTCCTGGTGAGCACCAGTTACAGCTATTAAAATAGCTTCTTTAAGCATCATCATCCACTGCTGCTTCAGCTGGAAGCATACCAAGCTCCACAAGATCATCTCTAGGCTCCATTGACTCACTGGAGATAGGCTTTTAAAGCCCATGCTTCCTACATCTCCTGCCCAGTGCCTTTGCAACTTTACACATGTATCTTGAGCCCAACACATCAACATATTATACTTCTCAGAGGTCAGCAAGCTTATACTCGCAGAGCATTCAGTTTTGCCAGAGACTATATGGTGATGCAATACTAGCAGCTTTCCAAAATAAAGCTAGTTCAATGTGTGCACATTGCCAGGTTTATGCTGTTCTACCACTGAAGGAATCCATGACGCACAAGTACACTGGAGCTAAGGTTACTCCTAGAGCAAAATACTCAGTGAGAACAGAAAGTAATTACCTTACACATTTGGTCAAATCCATGCCAAGATTTCTGGCACATTGCACAGTTCAGAGATGACTTAGACTTGACATGAGAAGTCTAAGACTTGACATGAGAAGAGCATAAGGGCCTCAAGGCAGGGTGAACCTGCTTGTTGTGCTGAAGGCAGGGGTGCTAAAATGTGTGTGCTGCCCAATACAGACCCATACTGGAAGTGGAGATGAGTCCAACTGAAAAAGCTATATCCAGAGACTTCAACTCATAGTGAACTCTGAAAGCTTAAGTCTCTCCCACACGTGAAGATAAAAAGGGAACGTTACCAGGAAGCCTGAGATCTGAGATATAAACTCTTTGCAACTGTTAAACATTTCAGTGGGAGATTATATTTTTGTTAGTTCCTCTGGATTCTATATTACCACGTCTAGCAGAAAGTGAAAGCAAGAAGCCTAGTTTGAGTGTCTGAAGACAGTGAGGATGCTGGTGTCCCCTTCCTCAGGGCATTCCTGCCTAGAGGATCTTTGCTCGAGATCCCCACTCCAGCACTGCAGGTTCATTTGAAACCACTCTTTTTTGTTGCCAGCTCTTGCACAGTGCAAAGCTCAAAGGCTGGGAGGCTGCAAGCCATGAAGCAGCCAAGCAAAGGCAGAAGCAATGTGAGCTGGAGATGGGGAATCCCTACCCTGGAAGGTCCATGCTGCTGTGTTGCCACCTCGCTCTGGCGCTGAGCATCAACCCATGGTGGCTTGGAGGGGCCACAGCAGGACAAGGCCCTGCGGATGCCCAGTGAGAACCAGTGACTCGTGTGGCAGGGACATTTGTAAAACTGCTATTTTACAGTGTCTCCAGTTTTGTCTTTCTTTTCCATCCCTTCCTCTTTTTGGGTCTTCTTTACTTTCTTGGGAAGTGAGAACACAAATTATGACACAAATGGTGGTTTCATATATAAGGCAGTTGGAGCATGCAGCCATGGAAACTGCTGCTTAGGTACGACTTAATATTTCTTATTTTGTCTTCTTTTGATTAAATTGAACAGTAGAAAGGACCATAACCATGAGATCCACCTGCTCCTCGGGAAACATCATTACCTGTCAGTTACTCAGTACTTTTATAGGTGAACAAATACCTATTTATATAAATATTTTATAAAAGCCTGCATATTTATAAATAAACCTAGCAAAAAATATATAAAAAATCAAAACTAGTTGGGAGAGGTCAGAAAGAAAAACAAATGAAGATGTTATGGAAAACTTTCATTTTACTTTGGGTTGTTCACACTTTCAAACTGGAATGAAAAGACTTCAAAGTGAATTTCAAAAACTTGAAGTTTCAGTCTTGAGCCTTCATCCAAAACATAATGCAATGTAAATGAATGATTTATTTTATTCCTAAAGAGAAACCAGTATTTTTCCAAACAACTCTACCAAAGGTAGAGTTTATGAAATAACCATTTTTCTTTACAGCTGTAGCCTTCTAATTAGACTTTCATTCCAAGGTGAATTTTTAAGCCCTTCAGACCTGAGACATTACGCACAATCCTCTATAATCTCTTCCTGAGGAAATTATTGTATTATTTAATAGTCTTTGTGTTGGGTAATTACAGCAGGCTTCCTTCCTCCTTTCCATTCCCTGTTCTCTTTACTTACATCTGCAATAGGCTTATATGGCCACAGTCTCTGCTGACTTCCAGTGTGCCATGATTCAGTGGGATGCAGCAAGAAGAGAGAAGAACATGGGCTTGGTGGGATTATTCAGCATGGAAGAGTTGGGTTTTTAACACAGAAGCTGCAATGCCCTTTCCTTCAGTGTACATAGTCAAGACAAATACAGCATGGTAGCTTCCTCCCAGGCTGTAGGAGGAAGTGCAATGGCAGGGAGAAAAACCCACATGCAGAGGAAACTCAGAATTTCCAGATGGCAAACACCAGAGCAGAGGTCAACAAATGTTTGAGATGATTGCAGGCAGTGCTTTTTCCCTACCCATCCAGAGGTTAATTGTCCTGCTAGGTGGGAAGATCTCTGTCTCCAAGGCAGGACACAGGCAACGGGTAATATTTCGACCCTGTTCAAGGCTGTACCTTTTGGCTCTGCTGTTTTCCTGACTTGGTGGGAACCGGGAGCTTCTCATGGATGCCCTCACAGGATGCCGGAGCTCCTGAGCTCTGCTGTGTGCCATTTAAATTCTGCCACGGGGCCACTTTAGACAGCAGTTGCCAGCCCTGACTTTACAGTACCTCAAAAGTTGTGGGCTTTGAAAATTAGGAAGAATGGCTGATTCTTGAGTCATATTTTATTTCCATAAGGGAACAATGAATAAAAGTAACATTCCCTAGGACTGGCAGCAGAGGCAGCATTTGTAAGGCTTTCTGAGAAGATATTTAGTCCAGCACACTGGGCTGGCACTCAACTGCTGTGTGCCGTTCCTGGCTCTGCCAGAGACCGCCTGTGACCTGTAACAAATCCCATCACCTCTGCTTACCCTCCTCCCTTTTCTAGCACCTTTCCTCAGACAAGCACTTCAGTGCTACACCACTCCAAGGCTCAAACCAACTCCTGGTAAGAATACTTTCTCCTAAGGCGGTGTTCAGTGTATTCGTGAAAGGCAGACTGGGCTGCATTCAGACCTTATTGGCTGATCCCTATTTAATGAGACTGGTAAATACAAATCATATGTATATATATACACAAACACAGAACTTTGCTTGCACATTATAATACAACTGCATTTAATGCTGAGTCAGTAGGAGCTCTGCATACTTTGAAAATGAAAGCCAGAAAAAGTGAATTTCACATTAGGAAAAACAAGTAGCCTGTTTGCTAGTGATCAGCTTTGTTGCCTGGGTACCAAGTACAGTAGCTCTTTTTTGCTCCCTGCCAGGGCCCTGTAAGTTTATGCTGTATTTTATTTCAGTCCAGAACCATTACGGCTATTTATTCATCTCCAGTGAAATGCTCCATTTGCTGCTTCACACGGACCCAGGCTGGCATTGAGACAATCCTGCCTGCATGTTGAGGGAGCTCACCCAAGGCTGCCTCAAGGATATTTCAAGAGAGGATTTGAATTCTTGAAAGCCTTAGGCACAGCAAACAGTGCTTCTTCTGCCTACCTGCTTTTATGTAAGCCACTGAAACAATGCAGGGCTGTGCTGTGCTGCCTGGCAGCTGCTGGCAGCTCCCTGCACCAGCTGTATCTCGCTGGGATAGCTGAATTGTGGTGGAGAAACAGCAGCAGGATCTGTTGACTTCTGGCTGCTGGACTTGTGATTTTACTAACCCTGAAAAGCTGTGATGACTTGCTGAAGATGTGGTCTGAAGAGAAGACAAACTGGTATCTTGAGGCATCAGCAGATTCAGTCACTGTGATTTAACACAGCATCACTCATCAGCTGAACCTCAGGAACCCACAGCATTGCAGTTGTAAAGCAGAATACGTAAGTTCAGAGGTGCTGGCACTTGGGCTAAGGACAGTCAATTTTCTTCATTCTGGGAATTAATTTATTTGCTTTCTCCTTCTCTATGTGCAAGTCAGAGGATGCATTCTTTAGTTCCAAGTTCTACAGACTCTTGCAGAATTAAGCTAGGTTCTTTCCTTCCCACCATCATGTCTAGTAAGTGAACTGCAAGACAAATTAGGTCCCTGGACAACATGGCTGCAAGCCCCAGTGCCCTTAAGGGGTTTCCACAGCCATAATCAGCTAGGATAAATAATTACATCCATCTGAAGGGAGTGAAACCCAGCTCATTCCATTTAAGCTGTAGCACAACCTCAGCCAAGTTAATAGGGAGGAAAAAGCAGAAATTCTTATTGATACTAGCAGAGTTTGAGACACACAGACAAAGGGAGGGAATTGATCTGCAAAGTTACATTTTCAGGTAATCGCTTTTCAGAACACTATCACGATTCAACGCCACTTCAAAGAGGAATGCCAAACAGCCATAGTGAATTTTTCCTGTTAGCATCTTCAGTGCTGGGGAACAGGGATTTTCCAAGATAGCTTCTGACCCTTAATGAAGCAGCCTAGCAGTAGAAAACAACACAGTTCTCAAAAAGAAACTGGTCAAAATACTGGTAATCTCAACTTCTTCCCACTACGGCAAATAACTGTGCATTTGGTGGGAAGACCAAGAGTCACGTTACACTGAGAGCAAAGGCTGCTCTTGCTTTTCACCGTTGTTGCTCCTTGCAGAGTGTGTTCCCTGAGGGTAGGGCTGGAAATAAACTTTCTCCCTAATCAATTATCAAGAGAACAGCAACACCAAAAATATAATGGTCTCATTCTATTTAGTGGCATCACACTATGAAAGATGTTTAATTTATGAATAGATTGTATCCAGTTCAGACCAGAAATACCTATTTTTTTTTCAGTTAAAGAGAGAAGGCAGTACATCTGATACAGTCCTTAGACTGCACAGGCTGAACTTTGCAGGGTTAAGATCCTTAATGAGCTGTAGTGGGACATTTTTCCCTAAGTCTGAGCATTCAGATTTTTGTCTTATATAAATGGCTGTAAGAGTGATGGGGGTACACCCTAGACTATGCCGATTACCCAATGAATCACCTCAAAGTGGCACTGAGACTAGCTGTCTGGCTAGACAAGTGATAGTTTCCTTTAAAAGTAAAAGGTTGTTTTGTTGTGGGTTTGTTTTTTTAACTCTTATACCAAAAGTCCCATTTTCACCAGTTAATAGCAGATCCTTTCACCAGTGACTTGTGAGGCAATGTGGACGCTAAGACAAGAATTCACGCAGTGGAAATAAAACCCAGCAGTTTCAAGAAAGAGCTCAAGCACAAGTTGTATTTACAAATCAACTGAAAGGAGGATTAATCAGTAGTTTTAAATTGGCTTTACGAAAAACAAATCAGATTTACCATAATGTTTAACTACATTTATACTAAGTCTCATGAATATGGCTTCACAAGACAATATCCCATTACAGAAGTGCCAATACATTTAAGTAGCTGCTTGGTCAGCTTGTAAGTCAGCTTTAACAGTGACTATGAGTAAGAGAAGACTGTGCTCCAGTTCCTGTTTGTCTACTGCAAGTTCTCAAAGAAAACTTAAAGAACTTGCCCTTAATAGGCAAATCTACAAAAAAAAAAAATCATACCAGAAAGAGACAGCATTGCTCTTTGCTCATTAGGTTTGACTTACCTGTGTCCCCACTAAGCCTACCACACAACACCTGGGGGAATTCCACCCTCTTTAAAACGAATTTACATTACAAAAGGCACAAGATGGAGCATGCTTTGCTTTCCTTCAGGGCCCTTCCTTCCCCTCACCCTCAGAAATCACAGTAGTAATGCTGGGGTACAACTGCAGTCCTGGGACTTACATGAAGCAGTCTTGCCAGGGAACTTGGCAGCTTAGTTTCCTCTCAGAATTTGTTTAACAAAAGCCATCTCAACTCTAAAGAAAGGGCTTCACCTCTGATGCAACGTTTTATTACAGTTAGCGCTACTGTGACTGAGTCGCCTTCCCTTTTTGGTTCTGAGAAGCATGGAATGCAATGGATGAGTCAGAGGACAGTCTCCATGGGCTTCTTGAGAACTTGAACTTACCCTTGGAATATAAAACAAGGCTTCCTACAGAATCAAGACACCTATTACATATCAGTCCTTTTCAGCTAGCTGCAACGCATCATTCTAAACTGTTTGTTTCGACCCCTTTCATTACCACTGCCATTCCCACTGGGTTTATTGTGTACAATAGTACCTGTTAAATGAAGCCTTCAGTAGCCTGAAGAAATTACCTGGCTATTCATACTACAAATACTTCATCCGGTGTGCCAGCAAAACTCAATATATGCTGGTAACTTTTACCTTTGTTTTTAGGGTAGTTAACAAGACAGATACAGTAAAGTGTTTAAACCTAAACCTTTTCCCACCTCTAAAACTATCACTAAACTGATCTTCAGTCTACTTTTCATCACTTGCTTTAACCACCTTTCTTCCCCACACTTTCTATTAGTGTTTAGTTATACAATGAATGCTAAAGACACATTTATGTAGAAGGTACACCCCACAGCATTGAGCCTAAAGCTTAAATTAGTCTGCCTTTGAAGGTAAGCAAGAAAGTACTTCCAGCATAGATTACGGCCAGAAACAGCATCTATTTTATCCTGCAGATATAACGAAGACTTAAGAATATCAACTATGGTGTTTTTAAGTGCTTTATATTTATTATAAAGTATTAATAATTGAGTGTACGGAAAATGATTCTCTATATACTCGAGAATAAAATGACAGCTTTTACAAGTTATGCTATACAGTACATGAAATGCTGCACGTTTTTTCAGCTGCTTGAAACAGTATTTGCTATACAAGTGAAAAAGGGTAGACTTAGAAATTTATTATTTATAATACAGTGTGTTAGAAAGCACAAACAAATAACATCCAAAATAAACAAGCTCCCAAAAATCTAAAGAAATCTTTAGATGACATGTACACAGATTATACTCAAGTTTCAATATACACGTTATTGTTCCCCACAAGACACTCCACTTTACTGGATTGCTGGAACATGATGAAAATTGAAGGTGCAAGAAAAGCACCTCCCAAGCCATGTAAGCATTGCATGGGCAGAACAGCAATTTCCTGAAGTGTTCTCCGCAGTCTTTGGCTCTACTATTTCTTACAGCCATATACTGTGGCAACACAAGAAGAGAGATGGGCTCCAATTACAAGTATCATCAATGCCAATCCAGTTATCCGGGGAGCTGCTAGAGCAATTCAAGGCACTCTTCCCAGTGCTGCCAGCCCACAGAACCCCCTGTGCAGGACACAGCATTTTAAGAGACAACCAGGCTGGGCTAAAGCATGTTCTTGAAGGACATGGAATGAACAGTTCAAGACAAACTCCTTCAGAATGTCCAGTTCAAAGTTCATTCATACTTCACTTCACAGGCACACCAGCTTAAGAGAAACATTCATGTATATGTAGATAACACTTTAAAGCATACCACTTCAATGTGTTTAGTTGCTTTATGGTTAAAGTGGTGTAACGTATCAGCAGCTTTGAAGATAGTGTTCATGGGGCATGTTGAACTTAATCTCACAGTAAGATTTTAAGCCTACTTCACAGTTTAACAGTTGTCTCCTTCGCTTTTCCTTCTCATTAAGAGGCAGTGTCTATACAATGAATCATCTTTTACAACTGTTCTGCTTACAACATAAACCATAATGCCAACACCCCCCTAGAAAATGTACTCAGAGTAACACTGTTTGCTCTGACGCATGTGGTATTGACACTTAATTGTAAGCTTCTCCCATAATATAAAATACCTTCTAGATCAAAAAGATTTAAAGATATTGCACTGTTGTATTTTACTTTTGCCTCCCAATCTCATTCCAAGTATTTACGAAACTGTAAACAAGTCATTTTTATACAGTCTTCAGTACTGTACACCTGCGTCCCAAGGAACTGGAATTCAGTGACACCTTCGTTAGAGATACAGTAGCCTAAGCACAGTGTAAGTTCCATCCAGCTGCCCTCTTCATACAGTAACCAACAGGCCACTCCTCCCACATTCACACCTTCAGCTTCCTCTTCTGATCAAAGTATGCATCAAATCTGGATAACGCATATTCCTGGAGAAATAAGGGACATTCAGTACTCTATACAGTAAACACAGCTGAGTTTTCGTATTTGGGATGGGGAACCATAACGAAGGTATTAACTGTGTTACCTTCCTAATCCATCATCTCAATGCATTACTTAGCTCTATTTGAGAAGGATAATCTCTCCAGAGGTGTTCTGACCTTTTAAAATTTCCTCCAGTCTTACTCCAACTCTAACACTATTAGCTGCTGCCAGCATGTCAGAAAAAACAGGAACTAAAAAGGTCAGGATTTCACTAAAAAGGATGGCTTCTGCAACACTTCCTGCAGGATATTCACTGTACCTGAAAGTTATATCACTTTACAGTACACTAAACATGTATCAAGAGTTGAACTCATCCCTTTAAGTACAACAAGCTACCTGGCATTGATATTGTTGCACACTGAATATCAACATGTTGTTACATGTTGCACTTTGAGTAGTCAATTTCCAAATTCACACTTACTGCATGCTAGCTTCCCTCTTGCTCGGGATCTCTTGTTGCAGAATACTACTTCACTGCAAGGCATCATCCCACTGCAAGGCCTGACACATAAGGCTACAGTCTCTCCACGTAACAATGGGAAGAATTTCTGAAGTTTTTGCAATCATCTTAGATGTTCTTTACATTCATAAGGAAAGAGCACAAACGAGTAACAAACTGATTTTAAGTAGTTTTACTCCACTTAGAAGATATTAGTTGCTGTGAGAAGCCATTTCATTTACTTTCTGATAACGTACCACTTAATAGAGTATACATTTTTAGTTACATGAAACTATGATAAAATAACTTACCAGGTAACCAAACTCAATGGACGAGATCTTTGCTTGTATAATAGACCACAGACCCCAGAAGAAGTGTGATGCAAGGGCAAACCTGAAATTACAAGGCTATGTTTACCAGCTAAGTCACAACACCTTATTTCAATGTCCTGTTAGAATAGTATTCCGTAAGTTTGGGGATGTACACACCTTTTCTTCAAGTATGACATTCTAAAAATAATTCCATTAGCTTCCCCATGGAGTAGTATTTTTCTTACTCCACTAATAGTGTATACCACGTATCTAAAGGTTACAATGGACAGATTTTTCATATAAATAGCTTAGAATCTCTCTTGGCTGAAGTTTCTCCACTGAGGTATACAAGTATAGGTATTGCAGTGGAAGATATAGTTGTGAAAAACAAGTTACCTGTTAACTTCTACCAACACTACTTCTTCTAGTTTGGACTTCTCTTCATTGCTCAGATTTTCAAAGCCATCATGGAATGCAGACAGGTAACTGGAGATAAAATGAAGCTGGAAGGCAAGTAAACAGAGTTACAACTCTTTGTCTCAAGACATATTTGCTTCTTTCAGAACTAGGCAGGCCTTTTAATAAGTTGTCATTTACTTTTTCCAAACATCAACAGTGCTGGAGTTAGCTTTAAGGTGGGTCTGATAAGTGCTTCGAAGTCTGGTTTAAGAAAAGCCATAATATTAGGACAACATACGACATCTTGCTACTGCCAATTAATTTCACAGCTGCAGTCCACAACTACTGGACTTTTTGTGGTGGATAGCTACATGGCACACAGTAAATATTCTATCCTCAATAGCTATTATGAAGTTTCTGTGATTTTTTAAAGCAAAGGCAGTCAGGATTACAGAAAGTGTTTTATTTAAGGAAGTCATGAAGGAAAGGTCTTGGGACAGAGTAAGTCCAAAACAGACTTGTAAAAAGAGAGTTAAGATTTGAAGATGGTGGACACTGGCATTTTATTAATTATGTCTTATGTGCCTACCTGTTGCTTCTTTGAAGGATATCTAAGAACACTAGCTTTAAAGAATGGGTACTTCTCATACGTGTAATCATACATCCATTCACAGAAGTGATTTCCAATGTCAAATCCTCTGAAAAAGAGATAAAGACTGTGTACCTCAATATTTGCATTCTAGCAATTGGTTTTTGCTTAAGCAAACCTACAATCAAGTTTAAAAGCACAAGACTACTTAGAACTTACTGCAGTTTTGCTACAGGAGATAGAGAATTGATGGCCAGAATACAACTTTTTTGCAAGTTATTAAAATCAATTAGTAAAGATGGGCAGTTAAAAATGAAAGCTACCAGCTACATGAAAATACTAGACTTTGCTACCAAGTTTTATACCAATGGAGGCAGTTAAAATACTTGATTATGCACTACATCTCGGCATGAAGTCAGATGCATCTCTAACGTTAGCATTATTGCAGGCAAAGAGGTCGTACTGAAAGTATTTAACATATCCCACTTCTACATTATTGGAATTCAGGGTTCCATTATGTTCCAGCTATACTAATGTTTAATGATCCCCAATGACTCCACACACTTAGATCATCCTTAAACACAGGTCCTAGATGACTGAGGTAAGAACAGAAAGCATTTTGTGTAACCATGCAGTGAAAAACCTAGGATTACTCTCATCTGCACAGATGAGAAAGCCATTTGAAAGGACTGAAGAAAAAAATGCAAAAGCAAACCTGCCCTACATATGTACACCATCTACCATTCTCCTCATCTCCCCACTAGAAAAATTTTGACATGCAAGCAAGAAGCCATTTGTGCATAAACAAGCCCTCTAGTCTGGACAACCAAGGAGCTCCAACAACTTTGACTCTGCTGTATGCCTACACTCAACGCCATCGGGACCAGAGCTGTTTTAACTACGTATATTTGCTGTCCACCACTAATAGAGCAGAACACAATTCACTAGAATAGACAGGTAATCAGCAGTGCAGCACTTGCAGTGCAGCATGTAGGAAGTAATACACCTTCCTGCTGAACAGAAAATAAAAGTGATTTACCGGTAATTATAGCTGCTGTATTCAAAGTCAATGAGCATCAGCTTTTGGTTTTCTGAATTCTCTCTGCCTTCCAGAAGCAAGACATTACCTGAAAATTTTAAGATAATACAGCATATTCAGTAAAGTCCCAGGAAAATTACAGAAAAGCAATACTCTATCTTAAGAAACATTGTTCAGATAATCCCAGTTATCCTTTACATCCGCACAGAAGAATGATAGGAAAAGCCAAGTTGCACTGGCTGTATACCAGCTCATTGGAAGTTGAGATATATACTATAAATCTTGCAAAGCTGAAAGCAAGAAAGTTTTCTTCTGTACAGGCAGAGGTAGATTTGTTCTCCCAAGGGTCCTGCTTCTCCAGTGTTTAGCTTGCAGCTAACTCAGGTGACACTGTCAGCCTTAGCAGCCCTTGCCAAATTGTTTCTTTCCACAGCTTGAGATCTAAATTATGCAGCATCTCTCATACCTGCATAGCACTATCATTGATCACACAACACTTGGGACAGGAATTACTTTTCAGTAGCCTGAAAGCCACAGACTGATCACTTTGCTATTCTAGTATGTGGCATAACCAGTACCTATAGAAAAGCTCAGCCTTTTCCTTTATAACAGGGAGGTTGCTTTATCTGTCTTTCAGTTCACTTTGTCACTATACTTCATCTGAAAGACATCAAGTCTGCCTCTGTCAAGTGCCAACTAGTAAATAAATTTAGAGTAATTTCAATTTCTGCAATAGTTTGTCCCCTCTCCACAGGTACATCTGTTCTCTATGCCATATCTTTGCACCAATAGAACAACCACAGTATTTTGCACCCCCCACCCCCTCCCCCCCCCCGGAAATTTAGGTTCCAAAGCTTGCCCCAGACCTATCATGTTCTGACTCCTCCAGTACTGCACCTTGCCAAATCAGCAATGAGACCTCAAACTCCACCACTACTGAGCTAGCTCTTCAGACCTCAGATCAGTGGCTTTTTCCCCTCGTGCTGCCTATCCTTATGTGCCTATCCTCCAGGGCAATCCTCTTCCAGGCCAATTCCTCAGCCTTAGCTAACAAGGCTGGGACTCCTGAGAAAAAAACAGAGCTGCATATGATCCTAGTATAGCATCCTTCCAGCTCAGCCCAGCTTACCCACTGTACAGGTGAGAGGGAGCACAAACACAGCATACCCAACACCTTCAGCACTGCCCTCCTTTTCATCTCTTTAGAGAACTGGCTCAGAAAAATTGTCATTCCCTCCATGACTCCCAGAGAGAGAGCACTAAAAAAAGGTGGATAAGGTTTTCCTAATGTTTCGCATCAGTACAAGCTAAGAACTGCTGAGTCAAACTACTCTAGTCTCCATTTTCACCATTCACTGTACTTTTTCAGTATCTTTCTTTTAAAAGGACTAAAGTATATCCTACCCTGATCATGTATATTGCAGACAGCTAAGAAAGGTACGGTCTTAACAGAAAACACCCAAGGACCCAATCATCAGCTGACCTGTACTATCAGAGCATGTGTACGTGCTTGGCTTAATCTAGTTATGATACTAGACATTCTCTTAATTAGCCTGAAGGGTTGCTGAAGCCAATGCATTTTGCTTTGCAACTGTTGCACACTGGGAGTGCACAGGCTGCTGTTTCAGGTCAGCTGCCAGAGTAGTACCTTGATAACATGACTACCTCTCAGAAAGCAAACAAATGACAGAAGAGACTTAATACCGCATCATTGAACAAGGTCATGAAATATTAGCAGCTTACCTTCTTGACAGTCGTTGTGGCAAAATACGACTGGTGATGAAGTAGCTTCAAGCATAGCTCTAGAAAACAGCAATACAGGATCTTGTAAGTAACAAATCACTAAGTTCAGTTCCACTTCCAAGTAAAGAATGGATTTTGTTGTAAGAATTTGAAGTGCTATTCATTTCTAGTAAGACCCTACTTTCTCAATTAGGAGCCCAAGATCAGGACAATGAAGTTAGACTTCACCGATCAGCAAGTCAGATCAGCAATTGATCGTATTCAATTTGTAGTCATATGAGACTCAGGTTGGTTACAGAACCAAAAACAATCCCCAACTTGTAAAGTAAAATGAATATATGTATTATACTGTATGCGTTTGAACAAGTATACAAATTCATACTGAAACTGTGCAAATTGGAAGACAGTGGTAGACAAAATAAGACTACCTTAGATTTTTCATTTCCTGAGGGAGATTGTAACTGAGGAGTTTGTTCAGTTTTCTAGTTCTGGATTCTCTGGTAAATTTAATCCTCAGCACTTGATTTAGATATCTGTTAAAAATAGAGACAATAGTACAGCATTTGTGACAATAAGTATATTAATCTTCCCATACTAAGATACCATTTAAACCAAAATCAAGAAAGTTTAAAGAAAGAGTTACTAAAGAAAATGTTACTATTCTTCAAGGTAATTTAAGTTGCTCAAGTAACTATGAAACAGTTTCTGGGTACAGTGAGAGCTTGTGCTCTCAGGCATTCAGGAAGAATGATCTGCTTATCAAAATTACAACAGGTCACCTTTTTTCCATACTTTGAAGTATTGCGTAACTTACTTTTCCATTGTTCCAAAAAGCCACTTAGGTTCTTTATTAAATGGCATTTTCATGCCATGAAATCTAGCCATCTTCTCAGCTATTTCAGCAGATATGTCAGGTAAGCTTAATTCTTCAGTACTTAGTTTCCTGCTCTGTAATAAAATATAGTATTCTTAAAATACAGTTAATTGATTAATTACAAAAGTGTGATTAATTACAAACACTAGCATTAGTCTCTATATAGTACAGTATAAAATACTAGCATAGTATTCAAGCAATACACTTTTTTCATCCCAAATGAACTTATAAGATTGCTGTCTTTCAAAAAGCCAAGTTAGCCAGCCTAGCTTACTTATGACTTAGTCAATTCTCTTCTAGATCAAGACCTGGGGAATATCACATCTCACACTAAGAATATCTTCAAAGTAGAAGCGTAAATATTTAAGAACATCAAAAGCATCTGCTCTTGTTGCTGTTAAACGAGTGTTACTCCATAGCTTCCAATGCTATGTTTGGTATCTAACAGGCTTTTTATCTTCATTTATTAGTCTCTGCTACAGCTGAAGAGTTTTTAGATCTCTCTCCCTGGCTAGAGCTATAATTGGGCTCTCCAACACCCACTGTAACTGTATCAAATTACAGCTAGCAATTACTACAGGCTGCCAACTATTCTATTCCCACATCCCTGCTTTTCTGGGCAGTCCAGAGACCTTTTTGTCATGATCAATTAAAACAGCTACCAGCAGCCCACTAACTAATCATGAACAGGACTTACGGGAATGAATTCCTCCAGTCGCCCTTGTGGAAAGATTCCATACAGCTTTGGGCCAAGAGCTCTCTCTGCAAGAATGGCAAACATAACACTTTCCAGAACCATGGCTTCTGCCCCCTACAAAAAGAAATTAAAGCATTAGTTGGTGCTTGCACAGAAATGAACAATGTGTGCACAATAGCTAAACTGCTACAAAGTAAGAAATTTTAGGGTTAGCTTTAAAAAGAAGACTCAACATTTTACTAACCAAAGTTTCTTGACTAATAACAACTTGTACTTAGCATGGGAGCAACACAAGTATTTTGCTTTCAAGTTTAAAGCTGGGGAGCAAAATCTGTATTGCTTAACAGGTACTGTTGATGGGCCAGGTCAAAGGAAAACTATGCAAAAACTAAAACACCCTCTCCTCCCTAACCTGTGGGAACTCTGCAAATTCATTTCCTGAAGGAGTTTATCCTACTGAAGCACAGCACAGGAACTATAAATATTATCCTTGGCTACCTTAACACACTTTGGAACACTGCGTCACAAAAGCACATTTTAACTATGCAAGTGAATGAAGTGAACGACTGAACTAACCAGTTTTTCATTTAGAAGAACGACTTAGGATTTGTTACCATTAAGCACATTTCAGGTCTTCCCTCTTTTTTTTTTTTTTTTTAAAGAGAGAATAATTTAAACTCCTGCTAAGGAGCATGTGTGTGTGAATAAACATTCTTCCTTTTCTACCTCCAAACATACCTCAAGTTTCAACAACTTTTCTTCACGGTTTTCCTTACATCAATAAACTCAGTCCATAACAATCACAAGCAGACAGCTTTTTAATATGAATGTTTAAAAATAAATAGAAATATGAAACACGTCTCAAAAATACAGTCACAATCACTAAAGCTTTCTTGATGGGTAAGATTAGCTGAAAGTAAACACAGAAGCCATGGTATAAATCACTACTTCTAGCAATTATGTTAACCAGAATCCAGCTGTACTCAAATCCTAGAGGTCTAAGCCTCTGCCTACTTTTGAGCAACGCATCTCAAAGTCTGACCCATGACACTTAAAAGCATAAGAATTAAGAGCACAAAATTAAGAAAGCTCTCAGATATTTCAGACTACAGAGCCTTTTGCATTATTGTGGTCACTGCAGTGACAGTAAATAACTCTTTCTATACAAGTTCCACTCTTGAGTACGCTCTGGGCAGTTCCGTTGATAAATTATTTTTATTACTGGTCCACACTTTATTATTCTGGCATCTTCTCAAGAAATTCTACCATTTCATATTGAAGTGTAGGAAAGACTCATGTAACTATGTTCTGAAGCATTAACTTCAATAAAAAGTAAGAGAGTCATCAAGAATAGCAATTGAGAGTTTAAGATGATTTGCATATGAATGTATTGCACCCATGTCCTCCGTTTTTCCATCTCAACTCCTCGAAGCAGAACTAATACACCAAAAATATGTACTTTTAATCATTTCACATGCCCTCACCACCACAGATCTGAACTTTTCAGTTCAATTCTGAAGCCTAATGCCAAGCACCAAAAAGCAAATTAAGTACACGTTACTGAATGTCTACTCCATTATTAGCCGATATTGAATTTGTCTGTGCCTGGTACACCACCAGGGTGTTTTAAAAGTCTGATTACAGCAATCCTGTTGGCTGTTCCCATTAAGATGTCAGTTCCTTGTTTTCACATCTTACTGAAAAACCAACTCATGATACTTGGATAACAGCAAGTGCCAAAGAAATGTTCTTCATTAAGATGTCCCTTAAGGCATCAGAAGTGACAACCAGAAATAGTGAAATTTCCAATTACTCAACAGTGCACTTTTGGGTTACTTCCGCCATGTGTCTGCCTAGCCCTAGTCCTTTAAGACATGCTTAAAAATTTAGAACCTTTAGATAATCCACAACTACACGAATGCAAGTTTGTAAACTTCTGTGTCAGCAGTGATAACAAGGATGGCTGCATCTCTCCATGAAAGATCTGCTTCGATGGTTGTCACGCATTGGAACAAGCTGCCCAGGGAAGTGGTTGAGTCACCATCTCTGGAGGTATTTAAAAGACGTGTAGATGTGGTGCTTAGGGACATGGTTTAGTGGTGGACTTGGCAGTCTAGGTTAACAGTTGGACTTGATGATCTTAAAGGTCTTTTCCAACCTAAACGATTCTATGATTCTAAGATTAAAAAGTACAGGCAAATATTATCTAAAAGTACAGGCAAATATTATCTAAAAGCAGCAGCATAAGAATGTTCAAGTTTGAATGCTCTGGTGCCTGACTCTTAAAAGACAAAAAAGTTTAGAGCACCAAAAGAACTTCCTCTACTCTAACAGAATGGTCACTTGAGAATAAGTCCAATGAGAGCTCTAGAATAATACCACCTATGTATCTCAGGCACAAAGGCGTCTCCTTCATAATACCTGATGGATCTTTTACCAAATCTCCACTCCATACACTACTGTCAAGTACAGATGTGGAAATGAACTACTAAAGGACATTAGAATATTGTCATATGGACACCGAACAAATCTAGGTATCTAACTCTTCAGTTAATTGTTCACCTGATGACTTTAAAGGATCAAGCATTATAACTAAGTAAATTATGTATCTCAATGCCTTCAAATACTTTGCAATATACTTATACCGCCAAGACAACAACCTGTTGTTTTAAGCTCTGAAGCTCTCATTATTAATCAGTTTCAAACATGTAACCATGAGCACTTGTATTTAAAACAAGCTTCTGGAGAAGATTTGAGCACTCACACTTTTAAATGAATACTTAAAGCCGAATGTTGCATTTCAAGCTTAAGAATTATAAACACTCTTTACAAGACTTTTCCAGTACGCAACTCCCATTCAGCAAGGAGAGATGAAAAGCTTTTCTATACTTCAGTTGGAACTGAAGCTTCTGCTTTATTCTTGCTTCAACAAACAGCTCACTATAAAATACATGAAATAGTAATATTTTGAGGAAAATTACCCCTAACTATAGCAAAACCCTGGAAGTGTTCAAGGCCAGGTTGGATGGAGCTTTGAGCAACCTGGTTTAGTGGAAGGTGTCCCTCCCCATGGCAGGGGGGTTGGAACTAGATGATCTTTAAGGTCCCTTCCAACCCAAACCAGTCTATGATTCTAAAACCAAGGTAAAACATAGATAATCTCTGTTAAAAGACCTTATGAGCTGACAGAAGACTATCCCATCTCTAGTCACAGTTGTCAAACACCAGGCAGCTCAGAACAGCTACAATGCTTTTGCTAGTGATCCAGAACATTTTGGGATTACCCAGAGGTGTTTCTTCTCTCCAAAGGATGACATTAACTCCTCCAATCAAACCTTCCTACAATTTTTACCTAGACTCAAGAAAATTAACAAATCCATTCTGACAGGAATTCTTGAGTACACTGATCCAACAGTGAAGTTCCAGCACTATGAGGTTAATAGCAGAAAACAATAAGCTACCAGCATAGAATCACTATTTTCAGGCAACAAAACGAAGACAGCTCTGAAGTTCAAAGCCTTGCTTCCTGCACTGCAAAACTTCTATGAGCTGCTGGCACCAGGGTGGGGCTTGTTTAGATTTTTGTTTTCTTTTATAACTCTAGGAACTTTTTTTTTTTTGGATTGGGGTGGGGCAGAAATCAAGCCACCTCCATTTTTCATCTCTGAAGAAAACCAAGGAATCAAACCAGTACATTTTTCACTTCAGTCTTGGTTCAACTGATTGAAGCTGTTCCAGTAAACTTAACTGGAAGTTCAACAAAACTTCAAAAGCAGTCATTCAACAACAAAAATTTTAAAACCAGTTTCAACTCACTAGAAAAAAAACAAATGCTTGAACTGTTTCAGATGGCATTCCCAGAAGGCAGGAAATACAAGGGGAGAAAAGCAGCACTTATTAAACAAGTAAAATGTACTTCTCCCTAATCACTACCAAAACCATTACAGAGCTGAAAAACAATAGTACATAACAAGCAAAGCATCTGGCTAACATGCTGTGATGTTATCCCTTACTGAAAAACATACTGCCAGGGTAGAAATCTAAATTACCAAATTCTGTTCAGACGACTTTATGAAAAATTACACTCAGCTAAACATTATGCTGCATGAGCAGAAATGGTTCCAAATGCAAGAACTTTAAAGTTTGCAGAACACAGATGATCCAAGCACAGTGCTAATCAGAAACACTTCATGTTCAAGAGGAAGTTCTCTCCAGTTCCATATACTTTCCTCAGAAGAGTTCATCAACGTATTATAAAATAGGCATTAGGTAAAGCAGAGTACTGATCTTCCTCTACTAAAGAAAGAGGAGCCTAATATTAGAAATAGCAGTACTGATACCAATGTTAGAAATGGTAAGAAACCATTTAGGGTAGAATTGGGGGCGTTTCTTGTTAATGGGGAATGTTTAAATCTTTCCAAACTACGTACAGACACTCACATTATAATGTTACTTCTATGAGCAAATAGATTTATTTTCTTCATTACTGTTTACGGTTTCTAGAAACAGCCTAGACACCAGGTGGAGTAACTACTGGTTTAGAACAAGCAGGATCACCATATTTCTCTATCATCTATAGAATTCTGTGAAATAAGCAAATTTATTTACTCACTTGCAAGTCATTTTCCTTCTGAGACTGTACAGACTCTCCTTTATTACAGGACCTCTATGAATGAGAAAAAGCAAACACAATGAGAAGATGAAATTTAACATGATTAACCTGCAACCACCAGAACAAAGGGAGTAGAAGCGCCAGCTACAATTAACTAGATGTCTTAACACTGTCTTGATCTGTGACAGCTACAGCACTACTATCCATCTGACCTCTGCCCACCACACTATTTCAACAATTCCAAAATCTTTCAAAAGGATGTGCCACTGAGACCAAGCCATTCCTGTAAATAGCCTGCGAGCTGATTTTCAGGTATGTTTTTATTGTTTCCCAGTATTTCAAAACAAGATTTCAAGGTATCATAAGCTTAGAAGAACATTTTTAATTAAGGGAAAATTAAGTCCCTCTGCATGACATCTGGGATGATAGTCTTCTTTCAGCTAAAGCACTTAAGAGTCACATTACAGAGATTACATAAAAGCCTTAGAAGGACTACTAGAAGAGGCATGTTATGAAGCTTGCACACTTGTTTTTTCTATTACCTTATTTTCCAAATTTCTTGTGACTAGAATTTCCTTATTTACAGTATGCTGTCTAGGCTATATGTACAATTTGCACTGGCTGTGCAAATCCAAGATTTTCCTTCAAATGAACTGCCCATGTAAGCTAAAAGATGTCTCGGTAAGAACTGCAGTACACTAGCAAAACGTTAACAAATTCCATGCATAATGTATTGTGCTAGGATTGTTAACAGTCATTATAAAGCAGTTTCAGAGTATTAGATCATACCCTCAGCAACTGAACCCTCAATGGCACATGCTTTTAATAGAGCTGCACATTTAAAATTCAAGATATAATAAAAACCTTGTCCTTTAAAGGGCTTGAAGGTAAGGAGAAGAAAAAGCAAATATTTGCTTAGAATTAGTGACAGTTTGTGGCTGCTATTTATGTTGCAATTCCACCGTTGACTGTTTAAACCAGACTAGCTTTAGAGGCCCATAAAGGTAGCCTGCATCTCCACCTTCTGAACAAAAACATTTGATTCATAGAACCGTGTGCATACCCTTCTGTTCCAAAGCTCTAACATGTCCAAAACAAGGGTGGAAATACGAACTTAATGGAATACAGTTAAGCAACACCAGCTGCCTTAAGTACAATACAACAAGCTAATGATTTACACAAGCTATGCAGTTACAGTATTTCAGAAGCTATAGAAGAAGTATAGTTAACATGAATCGATGGTCTTTCAGCAAGTACTTCCCATTCCACTAGGATAATAAATTTAAAACAAGACAATATGAAAACTACTATTAGTTTATATTCCTTTCAAGGAAATTAATAAAGTCAAAACATATTCACTAAAACTAAATGCGTAACTACTCAATAGTATTAAAGTCATTTACAGAGGGCTTCTCTGAACAAGCATGTCCTACATCAATACCACTCTTGCATCTTACAGATTTTTCTTGAACAGTCAGAAAGTTACTCACCATCCAGGAGTCTTTCCTGATTAATGGTGGTCTCAGAATGGTTCAGTTCATCAGAAGGTAAGCAGATTAGGCTTTTCCCTAGAACCTGAACTGGCATCCACTTTCCAGAAGTCATACTGTATAAAGAGCTAGCCAGTTCTAAGAGTCCACCTCAAATTAGTGTTGGAGATAGCCTAATGGCATCTACTGTGCCATTAGAAAGAGACAGTTAGGGATGTGTACTGCAGAGTCATCAGAAAAGGAGACTTCTGCGGCATCCCTTCCTCTTTTCTGTTCCCTCAGCATGGAGCATTAGTGTCCAGAGGAGAATGAATACAAAGGAATTTGTAAATAACTTGCAAATATGAATGGGAGCTTGGAGAGGATCAGTCTTCACAAGTGGCCATGTACTCAGCCTAGAATTAGGAAAGTCTCCAGTACATGTAGTCAAGGAGAATGAAGTAAGCAGGACGGAATTTTATGTAACAGAAGTTTGAGAGTTTAACTCTAAGAGTTTAACAGATGTTAAAGTGGTAGGATTTAATTGTTTTCTGACTGCACAATCACCTATGAGAACAGTGGTTCAAAGTGAAACATCTCATACCATGAGGTATTTGACCTACATATTTAGCTCATGTATTCTTGGCTAAACCAATCAAAACTTCAGGTTTTCCATAAACTCTAATGGCTCACTCCATTTATATCCAATTCTGGGAGCTATTTACTTCAACAGCAATGAGGAGATTTTAATTACCCAAATAAGAGAATGATTGAATAACTGCTGGAGGTTTTTAATCACTCTCTCTATATGGAAATACTAACTAGAAATAGACATGTGTTCTACATCTTTAAGATTTCTTTAAACACTTGTTCAGTGCTGCTTTTATTGTGGGAAGATTTATTCTCAAAGCAGATTAAGAAAGCTCACTACAATTTTGGGTTTTTTGATCATGGGTCAGTCTACACAACACCAGGCTTGCTGGTGACAGACGGGGTACACCTGTCTCAAAAGGGGAAAAGGATCTTTGCACAGGAGTTAGCAGGGCTCATTGAAAGAGCTTTAAACTAGATTTGAAGGGGGAAAGGTATAAAACCAGGCTCACTAGAGATAAGCCTGGGGGCGGCACATCAATGTTTGAGGGAGGATGTGCTAGCGAGGTCCTTCGGTCTGCTGTCTCGGTGTAGGCAGGGGATGGAGATCCATGCGGCAGCAAAGACGCAAGGGTTATGGATGTTGTTAGAAACCATGGAAGCACCTGAGAATAGTCATGTAGGAATTGGAGCTTCTCCCCCAGAAAAGGTGGCGGGATCAACAGCCCAACTCAAGTGCGTCTACACCAATGCACACAGCATGGGCAACAAACAGAAGGAGCTGGAAGCCATTGTGCAGCAGGAAAACTATGACATGGTGGCCATCACGGAAACATGGTGGGATGACTCACACAACACTGCAATGGATGGCTATAAACTCTTCAGAAGGCATAGGCAAGGAAGGAGAGGTGGTGTACATTAGGGAGTGTTTTGATTGTCTAAAGCTTAATGATGGTGATGAGAGGGTTGAGTGTTTATGGGTAGGAATCAGGGGGAAGGCCAACAAGGCAGATAACATGGTGGGAGTCTATTATAGACCACCCAACCAGGATGAAGAAGCAGACGGAATATTCAATAAGCAGCTGGGAGAGCTCTCACAATCGCTAGCCCTTGTTCTCATGGGGGACTTCAACTTACCAGATGTCTGCTGGAAATACAATACAGCAGAGAGGAGACAGTCTAGGAGGTTCCTGGAGTGTGTGGAAGATAACTTCCTGACACAGCTGGTGAGTGAGCCAACTAGGGAAGGCGCCCCGCTGGACCTGTTGTTTGTGAACAGAGAAGGACTTGTGGGTGATGTGACGGTTGGAGGCTGTCTTGGGCATAGTGATCACAAAATGATAGAGTTTTCGATTCTCAGAGAAGTAAGGAGGGGGGTCAGCAGAACTGCTACCTTGGACTTCCGGAGGGCAGACTTTGGCCTGTTTAGGAGCCTGGTTGACAGAGTCCCTTGGGGAGCAGTCCTGAAGGGCAAAGGAGTCCAGGAAGGCTGGACATTCTTCAAGAAGGAAATCTTAAAGGCACAGGAGCAGGCTGTCCTCATGTGCCGAAAGATGAGCTGGCAGGGAAGACGACCAGCCTGGCTGAACAGAGAGCTTTGGCTGGAACTCAGGAAAAAAAGGCGAGTTTATGACCTTTGGAAGAAGGGGCAGGCAACTCAGGAGGACTACAAGGATGTCGTGAGGTTATGCAGGGAGAAAATTAGAAGGGCCAAAGCCCAACTAGAACTTCATCTGGCTACTGTCATAAAAGACAATAAAAAATGTTTCTATAAATACATTAGCAACAAAAGGAGGGTTAAGGAGAATCTCCATCCTTTATTGGGGGGGAGAAGTGTAGTGACAAAGGCTGAGGAAAAGGCTGAGGTACTTAATGCCTTCTTTGCCTCAGTCTTCTTTAATAGTAAGACCAGTTGTTCTCCGGGTACCCAGCCCCCTGAGCTGGAAGACAGCGACAGGGAGCAGAATCAAGCCCCCATAATCCAAGGGGAAATGGTTAGGGATCTGCTACACCACTTAGACACACACCAGTCTATGGGGCCAGATGGGATCCACCCAAGGGTACTGAGGGAGCTGGCAGAAGCACTCACCAAGCCACTTTCAATCATTTATCAGCAGTCCTGGCTAACCTGGGAGGTCCCAGATGAGGTTAGCAAATGTGATGCCCATCTACAAGAAGGGCCAGAAGGAGGATCCAGGGAACTACAGACCTGTCAGTCTGACCTCGGTGCCGGGGAAGGTTATGGAGCAGATCACCTTGAGTGCCATCACATGGCACGTACAGGACAACCAGGTGATCAGGCCCAGTCAGCATGGGTTTATGAAAGGCAGGTCCTGCTTGACTAACCTGATCTCCTTCTATGACCAGGTGACCCGCTTAGTGGACAAGGGAAAGGCTGTCGATGTTGCCTACCTAGACTTTAGTAAAGCCTTTGACACCGTTTCCCACAGCATTCTCCCAGAGAAACTGGCTGCTCGTGGCTTGGATGGGTGTACTCTTTGCTGGGTAAAAAAACTGGCTGGATGGCCAGGCCCAAAGAGTTGTGGTGAATGGAATTAAATCCAGTTGGCAGCCGGTCACAAGTGGTGTTCCCCAGGGCTCAGTACTGGGGCCAGTTCTGTTTAATATCTTTATCAATGATCTGGACAAGGGCATCAAGTGCACCCTCGGTAAGCTTGCAGATGACACCAAGTTGGGTGGGAGTGAGGGTAGGAATGCTCTACAGGGGGATCTGGACAGGCTGGATCAATGGGTGGAAGCCAACTGCACAAGATTCAACAAGGCTAGGTGCTGGGTCCCACACCTGGGTCACAACAACCCCATGCTACACTATTAGGCTTGGAGAAGAGTGGCTGGAAAGCTGCCTGGCGGAAAAGGACCTGGGGGTGTTGGTCGACAGCCAGCTGAATATGAGCCAGCAGTGTGCCCAGGTGGCCAAGGCGGCCAATAGCATCCTGGCTTGTATCGGAAATAGTGTGGCCAGCAGGAGTAGGGAAGTGATTGTGCCCCTGTACTCGGCACTGGTGAGGCCGCACCTTGAATACTGTGTTCAGTTTTGGGCCCCTCACTACAAGAAAGACATTGAGGTACTGGAGCGTGTCCCAGGAAGAGCAACAAAGCTGATGAAGGGTCTAGAGAACAAATTTTACAAGGAGGGGTTGAGGGAACTGGGGTTGTTTAGCCTGGAGAAAAGGAGGCTCAGGGCAGACCTTATCGCTCTCTACAACTACCTGAAAGGAGGTTGTAGCGAGGTGGGTGTCGGTCTCTTCTCCCAAGTAAGAAGTGACAGGACAAGAGGAAATGGCCTCAAGTTGCGCCAGGGGAGGTTTAGATTGGACATGAGGAAAAATTTCTTCATCAAAAGGGTTGTCAAGCATTGGAACAGGCTGCCCAGGGAAGTGGTTGAGTCACCACCCCTGGAGGCATTTAGAAGTCGTGTAGATGTGGTACTTAGGGACATGGTTTAGTGGTGGACTTGGCAGTGTTAGGTATATGGTTGGACTTGATGATCTTAAAGGTCTTTTCCAGCCCAAATGATTCTACAATTTTAGTAACAGAGGACAGCTATATGCACAGAGACAACAGAAGTTGTTATGGAGTCTACTTTGTGATCATGTAAATTGATTTTAAGGCAGGAAGCTTCAGGTACAAGACAAGAGTCCTGGGAGACATTGCACATTATCTGATCTGTGATCAGAAGATGACCAGACAGTGTTTATACATCTGGTAGTTTGACACAGAAAATTGAGTTCTTCATCATTTTCTCCCTAATGCCCCAAATTTATTTCTCTTGTAGCTGGAAGATGAGCTCTGTATCAAAAATCCCAAGTGATGCTTGGTGGAGAATTCTGTATAGAGGAGTAACTTGCAACTTTTTTTTCCCCCAGATAACCCTTAGCTCTGCCCACAAATTTAAGTCTTACATTATAACTCCATTTTTCTGAGTTTACTCAGCTTTAGTAGTTTTCAAGACTTCAGAATACTGCAATACTTTGATTTAGACAAATCCCTAGGAATTCAAATCCCAAGGAATTACAACATTACAAGGAACTGCCTAAGAGGTTAGAGGCAACCTATGTAGGGGAAACTTTTCTTAATTCTAGAAGCTGTTGGAAGACATCGATTTGAACTTCAGGGTACGGGAACACAAGCAGTTTTAGATTCAGCAATAACTATTTCTGCTTCTAAGAATCTGCCATTGATCACTGATCCCTGCCAGACCTGAAAGAACTGATACTGATTTGCTGAAGTCCTAGAATCTAGCATGTGAAGAATAATTCCCAGTTCAAGCCCTACAAAAGCCACAAAGACATCTCTAATCCTCTTCATTTCAAGTTACCATTCTCTTATGAGGGAGCAGAGGAAAGGAAGGGGCAGTACTTCGCTATTTTGTTATTCCTGTAAACATTCAGATGCACAGACAGTAGCTGGTGCTTAAGCCTTATTTTTAAACAATGAAATCCAGTACTAAAGAAAATGAAAGCTGTAGAGAATGCTCCAACTTCAGAGATCTCATACTATACCGTGAATCGTGTCTGTCACCTGGAAACCAGAGTGCTCTAGGCACGATCGCATGGGCAAGCCTGCAGCAGAGAACACATGCATATACAACTAAAGTGGTACATTACCCCCAGAATACCCTTAACTCCACCCAACACAAATATATCCCCGTAAGAGGTGCTTGGTTTCTTTCAAGCCGTCTGCCAGTGCCAGGGATTTGTAGTTACTCCATGCTACAAACAGACATGGACACCAACAACCACAGAAGACGTTGATAATTACAGTTACACAGCAGTCTGCATTTTATTTAGTTACAAAAAATAAAAGGCAGCAAGGCAGGTATGGAAAAAGATTTACCACAGAACTGTGGCAACCATTTATACTTATTTTGTGTCTGCTCACATAGAAATTGAGAGACCAGAGAGGAACATTAGGTATACTGGTTTGTTTTTCCTCATTTATACGCAAGATTTTGTTTTGGCTGTTGCAAAGTAACAGAGCCCCAGTGAATCAGAGTTCAAGGTTCTTTTGACATGTGTAAAAGAATGGGAATCAATCCCCAAGTTACCTTTTGATAGGTGAACTTCAAAGAAATTCACCTTAATTTGAGCTTCTTTTTTTTTGTTGATGCTATCTTATGTTGAAATCCTATCAGCATTTCTAAGATGTGGGAAGTTTTAGTTGTTCTGAATTTAAGTAGAAACACTACAGTGATCTGCGTATGAAATCCAATCTTAAAAGTCCGGACATTAAATGGCATATTGTTGGAGAACCTTTTGTTTCAGTTGTTTTAACACTGATGTAGCCAACAGTTAAAGACATTTTGTCATGAGGAAGTTTTACTTTCAATGCTCCCCTTTAAATTTAGCAACTAAGCTGGAGCAAGAATAAGTGAAGCAGAGTAAGACATTTCCCTTTTTTCAATGTAGAACATATCTGCATTGTGCCTCAAACATTTGAGTTTTAATGTGGTTAGTACTTTAACCTGTCACAAGCACAAATACTTGTCTTAAAAAAGTTCTGCTCAAGGATACACTCAGGAGAAGTCCTTGATTTTTAAACATCCATGCCAGTGCGACCATTCATAATAATGGCCGAGCCAGCTCAGTTCATCTCCCCCCAACTCCCCCCAAAACAGTCATGCACACGAAAAATTGGCTTAAACATATCAGCTATGACAGAGGAAGGCACAAAGCCTTCCCTGTGTGGCAACTTTAGCCAACTGGCATGGTTTGTATTGGATGAGTTTCATGTACTGACATTTGTGTCTTCCAAGATTCATAATAAGCAAACTGGGGCTATTTTCAAACTGCAAAAAAGGTTCCTTTAAAAGGTGGCTCAAAGAATTATGGTGCCAGTATCATTCATTCTTAAGTTAGTATCAGGTATCTATTTTTCACTTCTATTCAAAGTTTTAACTTAAACTTGTTTTCTGTACATACAACAATTTGGTGCAGATTGCTATAGATCTGTAGTATTTACAGTAAAGGAATAAGAACAGCTGATATTATCACTGTTTTGTGCTCCAATTTCAACAGAAAGTAAAATGGACAAGAGTTAAAACATGCTACAAAGGCTCAAACAAACAAGTGGTAACTACTAATACCCAGTGGCAGTTACAATTAAGTCATTGAGAATTAAGTCGTGATTTTAGCATAAGGTCTCAAAACTCAACTTACTTAAGCAGCATCCCTTAATTTCTACAAGGCTTTAAACTTAAGCAACATTACTAGAAAATGTCAAATTACTCCCTCTTAACAGGCTTCTCATAAGATTCTGCTTATGCCACCCAGAAATTCATAAGAATCCTAAGTGAGGTTTTCAAAATACCCCAATAAAACAGTTTGCTTATATTTTAACTTGCATTTAAGATAGAGGGGCTGGAAGAGACAAATGTTTGTCGACAAAAATTGTGAACCTCAATGCAATCTGAAAGTTTTACCTTGGGACTTTCTCTGCTTACTTAACCTTTAGTGAACTGCACCAACAAGAGCAGTCATTTCACTGCCACTATGGAAATAAAGGAAGTTAGACATCTCAAAAGATCCTTCAACACCAAGAGTAGAAAGGTTAGAAAGTTATGAACACACTTTCAATTTTCAAACCGAATTAGTTCTGATTTTAGAGCCCAAAATTTTATTTTTATTTCTTCAGTGGACAGGGGCACAGAAAAGTCAAGTTAAAAACCCTGAGGGAAGACCAAATTCTAGAGTCTACTTTACTTTTCCTTTGAAATATAAGGGAAAGGCCACATTTCTTCACAGGTCTTGGGCAACAGAAGTTCTACTACTACAGCAGTTATACAGCCCATGTTCCTACTCAAGCCTTCTACATATTAAGTCAGCATTACATTAAAGCCATTAAAATTCTGAAAAAAATTCTTCGCATCAACCCTAGGAATCATTTTGAAAACAAAGTTTCTCACCACCATTTTTTTCACTTTGCTTTTGGTTTCTCTTAAACTAAAGGAAAGACTATTTAAGCTTGAATTAATGAACTCCTACACACTTTTCTTGTTTAACAGTTTAACTTTCCCAACACACATACAGTGGTGTAGCCAAGCATTTCATGCTATTTCAAGCCACTGGAATCTTTTACATATTTCTGGTAAAGTTTGCTACCACGGGAAAGTTAATACCTTACATAGTACAATAAAAGAACACTTTAAAGCCAGTTAAGTGACAGTATCCAATGAGATTTTTTTAATAGTAAGTTTGGTCAAGGCAGCAGAAGCAGGAAGAATGGGCTGAAATTTCAGAAACAGTCAATCTCCTCAAATATTGGATCAGTTATTCAAAGCAAACGACTGACTACCGGAAAATATCAAATTAATGGATAATAAAACCAGACCCTCGAAGTCAAATAGAAACAATTCCCAACATCCAAGTGTAATTTTATGAAGCTGCAATTTTTCATAAGGTTAAACACTTATGATTATTTATTTACAATATAATCAGGTGTCTAGCACAGATGGGTAAGAGAAGATCTGCTGTACAGTCCTACGGTAACAGCCTGTAAGCTTTAGAAGAGATCACCTTTACAAAATATTATTGATTTTAAACCTTACAATTTGAAACAGATTTGCCAACCATTTCTCTTAAGGTTTGACAAATTTCAATGCTATTTACATTTTACTAACCAAATAAAAGAAAAGTAACATTAGAGAGTTCGACAAACATCTGGTTAAGCTTCTATGCCAGCTACAAGGCATATCACACATTTAAGAAAGCATGTTTTGGAATGAGATGGCTGTACGGTATTGATGTTTGTGCTTCATTTTTATTGTAACACTACAGATCAAATTTTCCAGCAACACAATTACCCATGAGATGTAATAAAATGCTTGAGCACTGTACAAGTTTGACAAAACCTTCAACTTTAATCTCCGAGATTCATAAGTGCTACCAAGATTAAAATTAAGCAGCTTAGTCTCTTGCAATCTTGCTAGTTATGCCAAAGTCCTACATACTGTACAGAAGCAAACTTTAATAACTTTTCTGAAACATCACAGTCCAAACTCAACACCATGAACAAAACATTACTGATCAAACAGACAGCAAATGAGCCTTCAGCTGATACACGCCAAGGATCTGTATAGAAAGGAGTGTAAGTTCTAGACAATAACAAACTATAAAGAAAACTGCTTTAAGCTAGCAATCTACCCCACTACCACTAAAACACATTCCCAAAAGGATAAAGCAGCACACACTTGCAGTGTGTCACCAATTAAGATCTCCAAACATATTACAATTAAGCTACGGAAACCCTCCCACTCCCAAAGCGCTCTATGTACTCACCATCTGCAGGATTGCACCATATAAGCGCAGGAGAACTTTCCGTGGTTCATCTGCAACTGTCTCAATGGTATCAGGTAGTGAGCACTGAAACAGCATGTTGCTGAGTCCACCTCTATCAAGACAAAGGTAAGTTTATCAGCTAACTTGGATGGGCATACATGCTTCGTTTTCTACAAATCAGAGGCGCACTAATCATCCTTTTAGTATGATTAATGGATCTACTCTAACACAAGAAGCAATCTTCCAACAGTACCAGTAACTCATAAGGCTTCAATAAAAAAAAATTGGCAGCTTCATGCTTCTTCATGTATAGTTCACCATCAAGATCTATTGATCCAAATTACAGCTCAAGCTATGAACAAACTGATGTAAAATGCAACAGGCAACTAAGATAAGATGTAGACTTCTGTTAATTTATTATTTTCAGGACTTCTAGAAAGTGATGCTGGAGGCTTGTCAGATATACTTGGTTGCACAAACAAGCAAGAAGACAGCAGAATAAGCTTAAAACAATGCAGTGAGTATAAAACCTTAAGTTTGAATTAAGAGCTGCTATCACTGGGATGGCAGCTACAAAGATTAGCTACGAAGATTTAACCTGAATACCTGTGCTACAGCATCGCTGATGAAAGTCTTACTTATACTATCATTCTTAGGGACTTGTTTTCAATTTTGAAATTTACAATTAAAGCAGTTCTTTATTTTAAAGAATTTGTTCATGTGTTTGTCAAAACTAAAGTCACCCTCAGAATGTTATCAGGTAAGACACAAACTAGGGAGTTCTTTGCTTCAATCATTCAGGGGTTATACAAGCATGTTGGTTTTTCATATAATTACTGTTTTACAACAGTGTTCTTACAGGACAAAGTGACAGCATTTGTTTTCTACAGGTTTATCAAGGTAGATAGATACTAGATTAGAGAAGCTAAATTTCTTGATTTCCAGTTGCTCACTAAGAACACCAGTCTACTCAACCCACATTTTCTTTACTACATTGTCTTTCTGCATCCTCTTCATTATCAATACGTTCATTAAGAAGTTTTCAAATTTCCCTTCTGCAATAGATTTTCCCTATTACTTCTTCCTCTACTATAAGAGGAAAAAGTACTGAAACTTCTGGTTTACTTGCAACACAGAAATGCAAATCAGCTCTACTGAAAAAAACTTGTCTGTCTCACCATTAAAGAAAGAACTTTCAAAACCAGATACAATCCAAATATAGTAGCTAGCAGTAAAGGGATGAGGTAGCACAGATTTAAAAAGTAAGTAATTTTACTTGTAGCATGCTACATAACTTACTGCAGTAACTCTAGAATTTAAATAGTAGTACCTCTGTCATGTTGTGATTTCCTTCACAAAGTAACACAGTTTTTCATAACACCCAAAACACCAGTATTTAATATTACCTTGCAGTGACCTTTGATTCCAGGAATCCATGGCAGATCCAAAATGCAGTGGCTAAAATGCAGTTCTTAGTCCTGACCTGACACTCCTCTCAATGCTTTTTCAAATATTTTTCTGGGTTCCCTTACAATGCAGTGGGGAAGTAGTGAAGACTTTCTGGAGAAAAAGGCTACCAAGAAGTAGACGACCTGTATGTATTTACTGAGAGGTGATACAGAGAAGAAGGGCTGGCCTACATATCCAAAGTCAACAACTGAGAAAGAAATCTCAAGAAAATAGGGTAAAACAGCAGCTGCACAATATGCTCAAGAAAGAAGACAGATGAGAACCAGGTGGCTTGGCAGGCATCCAAAAAAGGATGTTTAGAGACAAGAGAGATGAAGTAACTTTGAACCATGAAGGTGAACAGGTAGAAAAAACAGACAGATGGAAAGTATAACAAACGAAGAGCAAAGCCAGACTATTCAGATGCAATCAGAACATTGGTTAGTTATACCAACTACATTTCCAGCTTCATTTAAACTGTGCTAAACAGATTTTTTTGAAAAACATTTGCCACCTTTTCTAAGCCTCTGATGTAGACTTTGGTGAAAATATCAATACTTAAAGAGAAGAACTAAACACATTGAAACCCACTCTATAAAGAATACTGGACTAGAGCTCAAAATCCTGTACAAACAGTTATGTTACTTATTTAAACACATGCTCAGCCTTCATACAGTGCATGAAAGCCCAGAAACTCTTCTTTTTTATACCTCTCCAGCCAAACAGGAGTGTCTTACTGAGGCTGAACTCCATTAAACAGAAGTTTCACTACAGTCTTATGCACTTAAGACCTCAAAAGTTACCTCTAATCAAGGAAACCCATACAGGAGTCTAATAAAAGGTATTGTTCTCCTGAAAGGTCAGTAGACTCAGCAGCTTAAGGGTCAAAAGGGCATATCTCACTCATACAGATAAAGCCACCAGTTAGTCTACTGCTACAAATTACTTAAAAGTAAGCCCTTCCAAAAAGGTCACCTATTTTCAAAGCTTCCCATAGCTTTCCCAAATCACAGCCACAGCAGTTAGATGTGCTTATATATTTGCATTCTGATTAGATGCGAACCTACTTCTTTGCTCTCAAACAATAAAGACTGGACCCCTTCATCCTATGATACCAGCTGTTCATGAACATCATGTGCAGTCAAAATGGCAATACTGACAGATGCATTGGAGAATGCACACTGCGTGCTTGACTTTTGTGAAACTAGAATCAGCAAACCAGTATGATGCTGCATTCTCCGTAGGTAAAAAGTGGTGGAAAGACTTTTGCCAAAATCAATGCAACTGCCAATTAGCATGGTTTTACACATTCTTAAGTTTCGGCCTACCCTCTCTTCCTCCCAATCTGGAAACCATCAAGCCATTTTGAAGCGGTGTCTCAGAGGGGAAGTTTCCAAGAAATGCAAGAATAACTGTGCTAAAACCTAAGGCTTTAGAAAATAAATACCAAAATCAGCAGTACACACTAATAAGGATGATAACAGAATTAACCAAGTCAGATTACAGACATATTATCAGACTAATCTACTGTCTAGGAACAGTATCAGTCTTCTAAAAATTCTCTCCCTTCATAAACTTATTATGATCATATCAAGTGAGGAGAAATGATCTAAAAATACAAATACTACCTGCACTGGCTTTCAATGAGTTGCTCATTTTTAATAAGGCTTTTAAAATACATTTAGAAATGAGCATGACGGATTTTGATTATATTTTTATGTATCAGTGCTTTGTCAACAGTTTATGCTCTCTTAGCTAACTGGGGGTAGATTCGCATGTATTTCATGTATCAACAAAAGTAGAAACACTAGGAAAGCAAACTCAGGACTCAAGGGGAGAAGCTGATAACCATATCCTTTGAAACTGTATGTGACTACATTTGATCAGGTAGAAGGATCAAGCACTAAGACACTAGACAAGCAGTCTGTAAAAATGAAACTCTGAACTAACATCGGTTTAACTAGCATACAGGACGGATAAAAAAGAGACTAATTCCACAAAGAATGCAAGGATCTCAAACACATTACGTATGGCTTCTAGAACATCCCCAATTTACACATTTCTGCTGCCAACATGCCGAGTCACAAGTACTGGCTACTATATATGCTAAAAGATGATTCACATCATCGATACACCGCATTTACCTGCTAACTTCTGAATTTCAGAACGGTCAGGGCCACACCAAAAAAAGTACTTTTTCTCAGGAGGGAACTCCGTACTCGGTGCAGCCGTTTCTACCAGCTCCATCGCTTTTACCGTCAAGGTCCGGGGCCCCTCCCCTGGCTCAGGGCCGAGGTGCTGCCGTCGCGCTGCAATACCAGCCACCTCGCACCACCACCCTCTCCTGGGCGGGGGGGGGGAGGCCGTTGACGCAAGGCCCTTCCACCTCCACCCGGGCGAGACTCCCCGCGCCGAGGCGGTGGGTCCAGCCGGCCTTGCCCTGCCGCCAGCCGCAAACCCCCCCACGTCGGTGCGCGGAGTAGGGGATGCCCGCGCCGCCCCAGAGCGAATGCGGGAAGCGGATGCGCAGTCACTCCCCACGCGGCATGCCGCGAGCCTGCTCCCCTCCGCCCAGAAAACCAAATTTAGGAAGGATTTTTTTTTTTTTTTTTTAAAAAGAGGGAGACCCTCATCTCCCGCACCTCCTGCGCCAGGAAACGACTCGGACTCCCAGCGACCAACCGGCCCCGCCCCCTCCCCACAGGGACCAACCACCACCCCCTCCTCAGCGCTGACCTGATGGGGTTGATGCGCAGCTGCTCCTCCCGCAGCCCCCGCCAGGCCCCTGGCAGGAACTCCTTACACCATAGATACGCCTTGCGCCGCGTTCGGGGGTCGATCGGCGGCTCCTCCTCAGGCGGCGGCGGCAGCAGCAGCGCGGAAGGTGGGATCGTGGCGCCCCCGCCTCTGCCCGCCGCGACGGGGTCTTTCCCCTCGGGGTCGGCGTGAGCCAGCGGCGAGGGGGGCTGCCCGGCGGCGGGGAGGACGCCGCCGCCCCCGCCGGAGCTGCAGCCGAGGAGGAGCCCGAGCGGGGAAGGCTCGGTCTCGCCGTTACAGAACTTGGTCTTCATAGTGCGAGGCGGGCAGGCGAGAGGGCGATGGCAGCAGGGAGGGGGCGCGGCGGCCTTTAGGGCGAAGAGCGAGCGAGCGGGCGGGCGCGACAACTCGCGCGCTCTCGCTCTCTCACCTCGCGTACGTCCTTCCGTTATGAGCGCCAGCAGCGAGCGAGCCGCGCGCTCGCTCCCGGCCCCCCCTTTTATAGGCAGCTCGGCACGCGGGCCCGCTCGCCTCACGCTTTTTCTCTCCGTCCTGATTGGCTCCGGGCTTTCGGCTCCAGCCTGGAGCGGGGGTGGGAAGGGGGAGAAGTTGCGAGCGGGCGCGAGGAGCGCGCGCGCCTACTCGCAGCTCCCGGAGCGCCTGGTGATTGGTGCGCGAAGAAGCACGAGGCGCTCGATCCCGCTGTCGCGGCCACCCCTGTGCGCGAGGGGCAGGCGCGGAGCACGCCGATTGGCCGTTCCCCGGTTGTCTCGGTGACCGGCGCGCGCAGCTCGGGGTGGGGGGGACAGAGCAAGGTGGCCCCTCCCCCCTGCTCCCCACAACGGTAGCGGCGCGGCCGCCGGACCCGGCCTCCTGACCCCGGCCCGGCCCGTTAGATCTCCTCGGGCCCCGCTTCCCCTTCCTGGCGGGCTCAGCCCTGCCCCCGCCGCCTCCGGGCGCCCCTCTGTGCCTGCCGCTGAGGGCTCGGCCCCCCACCTGCCGCTCCCCGTCGGCCGCCGCTCAAGCCTGAGGAGCATTTAACGGGGGAGGTTCAAGCCACGGCGGGGGCTCGACCGGGGTGGGGGGCTGAGCCGGAGGTGAGCACTGAGGACAGAGGGAGGGAGCTGGCCGGGGCAGGGCGTGGGTCACCATCACGGCGTGCTGTGCGGTGGAGCTGCCTTCGTTGCGTCTTTGGTTATACGGTGTTTGATTGAGCTGGTACTTCCTCAGGGCTGGCCATGCAAAGGCTTCGTAACGTGCCGGTGTCATTCACTCCCGTGACTTGCCACGAAAACGTGGGAAATCTCTGTGCTGTACAAAGTGGATTACAGCAATCAACAATATATTTATTTAAACTCTGCTTCTTATGGAAAGTTACTGAGTTACTTAGTTATCATGTGTGAGGGCTGATTCATGCGTATATGGTAAACTGGTCTCTCTTGGCTCAGGAGAAAATCATACCTGAACAGAAAGGTAAGCTACAAGAAGAAAAATAATTTCCACATGCAGTGCTTCAAAGTTGAGTTTCATTGTTAGTTTTGGCGGTGGAAAGACGTTCCCCTGTTACCAGAAACGTCAGCACTTGCCTTCCGGTCCTTTGCAGCACGTGAGGAGTGTCAGAGCAGTGATGTCACAGACAGCTGGAAGGAGCCACAGCTTTCCTGGCCCTCCTGCAGCTGGAGGAGATGAGAATGTTGCCTAATATGTAACATTGCCTTGTCATAAATGAGCAGTAAAGGAATAAATCACCTTTAAGCTTTGAACTACCTTTGCACTTCCCTGATTTTTTTCCTCCTTTGGCTGTTCTCCCTTGACGGTCTTTACTGTATATAAGAGAAGCTTGTGGGCTCTTTTAATAATAGCTGCCATTATTGTGGCGATCGTTGTTAAAGCTGGGGATTGCTGGGTTGCGAGGGACTTCCTGGTACGCTCCTTCCCTCATCCCTCCCCAAACTATTTCACCACATGGGCTGCTCCCTTATTTTGTCTGTACACTTCACTTTGGCACTTCAGTGCTGGAAAACCCCCAAAGAGCCCAGGGATGTTCTGAGAAGTGGCAGGAAAGCTCCAAAACTGGCTTCAGAACTGCTTTGTGCTGGCAAAGCAGCTTTAGCACAACCAAAACTATCATAACTGAGGCATACCAGACCCTGGTTTAGAAGAAGAGTGATGTATGGGTTAGGGATGCCAAACTGGAACAGAAGAGACACAGATTCTCTTTTCTCCCCTTTGTACTTCAGCTCTTCATTTACGAAATCCCTTAATCCGAGCACAGATTAGGATGCTAGAGAGGGGACATGCAGTGGCTGCTGAAGATGGCAACACAGGGCTGCGGAGAAGCCCTTTCTCTTGCAGATCCCTGCTGAACTACCTGACAACATCACTGATGTTGAACAGCTAAATACCGAAAAACAGTTCTACAGACGGAAAGCTCATTCTGCAACAAACGCTGATGATGTCTCTACGTGTGGGAAGAAGTGGTGAAAATACCAGAAAAATTTGCCTTTCAAACTGGCCCTTCTGTTTCCAAGTGCTCGAGGTTCCCACTACTTTGTCATAGCATGAGTAACAGGACTTTTTTTTTTCCCTAATTAGAGTTATTTGACTGATTTTTTTCTAGATTGCTATTAGTGTGGAAAGAGAAGGCAGAAAAGTCAGAGAAATAGAAGACTTGTTTTTCCTGGGTAGAGAGAATTCTATCCACTTTTACGAGACGAGAAAACTCCAACTTGTTGATACTGGCCATTTCACTGACATTTCTTCATACCAAGTCATAAGCTTTGCTTTAAAACCTCAAATAATCTCTTTCAAAGCCTCAGAGAATTTAGAAGGAGATAGGAAAATTATGGCTCTATTTGTTTTATATCCTTTTGATTACAACACACCCTTTCGTAGTGTCAGTCTAGCTTGGGTTTCAGTCCTGTTATGACTTCCATTTTGATAAGTATCCTGGATTCATATGAAGCCCAAATACATATTTCATTTAGACTTTTGTTCTGCTCATTACATCATTTATTGTTTTAACACTTTATTAGTAGTTAGTAACTCATTGTAATTTATTGTTGAGTTTACAAAAAGGGTGTAACTCACTTGAAAACTGTTTGGAGTGTTTTACAACAAACATGGTCTATCTTCTGGGGAGCCACAAGCATGTACAGTGCAATAAAGGCAAGAACAAAGCAGTAGAGGAACTCATGATGGAAATAAAGGTGAGTAATCATAAGGGCTTGCAGGTTTAGTTGATATGAAGGCATATCGATATGTTACTTGCCAAAATTATTTTTCTTTCATTATTCCCAGAAAGTAAATGTTGTTTATGGAATTCATTATTGGTTAAGATGACTTTCATCTTTAAATTGTGGGTAATAGTTCTTTCAGCCATGTTATCCTGCCATTGTGCATTTCAAATGTGGTTGATTTGAATGTGCAGGAAGCCATGCGGCAGCAGTGGCATGAACTTGGTCTTATTGAAAGCCTAGGCAGCAATGCCAAAGACGAATGGTCTGAAGGCATGATGCAAAACCCAGTAGAGTATGTGGAAAGGCAGGTACTGGTTTCACTAAACATGAAAATAAGTAATTTTCTGCTCTTTCCCAAGAACTTACCTGGTTTGGCTCAAAGCATGCAGGAGGAGCAATGTTATACTGCTCTTGTTCATGCTGTATATTTTAAATGGATAAACAGAGAGAGGTTCTCATTCTAGAGCTACTAAGATGGTACTTTTCATAAGTTTTAAGTCAAAACTTAATCAGAAAAAAAGAAAACAAACCTATTTCTCCTACTTGTATATGTGATTTTTTTTCTGCACCTGAGGAGGAATCTATTACGCTTAGATAATGCATATAGTCAAATTCAACAAAACTAAGGCTTTTGCTAACATCAGAACGTATTGAAACCTAAAAGGCATCAGAAAAAACTCAAAGAAGGGAATTAAGTACTGAATTATTGGCTCAAGTGCTCCAAGACTGAATGGTTAAAATACTGGACTCAGACCTGAGAAACCTGATTATGTTCTCAGCAGCAGCTGACCCCTGTTTTCGTTTCTTGTGCACTAGAAGCACCTTGTTGATAGGTAACAATGCAATATCCTACCCAATGCATTAGTCAATCAACCAGCCGTCTTCTAAGTAACAGAAAAAGGCAAGCATGTCTTCATGTTCCTGATGTCAGATTTTACATCATAGCGACCAAGCTGCATTAGCACACTTTTTTTTGTAGACAGCAGACATGGGTTCTGTATTTATGTTCAATTTCTGATTCCATCTAATAGGTTAATCTACTGTAGCATCTAATAAATGAGACCCATTAAGAGAATAATTCTTCAGCTGCCTGTATCCCCTGGATAACCTAGCTTTAAAGCCTGTGAAGGAAGTAACAGTGATAGAAGTAGGGTTAGGGCACAGACAAAACACATAGTGACTGATTATGCTGTAAGCAAGGTACAATCTGGACTAAGATCCCCTCTTCTGGGGTGAGCAGAGGCTTGAAAGTTAGTATGACCTCTGCTGTAAGTATGGAGGGAGACAAAACTACTCGTCACAGAAATCTCCTTCCCCTCAGACAGTAAATCATAGAATCATTGAGGTTGGAAAAGACCTCTAAGATCATCGAGTCCAACTGTCAACCCAACACCACCGTGCCCACTAAACCATGTCCCTAAGCGCCTCATCTACACGTCTTTTAAATACCTCCAGGGATGGGGACTCCACCACTTCCCTGGGCAGCCTGTTCCAATGTTTCACCACTCTTTCAGTAAAGAAATTTTTCCTCATGTCCAATCTAAACCTCCCCTGGCGCAACTTGAGGCCATTTCCTCTCGTCCTATCACTTGTTACTTGGGAGAAAAGACCAACACCCACCTCGCTACAACCTCCTTTCAGGTAGTTGTAGAGAGCGATGAGGTCTCCCCTCAGCCTCCTTTTCTCCAGGCTAAACAGTCCCAGTTCCCTCAGCCGCTCCTCATAAGACTTGTTCTCCAGACCCCTCACCAGCCTCGTTGCCCTTCTCTGGACACGCTCCAGCACCTCGACGTCCTTCTTGTAGTGAGGGGCCCAAAACTGAACACAGTATTTGAGGTGCGGCCTCACCAGTGCCGAGTACAGGGGCACGATCACTTCCCTACTCCTGCTGGGCACACTATTTCTGATACAGGCCAGGATGCCATTGGCCTTCTTGGCCGCCTGGGCACACTGCCGGCTCATGTTCAGCCGGCTGTCGACCAACACCCCCAGGTCCTTCTCTGCTGGGCAGCTTTCCAGCCACTCTTCCCCAAGCCTGTAGCGCTGCATGGGGTTGTTGTGGCCAAAGTGCAGGACCCGGCACTTGTCCTTGTTGAACCTCATACAGTTGGCCTGGGCCCATCGATCCAGCCTGTCCAGGTCCCTCTGCAGAGCCTTCCTACCCTCGAGCAGATCAACACTCCTGCCCAGCTTGGTGTCGTCTGCAAACTTACTGAGGGTGCACTCAATCCCCTCATCCAGATCATCAATAAAGATATTAAACAAGATCAGCCCCAAAACTGAGCCCTGGGGAACACCGCTCGTGACCGGCCGCCAACTGGATGTAACTCCATTCACCACAACTCTCTGGGCCCGGCCATCCAGCCAGTTTTTTACCCAGCAAAGAGTACACCTGTCTAAGCCGTGAGCCGCCAGCTTCTCTAGGAGAATGCTGTGGGAGACAGTGTCAAAGGCCTTACTGAAGTCCAGGTAGACCACATCCACAGCCTCTCCCTCATCCACTAGGCAGGTCACCTTGTCATAGAAGGAGATCAGGTTGGTCAAGCAGGACCTGCCTTTCATGAATCCGTGCTGGCTAGGCCGGATCCCCTGGTTGTCCCGCTCATGCCTTGTGAGCGCCCTCAAGATGAACCGCTCCATAATCTTCCCCGGCACCGAGGTCAGGCTGACAGGCCTGTAGTTCCCCGGATCCTCCTTCCGGCCCTTCTTGTGGATGGGCATCACATTGGCAAGCCTAAAAAACTTTTTTCATTTGTAATTTACCTTTCCCTCAACCCCATACCATGACCAGGTAATTATTACTTCAATGGCTGAACAGAATATAATGGTCAGCGAGTCCACTACTTCCTTTGAAGTAATGGAGACACTTCTTCACCAAGTCTTGATTGAGATTTCTACTTTTCACTGGTTCTGAATGCAGTCTTAATCACATATTCAATCAGGAGAGGGCATATGTCTCTTTTCTATGACAGTATAACATGAACCATTTGTTAATTTATTAATTTGTGTGATTTACTAAAGCTTCTTAGAATATTTTTTTCCCAGTTTTCTGTAATACTTGTATATTTGCAGCAAAGGGAATTGCAGTTGGATGGATGCATGATTTTATTCACCCCAATTGCATTGGTGCAGTAGAAATTGCTTATTGCTCACAAAAGAGCTAAGTCTAGAATTCTGACTCATAAAGCACTTAATTTTCTTTCACAAGTCTTTCTTGCTATTATACCAAGCAGCAGCAGATTTTACTGGCAAGATCAAATGCCAGCTAAGGCCGGATCTGCCACATGGCACAGAGAGAATGACACTTTTGTAGAAGGATGCAGATACTTATTTCAGCTGAAAAGCTTTCAGACTTCTTCATAGCAGTTGTTGATAAACATTCTTTACGGACCAATAAAAGGTTGCTGTTGAATTTGTGAATCCCATTTCTGAAACTAGGCTGAGGCCAGAGACTTTGACACAGGAACTGTGCAGTCGTTGCAAGTGTGGGTGAGAGTTCAGGGCTGTCCTTGAGTCCCTCAGCCTCTTGGCTCATCTCCTCGGTGTACTGCTCACAGGGGAGCATTGTGCAATAGCAAAATGCTCTCAGTATAGTTCTGCGTGCAAGTTGCACTTGGAGCAGGGAGCCTGGTTTCATTTTTCAATTCCTTGGTTCTACGTCTGGTAAGACCCTTGATGAATTTTAAGCAAATGTTAATGCTGCTGTTTCTTATTCCCTGCATTAACAGCCAAAAAAATGCTACTCTGAAAGCCAGGGATTATGAAGGTTTGAAGTTGTGTTAGCCACCTAGGCAAGATACAGCTGTAAGAGAGAGGCTGTGCAGCTGTCTCCCCCTTCCTCTTGCTCAGTGATACAAGGGTAGTGGGATCGTGGCAGACAACATTCTCCTAGATCTGTGTCTCCAGCAACAATACTGCATGGAAAAATAGACAATAAGCAGCCTAGGGAGAATAGGGGAGCGGAGTATTTCACCCAAAGCCCCCTTTGCTGATCCCTTACTAAGAGAATTTGCAATGCCTTCTGTGCTTTGATCCTAAGAGAGAGAATTTCAGGACTAAATTTGAGATGGTCATAGGTTGTTTTATTTTCCTTCTGTGTTTGTTTCATTCCCAGCACAAAATACCAGCAAAAAACCAAGGTACAATTTTGGCCCCTGAAGTATACCTGCCAGAGCACACAGGGTTAACAAGGGCTAAAGATGAGGGATTTACACTAGGCACTGACTTGGTATTTATATGTCTCCTGTGAATGCAAGGGAAGTGTTACACCAGAAAGCAGCCCTACTGAAAGGATAATATGCTCATTCATTTGCTATGTTAGTCTAAGATAACCACAAAGACCTAGAGCTTCTACAGTGCCAGGTACTCCAAGCAGTATGCTAAGATAACATTACCTGGCTCAAGTCCCAGAGAATGACTTTTCTTGGAGTCAGACTGACCAAACCTTTATTATATTACAAGTTACTCAATTTTGTACTCTGTACCAATTTCATCTCATTGAAGAAACCCAGCTGGGGAACTTTCTCAGGACCTCAGAGAGATTTAAAAATCCAGTAGGAATTAGCTAAATATTCTCTTATTTCTTTTAAAAACTCCAGCTTTGAAACTCCTGGTTGCATGGGGTACTGTGGTACAGTAACATCTTCAGACGTAGCTGCAACCCACAGAACAATACACCATGAGGTGAGTATCACTTTTAATACAGTCCCAGTTTAGTGATCTCTCCCATGAATTCAGGCCCTTCAACATCTGTTTTACTTTTGAACGAGTGTCAAACTCTTCTACAAACCTATCCCAGCTCCCCCTGATCCCCAGCAGAGTTCAAGAGTGCAGCCATGCAGCCTTTGTCAAACGAGATTCTTGAAGCAACCTCCCTTCCCAGCCTGGGGACTGTGCAGAAATCCCCTCGCAAGGGAGTCCTCCCAAGCTATGCTCAAAGAAGAAAACAGTTGCTATAGTAACAGTTCCCTACCTGCACTGAATCAGCTCTCTCTTCCCTCTTAATCTTCTCTGGTTTTATTAGTTCTGGGAGAGAAGGAGCTGGTTCATCTTGAGGGCGCTCACAAGGCATGAGCGGGACAACCAGGGGATCAGGCCCAGCCAGCATGGATTCATGAAAGGCAGGTCCTGCTTGACCAACCTGATCTCCTTCTATGACCAGGTGACCTGCCTAGTGGATGAGGGAAAGGCTGTGGATGTGGTCTACCTGGACTTCAGTAAGGCCTTTGACACTGTCTCCCACAGCATTCTCCTAGAGAAGCTGGCGGCTCACGGCTTAGACAGGTGTACTCTGCGCTGGGTAAAAAACTGGTTGGACGGCCGGGCCCAGAGAGTTGTGGTGAACGGAGTTAAATCCAGTTGGCGGCCGGTCACGAGCGGTGTTCCCCAGGGCTCAGTTTTGGGGCCGGTCTTGTTCAATATCTTTATCGATGATCTGGATGAGGGGATTGAGTGCACCCTCAGTAAGTTTGCAGATGACACCAAGTTGGGCGGGAGTGTTGATCTGCTCGAGGGTAGGAAGGCTCTGCAGAGGGACCTGGACAGGCTGGATCGATTGGCCGAGACCAATTGTATGAGGTTCAACAAGGACAAGTGCCGGGTCCTGCATTTCGGCCACAACAACCCCATGCAGCGGTACAGGCTTGGGGAAGAGTGGCTGGAAAGCTGCCTGGCGGAAAAGGACCTGGGGGTGCTGGTTGACAGCCAGCTGAACATGAGCTGGCAGTGTGCCCAGGCGGCCAAGAAGGCCAATGGCATCCTGGCCTGTATCAGAAATAGTGTGGCCAGCAGGAGTAGGGAAGTGATCGTGCCCCTGTACTCGGCACTGGTGAGGCCGCACCTCGAATACTGTGTTCAGTTTTGGGCCCCTCACTACAAGAAGGACGTCGAGGTGCTGGAGCGTGTCCAGAGAAGGGCAATGAAGCTGGTGAGGGGTCTGGAGAACAAGTCTTATGAGGAGCGGCTGAGGGAACTGGGACTGTTTAGCCTGGAGAAAAGGAGGCTGAGGGGAGACCTCATCGCTCTCTACAACTACCTGAAAGGAGGTTGTAGCGAGGTGGGTGTCCATCTCTTCTCCCAAGTAACAAGCGATAGGACGAGAGGAAATGGCCTCAAGTTGCGGCAGGGGAGGTTTAGATTGGATGTAAGGAAAAATTTCTTTACTGAAAGAGTGGTGAAACATTGGAACAGGCTGTCCAGGGAAGTGGTGGAGTCCCCATCCCTGGAGGTATTTAAAAGACGAGTAGATGAGGCACTTAGGGACATGGTTTAGTGGGTGGTGGTGTTGGGTCGACGGTTGGACTCGATGATCTTAGAGGTCTTTTCCAACCTCAATGATTCTATGATTCTATTCAGGTCAGGGCTGCGCTATGTTCTGTGGGCTGGAGGAGCGCGTGGAAGGCACCGGGGGGTCCTCACCCATTATGTGGTCCTTGCTTGCTCACTTTGCCTGCTGGAGGATGTTCTGCATGAGGGTTGCCACCACTGTCGTTTTGTGACAGAGCCACCCAAGGCGCAGAGGAACAGGCTCTTTGCTTCCCCTTCTTGCCCCCGGCTTGCGGCAGAGCCCTACTGCTATCTTGTCCAAGAGCAGACCTGCCACTGGTCCGTAGGCTCACTTGCACATCCTTTGCAGCCTCACTGGGATAGATTTCAGCCTGCTAGTGGAAAAAGAAACTGGATAGTCTCTTTTCTGTGATACCACATTTTTGCAACTCTTCCTAGGGTTAAAAGTGACCACAACAATCACTGAAAACACTCAGAAAGTTCTAAACTGTGCTAAATCGCATCTTTTCCAATATGTCTACTGTGGCCAGGCCGTGGACTAACAGTTTTCTGCGTTATGAATTCCACTGTGGAAGTATATAGCTGGGAGCTAAAGAAACATGCTCTAAGGAAGAACATGCCAGACACACCTCTAGCTGTTTCAAGTGTGCAACACAGGCAAATCACCTGCACAAGCTGGGGCATGTTCCCCTGATACCAAGTGGACTAGTATGAGGTGGGTATGATGTGGTGACTAGGGAGGAGGAAAAAAAGCCACAGAATTAATTACGATGGATGTAATAATGGTCACTAACAAAAGGCTGCAGAGAATCATGTAGGAAAAAGCTGGTAATGCACTGTAACGAGGCATCAGACACTGTCACTGCTTGTGTTAAATGCTCAGAGCCTGTACGCAGTGAAAAGCACGAGAGCATTCACTGGACACTTGCATGGACAGAGCAGGAGCAAAGCCGATTAGAAGACTTCCTTATGTTCATGTACCTGCCCTTAACATGATAGTAAATGCTCTATATTGAAATACAACACAACAAAGAGATCCAAGAGCATACCCACATCAATGTTGCTTGAACAACAGCCAGTAGTAAAATAAAAACATGCATACATTTCTAAAACATTTCAAAATCTATTATTGACCCAAATAATGAGGTAGATCACAGACTAATCTTAAAATGACTTGGACTTCTAAAATATCTTTTTTTTCTTCTCCCCTTTTGCTCATTATGCAACAATTTGCTATGCTAAGCATGCATAGCAATGGACTAATACCAAGCTGAAATAACCGATTCATGATGGAACTTGCAACTCCAGTACTGCTGGTTATTCAAGCACGCTGCAGTTTTTTCCTATGTTTGGATGTAAAAGGGTGGATTCCAGGTATGGATTCCAGACACTGTAGTTTCGACTCGGGCACTGATTGTACATAAGTAATTGACATAGTTTTTATGGCATCCTGGCAGAGTTTATCATTTAAGCCAAAGAATGGTTTCTAGCTGGTTATTCCACGTGGGCCGTTAGACCTCTATCATGGGCACAATCAGAGTAAGGAGGTGGCAGGGAGAAGTTTCCAAATCTTTGGGAAGCCAAGCCTGCAGCGATGGCAGCAATGGGACTCTGTTGGTGGAGCCTAAGGCAAGATACGTGTTCTAGGCAATAGCTTCAGCTATTCACCTCACTCAGACACATTTGTTCCTTCCCAGTAATAACAACTAGCAGCCTGAGGTTAAAGAAAGGTCATTAAGTTAGAAAATGTTTCCAAATATGCAGCAGCATGATTATTCATGGGGAACTGCCTGCCAAAGAAGTGGTCACTGGACTTAAAGCATACACGTGCTGAAGAGCAGACAGGGTAAATACAGGATGATCAGCAGAGCAAAGAAGTTAAATCATTTCAGGGAGCTGGCTGTGTTCTTCTTCCTGACGTGTACACACACACACACACACACGTTGATTTTCAAGTGTTCTAGCCTGAAACCTAGAAAACAATAGGTCTTGTCTGTTTTACACAGACACTGAGGATTTCTTAGCCTGTCCGAAGAGTTTTAACTCATCATTTCCATTTATGGGAGGAAACACATCACTCTAAATTTCCTGTGCTGATTTATTTTATTTAAAAAAAAAAAAAATCTCTTCCAAAAGATCAAATAGCATTTGCAAAGTCAGTCCTTTGCCCTAGTATCTTTGACTAACAATACCTGGTTATTGTACACGTCTTTAGACTTTCAATAATCCTTTTATTACCATACTGGCATAAAATGAGTGGAGTGTATTTTTCTGTGAAACACTCCACATCATCCAGACAAATGGCCTTCATTCAGAAACAATCACTGATAATGCCTAGGAGGTGAGGGTAACTTTATATACAGCCAAAGTGATTTTGTGATATATCTAAACTTCAAAGCTGCGGACTGTTTTTTGACCCCAGAATTAAGCTCACTGTTAATTGTTACTGGAATAGTGTTGCACACTATAGAGTTTTTTACTGTGGCATTTTGTAATTAACTAATTTAATCCTACTTTGTTTCCATTTTGACACAGAGGAATAACACAATTACTCATGACAACCAGAAAATGGTCACCAAGCAATTAATCCAGATTAGAAATCCTCTGAAAACAGAATGAAACCCATTGCTTCTTTAACCGGAGCATTTAATGTTGTACTCCATTACAGGTATTTAATAGATTTATGAATTAAATACAATATGCTATCACAAATTTCTCCTTTCCATTCTGATGATAACTTGTGCCAACTGAATTTACAAATCTGGCTTGTTATGTATTAACCAGTCATTTGGGAATCCGATTGAGTAACACAGCAGTTGTTGCAATACCAAGAGTCCCATATAAATCATGCCCGAGTCCTAAGTAAATATTGGTTCAAATATTGATTCACATGAGCGATATGACTGCAGTTTAACAGGTTACAGGTGCCGGCTGAACTACTTTAGAGAGGACCACTCCCTCCATGTTCATTTGAGATTCACATCAAAGTTCTCACTTCACTTTGAATTCATGGGAACAGAGCATTTCCCTTCACTTTTGATATTGACACTCTCCAGATCACAACCTATTTTTGATGCTCTAAAATCAAAGGTATCACATCATGTATAAGTACTATGTTATTCAGTTATTTACACTCCAGATAGATGTAATATCTGGGAAGAGGGGAGTGAAACAAGTTATTTTTTTATAGGGCACTGAAAGCAGGAGGAGAGGGGGACATGCAGGTTTTTTCCTGACATATAGATGTTGTAACAACTGCTACCCAAAAAATCCGGAAGAAGGAATTTGAAGTGAAGGAAACATCCAACGACAAAATGAAAAGCTATCTTCCATCCTTTGGAAAACAGGAGTCCCTCATCAGTTGGAAAAAGCTCAAGGGAAAAAGAGTGCCCCATCCTGTTTGTTTTTACACTAACAAAAGGTATTGTGAGCCACATCTACACTAGCAATCTGCTCTTCTATTGCAATATAGATACCTCCTTTGCTCAGCTTTGAATCTCAATTGTTCTTCTGAGTAGGACGAACACAGATCCTTCTGGATACATGTCACAGTTACAGATCTAAACAAGAATGAGTTTCCCCAAAGACTCCTGGGCACTTCTGTCTTAGCAAGTCCTAAGCCAGCAACTAGAGAAAAGAGTGCGTACGCTCCATTCCAATCAGTCTGAATAAGTGGACTGTGAATAACATAAGCCAGCTGCTCTAAATCTCCAAGTCTTGTGGATATTCACTTTTAAGTGTGGCTCTGTAATTGCTATATTCACTAAGCAAATTGTTAAGAAAAAAGTTTACATCACAGAAATGAAGTTCTTGTTTTGAGTAATTTAAGATAAGTACATTTACATCAAAAGAGCTCAACCTTTTAAATGTAGGAAGCCTGGCATACCTTTATCTCTTAGATTAGCTCATTGCTTTTCTTTTTTAAAGACATAGAAAATAAATCTATGCATTATCTTAGCTTTCAGAGTAACACTTTTCTTAATAATATTTGTAAGAGAATTGGTTGGAATCAAAGCTTAGAGCATCACACCACATGAGACATGACATAAATCATAGAAGTTTGGAAGTAAATAACCAACATCTAACTAGTCACTGAATTCAGAGTAATTAGGATCATAGAATATCCTGAGCTGGAAGGGACCCATGAGGATCATTGAGTCCAACTTCTGACTGCACACAGGGCAACCTAAAAGTTAGACCATATATCTAAGAGCATTGTCCAAATGCTTTTTGAACACCAACAGGCTTGGTGCCATGACCACTTCCCCAGGGAACTTGTTCCAGTGCTTGACCACGCCCACAGTGAAGAACATTTTCCTAATATCCAATTAGCCCAACAAAATATTCTCCAAGTGACATCTTTACTACAATATGCTCTCCACAATGCCATAGCACATGCAGAAAATCACTGTTCTTTGAACTGCTCTCTGCACAGACTCTCCTTGTCATGGACACATCCTATGCGTGCACAACTGAATACCTTTGGCCTGCAGTATCTGCTGTGGTTGAGCCTCCCTATTCTCCATGGAACGAAGGACAGAGCGAATTCAGTTATCTCTCCATTCCTTCAAATTGCCAATAGCTGTGAGACAAAATTCCCACTTGTATCATTCCTCAGCACATTGTGCAATTTTAAACCCTTTCCTTACATATGTAGTTAGCTAGCATATTGCTCTGAATTGTGCAAGAAATTCTTTTGTCCACTGGTTGACAAACTAGGTAGTGTTAAGGACGTTTTTGCTATTGCAATCTAGCTGCTGCGACTGAAACAAACTTCCGTTCATTCCCAACTGGTCTGTAGCCATGTTTTTTTGCCCTACAGAAGCTGCCTTATCTGCCACAGGAATTCAGTTTGCCAGTCCTCCTCAAAACGAGCCCCCTTTTTGGGATAGGATTTGGCCAGATGGAGATCTGCCTCAGCTTCTCTGCAGGCTCTGACAAGGGCCTGGCAAATCTACCCACCCGGAAAGAGCATAGGACCTCCAGCAGCATATGGGACCTCTCTGATGTGACTTCCAGTGGGACATCAGGGATCTCAGCTATGCCCCTCACCAAAGCACAGCATGCCTCACAGTCAGTCATCAGATAATGCACACTGATTCATTGCTGCATCTGGGCAGGAGGATGAGAGTGGCCACAGTACTCGTTCCTCTGCATATTACTGCAGGATCTGCATCCCAGCTGCCTGCGAAAGCTTGTGCTGCCATTTGGAGAAATGCCCACAGCAAATTCAGTGCAGCGAACATCAGCTTGGGGAACCAGAGCTGTGTGGTACCCAGCAGAATAACAGCTACATCAGACATGCTGAACTGACTAATTTAGGAACTAACTTCAAGAAGTGCTGTTCTGGACCCAGTGTGCACCTTTCCCACTCAGAAAAAATTTCTCCTCAGCCACCTTGCAGTTCTCAGTGCAACACTGGAGCAGAGAAAGTATTGTAAGTAAGGTGTGGTCAATTATTGTGTAATTCCCTCTTAGCACTTCTCTCGTGCTGGGTTCAGGGAAAGAGGGGAATTTTGTACCAGTGTCGTAGCCATTACTATATTTAGAGGATTTTCTCCCAGCTTTAGAATACACAATAACATATAAGAGTTAAGACGTGCTTTCTGGGCATGCTTGAGATGGAAAAGTATCAAAATATATCTCTATCTCAGCAACTGGCTCTGCTATGAGAAATAATCCTAGCTCATCAACCATGTAAACCAAAAATTATTATGATTACAGGCCTCCACATTAACAGAAAAAAATCCAACTTAATTCTGACTCCAAGGCACAGTATCTGTAAGGTTACTGTCACTCTGAGGTCTTCAGGAGACTGTCTTACAGAGCATTCGAACAAGAATAAGCTCTTCAAAGCACAAGTAGTTAATTTGTTTTCTTACTCCTGTATCATAGATTTTGCCAGACATTGTTTTGCAAGGCTCTTTGAAACCAGTGTTTCTGCCAAGCAAGGAGCTAGTGGACAAGAAATCCTTTCCTTGGGGAATGGATGAAAAGGCCTACTTAAGCCTTCATAAGAGGTTTCCTTCTTTCACTTGTGCCTGCCAAGGCTATGGCTGTCAAGGCTATTGCTAAAAAAGGTTTTGATTGAATTGATAACTTGCTTAGCAGACTGACAGACAGAGTGTGCAGGATCTTGGTAAGATGCTCCCCATACAGATGTTTTGAAGCGTGCAGCTATACTCTTGTCTTGTGACTTACCATTCCCCTCTTCCTGGAGGTCCACTGTTAAGGACCTGACAGACAAAAACACAGCCACGTAGCATGTCAACAGAAGAGCAGAGCCAGGCCATCTCTTCCCTGTCATTAGCCTGTTTGGCTTGGGACTTTGTGTATTTGTCCTTAGAGGACACCAGTGTCCCCATACCTGCCTGCCAGCTGGTGTTCCCTGGCACAGCCCCAGCGGTCCTGAGGAGGTGGGAGGCAGAGGCTCAGCAGTGATGGCCCCAGCCTGGGTCAGGCCATTCTGGCACTTGTGCATGACCGGTCTGTCAGCGCAGCCCAAGGGACGCTGCCAACGCTGCCTCTTAACTGCCCTTCGAAATCCTTCCTCATGGCTGCATGGCTAACTGCCACAGAAAGACGCTGCTTGGTTAAAGTTCAAACCAAGTTTATAGCCAAAAAAAACCCCTCCTGCTCCCTTCCAACTCTGAATTAGAATGACTTCAAAACAAATAGAGTGACCTCAAAAAACAAAAATAGAAGTGCTATTCAATCACCACCTGCCTTCCTAGAAAATCCTATTTCCATCATTTGCACCTACTGGCAAGCCCTACAGGGGCTTTCTATCAGTGTCCTAAGGCTACACAGTCCAGGATGCTAGCCCTGAAATGGATGACTTGCTGTCTGCAGTGTTTTGTCCCCCATATTGAAGTCTACAGGGGTCTGTTACACTTATTCGTCCCTATTCAAAAACCATCCATCTCCGTGTAAACTTGGTAGAGTCACAACCTTAACAGGACTTTCTTGTTCATAATAGATTGTTCATTTACAGTCTTCCTGTGTGCCACATCGTCCTTTCACAGTGCAGAACAATTCAGGTCCCAGGATCTCCTCCAAGATTTCATTACACCAACAGTGGGATTTCACCACAGACATCTGCATCTCAGCTCAGACCAAACTCTTGTGTACCATCAACAGCACCAAGGGCAAGTTTCACTTATCCCTGAAAATTCTTCACAAGTGCCAATTCCTTTCCTTTGGCTATTAAAGGAACCCAGACCGGGCAGCTTGGGTGTACACATCTACTTTGCAGATCTCTAGAATGAAGATGAACACCATCCAAAGTGACTCTGAATTCTGTCTGAACAGGATTTACCTCCTGATTATTTTCCCACTGTTCACGCAAATGAAGGAAAACCTAAGCCATGCACTGTCAGCATGCCAGGAGCATGCTCTTTTTTCCAGTAGGAGGGCCAGACTTCCTTTTGCTTTGTAACCTTTGCAGCAGGGTCTCTTTCCTTAAAAGCACGCCATAAACAAATGAGATTAGATCCACCTAAATTCAGTATAGTCCTCAACACCTTGGGTGACACAGTCTCTGTTATTTCCTTAAAGAGCATCTGCAGTCCAGAAAGATGTGAAGTGCCCGCAGGCAAATCAGTCCATGCATTTTCCCAGTTCTGGCCCTTATGGGGGCTCTTTGGTCAGATACACATCCTTCTCTTCCTTGGTTTCACAAACTTGGCAACTTGTTTGCGATAGGGCCCACTTGAAAAGACAGAAGACTGTCATGCACACGCAGAGGAAGAAGAGGTGGCAACTGCTAGAGGCAGATACAGGCAGCTGTAAAAAGCCTACCATGTCTTAATAGCAAAAGCAAGATAGGAGAGAAAGGAGGTGTTGCTGATTTGCACTGGGGGGGCGGGAGAGTGTCAGCCTGCTGGGAAGAGGGCAGGAGGCCTGTTCTTAGACGGTGGCCAAGATTAGGTAGACCAGGTTGTTTGGGGTGGGATGAAGGTCTCTGTGTCCCCTTGTCTCCTCAGGAAAGATCTATCAGAGCACCAGCACAAAGATTCAGTGCATGTGCTGCAAAGGCAGAAGGGATGATTTTTTCTGGTTTAGCCTAGTTGTTGCTTTTGGCTGATAACCAGTAAAAATAAAGCTTTACTGTTATTATTACCACATTTGAGAGTTCAGTGTGAAGGACAACCCTGCCACCAGGCAGAAAGTAACACAGTGGAGAATCTAATAGCTCCCTCCTATCCTTTTCTTTTAGACTGTGCTAAAATGATAACACTTGCCTCATCTGCAAACTAACAATAGCTCAGCAGCATAGGAAAGTTAAACAAGCCTTAAGCCAAGGGGATGTAGCCATTACCTCTATGCACTGACTAAAGCTATAGACCACATACTCTTCTAGGGAAAAAACTGCAAAAGAAACAGGTTTTGAGGTGTTACTGACCTAAAACTACAGCCCTGTGGTCCATCATGTTCTACCTACAAATAGCTCCCCCAGGTCCTGATCACAGGCTAGCAAAATCACAGATTTTGACTTTTTTGCCTTTAAATCAGAATGTAGCCCCCAGCAATAACAGATAATGCTCTAACAGTGGATTTCATCCACGTGACAACAAAAATAGGAAAGAAAACCCTGACATCAAGCCAGTCATCAATTCACAGGCACCACACAGTGACTGAACTAACGTGCCTCCAGGATCTGTACTGCTACAGAAGGGTTTGTTGCATATGGCAGAGAAGGGAAGAGGTAAACTGGGAAATTTCTGCTCTTTTCTCTGTGTTCACAGTCAGGCAGTTTGCAGATGATTGGTAAATTCTCTTAAAGCACTTTTAAAGGAAAGACAGAAATGTGGTTTGGAGCGTGTAGGTTCCTTGCTAGAGCTGCATTAACTCTGAATAAGTCTGCTGCACTGCATCATGCTAAGCAGAATAGGATCCCTCTGCTTCTAGAAAGTTTTTGTGCTACTAGTTAGTGAAATCCCAGACAGTATACTTTACACAGAGTGCACGGTACTTGTATGATTCTCCTCCCACACTACATCAATTTAATTAGAATATTACAGACTTCTGGGCAGGGCTTTGTTCTAAGATGTATTTTTTTAATGTTCTTAGCTTTCCTTTTAGTAAGGTGTGTTCTTCCACACCCACCCTTTGGCCTTGAGAAGGCCAGTCCCTTAACAAACCACTCCACGCTCTGTTTGTTTTAGTAACTCTTACCCAAGGTCTTTATCTAGAATCCTGTTTGTGCAGCTTTGGACAAGATTCAGTACTTGGTAGGGAGGGTGAGTGAGGTGGGACAGATTTCTTAGTGCCTTTAGAATTTAATATGTTATCTTACCTGTGACTATTAAGTAGATGATTTACAAGCTTGTTGACACTGAGATGGTGTGAATCTCTGCCCCTTACGGTAGGTGTAAACACAACTTGACACAGCAGCTATAGGAGGGGTAAGGGCTATGGAGAACTACAGTTTCTGGATAGTGCACAAAGCAGCCAGGAAATCTTAGGAGAAAACACTATGGTGGATAGTCCTTCCACCTACTTCTGGCAGGTCTGTTCACGACAGCAACATGCTAAAATCACATCCATCTTCTCTTGCAGTTGCAGATGCAAATTCACAGCTTGCAGTACTACTCCACATAGCAAATTTGCTACTTAGAGCAGTGGATCTGAGAGTCCGTAACTGAGTAACAGCCACTTGCCAAGGCCAGGCTGCTGCAGCCTGAGCAGTATTAGCTGCTGCTTGTGTGAGCTTAGCAGCACAGTGCAGGAATGCCTGGAATGTTTCAGCCAGCAGGTACTTCAGAGATCCCGCTGTAGGAAATGTCTGCACTTCTCATAGAAATAGTCCCCCTGCCCATTGCCTCTCTGAGACAGTAACAGTGGTCTCCCTCTTCTCCCCTCCAAGCCCCACACAAATCAAAATGTCTCCAGCTCCAGTCTTAACCCCAGCTCCCCTTTCTGAGGCAAAATCATCATGGGAAATGGAAATTCTACAAATCAGCAACATACCGGTGCGTTTCCAAACATGCTGTGGGTCTGGATACGGCCTTGGAAGGCAGGCTGCTTTTAGAGGATGGTCTCCTCCACAGCAGTGAGGCCAAACATCTGCAGCCCACCAATTCAACAGCTTCCAATAGCCAGAAAAAGAAGTTGCTGATCTGCCTCTTTGAGACAGGTGAAGCTACCATAGTTTTAAAGACCATCTCTGCCTTTGTAATAATCTTCCCTATGCTGTCCTCATCTTCCTCCACCTCTCCAACACTGAAACACCTTGGAGACATGAGTGAAATTTTCTGACAAGTGCTTTTCTGATTTTCCATGTCTTTTAAACTTCCCACCTCTGCAAAGCAATGCTTGGTAAAAGAAGGTTGTCCCTACCACACTAACCACCAGCCCTGCACTCACCACCAGCACCACCAAGAATAGCAAGCACTTGGCACTCCAGTGTCTAGGACTATTCTGGGAAAGGAGATACAGTATGGAGCTGGTTTTAATATATAAAAAACATATATTTTCCTCAGAAAAAACTTCCTTGCAAGATTCCCAAACTGTTCTAAGTGTGAAATACCTCTGTCCATCAGATAAATTCTTATCACTTTTGGACAGATAAAATGACTGGCAAGAAACATCTTTTGCTCATTTATAATTGGTTAAGAAACTTCAATTCTGGAAGGGAAGATTGTAAATCACTGTAGCTGGCACTAAAATTGACATGAAGTGTAGATGTGTCAATCTGGGGGGAAATAAAAGCAGGGCTAGTTGCCAACTCAGCAGTGTAAACCTCTGGAAACACTCCAGTCAATAACGTCTCATTTCTTGTCTCCAAGTTCATTTGTGTCACTCAAGACAAGATGCCATCAACAAAACCAAACACTTGCAAGTTCTGAAAGAGTTTTTACACCCACTGTCTGCCCCATTCATGAGGTTTGTGTTAGGAGCATGCTACCAGGGACAAACAAACCAGCTATTCCAAAATACTTTATAGTCATCACATGCAAATAGAGGTCTCCTAAGTAAGCTGTAGGTAGATATCTTGTATACAGGCAGGATAAGCAGTGCTTTCTGAAAGAAGAATTAAAGCAAACTCCAATGTTTAGTGCACAGTGGCAGGCACAGCTAATTGACTTGCTGAATAGAAAATATTAATTCAACACATAAATATGAGAGGAAGGAAGAAATAAATTCACTTAACGCAAGTCTTCTCTATGTTGGGAATCTACTAAAAGCTAGTCATCTCAGCGTTCAAAGGAGAGATTCCTCCTGTGTTGAACCCATTCATTTTCACTGCCAATCTATGGCACTGGCAGAGGGCAGCTCAATCCATCCCAGGTGTGTAGAGCACGGAAAGGCTATTTGGATAGGATGCCTCCATTTCAGTATGATGAAACCCATCCTAAGACAAGCTGCTACTGCTTGGGGCTCAGAAGGAAAGGGGCTCTGGCAAAGTAATTGGGTCAAGGATCCTCAAGAGTGGCAATCTTAGTTACACAGACAAAGCTCCAGTCCTCAGCCTAGGAGCCTGCGTACCAAAGCTGCAGCCCCAGCAATGGTGAGAGGTGGGGTGCTTCTTCCAGCTGGAACATCTAGGACTGTAGCGTGTCAGGCAAGCTGCCTTGGTCAGGTTTCTCAAGTGCTGCATACCCAGAGACAGACTATACAGAGCATGCCCTGCACAGAGACGACTACAATTGTGCAGTAGCTATTCCTCTGGGACCCAATTGTCACACACAAATCCTGAGCAAATGGGGAAATCCATCTGCCAAGGACACATCCAGAGAAAGTCTGAACTACAGCAGCGTCTCTAAATGCAAAGTGTTTGGTGCTGTTAAACAAATGCACAAGGAGAGGGGAGCACCCAGGAGAAGTGATGTGCAGCTTTAGCACTTCATATTGAGGAAACGTCCACTTCTGTAAACAGAATGTCCACTTCATGACTCAAGGAGAAGAGCTGGGGGAGGAGGAAATAAGTGAGATGAAAAACAAAAGCAGGCTGAAAGGCAGATGATCTGACTGATGAGAGCTGTTTAGCTGTGATTACACACTGTTACTGTATGCCCTTTGACTCTCCTGTACTGCCCTATAGTAATTCAATTGCTTCCCTATTTTCTTCTCTCCCAGTGTTCCATTCTTTACTCAGCTCTGTTGTTTTTCTTCCATGGTCTCAGCTGAGATTAGTGAGGCAACTCCCCTTACCCGAAACACACACAGCTTGTTTATTGCAATCAGCACACACCTTAGTGCTTACTGATCTCTCTGTACCTTAGAGCAGGTCTTCCCCTTCCACATTTTGTATCCTCTTTGGAGACCATTTAATTCCAGCCTTTCCTTCTCTAGCCTTCTTTCCTGTGCTATTTCCCTAAGTATCCCAGGGCTCTTACATCCTGTACTAGAGAGCCAACTCACTCTTCTGGTGCAATTCAGCATAAGAAAGGGAGAAACCTAAGCATCCCTTGCTGACTCCTATCTACACTTCAGTCATGCACTTACTACTTTACCTGCAGCCAATGCTGTGGAGTATTAAGGGTACTCTCAGGTCCTGGGTGTCTCTATAATACTTGAGTGAGTTTATTCTTTAGCAGATAAGGCCAATGTTATTCTTTCATGCTCACAACTTGTGCAAAACCCTTGACAATTCACACCCAAGTTTGCTTGGAGCCTGTGGTGATCAGTAACACCTGGGTTCCAGCTCTTCAGACCTCTTGGACCAGGTGCTCCCTCCATCAGTGGTTCTCTTTCAGTAGACTAGGGTGTAGTGGGCATTGAACAGCAAAAGGCCTGAGCTAGCAATCATTCAAATTAACAGGAGCCTTCCTATTGACTTCCAAGGTCTGAAGTAACCCCAAAAAGCTCAGCAAAGAGGATATAAGAAGTGAGGCGTAGTCATCCATGATTTGGGGGAAATGAGCTTTCTAATAAGGTAAAAGCAATCAGCATCAAAAGCACCTTGTCTAGAGTGCCAGGTTTTTAAGTCTTCTTTTAAGCAGCCCCTCTTATGCAAAGTAAGTGAACATGAAAGCAGGAGCATCTGCCAAAGCTCTTAAGGTAGAGGGACCATCTGTTCTGAATGCTAAGAGGCCTTCACTGAGGTGACTGTGATCCAACCAAGCCTCAAGATCTTGCTTTTGAGAAGCATCTGGCCAAAGGCAGCCCAAAAGTTGCAGATCTTGGACTGAGCTTGTGCCAGCTGTCATATAGACCAGAGCAAGCTGAGAGCTGCTGCCATTACCCATGTAGGACACATCTTGTAGGAAAGCACTGCCTGTCAGTAGTGGCTAGAATGAACCCCAGCTTTCTGCTGGTTGTATCAGCCTACCTCCAAACTCTTTCAATGTAGGGACTGACTGGAAATACCAAGGAAGATGGTGTTGGATATGGAGGGTGGGCAGTGTCCAGTCCAGGTGTTTCATGTTCCTTTTGTGCTCCTGCAGGCAAGAGAATCCATCCTCAACTTCTCCCTGAAGCAAAGCTGAATAATGGGGCCCTTCCTAGGTTGCTGAAGGAAAAATAGGGCCGGTCCTCCATGTGCACTGGAGTGAACTTTAGGAAAAAGGTAAGAAACAGCCACCTGAGATCTTGCATGCCACTTCTAGGGCCCAAGACAGAATGAAATCAGCAAAATTAGGGCAGTTTCAAGGTTTTACTAACTCAACAGTGCAGTGACATCCACCCTGCAGTCTTCTGTGAACCTGCTAAGTGCGTGGTAGAGCTGGCAGGACAGATTTCACTCAGTCCCTCAGTGGGTCTGATCCGCCACTGACTGGAACTTCAAAGCAGATAAGAAATGTCACCTGCTCAGACTAGTTGCCTTGCTTGCATGGATGGTGACACAAGCTTCAGGGGAGGGGTGAATCAGGCATGCCTTGACTTGTACAAAGAGAGGAATTTCCTTTAAATCATTATTGCTCTACCAGCTGTAAAAACTCAAATTTATATTCTTGCGCAACACTTCTCCAAAGGCATTATACTGACATGTGTAATTAAAATCCACACTCTGGGGAACTGCAAAATTGACCATGCCTTCTGAAGAAGTAGCTTCTAGAAGAAAAGTCAGCAACTCTAGAGAAAAGGCAAACTTTTTCACAAAATTGGGGGAAGAAATACAAAAATCCCTTACTCTTGAATTTCTGCTTTCTACCACATGGTGTGTGTGTTTATCTCCTTCACTGCATGAGAAAATGGTTGCACAGCTGCCTGGAAATCTCAGTGCAAGGTCCCTCCTCCTCAGTACAGTTTAGTCTCGTTAATCTTTCCAAGGTCTCCTCTTTCCACTGCCTATTGCACTTCCATCTCCTGGGCCATCACTGCCTGTTATTCTCTTCTGCCAAGGTCACTCTTACCTCTGTTCTTGTCCCATTCTTTCTACCTCCCCCCTTCTCCTGTTGCCATCTTTCATGCAAGTGCCACTCAGTCTTTCTGTTGTCTCACTTGCTAACTCATCCAGTTTTGATCTATTTCTAGAGCATCTGAAAGAAAGGAAATTGGTAGAAGTTGGAGAAACCAAAGCCTTCAAACCTGGCTACGGGACCAATGTTTTTGCTGTCCCTCATAAATGGAAGTCATTGCAAAGAGACTTGTTGCCTTTCTGCTCTGGGTGAAGACATTGTGTTCTCACATAGCGTCTCAGTTCATAACAAAAAGGCTTGTGCATGCTGAATATAACAGCAGATGAGAAACAGAGCAGAAAGGGTTGGGAGGCTGTGTTCAGCTTGAACCGCAGCAAATAGTATTTCCAACCAAGAATAAGGGTAGTCCATAATGTCACCTGCTGTGTTCCTCTCTCTGATTAACTGGTCAAGAAACCTCCATTTTCCACAGCCCTGTGTTCTGCAGCTAGAGTGGCAGCATGCACTTCTGCAAATACCAAAATGGGCAAGCGACACTCACTCACAAGCGACCAATGGCAGTGGTCTGGCCATTGATATTTCTCAATTAGATATTCAGTTCCATCCCTGCATACTGAGTTCAGCAGCTTAAAGCACTATCGCCTCCCTTGCTGCATAGTTTGCTCTCAGAGCACAAGTGACACAGGGTGTCCTCTTACTGCCCCAGAAGCAGGACAACAGCACAGGATTTACAGAGCCTGAGGGAATGATTTGCTGGAGCATACAATGTTGGGCTAGTGCTGCTGCCATGGAGGTCAGGGACGAATCTGCCATTGGCTTATGTGGCAGCTGGTACTATCGAAAAATGCCACCCTTGGGCTCTGTGAACTTGGGCTGCTTTCTCTATCCCACAGTAGAATTGAAAACTTCTTTCATCCACAGCCCTGTGGAGAGGATGGGCAGTAGAGAGCTATCCAGACAAATATCCTTTTCTTCCTAATAGCACTTTGACATCTGCCCTTTAACTAGACTCCTCCACAAAGGGACAAAATCACAAACTTTTAAATAGAAACTTTTTGTCTACATGGATTTGCATCCAAGTAGAAGTCAGAGAGCCCACTAGTTGTCAGAACCCATCTAAGGCCTCATCCAAAACTTCAGTTGAACTTAGCTTCTTGCAACAGCTTATCCTGTTTGGTAGTTTTTCTCCTTATTTAAGTAGGTACCCAGACTCAAGCAAAAAATGATGAAATCAAAATCCTGGGAGACTACTATGCATGACTATCATAGTTTAAGCATCGCAGTCGTGCTGTCAGATACAGTCATATCCAGGCAGTGCTGTGCCAGCAGGTAGAAAGACCATCTGAAAAGAATTTTAAAACTTAAGACACACAATTGAAGTAATGAAACATCCAAGCAAAGAGCTAGAAAGGCACTAAAATGAAGCCTGAAGAGACTTGCCAATGTCAACAGACAAAATCTGCTGCACACCCAGCCTTAACAAGAGGCAGGAGCTCCTTGCCTAGAGATGTCTTCTGAACAGGAAGTCCTGGAGATGATAAGCTCTGTAAGAGTATTGGCCCTTGGATGGTACCAACCAACAGGTCTGTGGTGAGATGGCAAAATGAATTCCTCTGAAGTAACACATGCTGTTATCTCAGAGCACATTACAAAGCTGAGGTGGACATGGCATTTATATTGAAGTTCAAGTCATCCTTGTTTCAGTAGACATGTAATTCTGCGGCCCTTTAGTGATTCTTCAACTCTGGAGGTCCAGAGTCTAAGGTCAGGCCCTCATAAATGGGAATTTACTCATGCTCAGCTGACTCTGATGTTGCCCTTTGAATGGACACATCAACGATATGAGTTAAACTGCCTCACCCACTTCCACTAATCCTCTCCATTTTTTATACCATTTTGTCAATGCAATCTGGAAGCAGAGATGACAACTCAGACCTGCTAGAGTGAACTTTGGCTGCAGTGTGAACTGTTCACCCTGACCACTGGGTAGTATCACCCACCAGGCTCCAAAATCAACATGAACTACATGATCTGATGGGCTTAGATAACATTCACTAACAGCAGACAGAGCAACACTAGAGAAGTAAACTGTCATACTCCAACTACTGCCTTGTGACTTGCAACACCGTTCAGGTGTAATATACTCCTCTACCCAAAGAAAGGACACACACAGCTTTATAACTGAAATCCCACTTCACTCATGTACAGAAAAGGGGACTTAAGCATGGGCCTAGATACTGTTAAATTGGAGTATTGGGGGCTGCTCATAACACAAGCTGTTTGCAGGCACCTGATCATGTCTGCTTGTACTAACTTAAAAGAAGCTACACACTTAAAAGTTTACCCCCTTGTAGGCTATGTCTCTAGCATAATAGTCTCCTAGGACTGCTGTTAGCACTAATACCTTGTACTGTTCTCAATCTGTCCTTCAGAACTCTGCCCAATGCTCCCTGGAAAATTTCCCAGAGTGGTTCAGCTGAGAGTAGCATTAAAAATCACAGCATATGTCCATAGACTTCTTTGTATCAAACATTCAGAGATAGCACACAGCAGAGATGTAATTGTTGCAGCTATGCTCTTAAAAGACTGCTTCTGTCTCAGGGTATGTCTTTACCAGAGATGTCCACTTCCAAGCAGACAGCTGCAGATCTCACTCCAGTGAAAACAGTTTATTCCCCTTACAGCTGTATGACTTTAAGTCTTTGCTGCAAAATCCACTACTCAAGTTTTGCCCTTAATATGAGGGTCATCCATGCGCAAGACCTCTTAAGCCTTTCCGCTGGCACATCAAGAGTAACACTATTATTAATGCCAGTCACTGCTACAACAGCCTCCCTGCCACACTAGCTTCCCAGGACTGCTGTTGAACCTTGCGCTGTCCTCCTCGTCCTGTCCTTGAGAATTCTGCCCATTATTCCTTGGAAAATTTCCCAGAGCAGTTCAGCTTACAGCAGCACTAAGAATCACAGCACATGTCAGTAGATGTTTTTGTATCAGATGTACTGAGATACAATGCAGCAGAGGCTTAATTATCACAAGGTTAGCTCCGTTATATCCCCTCTTGGTTATTTAAAAAAAAAAGAAAGGAAGGAAGGAATAAAGAAAGAAAGAAGTCATCAGCGAGAAACCGCAAACCCTTTTTTAAGCAGTAACCAGGCTACCATTTTTTGGAACTTTTCCTGTTACAACAAAAGACACCATAAAGACAGGAACTTTGGCAGCAGTGGTTTTGAACGCCACAACCCCTAATTTTCCTGGTTTTTTATGCATGTGTCACTGGAAATAAAATCGACTGCTAGGGAAACAGTCAACCTCCAAATAGATATCTAAGCAGCAGCAAGCCTCTGGAAGTTACTATTACTAGAATTGAAAGGAGATTTTCACCAAAGCAGCCCCAAATTCCAGAGTTAACCGATGTCCTGTTTTGCCTGGTCACTGTCACCATAGTGACTGCAGGAGCTGCTGCTGAGCCATCGCTCTGCGGCTCAGGTCAGAGATGAACAGGACACAGCGCTGGGAAGGAAGTGACTTGAACTCAGGGACCAGTGATGGAGATGTGGGCTGTGGGTTGGGGCGTTGGAAGCAGCTTTGGGGTGCACTGTGGTGGGAAAGGTAGTTTAAAAAGGGAAGAGATGCAAGCATCTTCACTGAATACCAGCCTCAAAGGGCTAGCACAGACAAAGGTACTGCAATGTTATGAGAGGAGTCAGAAGGTGAAGGAAGAGGAGTTGAAGATGAGGAGTGTGAAGGAAGAAGGCATTCACAGCAATGCAGCAAATGCAGTTTAGCTGGAGCTGGAACAAGCTGATTCATTCCCCTCGGCATCATTTGTGTGGACTGCTCCCTCTCCTGGGGAAAACTTGCCAAAAAAAAAAAAAAAAAAAAAAAAAATCACAACCCAAACCGTTTCTTCAAGCAAACAATGCACCCACAGAGCTCACAGGCAGATAGTCCCCAGGCTTGCAGGTTCAAGTTGGAGAGGGCAGGGTGCAAGACCCCCATGCTGCCCTTCCCAGTGTGTGGCTCTGTCCTGGCACCTGTCTGAGCCCAGGGTGGTCAAGCAAGCTGTAACCTCCAGACTCCGGTGCAGAGCTAAGCACTGCTCCAGCCTGCACAGACAACAGCAACACTGTCTTCTCCCTGCTAAGGTACTGCTGCCAAGCACCACCCAGACCATCCTCCACTCTCAAACCAGTGGAGTTACCCAGTGGTGCAACAGGCCAGGATCCAGGAAACAGTGCTTGCAAGCACTTTTCACAGTGAATGCTGGAGTGGAAATGTCTCTTTTCTGGGAATTGGACAGACGTCATCAGTTCCAGTCATGAGTGCCGGTAAGGACTGACATTTTTAGCCATAGAAATAAATTTCAGAGTCTGTGAGTGAGGAGAAGGAAGGACAACCTTGAAATGTATTCTTGTGGTGAGAAATATTCACCACCTACCTACCCCTTACTCCTTTAGTATTCCAAAGTCCAGTTAAAGTCTTCGCAGTGAAGCTAGCTCAGAAGATCTTGCAATAAGATTAGAACCAGCTGGTGAAAAATGGCATGTTACAGTAGCCAGTAAATACCCACATGAAGCAGCCCTGGAGAGGTGAAAGGCTCTGCCAAGCTTAACAGCTTATGAGCATACACCATACTGGCTGATACTGGTATGTGACTAATGCCCCTTTAGGCTCTTCCTTCTAAATCCTTGCCCAGTTGATGATCTCTGCTGTAGAAAAGTTACGATTTAAATACACACAATTAAAAATGAGGGAAGAATTATTTCCGTTTTACAGAGGGGAAAAAGGGGACAGGTTTGCCTGTAAGCAGGAAGCAGTGGCAGGGCTGTGAAAAAACCTAACACTTTCCAAATCCCTGGAGTTTGACCAAAGTCATCCACCTTGTCTAGTTGCACATGCTATGCCACTTTGTGGAAGCTTTCATCCTGGTGATGCAAGGATGAAAAAAAAGCCTTGCTTGATTCTTAGTAGTCTGTAAGAGTCATCATATGATACCACGTCGGGCAATCACAAAATCAGCAAAGGTCACAAGACATACAGCCATTCCTCTTGGCTTTACAGCTGCTTTCCAAAGCCAAAGCTCCTCCTTACACCATTCTGCAGTCAAGTGCAGCAGTGCCAAGCACTGGGAAGCCCTACCATAACAGTCAGGCCTTGTAAGAGGCACACCGTTTTTTTGTCTATAGGCACTAACAAGAAACCATAATGGATTTGCAGAATCTAATTAGCCTAAATAGATTCTTACTGAGTGCAACTGCAGCTGCTTGGCAACATAAAAGGGGTGCAAGTCTCACTTTTACAGATATGCTAGGGTTGGAGGGGTGGAGCGGGGAGAGCTTTTCAAAAGACAAAAAGGAATGGAGAGGTTACTGTTGCCCTATGTCTTCTACGAGCTAAAAGAGGAAAGTCTTCTAATGATTTTACTGTTCTAACTGTGGGAGTTATGGCTAGTAATTCAAGACTCGTAATACATACATAAAAGTTTGTATAACTAGGAAAAGTCCTTGTCCTGAGGAGCTTATAGCTTTATTAGACTTACAGGCTTTATTAGGCTTATAGCCTTATTAGGTGACAGGTAGTATCATCCCTGTTTTATAGACAGAACACAGATCAGGAGCCAGACTTCAAATGCTTCAGTGACGTGTAAGGCAAGTCTAGCAAGGCAAGTGTGAAGGACATACAGGAACAGGAGAAGTAATAAATACAAGGTGGAAAAGTTCAAGACTATAAAAAATAATATCCATTGCAGCCTTCCCTGACCAAAGCAACCAAGCAGTCCAATTCCCAGGCACTCAGACTGCTCCTTTCCCGCAGAGGCTGCCATCTCTGCTGCTGGGGCTGCTACATGGGATGGTAGCCAGTGCCTTGGATTCCACAGTGCACAGCCCTGTGCTTTGTCACTGACCCACCTCTACCAGAGATCGTGTATGCAAACTGAGTGGCCGAGGTGGGGGTGCAGGTTCCCTTCTGCCTCCCTTGGCCTGCTACTTCTGGCAGAGGCATTTCTCGCAGTAAGCTCTGGAAAAGCTCAGCTCTCAGGGCCCTTACACCACCGATATCTATGACTATTTCTTCACTGATTAAAAGCATCTACATATGCTTTAGATTTGGCAGAGCCTCCTATCTACTCACCTTCCTTTCTGTGAGTCAAATTGGCTTTCTGGAGCACTCAACCTAAGCCAGACTTTCAGAGAAGATCAGCATTTGGATATTGTTCTGCTCTCTCTCTCTAGAGAAGTAAAATTCAGATTCTGGGGCCCAGTTCAAGGGCACACAAACAGCTTTTAATAGCCAACTGAGCTTTCCTGCATCTCTGACCACTGTCGTCCCACTGGACTTGCCAGTCAGTGTCAGGGAATGCTTAAACCTGCACAGAAGTTGATGCATCAAGTCTTTTCTCTGCACTCTAAGCAGTGTTTAGGAGATCAGTGCTATTTCAGAGTCTGTCACTTCTCTGCTATGTTCCCTTAAGGAAGCCAGTTCACATTTCTGTGCCCCAGTGCCTCCATCTCTTTGCCACTATAACTCTGATCTCCTTCATAGATCATTGTGATATGTGGTAGATTATTTCTGCATTGTTCTTGGTAATTCTTGATCCAAAAAAGGCATGGGCAAAAGTAAGAGTCCTGAGACTTAAAACCCCATGGTTTCTATGAGAGCAGCAAGCCAGGGCTGCAGAACAAAGAAAAAGGGAGACATAGCCTGGATTGAAGGAAGGCCAGGTAGTGTTCGGCTACATCTTTCACTATTTGTATTCCTCCATAGTTTTCATTAAGACTTCATAGAAATTAATCTACCAGGTCAGTTTAGATAATAAATACCTTGCAGCGTAGGGGAGAATATCAAGTAAACCAAACATGAGAGTTCAGTATTCCAGAAAGAGATGTTGACTAGATGGCCAGGATCTTCCTACTGCTGATAGCACATAGCATGGAGGTGCAACCCCTGAGCAAATGTTGATTTAAAATTAGTGCATAGCAACAGAACAGGCAGCAGCCAACTTGTTCTCACTTGATTTTGGGAGCTGTAAGACCAGCCAACAACCCCCCCCCCCCCCCCCCCCCCAAGAATGCATACAGCATTCCTGAGGCAAGTGTTAATGTTGGATCTTGACCAAAAAAGGATTCCTATAGACTCTGGATGAGAGGAGGATGTTACACTGCTTGCCTCTTTCCACTCTTTTCCCCACTAGCCCCATTCCTCCTGTACTTGTACTTCCCCTTGCCTGAGGATCTTTAACACAGTGACAAGCAGCTACCAGCAGGATGCGAAGCGCAGCAGCACATAGAGCCTGCCTGCCCTTGGCAGGAGTTATTTTGACTAATGGAAACAGCAGAAACTCAAGAGACAGGCATGGATAAAGCTGGAAAGTGCTAAAGGGGAACCTCCTCCTGGTGGAATGCAAAAGGATTAAAACTAGCAAGAGCACAGCTGCATTCAGCATCAAGTTATTCCCCAATTCCCCTAGCTGAGCATTGCTCTGTAACTTGGATCATTCCCTCCCTCCAGATCACTGCTGGCTGGTTGTTTTCTTCCCCCAGGTATCATTCAGATGCACTCATGGGATATCACACAGTAAAAAGCAATAAATGGCCAAACAGCTTGTAACGAATTGGTTTCTAAAAGGGAGCAGGGCTGCAGGGCTGAGAAATCCCTCTCTTGGAATGTGAGTGCCACCTTGTGCTGGGAACGGTAACAGTCAATGGATAAAAACTAACTTGTCCAGAAAATCAAACGAGAGAAGGGGGACAGGAAGCCATCTTTGGAACAAAGCTGCATGAGGCGTTTTGGCTTTTGGAGATCTTTCCTCCTGGTACCAACCAGCATCACTCTCAATATCCTGCTGCAGGGTAGATTCTGCTTTTTGAAGGGACAGGTGGGCTACAGTGAGCAGCTTTTTGCAGATATGCTCTGACCCCAAACAGCAGCACAAAGTCTTACCCAGCCAAGTCAGACCTCAGATGTAACTGTGCACAAACAGCTCCAGCTGGCAGGTGTTAGCTCTGTCCTCAGCACGGACAAGTCCAGGGAGAAACAAGGCGGCAGCTCAGACAGTAAAATTTTGCTGAGTGTTACTGATATCTGCACTGGAGCCTGGTTTGCAACAGATAAGCCTGTAAGTAATACAGCTGTGGAAGATGAACCAGTAAAATGCAACATGCATTTTATAGAACAATTTCCAAATGCAAAATACTGCTATCCTAAAACAATGTGCAGGTGAGAGAAGCCAGCTGGCTTGCTAGGGGAAAAGAAAAGCAGGGTTTGAGTTTCTTATTTGTTACTTTAAAATTCACTTTGACGCTTTTACTCTAACGATGGATTAAGTTTCATCTGGTCAAATTATACGAGGTGCCTCAAATGAACTTCTGAAAATGCCTGCTTCTCTACACTGATTTTTAGGGGAGCTTTAGCATAGTCAGCCTCATGGAAATTTTTGTTTGTTTGTTAAAAAATGGGAGGTTGTTACTGTGTGAGAATACATTTCAAAGTTAGCCTAAAAGATTTTGCAGTGCTGTTGATCAATTTGGGTTTAATCTTTTTATAACTTGTAATATTTTCACAAGCTGGCTATAGACTTGGAGAGAGTATTACTTTGAGTTTTATTCGCTTCAAGGTTTCTTCATAAACTTAAGAGGAAAAAAAAAGCAGCTTCTGGAAAATATTTCTGTAGTAAGGTAAGAATTCCTTTGCAAACACCTTGGAAAGGAACAGAGTGCGAGTATTCTGTTCATGAAAACTGCTCACAATCAGAATCCAGCAACCTGAATTTTGAAGTTAAGACTACAGCTAGGTACTCTAAGGATTAAAACGCCACACGGACAATATTGTTTCTCCCAGAGCAAGAGTGATAAACCCAGGAAATTCAGAATTCAAGTTATGTTCAAAAAAAATCTGACTGTGCCACAGAAATGCAATTAGAGCACACAGCTCTTAATCCCAAAGGGTCTTACACAAAGCGTAATTCCAAAGCTACACGTCTAAGCAGTCCCTCTGTCTCCAGCAAGACCAGAGATGCGTATAAAGGTTACCCTCTATTTACATACTCACAAGGCTGAGTGAAACTAAAAGAGCTAGATGGATCATTTTTCCCATTAGTGATTAACCACCACAACTGCACGTGGGCAGGGGGAGTACATCTCAGCTTTTCAACAGAACATAACACCACATCCTGAAGTGGGAGGGAGGACCACCAACTGAAACCTCAGAGTGCTGAAGGCAGAGAGAACACCACCAGAGGTGAATTTTGTCTTCCACTTCCCTCTCCCAGACTCCTGCCTCCTTTGGCATTTGCAGCACACATGCTCTGATGTAACAGGACAGATGAACATCATTAGTGATGTCACCCAGTTCAGCAACTAGGGTGGCGAAGAGGTGCCAATGTTGGTTCCCCCAGCAGCAGGGCCACTGTTGCCTGCTTCGGTGCTGCCAGTACAACTTCACCAGAGATGAGACTGCACTGCAACTGCACTGGGGTGAAGGTCTCAGTTTGACTGAGGCAGTGGTCCTTAAGGTGATGCTTAGCACCAACCATCCACATCGGCATGAGGACAAACATTAGCACCTACTAGGAGCACCGTTCAGGGTTCTTGCTGACCGCTAGCTCTGCAGTCCTAGACACAAGCTGTTAGGTGTTTTTTTCCAGTCTCCAGACACCTCTCTCCTCCCTCTGTAGATGTGCCATTTCTAGGGCAGCAGCTGCATCTTGCATGCAGGTCAGCTGCATGGGATGGAAGTGTGATATTGGAAAAGCCATTAAAGAAAAGACCTAAAGAAAACTCCCAGATGGAAGCAGTAAGCAGGGAGCAGGAGGACTATGTGACACAAGTATTTCCCAGCAGGGAGATATACCATTTAATTGGATGCTTGATGCCATTGACATGGTATCCATGTGCTCTGCCTGACAGAGCTGCGATAAGGGGTACGTACATATGAACTAATTACTGATTAGACTAATAACGCTATCCATAATATTTGATTTCAACACTTTTACTGACCGTGTAATTACTGCCCAACCTAACAGAGAAGCATTACACACAAGCAGGCATGAGACAGCAATCAGCTCATCCCTTATCTAACCTGTGTGTTCTCACTAGCTGACAGCAATCACTTCCCCTTCCTTCCTACCAAACACTCCTCATAGCTCTCTGCTCTTGGGGTTTTCCCCTCTTCAAGCCTCTGAAAGTCCTGTACGTCCTGTCCACCCTGACACACCGTGTATGAGCAAAGCTGTAATGGCTCAGACCAAAACAGGTCCATCTATCCCAGCATGCAATCTCTGACAGGGACTGGTAACGTAAGATTGGCACATAGCTAACAGGTTCACACACTCCTTTTATAAGAGTAATACTACCACTGTTTCCCCACAATTGACTGAAGCTCAGTGGTGTAAACTCACTCATTAAGTGACTACACTTACAAATACTACCATCAGTGTTTCATAGGTGTAATTACAGCTTTAGAATTTGTGTATTACAAACCTAGGAAATATTAATGTTTTGTGTATTTTTTTCTACAAAGAATAAGACTTTATTAAAAACCCCAAAACTTAAAAAGATGAGATGCTACATTTCAGTCTTTCTTGAAACTTTTGAAAGTGTTCAGAACACTTTAGATCTCAATTCCTTAACCTTTCCTTAATCCTTCTCCCATTTATTGCCTACTATTTTTCTCCTGAGTTCACACTTGATGCTATTCGTACCTACCAAAATAACTGAAAACACACACATATGGTTAGTTTCACCAGAAATTACAGTTGTCATCCTGTGGTGTAAATTAAAAGTAGATATACCAACAGCTTTGGGCTTTTTGCTAGAAATCTAATAAACCTGGTAAGATTTTCATTTTATTACACAACATATTCCCCAAGCTGGAACCCTTTGCCATTAGTTACTCCAGACAGCTGAATCATCTCTGCTACTCAATACCCACCTCAGAATTCAGAGTTACCTTCTACAGAAGAGGACTTATGCTAGGCTTAAGCCTTATGCAATACAGCATGGAACAGCACTTGACTTTACAAACACTCAATTTCAATATAAAAGTTAACAAGGCAGCTGAGAGAGGACAGGAAAAGATAAAAAACTATTCTGCCTCAAAACATATCCCTCCCCCCCAACAGAAGAATACAAAAATATTTTTTCATTTCAAAATGGTTTTAAATGAAAGCCAGCATGCAGAAAATGCATGGGACATCTACAGATTTTTAACAACTCAGTATTTTAAAAGAACTGGTGTGTTATTCAGCTATCAACAGATACACAACTTTGAAAAACAAAGAAAATACATTGAATTTTCAGGAGTGATTAACATGACCTCAGAACCTATGTTCCATTTAAACGGAATACAAGTAGTTTGGCTTCTGGATTTCACTGTAGATCTAAAATAGCTGGACTCTATGCGACTTCTCTGTGCCACGTCAAGAAGAAAACTTTCAGAAGCATTTAAGTCACTTAAAAGCCTAAACCTGGTTCTTAAAAGTAACTGTAAACCCTGTCTTACTCTTAATACTAAAGGCATCAGCACAGCGTTTTCCTTTCTGAGAATGTATACTTTGAGGTCACACCCAAGGTTGGATCTCAAAGCTTGCTGTTACTTCTGAAGCTGGAAAGTGGTGTTCGCTGACGCATTAGCAGTTTGGCATTATGGGAAGGTAATCCCTCCTGGACTGTAGCCTACTGTGACTGGATGGGCCATGGCTAATCTTTGGCTCAAACATTTTGGGCAGGCTTTGCACTTGAGCTGCAGGAGAGGACTTCATCTCTGGATCTGAAAAGACTATCCTTCTGTCTCAGCATCCAGTATTATCCAAGAGATTTTGGTAACCCTGACTGTGAATTACCCAGCAGTCCCGTCCTAATGCTGCATACACATGTTTTATGCAAATATGAATAAAATCATGTCCTATCCAACACATTTCTATGACTGTCATTCTCTACCTTAGATCTATCAGTTCACAGTCAATTCTGTTGTAAAATGTTGCAGCCAAACATAGTAATTGGAGCAGAAAAGACTATGTATCTAATTACGAAATAGAATTGACTTCCGACGAACATCATAAAGCATCAGTGGAAAAATCTATGGTTTGTTGGACCCATTGATAGCTCCACACTTGACTGAAACTCACTACCAAAACCATGAATCTTTGCTTGTTAAGCTAAAACAATTCCTGAGCAACACTGTTTAACTGGCCCCATACCTGTTTCAGCACTGACATACCTGTACCTACAACAAGAAGTCCTCCAACACCACCACTTAATCTACTGTTTCTGTGGCAGGAACTGTTATGATCAAATTTCATGCAAGGATGAATCTGAGTAAAATTACAGTTAAATCAAATGCAGCTGCCTGGGAAGAAGTAATGGATTTCCTTTGCCTGCGGGGAGGAGGAGTAACACTGCAACAACCATGTATACCTTGCAATAGTAAAAATATTTCATGGGATTAATGTAAATAAGGTATGTCAACTCAAGCATGACTACAACAGAAGTTCCCTTGGTGGGCAAAAAGCAGCAGCAGCTACAACAGGCAAAAAAGAGCAAATACGTAACTAGTGTTGCTGCCATGAAATGATGCTGAAGAAAGAACCTATCATAACCTTGTTAACTTGTGAAATCAAGAGTTTAGGAAGGGGCAACAGAGATTATGCAAGGCCATAGTTTTACTTAGGACCCAGCCCAAACAAGAGAATACTCACTGGGGAAAGGGATTTAGGTAAACACATGATACTAGCAGATATAACGCAAACTTAAATGACACTGCTTTTGATTTTCAGTAAGTCTTATTCTGCACAGCTCCCAAACCTTCACCCTTTCATTCTAAAAAGGGCAACCAACCATACAAATATGGGGAGCAAAGGAATTCTGTTTCTGAGCTTATTTTAAAGAGCATGCACTGGCAGCGCTAGGCAAAATGGACAAAAAGAAACCAGAAAAAAAAAAAACCCAGCCAAAAGCAGACATGAAGACATACTTTGCGGAGTACCTTGGGTGCGTTTAACACATAGTGGCTGGCAGCGTAACTGAATAAAGCCAATGTGTTGTGAACAAGAGAGTAACACACTCAGAACGATGGTAAGCTTCACGCAAGCTAACACCCAAGCATTTAAAGTACATACAGAGACCACACCTAACGCCCAACAAATACACTGGAGGGGGAAAAAAGAAAAAGAAAAAAAAAAGGGCATTTGAGAAAGAAGAAAGAGACAGTAACAGGACATTCATGTTAATCTTGCAAAAATTGTGTCTGATAAAATTCCTGTGGATTCTCTGCAAGTCCAAAATCCCCTGCTTGCACCCTATAGCTGGAGTTACAGATGAGGTAGAAAAGAACATGCTTGATTAGCTCAGAGGGGGACTCATTTCAGACAATACTACAATAACATCTGACAATCACAAGCTTCTGCTGTTTGCAGAAACATTGCTGCTTCTCAGCACAAGCAATTTTCCAGAAATTCCCCAGAATCCAGGGAAATGTCCCTGTACATGTGAAGCAGGAAAGGCTTGATTCTTATTTGGCTATTTCCAATCAAATCACCAATCAAATCACTCCTCCTCAAATAAATGTAAAATACCTTTCTATATCACTCCAAAGAGACGCGGGAAAGGTTAGACTGCCCTATGCAAGGCAGGCAGAAACACATTGAGTAATCATCTTTTCTGTCTCTGGGATCCACATGAGTAGTATCCAATAGGATCGAACTGCCTGTAATCTATTTTGCAGCAATTTTACTGTACAGTAAGTCTATGCAAGCTTCTACTTGAGCAGAGCACTTAGGAGTGCTCCCTCTCCCATATGCTCACTGCATTTATTTAATTTTTTTCTTAAAGAACACTCACAATTCGGTAACACTGTTTTGTGAAGAAACAGAATTTGTTTTTATCTTACAAAGAATCAACACCTTTGCCCCTACTCTATTAACTCACCACATCACTGGTGCAAGTCAGCTAACAGTTACATCCGCTACCCAAATGTTCAAAAGCTTATGCTAAACCTGTCCTCAACTATATGGCAGCTCCGTATGCACTGCCTGTGCCAGGATGCTCACAAATCCGCAGCCAAACTGCCATTTCCATGGTGGTTGTAATGTTTCCTTTTTAGCCTCACAACCCGTTACGTAACACAAAACTAGCTGACAAAGCCCATCTGTAATACGCTTCCTCCAATTCTTCAGCCTGCTAAAAGATATGCTATGGTCACCCTAAACCTACCTAGCTGTTGCATCTTTTCTTACCAGTTTCCTGGGAAATGAGAGACATAAAGGCTAGACAGGGTCCCTAACAATCAAATCACTATTAACTTCACAGTGCTTTGTGATCTGGACAGCAAGAAACATCCCCAGATTGTCAGGTTCTCATACATGTGACACAAACATTCATCTTCCCCTACTACTGTTAGGGAAACATCATGATCTGCCAACTCACATATAAATGATAAAAAAAAAAATTTTCTGCGGCAGGGGAAGGACAGAAGAGACTGGGGTTGTGCAACCCCTGCCTACCTGATCAACTTGGGGGAACGCATTTATTTTCAAGGCATCTGTAACAGCAAAAGTCTGGGTAGCAGGACATAACTGTGGACCTGTCTACCACGGAAATCACTAAAAGCTTTGTTCCAAATTCTCCAAGACAAGAAGGTTGTTCAATGAACAAGAGGAATCCAGAGTTCCTGATGCCCAAAGAGCTACTTCTACTTATTTCCGCATCAGCTCTCATTAAGGGGTTGGCTGAACTATGAGTTAGTAGGGACATCTACTCCAGGAAAACAGCTTCTACCTCCAAGGGCAGGATTCTCTTGCAATTTCTTCACCACCTGTTTCATGATCAGCTTTCATGGCTTAATGCTGGTTTAGCAAGCCCTAAACTTGCTCTTGAGCATACTGGTCAGTAAATACCAACAACGGCTGGCAATGTTTACTTGCTGCACCAACCCCCTTTTCCTTAAGCGCCTGGGTGAACTATGTTTCTGCAAACCAATCACCCCCCACTAGAACCACCAAGACTGCCAAAGGACCATTTAGCACGAGCCCGCAAGCAGGAGCAGCGGAGAGACAGAAGAGCTGCAAGAAAAACTGACTATGGAGCAAAGTAGGGGAACTGGTATCCCAGAGCACACTACAGTAATAATCTATGAGGCAGTGAACAGAAAGCATGCAGATGCTCTGTTCAGCTCTTCACATTTTTGGCTGATACAGCCACATACTTGCAGGGCACATCACCCAGTGAAAATGCAAGTGAATTCTTGAGGAAAGAGCTGTATTACTGTTGTCATCAACTGTTTGCTGGTAAACTTCTACTACAAAGCAAGCCCTTAATAATACAGCTATCTTCCCTGTAACCCAACCTTTAATAACCCATTTTTATATGATACAGTACAGTTAAAAAAATCCCACAAGACAATCCACCATACTTGACTCAGTACTCAAAAACGTCAGCATACTTACCAAAGCTTTTGTGTTCAGTCTTCCATGAACTTGCCCAGGTCTGACAGGAGAGACTGTCCATTACATACAGGCCTATCCACTTTTAAAAAAATATATATACTCTGTACATGAGACACAGCTGGCCTTTAACAGAGACCGGACATTGTAAAAACAAAGTTACAAGTATTATGTTTAATTCTACACTTAATTCTCTGCTAAGAATACAGAAGGGAAGTAAGATGAAGGCAGATTCTACCATCTGATTTGCAGTCTAACAAATTACCGAAATGCATTTGGAAGGATTTCTTTGAAAAAAACCCTTCATTTCTGTGAGGGTCAGAGAGATGGGCCAAACCATTATGATCAGCTCACATGCAAATTCACCCATCCATTTCCACTAATGCTTTCACAACTGGGTAATACAGTGGTCATATAACTCAAGCTCTTGCTGTTCTGGGCAGAGAGGGTTGGACTTGACATGAAAATACTATGCAGCTAACAGTGGATTCAATGCATCCAACAGCACATGCAACTTCTGCTTCTACACCCCTAGATACAAAAACTCTAAACTGTAATCCATGGTTGAGTAAAAACACAAATACCATAGACCAGAGTGCTATACAGTTATGTCAGCTATGACATTTTAGACCTGTTTCAAAGAAATGGCTTATAAATGAGCCGATTTATACATACAAACAAGTCCATTGTGCCCAGAAGTTTCCTAACATTCTTTATTAAAAACAAAAGAGCCAAAGATTGCCCTGATGCTCTTCATTGTTATAAAGCAGACTGAAGTATTAAGTGAACTACGTATAAGCAAAGAACTCCAACTGATGCAGAGTTTAAAACTAGGTTTACAATTTCCTATTTTATTGGCATGGATGTATTTCTAAACTTAAAAACCCTTCTGGCAAGTTATCTCAATTTCTTATGACAAAATTTCTCACAACACACAAATATTTACAACATATACATATTTTTTCAGTCTTTTACAACTGGTTCTTAAAAGACAAACAATTTATAGGTTACCACAGAACAAAAGCTGTGACTTAGTTGTTTTTAATTTCATAAAACTATCATAAGTTAAAGTGAATAGATTTTCTTTAAATTCCTTGTAGCATTTTACAAGTGCAACAGAAAAATATGAAGAATCAATTTAGGATAGCTGCAGTTCATTGGATAAATGTTGCCCGTTGTAATCACATTATTTCACAGCAGATTCTTGAAAAAATAAGCACCAATCATTCTTGCAAAGAACAATTTTATCTAAAAGTATTGAAAAGTGTTAAATACAAGGTGTTTAATTTACATAACAAGCAATAAATACACCATATCCAAACTTTTATTCTGCATACTGCTACCCTTGTACATATAATGTACTAAAAAGTCAGCAAATTGTCAACACCTTTTCATATTTTTTTTCTCTTTTTTTAAAGAAATCAATTTGACTTCCAACCAACGGTTTGCTACTATAACAAAGGCCACAAACAGTACGTCTGGGACAGCATACAGTGTTAAAATTGACAAACTCCAAGGGGGAAAAAAACATCTAGCAAATAAATCGAAAAGCTGTAGATCATTGCTGGTGATAATAACATATACTAGAAAACCTTAATATGCTGCTACTATGATTTTTTTAAATTGTTTAGTCAAATATTGTAAGAGCAAACTAATGCTCTTGCTGACCAAAAATAATTATGTAGCCACACTGTATTCTCATTGTCCTGCATGGAAAGATTTGATGCAATTTCATAACTTTGCTTGAGCCTTTATTTTACAACAGAGCATTACCTCTAACTCAGAATTGCACATAAGAAGGCTATTAAAAAGTACAATAAAAATCTGCACAAATCAGACTTAAGAAGAGTCAGTATGCTGTACACTTTCTACAATATTACGTTGATAGGTGAATAAACAATAAAGAAGTGCTGCCACTAAGTTTTTCAGAAAGTTCTTCAGTTGAGGAATAATCAAATGGAATTTTTTGTTGGGTTTTTTTGTTGTGTGGTGGGTTTGGTTTTTTTTTTTATTTTATTTTTTTTAAAAATGACATCCAGGTCAGTTTAAGACCTATAAGCTTATGCATTGAGCCTTAAAGACTGATCTTCTCTCCTCCTGGAAGAAATATCAATATCTATTGAATCCTTGCCAACAATAAGCCTTAATCTCTTCGCTGGAGGAAGAGGAATAAAGTCATCAAATTCATCATCATAGTCATCTTCCTCTTCATCGTCCTCTTCTGATGAAGATTCATCTGCTGTTTCCTCTTCATAGTGACCATAATCATCTACTTCCATTCTTGACTCCAAAAGGGAGAGAGTTTCACTACAACACATACCATTTTCATGAAGGTCCTCGGGGTACGTCCCTCTGTTTTCTTCCTCTCGTTTTAGCTGTATTTTTAATTTTGTTGAACTGTTGCCTGATCCCGAGTTAAACCCATTATTTAGCTTTGCTACATATAAATTATTATCTTTTTCATGGTCTTTACTTAATTTGATGCTTATTTTCGAAGAATTCATTCCATCACTTTCTTGGTCATTTGCCTTGCTACTGCTATCATGGCGTCTACGAAGAGTCAGTTTAGGGATCCCAGAGCTATTTTCAAGGATAAGTTGTGCATCATACCTCGTGATTCGTCTTTTCTTTTTACTTTTTGCAGTTCTAAAGCTGTCTTTCGCTTTAAAATTGTCAGATGTTACAACAGAGCAGCCACCAGATACAGGGATACAGTCTTTATAGCCAACAGGTGTGTCCACCACATTATTCCTCTCTCCGAGTTCTGAATGAGAACTAATCAAATCTGGTACTTCATCTTTCACAGGTGTATTGTGCGTAGCATCAGTTTCTTCTATTTTTGCAGATGGTTTCACAAGTTTTCCTTGTCGAGATTTCTTTTTTGACATGCCTGCATCATTTTTCTGGCACCCAATCTCCCCTTTATGTGATGGTCCATGAGCCACGTCATTTTCATTTATCACATGAGACTGCTGCTCTAAAATGTCCGATTGCATTCCAGTCAAATTATTCTTATAGCTATCCAACATATTTGGTTCAAGCTTTATGTCAGAGGTCTCCTTCAAATTCATCCTTGTTCTCACTGACCTCCTTGTTATGTATGTGCAGGGTGGTATATCACCATGCTCATGAGCACCTTTCACAGAATTCAGTTTATGTTCTCTTGCTGCATGCCTTGTTAAGCATCCACTAGAGACTGCAACTTTGACTGGTCCCTCCAATTCTTTATCCTTTTTAATGGGCAAGTTTTTATACAAAACTACTTTAGGCTCTTTAAGAACTAAATTTCCCATTTCGAGCTTTCTAGAAGCATTCTTTTGCTCTGGCCTTTTGCACTGATTTCTCAACTTTATCTTTGAAAGTAAAGGCTTTGCAGGCTTTTTCAGTCTCTTTGGTACCCTGGAATTATTTATATGAGTTAGTTTAGATGAGGTAGAATTTGATGATGCTGGAATTCTTGATATAGACTGTCTTGTTAATGTTCTATTTTTGCTGTTCTTTTTTACGCCAATTGAAGATTTTCTGTTAGCTGCAAAAGAAAAAAGTGGTTTTGTTATGACACTGATTTATCCTGAGTTTCCCACTCCCAAATACTGTAGTTATTTCATTTATTTTAAACACTTATCAAAATCTGTGAAACAGGCTAGATAGTACACAGTAAGGAGCGAGACTGCTTAACTTGCAACTCAGACATGAAAGGAATTGTCAAACAAGTCAAAAGTACACCTAAATTCCAGGTACACTTCCCTCACTGCCCCCAATACACCAAATTTGGTTTTTACTGAATTTCTTCTTCTACTGATTTTTTTTAAAATCCATCTCACATTATCCACAGTTTTTACTGAGTATTATTCCAGCAAAATCTGAGGATCAGCATGCTCTAGTATTAACGCCAGAATTTTTTCCTACAGGGGAGGAAAAACCCCCCAAAACCTTAACTACTATAATGATTTCAGTTTCAGGTATCCAGTAGTCTGTCACCTATTGTGGTAAGCAAAGGAGTTTTGTCTTCCCAAGCAAAGCTACAACTCTAAAGCTTTGTAATTACAGATTACAAGAGGGTTTTGGGAAGTGTTTTTTTTCTTTTTTTTTTTTTTTTAATATCACAGCAGCTAACAGGAGCCAGATGGAACCGTAATATTTTATGTGGCTCCAAACCTGTTTGCTAGTTAAGCCAAACTTTAAGTTATTTATATTTTGCCTATACTGAGGGTGGTGAGGGTGGGGAAGGGGGGGAAGTAAATAAATGATACTCACTACTCCATGAAGAGAAGTCTCTCAGGAGCATCACAAACAAAAATCCCTTCCAATTTCTTCTGAGATTACTAACTGTGTGCTTTCACTTCAGAATAGGTACCTGAACTATCAGTCCTGGATGTGGAGAGGGAATAGCTGCCCAATTTAAAGGATCTCTAAAGGAAACGACTGTTTGTTTAATAAGCTCTACTAAGAGTATTTATTTAAAAACTGTTTTCCTACAGAATGTAGGTAACTCAAACTATGTAAGTTTTCTTTCCTAAACTATACTATTGCATGTGATTGTTTACCATATTTTTGAAATACATACATTACTGATAGAACTTTAACTGACATGTTTAGAAATATGACACTAAACTATTTGCTTTTGATATAAATAAAACAAAACAAGAACATACCACCTATTGTTCTTGAAACACTTAAGGAAAACCGTGAATTTGCTATTTAAATTGCCTTCAGATTCCTGATTACAGTTCTAAAGACCAGTATCTGAGATGCATCTCAACAGTAAGAGAGGAATTCCATCACAGTGAAATTTTTCATGTTTTCATGAAACCTTTAATCCTGCACTCCAAGCTTTTCCCCTTACTTACTTGCATTAGCTTTTTCCTGAGTGGTATCTGCATCAGTGTTAGAGCTGACAGACTGGCTGTCTGAATTTTTGCTGCTGTCACCCAACTTTTTAAGTCTGTTCAATCGTTTATCCGTTTCTCTCAGTCCGTATTTACTATTAATCACAGGAGTAGGTGCTGGCAATCCCACTCTTGATTTAAAAGCACCAGTTCCGCGTCTACAACAAGGACACAATGTATTAACAACTCTTAACATAAACTTAGAGCTTTGTTTCATATACAATAGTTTGAATCCCAGGTATATTTGGATAAAAAATACCAATAACCACTGAATTTATTAGCATTTTGTGAGCTGTTTTAATAAGATATCTATATACTTACCTCATTTTAGTAAGATGTGCAGAAAAACCTTCCATTTATTTCTTGCAAGAAGAAATACTGCAAAAGTAGGTTTTCCTTGCTTTATGTCTATTTTAGTATCGTTAGTCAAAGTACACAGGTGAAAATGAAATATGGTAGTTCAAAATACTACTTATATTAGCTTAGATAACAATTTAAATTTTTCCTAATCACATCAGGCTAGTAAAAAAATGCCAGCTTCAGTTCCAATGCTTGTTACTGCATCGGCAAAAGTTGAAAAGTACAGAAAATGAAGTAAAATTGTCACATAGTTCTGTGTTCCTTCATAACTGAAAGCGTCCAGTATGCATTTACCATGAAAATTAAATGGCTGAACAAACCTAGAACTTTTTTTCTTTTTCTTTTAAAGTAATCACAGAAAAGGATGAAGATTAAGAATTCCTGCGCTTGCACTTCAACCTCTACTACTAGTATTCCTTTGATACTCTTTAATAATCCAGTACGTTTGCACTTCGCAGAATTACTGAAGACAACTTCAGTTTGGATTCCAGTGTGTTGTACTGGAAGAAAATCTTACAAAACTTAACCGAAAGTGCACCAAAAAGATCAGATAGGATCTCAAGCCCCACAGGGTTCATTATTATGCAGACACAACACTTGTTCTCAAATTAACTAGTATTTGTTTGATATGGAACACTCTTTCAGTATTATTTTGAATTCTGCAAATTACAGGCAGCTTAAGATACTAGACTGAACTTAGTACAAGCAACAGCCACTTCAGATCAGAAAGTAATGGTGCTATAAACAACCACAACTGCCTTCTGACATGCTGTCTTTGGTGCCCAGTTGTCTCAATTAGCCAGCATGAACAGCAGGCTCACCTAAAAAGAGTACATGCACACATGTAAAGATATGCAAATTTTCTTGATGATTTCTGGAGGCTTGGGGCAGGGGGGGGGGGGAATCGTACAGTGCCAACCTTCCCACGGCTCCCAAACGTACCCCACAGATTCTTAGAAGTCTAGCATTTTAACATTACAAATTAACACCCTTTACAGCATAATCAAAATTGGGTCACTTAAAGATAATTTTTTTTGTGATGTACAAAGTGATAGTTGCCTCATCAGTGTTGTTAAGGACTCATTTTTCCTTGCTCAACTCCCCTAAATTCAAATCTCTCATATTTGATTGCTGTAATACAGCCTTGTGACTGAAAAGCAGATTCCTAAAGTTAGAACTACCCAAACGTTAGCTTTAAAATATAACATTTTCATGTACTTAAAATACGAAGATGACAAGTTAGTGAAAGTGTTCAGACACATAAAATTGGTTTGTCCTGAAAGAGAAAGTATGTCCGTATTACATTAAAAATCAACAATCAAAGGAACCTGAGCAAAAAGAAACATATCACTCCAAGTAACAAGGAAAGAACAATCATGGTGCCCATTTATTCAATACTAAGCAGCTCCCAGGACTGAAGTACAGTTTTACTAGCAGCAATCTAGATAAAGTCTGAGACTGTACCTTCACTTGGAATGATCTACCAACATTGTATGAGCTTGGAGGTCCACACCAGAAGGTTTTCCCTTGAATTGCAAGAATTGTTAGTGACCAAACTAGCTAGTAAAAATGAAGGTAGGATTATTAAGCTATTTCTATGTAGGTGCACTAAGCTATTTCTCAGTATGATTAATATTTTGTCCTTTATTGTTTTTTCTTCTCTCTACAGTTAGGTCAAACAGTAACAGAACCATTATAGGTTCTGTGTAGTTCCGCTTAGAACTAGGTGAAGCTCTCACAAATGATGTTCAGCCTCCATGCTCACAGTAAGCAGAAGTTTCAACATGGCAAAAACCAACTATGAAATTCTTTCAACTGATTTTTTGAAGAAACTAGGTTGGGACAGCACAGGTGAAAAACAAATATAACAACTTTGCTGCTATTGTGCGATGGACAGATATAGGCAAGTACTGTCCAAACCAGTAGATCTTTATGAATACACAAACCCCCAAGTTCTAATAACACAGGGTGAAAACTACTTTGCCCGTTCCCAGCAGAAGAGAACTTCAGGTCAACACAGAAAACATTAATGAAATTTGCGTTTTTTCTAGTGCAAAAAAAGAGCAGAAGTTGGGCATCAGTTGCTAATGGTCTCGTAGAAGCTACAACTGCTTTTCCTTCCAATTCTACTTTATTCAGTACAAATATTTTTAAGAATCTACACTTTTTTGTTATTCTCATTTTGGACTATCTCCAGAACAGAGAATCAAAAGAAAAACAGAATGCAGGAGTTCTCAGGAAACATGACCATTCAGTAACAATATAAAAAAAATCATTACAACAAGTAGCTAGGAAGCAATTATAACATGTCCAAAAGTCTGAGCACTCATAATCAAGGACTTTCAGTTTCACAAAATATATCATGAATATGCCCAATTCCATTTGAAACTTATTTACATCAATGCATACCTTTCACAGGTGTAACATTCGCAGTATTCATTATTTTCTCCAAAAAACCCATCTCCATAGTAACAAGAGATTTCTTCTCCAGGTTCAATATCTCTTAGAGCTTTCACACATGCTGTATCTCTGCCCGTTGATACAAACTGGGGAAGGAGACGACAGGAAGGGGAGGGGGCGAGGGGAGAAGAAAAAAAAAAGTTAATCATTAAGGCTGAACAGTATCTGAATAAGAAAAAAAGTGAAACAGTTGGGGAGGAAAAGGTGCAGGGACAAAGGGAAAAGAAACATGGGGTGCTTTATTTATTTACTTTTAATTTCTTGCTTACCTTACAGTTAGGTCTGCAATCTGAAAAAGGTCCAAAAGATAAAGTCAATTAACTGTTGATAAGACCTGAAACATGAATAGTTGTAGATATCTAAAGTAAGGATTCACTCTGACTTCAATAACTGTAGAATCTCAGCTAAATACTGGGAGTTATGTTAGTATTGCACAAAGCTATACATCAAAAGATACCTATTTTGATACAGTTTTGTTTCTGAGCTCTTCCCTATGCTATCACAAATGTTCAGTTTCCCTCCTCTTTAAGGCAATAGGATTTATCTTAAATCCTACCTGCTTTTCCTTCAGCATACAAATGCAACAGAATCAGTTAAGCTTCTGTGCAAAAGGTTAAAGAAGGCATAAGAAGTTCACCTAAGAAATACGTTACTGTTGACTAAGTTCATGCAGAATTCAAGGTAACCCACAATATGCTCTACTAATTTAGCTGCCAGTTCTAAAGTCTCTGTGAAAGAATAAGGCATCACTTCCTAGAGCCTTCTGTGAGTTTCCAGTTCACAACCGATCAGCTCTGGTCTGGGAAAATCCCAACAGGATTTTGTCCTACAGTAATCCAGTATGCCAGATTCAAACATTTTCTCTAAGATCCTGTGTTGTTCAGCTCACACATAACAACACTTCTGAGTAGAATTGCTTATGCCTTTTAACGTGCTTCCTACACTTACTACTCACCATGATTGATAAATGCAGCAGGACCAAGCCACAGTTGTGCACAGTTTTTCCGTGTGGAATACATGACACTGAAGTCATTTTCCCCATGTCTCAGCAGCATGTTTTCTTCCATTTCTGATAGTTCAGCAATACAGCCCACAAGTAATTCTATTTTATCATTTCGTTTCCTTTAGTGTAAAAAGAGTAGCAGAAGTTACAAAGTAATTTCACAAAAAAAAAGTTGTCAATAACAGGAAGTGTTTTGTAAACAATTTCTCAACCCCTATAAACCTCATGTTTTAATTCAGTTAGAGACAGGATATTAGGCTAAGTAGACTTTTTATCAGACATGAAATAAATGGTTTTATGCTACTATATAGAATCAATTACATCAATTCTGACAGACATTACCATCATTGTTTCTACAATTTCCTGAGACTGCAAGCAAGAAATTGCAAGAGTTGATTACTTCAGCTTCTACAGTTAAAACCAAAAGCAAGTTTTTTTTCATTTGTGCACACTCCCTCCCCATCAGCACTTAAGACATTTTCACTTCCTCCAGCTGCTCTTGTTTGCATTTCCTATACTTCTTCCCTTGGCCACGAAAACACAACATAGTGAAGATGCTTAGAACTCCATGGCTTCTTAAAAAAGGCCCATTATTGACTCAAAAAAAGGTCAGAATTCACGCAAGATGTTTTCCTCTCTCACAAGTAGTTCTTCAGCATCAAGCTGGTCCTTGAAACAGATCATTGGGGCGGGGGGGGGGGAAGAGACCAACAAAACCATGACAACTTCATGTGCAGACAGCCAATCTGCCATCATAAATACAGCAGATCAGAGGCACTGAATACTCAGCCTAGGAAGAAGCACACAATTTCCATTATCTTGCAAGGGCATTGTTTCCACTGCTCTTCAGAGCGGCCATTCCAAATTTTGGCCAGATTACACTACACTGATGAATATGGAGATACTAAATGTACATGAAGGACACAAACTAGAAGCCAAGCCTTTTAAGTGCAAAATTCTCCTTTTATAGAGAGTGCAGAGAACTCAGTCTTGAGTCTCAATAGTTTTCCAGATATTGGCAGGGTTAAGAAGCAGCCCTCCTGTCTTGCTCTCTCTCAGGTCACTCAAGATTTTGAGCATGCAAAGTTAATTCATTTTCAACACACCTAAATACAAAGCTTCCACCCCAAAGAATCAGCCAAGGGGAGAATTCAGACCGAAAAACACCAACCCCAAAAAATACTGATTATATCATGATTGTGGAACTTCCAGCTACAGTCATGAAGAGCTAGAAAATGGCCTCAACCTTCTTAAAGCTTACTCTCCCACACGTTGAGGCCGTAGCCCCACAGTAACAGCATGCTTACATGGTACGCCGCCATCGTAATGTCTAGTCACTCAATCCTAGCCTGCACATAATAGCATATCATCATCTCAGATGTGCTGTTATGAGTATGTACTGCCACAAAGCAAAATAAATATAAATTATGGGGGGGGAGGAAGGAAAAATTTATTTTAAAATCTTAACTAACCCAGGGAACTGCTGGTGCTGCCACAGACATGCTTATAATGAAACTCAGATGTGCCAAAATGAGATGGGGAAATACACTGGAGTTCCAGTTTTTTGTTTCCAGGAGAGATTGATCTTGCACAATCGAAATACGCAAATAACACCCCTCAGTTTCACAGAGGTGAAAAACTCATTTCCCCCACAATTATTTGTTGCATAACAAATCTGGCATAATGTGAGTCTTGACATGGTCGTGTTTCTCACAGGAGGCCAACAACTCATGATTAGAAGAAAATAATTATCTGACTGAAAACAAGATAAAAAAACTTGTATACTGAAAACTGTATGGCTACGTCCAAATATACAAAGGAATATCTTACAGATACTTGTATTGTGTGTTAAGTACTTAGCAAAAACAGACACCAAATTTAATTTGTAAGTAAAAATACAAAACTTTGTATTTCACTGGTTGCAGTTTTAATTCTAAATCATACTTTTTAATATCTCCCTTAGAATCTTTAAAAATAATTGACAGAAATAGAATGCAATAGTAAATGATATTTCCTACCATTCTTTCGTTGCAACAATTTTGGCTCCATTTTGCTCAGAAGAATACCGATTACAAGGCAGTATCTCAAACCCACTGTCAGTTGCAAACATTCGTAAATAAATAAATACCTGCAATGAAAGAAAACAGCACTTTTCTGTTACAAGCAAAACAAAAGCAGTGAGGAACTTCATATAAAAATAATGAAAGTCAGTGAACTGCACAACAACACCCCCCCACCCCCAAAATGGATATTGCAATGGGATGTTGTTTGCTGAAATGCATTTCTGATTACAAATTTTAGCTATACACATTATGTTAATCTTATTTCTTCAGAGTGACTTGCAGGAATCCTCACATGGATAACGGGACTATCCAAAGAGTTTAAAAAAATTAAAGATGCCTCAAATGGTATAAAGTTGGCCCAACCAATGAAAATGGATAATTTCTTCTTAAAGTCACTGAGTAGTTGCATTCAAGAATTCTTCTCAGATCTTTAAGAACCACTGAGACCTAACAATCTACAGGATCCAATTTTATTCTTTCCAGTTCTGAAAAATATATTACTTCCATGACAAATCTAGATACTGAACTCAGGGATTGCTGGATCAATTCTTTTTAGTTAAAGTGTGGTTGTATTACTCAAAAAACACTTTGGGAAAGCAGAATTTGCTGACTACTTTTTTCTTCACTACTAGATTTGATGCACTTTAAAGTAGGCCAAATTCCTTTTGGTTATATCTGAAAACAATGCACTCATTTCTGAAGGAGGGTTGTTTTTCTTTTTTTTTTTTTTTAAGTAAAAAAATACTATGATTTCCTTGCAACTTTGAGAGTCAACAACCTTTATGCTATATACAAAATCGATTTGGGGTGTGGGAAGTGGAGGAGGAGGAATAACACTCCCACATAAAGCCCCTGTACCCAAAACAACAGAGGTATTTTGAGGTAGCAAGGCTTCTCCCTTTTCCTCTACCCTTCTTTGTCACACTATCTGATTTAGAATAGCTGTAAGTAAAAAAAAAAAAAACCAAACACAAAAAAACACCACCAAAAAAACACCACAAAAAAAAAAAAAAAGGGGGGGGGGGGGGGGGAGAACCCTTCCAAAGAATAAAAAGTCCTTGAAACTCTTGTCTCCCAGAAGCAGGTCTTCTCTATTCTGCTTATGACATAAGCCAACAGCAAAAGAGGCAAATGTGTTTTCCTTTCTACATGTCTATTAAATAAAAGGCAATGGTAAGTTAACTCAAAAAAAAAAGGGGAGTGGGGAAGCTAGCTAGGTTTTAAAAAACAAAGAAAGTTTCTGTTAAGCAATCAAACAAATAACATAGAGCAGTGGATTACTTTCCTTTACTACTGCTACATTCCTAAGAAATTTTTACATTTTCTTAGCCCTTCAACCATCTGAAAAAGCACGTTAATTACAAATACACCTACATGTTCCTTGAACAACCTTTCCTGCATTTTGTTCTTGTTAAGAAAATAGTGCCGGGCCCAGTCACCTGACGTCAAGGACTTGAAGGCTTTTTCTAAGTGCTCATCTTTCTTAAAACGTTCAATCACCTCTTTTAGTTCTTCTTGCCTTCCTTTAATAGGTCGAAATCTGAAATAAAGAATAAAGCTATTCCAGTCCACTGTTATTCATTCTCAATTCTTCCTCACAGTTACTCACAGCACAGAGTTCTTTTACTAGCCATATAAATATTTGACTCCTAGCATAAAGAAACTGACCATTACGTACTCAAATCACAGGCCCTCATTTCCTGAGGTAATGGCAGAGGTAAGGTAAAGCCAAGCATACTACTTGGAACATTAAAACTCTCCATTCTGCCAAGAAGCACAATTTAGTTATAAAACAAATCTCTGATAAGATTAACCAACACAGAATAATATTTCACTGTTTTCAATGCCTACCATTTGGAACAAAGCAGCTAAAGAACTAGTATAATAAAAGTGTTACTGTCCTTACTTTCCTAATAAATTTACTGTCATTAAAAGTGCATGTGCAAAAAAATCCACCAAATAAACTAGGAAACTTACAGCATCCAGTTAACACTGCTATGAAGGGATCTATGCACAGTTCTGGCTTTTGTAGCTCTGTTAGGGGGCTGTGTGGGGGTGTGTGCGTGTGAGATTTTAAATTTAAGCCCTCTACAGCCTCACATACTACGCTATTTTTTTTTAAATAGGGAGCAAACAATTAGCACAACTGAAAAGACTAAGTAAGAAATCTCAAAACAGAAAAAATGCACAACTATCTTGAAGAGTGATTTCAGATCAACTTTTGCCCAACGCAAAGCCATTGACAAATCCACTATATGGGTTTACGTAGATTGCAAACTTAACATTTGCATTCACATAAAACACACCTCTTAATGACTACACAAGAAGTATCTATAAATAGTAACACACAGCGTAGATACTACATCTGTGGAAAACTGAAGTTCCACAAGTTAGTGCAATCATAAGAAATTTTCCCAAAAATATTGGCTACAGGAAACATGTAGCTGAAAATCATGGGCAGATAAAATATGAAAATAAACCCCTGTACATTAGCAGAGAATTCTGCCTTCTTCCCAAAGCTTGAGATTTAAGAAAAACTGTCCTTCGTATCTTCAACAGGAAAAAACTGGTTACAGAAAAAACCTATATGACTGCAAGAAGCAGGAGCTCCATTTTTGAGCCTCAAAACCACCAAGAGAAAGCAGAACTTAATTAGAGATTATGTCGAATCCCTATGAATTGCCTTTGACTGAGCACATACCCATATATGCTCCGCTTTGGGGCAGAGGTGTGGTGTGTGTACTTTTAAGCATATGACACACCCCAGGGGACTCTTCACAAAGATAAAAATTTTCTCGGGTCATAAGAAACAGTTTTCTGCAGCTCCTTTTACAACTCACACCTTTTTTGTCATATGCTGTGTAAGCCAGTGTTAAACAAGCTAACAGCTTTTGATTAAATCTGTAAGACTAAGTCCCATTACTTGCTGCTTGAAGTGTGTTACCATGCTGATTTTATTTCCTCTTACTTACCAAATGAAGTTTGTATTTGATGACAAAAGTAAACAAGGGGAAATAAATTCCTGAAGTTGGTGGAAGGAAACCTCAATTCCCTCACTGATACCCTGTTTTTTAAATTACCATATCACTTGGCTTATCCTCATCTTAGAGCACTGAGTGTTGCAAGTAACTTCTCAGATGACTAAATAAGATTTGCTGCTTCTATGCAACTTGTATGAAGGAAACAAAATAACTTAAGTGTTGCACATCCCAATTTTATTTCACCTTGTAAAATAGTAAGAGTTTAATCAGAAATAACTAATAACGTTGAGGATTCAATTTCTTTCATTAGAAGTAAAATGCTGTATTTATGCTCCTGATACAATAAAGAAAGACCTCCTAACAGCAGTATCACTTCCAGCAGCAGTGCAGATTATCAGCGTTCCATGCTACTGCTTTTACACATCTTCTCTGCTTTCTCCATCTGAAAAACTTCCTTGTAATATAATGACTAAGCAATCTTTTAGATCTTTTAGAATATGGCAAAAATTATCAGTATAAACCTGTGAGCTTTCAAGGAAGAAGATACAGTAAGTAGTTCTGAGAAGACATTAGATAAGTTTTCTTCTGGCTGGGATAACATCTAATGAGACAGCAAGAGTCAGTCAAGAAATAGATGCCCACTTAGAATTGTAGTACGTACCATGCCAAGAAGTTTCAAATCAAGTTCTTCATTAAAGAATATATTTATCCCATCTCCCCAAAAAGCTAACTGCCTAACAAGCTGCTGAGATCTCATCATCGAAGAAAACTCCCTTCAGACCACAGATGACATGATTGTTATTATTTTTGTTCCATAGCACAGCAAAGTCTCCCTCAACTTGCCAGTCAGATACAAGAAGAGTATCTCCCAGTTCTCCCAAAACCAGAAAGACTTCTCCCAGATTTGACAGTCATAACTCACAGAGCTTCCTCAGACATTAAGGGAATTTAAAATTACATAGCCCAAACTGAACCTGACTAGTTTCAGAATAGAACTTGCTCTCATTTTCAGTTTCAATCAGAAATAGTTTTCCCAACAAGAACCCAACTGTACTTACATCATGAGAAGTACAAAGCACACTAATATGCACAAACATGACAGGTCAACATTTTGTTTACATCTTTATCTACAAACATTACAGGAGGAAAGGCCACAGGATTTACAGCTAAAATTGGTCTTCAGCTATGTCTGTCCTTGCTGGGCTAAATGAATGATTGCCCTCTCCCTTACATTTTATGTTATATGTTGAAATGCACCATTTTTTTAGCTAAGTGACTTGCAGGAACAAAGATAGGTGGAAAAAACATCACATTGAAAATTGCATTAGCACCCGAGACTGGCAATGTATGTGCTAATAGACACAATCATACTTGTTTATCATCACAAAGCAGCTTGGTCTAGGCTAGCTAAAGAAAGCAGTATCCCAAATCAACTACCAGCAGGGGGGGGAAAAGAAAAGAAAAAAAAGCAGGGCAGATACTAAGCTTAAACAGTGGCTCTCAAGACCTACAGAAAAAGAATCAACACCCTACATTTTCTAGCAATTAGAAGCACATCTTATAGCCCCAAAGTGATACTCTTATTTCAGGTCTTTCACAACACACCATTCTCAGAGGCTGACTAGATGTCTACCTGACTAGCTACCTTAGGTAGCTCAGAACCTGGCCCCAACCCTTTAAAAGTCACCTGCATACCTCCATGGATCACATTCAGCAGGTGTTTCTACAGGTTCTTGTCTCAGGCATTCCACACTGCTGGTGGAATTCCTTTAGATGTCTAGCAGAAATTCATCTAACATCATTCCTGAGAAGTAGAATAGTTAGTGTATGCCCAAGTCTTGAAAAGGCCAAAAAGAAGGCCAGAAAAAGCAAGGGGCAAAGAGATTGTAAAAATCCCAACACATTAAAAGGTCAAATGAATGTTGCACTGTATGCCAGGCATTTGAAACTTGAAACAGGAACTGGGTTTTTCAAAGAACATGACTCTTGGCACCCAAGGGTTCAAACATTAATACCAAGGACCTCCTGCAGCACCTCTATCAAAACGTTGTACTGGTATTTTTTACATGGTGAGAAGACAGAGATACTGAGAAAAAGATAAACAGGAATCCAAACAAGCAAGAAGTGTCCACAAGTACATGGAAAGATGCTAGAAACCAACATCATGATGTACAGCATTTCACTTCAAGGGTTCCTGAATCAATGAAACAGAATGACACTTCGCACCCTGAGTCTGAGTTGTTCACAGCTCAGCAGCACGTGTAAACTGCACTGAGAGCGTATAAAGTTTATGAGCTAATGCAGAATACTACAACCCAGACTCCTCACAAAATCTTCAGTACTTTCACAGGTGTATCTCCATATATACTTTAAAAGGTACCTTCTGATTTGAGACACTGAAGAAGCCAATATGCCAAGAAAGCCTAGAAGTCGAGCGTTCCTTAAGAATTTGAGGGTCTGCTGATAGACACCTCGCTTCTCCCAGGAGTATCACGAAATAGCAGTTTATTCATTAGTCTTTCTCAGCACTACCTACCAAAAAGCCAATCAGTTTTGAAAAGCAACCTTAAATACTATCATTTTGATGTTACAGGGCTTCCTCATTTACACGACATTAAAAAAAAAAAAAAAAATCTACGCACCTGCTGGAAGAGTCTACATGACTGTTTTTGAGCACCACCATGAAGAGAGCCTGAAAAGACCCCACAGCTAAATGTATATATATAATCTGAGCCAAAGAAACTGGCTTTTAAGTGTCAGTAAAATAGGAGACTAGTTCAAAGAAGAGAAATAAAGAGATAGAAAGAGCACAAGAAAACCAACAAAATAAACCAGCCAACCCAGTCTCTAAACAGAGAGTCAATTAAAATCAGAATTGTTTATCCAGACTTCTGGTTTGCTCCTATGAACAGTACCTTTATTAGATTCCATCATGGAAACTGAACAAGACACTCTCGTGTTTGAATCTGCTCACAGGCACAGACCCCTTGAGCCACCCTACGAACAGCTTCAGGGGTCAGGTTTCACAGAACATGGAGTCTGCCGCAAAACAGTCTGTTGTTAAAAGTAAGCTAAGAATGAAAAACTCAGCTATCACAGTATCTCTAAAGAAATAATAATAGCCCTTCTTCCTGACAAGCTGCAGAATAGAAACTTTTCACACTTCCCTAGGAAATACTTATTTTTCCCTAGACAACAAGATCCAAAAAAAGCTATGGCTATTGCAATTTCAAAATCAGCTAAAAGATGATCTTATCCCAGTTAAGGGCAAACTGAGGTGGTCTCAATTAGGAAGACGTAGGAAAATGGGTTGGGGAAGCAAAGCTCTTTCTCTCTCTCAAGTTTCTCTTACCTCGGGAATACTTAAAGAATCTTGAAACTCCAAGGTATAAAGCCAAAGGTCAGTGAGATGCTTGCCTATAAAGGAAGTTAAAGGAGAGTTTCTGGTAAGTTCAGAAGCACAGTACCTTGCTCAGTCTCAGTCACTGAGAGCAGTGAGTTTGAACAAAAAGGATAAATTGATCCTGCAAGAGATCCAGTATGGAACTCCACATAGTGTACCAGTGCATGATAAAGAGTTATACTTCTAAACCTATTTCTTAACTTCTGACTAGGGAACATCAAGAAGAGTGAATTTATCAAAACATAGTATCCCATTAGCCTCTTAACAACACTGTCTGGATGGTATTTTTATTTAAGTGGCTATGGAAAAAACAGCAAGTTACTGTTCATCTAATACCAGAGATTCAGCACAAAAGCTAAAACTGCAAGGCTGTTAAGCATTCAAGACAGCACAACAAGAGTTGAAAATCATCTACTTATTGTAACTGGAAACAATTTATTTAGTTAACATACATTTTGGCTTCCCCCCCACCCAACCCTGTAGTATGAGTATCTTAATTAAAAGCTAGTTATATAAAAATCAACTTGTTCCATGTTTAATCTCCAGTATTGTTACCTAGAAAAAACCCCACGTTCCTTAAAGGCCAAAGTTCAAAATGGCATTTTTAATGAAGAAAGTAATCCACACTACTTAAATTTCTTGAACTGAAACTATACACGCACCAGTGTGGTCAAAACTCCAATACAGCCTAGAATAGAAGTAAAGAAAATTCTAACAGCCACATAATTTCATTCTCCTTAATATGGTTAGCAAATAAATGCTTTTTTTAAATAAATATGGGGGACACAAAAAAACCCCCACCACTCTCCTTCATTCCTATTCTGACACTCCACATGGTAAATTTAATTTAGCAGTTACCATGACTACTGGATGCAAGCCACTCCATCTTCTGGAGATATAACAGTTTTTATTGAAGTTAAAGGTGCAACTAGAAAAACTGTGTAAGAGTAAGGCGGTGGGTGTTGGTTATGGGGTGGAGGGGTTGGTTGTTGGGGGTGTTTTTTGGTTGTGATTTTTTTTTTTTAAATCCAAAACATTCAGCAGCAGCAAAACAGTTAGTTCCAATGTAATCACTGTGTGCGATTACATTGGAAGAAAGTGAAGGAAGAAAACCAGTAGCAAGCTAAAGGACTTTACTGAATTAAGTTATCAGCAAAAATTAAAAAAAATGGAGAAAGCAGATTTTACACAAAAGTCAAACAAAATCATTTTGGAAAGCATACAGACACTGAGGTCTGAAGAATGTAAAAGCTTAATTTTGAAACAGGGTGTCACTACATAAGAGCTGTGTACCTCTAATCCAGTTATCTCCATAGCGCCACAACATTGAAGTTGAACTACACAGCCACATAACCTTATTTAGCAGAAGCCACATGACTTGTTCTACCTCCAAACCCCGTTCAAGGTGAATACTGAGCCCTTTAATTATTATATTGAAATGAGCTAAGGAGTGCAGAAGAGATTCAGCACAGACCCATGAATGCAATTGATATGGAACTGCTTTGCCTTTTTTGTCTTTATTGCTCAACAGTGACTCTAAGGGACAAAGAGTGACGTACCCTTTCAAGTTCAGGAATGACTGACAGTTTACACCAAGCCCAGCAATCGCTCTTGGCGCAGCGTTGAGAGAAAGCTTCCCATGCATCATCCCCAAACAGTTCATGTTTGCTATGGAAAACACGGAAATTCTTAAAGCTTGGTCCTTTAGTCTCATGTTATCAGACAAAACCACCTGCACCACACACCAGTTTGTAACTTCACTGAAAGCAGCAATATGGAATTAGGAAACACCCCTAGATTCTCCTAAAACAGACTACAATGCATTTGATTTCCTAAATCACTTGCAAACTCAGAAAGACATTGGAACTGCTTTCAGTATTCCCTAGCATGATGCTGGTGCTTTGGGGAACCAGGAAACAACAGTGACTGGTAACAGCAGCAGTATGATCAGGAGTCTGGCTTAAGATTTAAATACAATTTTTATGCAAGATAGCAAAGAGTGGATTAGCCATTAAGGCATGCAATGTCAAGATTCAGTGCTCAGCCTAGGGAAAAGCATCTGAAAATAAGAGATGGTAAGATAAGCAAGAATTCACTTGGCTTTTTACAAGCGTCAGTTTTAATCTCTAGTGTTAGACAACCTTCAACCCAGGAAGTAATAGCTTGCAAAATCAGGGTTTTTTTTTACAGAAAGGACAGGCACGCAAGACTAAGTAAATCTTACAGCCAGGATATCCTTTATCACAGAAAAAGGTCTGACATAACAGGATTTGTACAAGAAGCAACAAAACCTCTTAGAACAGCTATACTCAACAAGATTATACTTCCTAACATATGGGTGTTTGGGGTTTTTTGATTAACTGCTAACCTGCTATTTTGTCAAGGCAAGAGCTACCAATTTGATGAAAGAATGACCACAGGGCTTGTAAAGAGCCAGAAGCTCTGAAAACAACCTGCTTTCTCTTGGAAAGCCAAGAGGATGAAAAAAAGTTACTTTTGGGTAAAGCCACTGAAGACATTTCCAGAGCTACATTTTATGCTGTCCATCAAATCCCTGGTGACAAGAAGATATTTCAGAGGAACACTGGACAAACTCATTGGGGGATCTGATTGTAATCTTTTGAGAACTAGTCTTCAGCTCTTTCAGACATTACTGACTTGACAGCTTAGAGAGCTAATAGCCCAATTCCCAAAACAGAGGGCATTCAGGAATTGGAGGACTTTATTTTTATGGCCCCCGGAAAAAAAAAGAATAACAACAATCATGTTCTTGTCACCACTCTACCATAAGATTAGTAATTCAGTATAAAGAAGATGGAAAACAAAGACGTCCCAACAATAATCTAGATAATTTACTAGGATGCTATGAGTTAGTTTTCCTCTAATCAATATACTCTGGGCAAAACAAGAGGTCTTTACAAACTCTTCAACTAAAGGAATGAATGAAGTACGGAAAGTGCTTATATAGAAGACACTTATAGATACAAAAATACAGACTCGGTTTCCAGAGGTAAGGTAAAGTACAACTTCAGTAAGTGGTCATCAGCTTATGCTGTGCTGCTAGTTGCAAAAATACAAACCTCTTATGTGTTTCCAACAGCAAAGCAGAATGCTGGCACAGTCACTTCCACAGTACATCTTCAAACGAATCAGAACAAGGGAACAGGAAATATTTGCTTGCCATCATAAATGGCTGTTTTACTTTAAGTGCACCTCAATACACAAACTATGTTAACTAATATGACTTCATCACACTGAAGCAGAAGATGCCCCAACATAAGCTGTAGATCTTAATTTCTATTACAATCATGTATTTGGGCACTGGCATCTGGTATTTTGAAAATGGTCTAGTCTTTTCATATTTGCTTTCCCCCCCGTCTTCCCTCAAAGCCAACAATAAATCTCAGGAGCTCTAGAAAGACTACAGCTTACTAGATGTGAGGAAGATGATCTAAGCATCACAGCTACAATAACAAGCAGATGTCATCACTGTACCAAAAAGATAAACAAGAACTATGCTGATGCCTTTATTTTAATTCATTGCAACAATAGAAACTCTCCCAATAGGACATTAAGAAAGAGGCAAGAAGATGTGTTTCTGGTAGAAGTTTTAAGCCTCACCTAAGTATTTCCCATAGTGCTCCAAGATTATTAACTATTGTCCTTGAAGACTGCCTGTAACTGTTCTCCAAGTCTGAGAAAGGAAGAAATACATGATGATAGCCTTTGTGTAGTCTTTTGATTCAAATCAGTAATTAAAAAAGTATTTTAGGTGTTGAAAACATATCAGCAGAAAACAACATTTCTGAAAGTAGCTTCTTCAACTATTAAACAATGAATACATCATTTCCTTAGCAAAAAGCATAAGAATTAACTACCTGTGCATAACCTGTAGACTACCATTTATGCAACAAAAGAAAAAAGTCTTTTGAGCATATATATTTAGCTTGATTAACTGCTGGAAATACAAAGACACTCTGAACTGAACTGTAAGAGTATCTACCCAGACACTGTTTTGGGCACAATGTGCTATTGTAACCAACAGCATGGAGGGAACAGGAAGAACTCAAGCATTCCTCTTAAAGATGGATGTTGCACTCTCCAGCGAAAAAGAAAAATCTCTTTGGAGTAAGTCTTTACAGTTATTAGGACCACACTGCTGCAATTTCATGTGCAACTCATGCTGTCAGGTTATACCAGCAACCATTTATGTTATGTGACAACACCAATTAATCTAGCAGTCATTTTTGAAGCAATCAGCTTGTTACATACATACAAAAATCTACTTAACTGATACTCTAGTTATGTGACTGGGTTGCACAGGTAAACTGTTCTTCTTTAAAAATAGCCACAGCAACAGTTTGAACGGTTGAGCAGCCTGTTTCCCATGATGTGCTGCCTGGAAACCCCAGTTCTTATCATTGTACAATAATAAGCACACGATTCCTGTCCTTAGAAACTTATCATTTATATATAGCTTCTCCATTAAGCTAGCAATGCAGATCTTGTATGCAAACAAAAGCTTAATAGAGATCTATAGAATATACTTATCATCAGTGGTATGTCTGTAAAACAGGAAGAAGCATGCAACAACTAAACCCTAAGACCACACTGAATTTACACCAGAAGTATTCAGACAGGTGCGTAACAGTGCAAAAGCACGTGCAATTCTGGTAAGCAAGTTCCCAGTGTGCACATTGATTTATCTTATACATACAGACATGTCTGACTAGCATTCTTTCAGCAGGGGTCTACAAGAACTTAAGATCAAATGGCACCAACACTGAAGTGCTCAGGAACTGTCTCTTTCTTGTGATGTCATAAGAGTAAGGGGGGCAGGAGGGGGGAAAGCACCCAGGCACATGAAATAAACAGAAAAGTTCCCAAACACTAACTCCTGTCTTTGAAATATTTCAATGACTAATGGCTTAAAACTTACGATTAGTTAACTGTTTAAGCTAGGAAACACTGTGTATTAACAACCTGTTCTACAGCATAAACACGCATGAGGGCTAACAGAAAGACCTATGATAGCAGTAGAAATGCACGCTGCTACAGAGCTCCGAGTTCCAGTCTCACATGCAACACCATTTTAAAGGCGGAAGCTACTCGCCAATTGCCATTTTTTCAGACTTTCATAAACGTGCAAGAAATTCCACAGTTTTCCTCTGATTACATCAACTAGGAAGATAAACTCTTTTCTAGAAAAATAAAGACAAGTTACCTAGTATTCATTTTGTGTGTCTGAAAACCTAAATAGGGATCAAGAACCAAACTAGTTGCTAGGTCATCGTTTTCACACAGTTCCTTGGCAGACATTCCAGAGGAAGGCACATAACGACTTTGACCCTCAAATCCTGAAGCACCGCTACCTGCAAATAAGAGAGCATAAATTAGATATCATTTAAAGAATGTTATAAAGCCCAGCTATGCTCAGGGACAGCCAGCCACAGGTTGGAGACAAAAAATACAGAACAATTAAGGAAGATGATAAAATATCTGAAGAAGCAGGAGCACAGTTAGTTTTTCACTCTTGCTTTTGTTCATTTATGTAGCAGCCAATGGAGAAAGTATTTTAGAATATATTTTATGGGTGTCTTTAATTAATTTTGGTTTCCTTCTCTCTTCTGCTCCCCAACTACAAGCATCTTTCCAGACTACGCAGTTCAGTCATGCCTGCCTCTAAAATTTCTGACCTACAAACGTGATGAAGCCATGACAATTTCAAACCTGATTTTCCCCAAAATCCGAATAAAGGATTTACTCTGAATTTGTATTTAGTCCTTCATCCCAGACCAACAGTGAAAATAAAAATCCATGTTCCTTAAAACCATTTCATAATGACTATTGATATACGTGACTTCATTCAAAATGGGGTTTACTTCTACATGTGCATTCACTAAAAGTCGGGCTAGTAATTCAAATTATGTTATCCACTTCCAATCACACTAGTTCTCCCTTAGTGCCAATCACATATTTTATACTTACATGGGTTCAAAATTAATTTACATCCAGTTATTCTCACTTAACTTTTAAACTGATCTGAAGAGATCTATATTCCTGAAGTGAGTTAACACATCCAACAAATACAAACATAATTAATGCTTCTGATGATAGCCAAATGCTGAATGCAGACCTCCTTCATGAATTAAGACAAGACAGAAGCCTGACTTGCAAATTGATAGATGAATCACACACAGCACTAAGCTGCATAAATATGTACATACATCTGCTTGATCTTCTCTCAACTCCATTTTTGCCCATCTTCGGATTCTCCTTTCCTGCATGCTGCAATTTGGTCTGATTCTGCGCATGGTCATTAGACGACTTGCTTCCACTTCTCCTGCCATTCACCACCATGTTCTTGGATTCTCCCAGCCACTTCATTCCCACAGACAATCTGACTCAGTTGCATTTAGTCACTTTTCAAAAGGCTTGGAGAAGTGGATGAATAATTTCAGTTCCAATTCCTACTGGAAGCAAAACATGAACATGATTAGAACTTACTGGGAAACTGTTTCCAAGACACAGATTTTAACAAAAAGAAGAAAAAAAAAGAAAAAACCCAACACGGTGGGGCAGGAAGAAAGATGGTGATCTGCATTCACATTAGGAAGAAAGAAAAGCAGTTCATTAGCACTAGTACAGGGAACTGCTGCAAATACAGATATCCACAGGTGAAGTACTGTCCTACAACTTACAACCACATCTGGAAGCAAAGATGGAATTCTAAAGCTGATAAATTGCTAAGGATAACTCAATTTTAAGAGCTGGACTATACACACATATATGCCTATGTATTTATATAGGCATACGTACACATGGATAAATACACACACAGCTATGCGACTCCAAAAATGGAGTATTTTCGAATACACACCCAATTAAGATTATATTTCCTAATAAATAAAATCTGTAACCTGTTTGGAACTCTACAGCAAAGAATGACATTATACAAACATCCTCCAAGAACTAAAGAACACAGTTAAAAAAACAACGAAAAAAAAAACCCAACCAGAAAACTGACAACATTTTTTTAATAGGGGTGGGGGAAAGATGTTAAATCTTCATTTAAAAATCAGAGTTCAAAAAACCCTCAATGATGATCTAGAGGACCCAGGCTACTATTTTTACTGTTCCATGTAACAAAAAAATGGTCACAACACATCTGGCTCAATGGGCCAGTAGTAAGTGGGGTCACAAGTAGAGCTGAAATTTTACAGTACATAAATGGCCAGCAAAGCACATGCTAGTTTTTGTCTGCAGTCTCAATTATATTATGCAATATTTATTGCATAAATAATTATAAGAAAGCTACTAATGCTTTTGTACAGTTATGTCTCACTGTATAACTTGCAGGAAAAAATCTGACACTGATTTACACAATTATTTTACAATTGCATTTATGCATTAGTAATTCATTTACTCAGTTTTAATTCATCCTCCTCCCTACTGCTTCCTCATAAAGAAATAAATTGTGCCTTTTCTTTTTACTGTTATTAAAAAAAGAGCATTAATGCTCTGCTCACAGCAGATAACAGGCATCATGTAACAGGCACTTCAATCTGGTGGAAGAAATTTGCAACAAACTAACAGATGTTTTGAAAGAGTCTTTTGTAGAAATTCTGTTTTTAATCAGTTAAGAGTAGCAAAATACTGGATTTCTGTTAGACACCTATGTGGTCCAGCTACTTAAAGCTACAGAAATATTTATGGCTAGATGATTAGTAACTAAGTTCCTTATAAAGATTCAGAAGATTGAAGTATTAAGAGAAAAACAGTAGAGACAAGTGACTTAACAGATGTATTGGCTCAAACATCTTACTAAAACTATCATCCAGAAATCTACAGGTTTTAGAGCCTTTTACAAATTGTCACAGAAGGATAGTAAGATTATCAACAAAGTGTAACAGAACCATACTGAGGAAAAGCTGGCTGAACCACTGCCTCAATATAAAGAGAAAGAATTGAGATAATTTCAGTGGACAAGGAATTTTCTTGCTGCCAGTGATAGAAGGGATTGGCTTTGACCTCAAGATTAAAAAAAAAAAAAGTTTAAATGTCTATTTTACTGGACCAGCAAGCTTTAACACAGCTCTTTAACAGAGCTGGAACTGAACAGTTTGACTACCAGAATGCAAAAGTCGCTCTGCATACTGACAAAATTCTTTAGAAAGTTACCAGATACAGCCTTCAGAAAACAAACTAGAGACTTAAAATTTGCTAGGGAAAACCCTATTCATTGCATTTAGCTATATGTAGAACCAGACATTTTTACATAATACCGCCAAAAAAAAACCAACACCTTGGAAATCTTGCAGCTAAACTTGTACTAGAAAGCACTAGGCTTTTTTTTTCTTCATAGAGCTTGCCTGATAACATATATTTAAAAAGAAAAAAAAAACCCCAACCAAAACCCCAAAAAGTTTCTTGTTAAGCATCCCACCTGAACTTCTTTCAGAAGACAGCTACCCTGTGAAGATCTGCACTGACTATCACATAAACACTTAATGACAAACTCACTCTTAAACTTCCTTCTTTCTGCTTCTCAATCAATTCATTCTACAGCTCTATATATTCTAATTAAACCCCATTCCCCATTTTTGTAACAGTGGTAATAAAGAGCATTAAAACAGAAACTACATTAAAGACTTCCACTAAATTCAGTCTTGGTTCTCTTTGTAAACCAGGACTGAACTATACTCTGTGGTGTGCTACAGTTCAAGAGCAGTACAGGTCAGTGAAGCCTACCATGAAGTCCGATTGTAGATGAATACTGGTATGCAACAACCTGAAAGAAAAACATTCAATACAGTAGTGTTTCTGACAACTAGTAGGTACAGTAGCTACACTTTCAGATGGAAAAAGGCGTACTCTGCGCTAAGAAGGAAACTGATCTTTCATAAGCCCAGTTTGGGAAGGGTGAGTACTATCTGTGCTAAGACACTTCTGCCTAACAAATACAGTAATGACAAGGAAAGGACGATAGCAAAGGTAAGAAGGAATGTGGCCACAGAAGAATCCTCAAACCATACTAAGCATTTGGAAAAATACTTGCTTTTGCTGCAAGATATATTGATGTAGATGACAACAGAAGTCCTCCCCAAGCAGAATCAAAAGTCATTTAGTGAAGCCTAGCAAACATTCTCATGAAAAATCATTGTTTATTTGAGCCTAGCAGCCTAATGAGCAAGAAAACCTTTGTCTCCATGTACTGCTGCCTTTTATTTTCTAATACCAGCCAAATGACAAACTTGAAGACTGCAAGCGTGCTTCTTCAGCCTCTATTGCTTCTCCCAATACATAAACATTGCTTTCAAGAGATGGTATCAAAAGCTAGAACCAGCAGACAGGATTCCTTTCCCAGTGAATATCCCAGCTCCTAATGTCAACAGATAACCTAAAAGAGAGCAAGAGATGTCCCACTCATTACCACCATGTGTGATCTTCAATACATCTTCAGATGTGATTTGCTCTCAGTACTTTCTACATCAGACTCATTCCCCTTTAGGCATGGAGGGGAAAAGGAAGAGATGAACACCATCTTCCTTTTCAAGAAAAAACTGGAGTGTACTTACACCTCCACATACTTAAAAATTCCTGCTAAAAGGCTCTGCCATCAAATAATCTAACACCGTGCATGGATCATTTATGACTTTGGGTTTATCTATACTGTTAAGTTTACCAACACATTTACAGCTTCCAAGGGACTTTTTTTATTTCAATGTAAATGTCCACATTGCTGTTTTAACCCTTTATTAATTATACCACTACTCTTTATAATTATACTGCCTTTTATAATTCTATTACAGTAGTTTTACAGGCACATTTCCTCAAATGTCAAAATATAGCTCAATCACATTTGGCACCTCTCATTGAGGAATTTAGCATTTCATTGCAACGGTACTCTCAAAAATGAAAACTCAAGTTTCTTTTACCTAGTTCTAAATTTATTAAACCTATTAACACGCTTTCTGAGCATTATTTGCATTTCAGTAACGTTCAGAAGCACCAATCAAAAACTGACAAACACAATTAATGCTGTCATCGCGTAAGATACTCACAAAGCCAGATTTATCCAGAAGTGTTTACCAGACTGATTAAACAGTACCATTCAGATTTATATCATATACGAAAAGCCTTAGTCCTTTTATACTGGAAAGTGCAGTAAATCCCTATGAATTTGAGTAAAGAAATTCTATGGCTGTTAAAATGGATCTCAAAAGCTGTCTGCCTCCCAGGTGTTGGGCTCTCATCTGTGAAATCTATCAATTAAGAAAAGTCTTGTTGTGAGGGGGTAAAAAAGCTGCACAAAAAGCAAATCAATAAAATCCTAAACCATACAAACACATACATCAGTAACCATAAGAAATTCAAGTACCATTTATTTTAGTCTTCCGTAACACAGTTTTTGCATATAAATATTTATTACTTAAAGGACAGGGACAGCTTCTAAACAGAGGCAGTGGATTTTGTTCATCCTTCTCCAGGACACAGGCAAAGACACTAGGATCAGGAGGTTTCCTAACGGGCAGGTTCATCCTCCCCTTTCCCATGGTCTCCAGTACACAGGCAGTCAAAGGACCTCCTTCTAAAAAAAAAAAATAAAATCAAGGAACCATATTTTAAGAACACAAACATCTAAACCAGTTTGGGGGGGAGGGAGTGTTGTTGGTTTTGGTTTTGTTTTTTAGATTAATTATAGCTGCAAAAAGTCTTCCCCAACAAGGCAGTGGCCTAACGCAAATATAGGTCACAAAAAACAAAAGACCCAATGACCACAGCCTCAGCTTTTCTGGACAAATCATTGGCATCAAAAGAAAAGATATATGTTTCATTACTGATAGCTCTAAAAAAAAGCAATAGACCTTTGAGTTTGGGAAGCAGAGCAAAACTATGCAACCAGTTTTTCTATAGGATCACCAGGCTGTGGACAATTTCACTACAGCCACCCCATCTGGGTAACAAAAAAAACCCAAAAACAAAAACCAAAAAACCCACTCCTAAAAAGCGTTCAAGCTTCTAAGAATACGAAAGACTGAGCAAAATCAAAGCTAAATGAAAACTTGCACTGCTTTAAGGAGTTATTCAAAACAGCCTCAAATCTTATTTCGGTTACTGGTTTTGACAGCTCAGACAAGTACCATTAAGCCAGAGAGGAAAGGGAGGCACAGAATGCTTCTGGCTCACAAAGGGTGTGAAGCCAATGCACAGTGTCACTTTAAACAGGAACCTAATGTTATATGTTACACTACAAGTTATTACTGATGACACTAAAACACAGCAAGACCAGGCATGGAACAGAGGTCTTTGCAACCACAGAGGGTGACAAAAAAAGAAGATATTTGGGAGTTTACTTTCCCATAAACTCTGTAGTCAAAGTTCTGTCTTAAAGAAAGGTCAGGTGGTCCCACTGGACTTCAAAAATTCTGGAGTTTAGGCTGCAATTCCTCAACAGGATAAAAGTTACCTAGGAAGGGCTACTTCAGTCCCACCCCTGCAGATGCTTTTTTTTAGCCACCTGATTTCACATTCATTTTTTACTTTCTTTGCCCCTGGGATGAACTGGTTCAGTAAACTAAACCACCAGAAAAAAAAAGAAAAGAAAAAAATTTGGGTTTTGAGCGTTTCTTTTCAGCTAGTTAGTTCCAAGAATAAGCTCAGTGCAGAATTGGACATGGATTAACAGCAGCATGTGGGATGCTGTAAGACTCTGTCAAAACTGACTCAGGTCAGTCAAACTGTTGCAGAACTGCAGCCCCAGGATAAAGGTTTGTGAGAGCACACATGGATCCAAAACTGACCCAAACCCAGGCATCAATCCCCCCACCAATAGCTCAGTCTGTACACTTCCACTTTCTCTTGTGTCAGTTCTTTTGCAGCCATGTGATTTTTGTGTGTCAATTTGAGTACTAATTGAAGTACAATGCAGGCACAGAAGCAACAGCGTACCAGTACAAATGAGTGGCAGAGAGGGAATGCACATACAGAAGTGCTTCAGCAGCTCCTGCCCCTTCTCCTCTTCCCCCCCACCCCCCACTTCCTCCACTAGGTGCCCTCTCAGGGTGAAGGTGAATAACTGGCTGACCAAAGCACCCTAAAGGCTGCATGATCCCCCCAACTCACTGCAGCAACTCCAGTGTTCAGCAGAATTTCACAAAGACAATCCAAAAGCTCACTGCTCCCGAGAGAGGAAGAACCTCCTTCCTCCCCCTTGCCAATTCACACAAACATTTCCACCATTTCTGGAGCTCAGTGGACCTCTCCCTAACTCAATTTAACCTCGTTAACCCAACAGGGGGGAGAGCAGGCAATTTTCTGTTGGTTTAATGTGCTGAGCAGGTTTAACAAAGGATCCAATGGACACTAGAGCAACAGAGGATGCAGTATTGGAGGAGCAGCAGCGGGACCACTGAAAGGGGAAGGAAAAGTGTAAGCTGTTGTAACAGTTTAGCGATGCAATTTACACAGGTTCAGTTGAACCTAGCAGTTCAGAGCAGTCCCATCATGGCTGGCACAAACAGCACTACAGTTCAATGAAGACTTCAAACGAGCATAATACCAAAAGCAGCCCTGCTGCCCCCTCGTCTGCTTGTGCCCACTTCCATGCCATCCTCCCTCTGTGCCAGCAAGACAACTGCAGAGCCATGCGGTGACCGAATCAGGGGAGTCAGCAGAAAAGTCTGAACCTTGCTGGCTTGAACCATGGTACAAGAGGATGTTACGGGAGGGTGGGGGAACAAGGTCAGGAGCACTTAAGCTGGGACTGCTCCCAAATGCTTTGCATTCTCAAACCACAGCTCTGGATTCACTGTTTAGCGGAGACGTATCATACCTTACACTTACTATGTTAACTTGGGCAACTGTCTGTTGCATTAAAGCACAATGCTGTTTGAAGCGAAAAGAATACTGGGAATTGTAGTCCTGCCACAGGATAGCGCTAACAGGGCAAAACAAGTATTCAAGAGCCCTGTTCAGTCCTGTTACTGAGTATACAAGGATACATCATCCCACTTATTCATTTAATATGCAATGCACTAAGTAATTACTTTACATAAGTCTTATTTTCCAGTTTGTGAACTCAAATAGGTATAAAGCAGAGAAGTTTGTATGTGTCTATCTGGTTCTAATAACAAAATAGCATGATAAACAAACAAACAAATCCCATTTTTCAATCAAGTAAGTCTTGATTTCCCCACACGGTGTTACTTGCAAGGAAGAAGGCTTAAAGATTTCAAGACAAAAGTTCATTTTCAATGAAAACAGAAGAGGATGCATCCATAGCTATAGCGACCAGATTATGGAAACAGAGCACGACTCTGTGTGAACTCATTCCATAATACATTTTAACCTCACTGATTAAAACCTCCCACTATATATGTAAAGTTATACTATTAAATGCTCTGATCAGATTGCCATCTGTGTTGCCCTGCACTGAATTCAACCCACCAGAAAACTGCACCAAGTTATATACTTAAGATTCTCATACTGCCTGTGATACAACTCAACAAAACACCACGTACTCTCTCTCTCACCCCCCACCTTTTCTTTTTCAGAGAATAACATGTTGAAGATAATTTGATTTTAGAGTTTCAGATACAGATCCTGGACAAAGATGTGCTTTACCCCTTCCTTAAAAGCATATATTCCCCAATGAAAAATCACAAAAAAACCCCAAGATATCAGGCGTTTCGATCTAACTGCAGCAAGCTCTGAGCCCGGAATGGTCACTCAAAACAGACCTTAATAAAAACCAAGCAGTTAAAAAAACCACGGGTTAAAACTCCTATTGCGGCTCATACAGAGGAAAGCCATGCCGTCGGGACCACTAACCATTTAACACCAGAAGTGCCACAAACTGCCAAGTAACTAACAGATTCCTCCCCAAGTTCCCCCCACGCCTCCCTAGGCTGAAACTACTCGCACAAAATCCAGCGACGAACGAAGGGGGAAGCGGCCGGCGGAAGGGGATCGGGGCCGGCCGCGCCAGGCGGTGGCGCCGCCTCCCCAGACCCGTGCTGCCCCCTAGGGCTCGCCTCCCGCCGGCGCCGCCATCAAACCCCGGCCCCGCCGCGGCCCCCCACCTCCCCCGGCCCCCAGGTGCGACAGGGAAGCCGCATCGCCTGCAGACGCCCCTCTCTCCGAGAGGCCGCAGGTTCCCCCCTTCAACCGCCCTGGAACGCGAGGTCCGTCTGTCAGCGCCGCCGAAAGCCGCCCTCGCCCTGCCCGAGGTGCCGGGGGACGCCGGCGGCCCCGCACGCTGTCCCCTCGGCCGGCCCGCGGCGGGGGGCAGCCCCCGGGCCGCGGGACAGGACACCGGGCACGGTTCCTCACGCTCCCTCCCTCCCTCCCGCGCCGCGCTCCCCACGCGCTGCCCGCCCCACGGAGCACCCCCCCTCCAGTTCTGTCGTCCCCCCCCTCCCCCCCCCCAGCTGAGGGGCACAGCCCCCCTCACAGCCCCAGGCGCCCCCGCCTCACCGCCTGCTGACAGGCTGCCCCTGGCGCCTCCCACGCGCGGGGGCACCCTGCTCACAGGGCCCACGGGAGTCGCGACCCCCCCACAAAGAAAGACACACACACTCACTCACCTCCCGGCTGCCCTCCGCGCTGGGTCCCTCGCCGCCGCCGGCGCTGCCCCAGCCGCCACTGGGGGGAAATGAATCATCAAAGGGAAGGGAGCGAGGGGAAAAAAGGGGAGGAAGGTGGGGGGGGGGAAGCGAAGACTGAGCGAGGGAGGGGGGAAGGGGGAGGAAAACTAAGGAGGGGGAAAAAAAGCAGCGATAGTGATAAAAAATAATTCCGAGTGGGGGGAGGAAAAAAAAATGGCGGATTAAAATCCAAGATGGCGGCGCCGAGGGCCGAGCGGTGCAGGGGGGAGGGGACGGGGGGAGCTGCCTAGAGATCCCTCCGCCGAGCTCTGCGAGAAAGAGTCCACCGGCTCCCTCGCAGAGACCCCGCGGGGCGGCGGCGAGGACCGGCCACCGTCGCCGCCGCCGCTTCCTCCTCCTTTTCCTTCTCTGCGGGGAGCCCTCTTTCCGCCGGCCTGTCGAGCCAGGCGGGCCGCTGCGCCGGCCACCGCGCTCCGAAGTTTCTTCTTCTTTCTCCCAGCGAAACCCGCGACCTCCTCGCCCCGTCCGGGGAGACGCCGCCTGCGCTCCCAGCGGCGGAGGGACACCGCGGCCAGGCACTGCCTTACGCCCGCCGCTGCGGAAGGATACACCGCTCGCAGTAAATACAGCCCGCCTCCCTTCCCCCCCCCCCCCCCCCCCCCCCCCGCAACCTGCGCCGCTCCCTGCCTCCTCCCCCAGCTGTCGCTTCACACCGGTCGGTGCAGAGGCAGGCCGCCAGCCCGCGAGCCTCCGCACTTCGCCCGCGGAGGAGGGACAGCGCGGGCCACAACTCCCATGACCTGCCAGCGCAGCGCGGCCCGGCGCCGCGGCGGAAGGATTTCGCTGAGAGAAAACAAGGCTCGGGCCACCCGCGGCTCGGGCCGTCCGACCGTGTGTGCGGAAGAAGTCCCGGTCGGCTCACGCGGTGGAGGGATCCCTCCGCCCGGAGCTGCCCTTTAAATGTGAGGGACTCCCCGCCGCGGAGGTGAGCGGCGGGAGGCTGTCTTTATTTCCTCGGCGGAGGATTTATGTGCCCCTTCCGCCTTGGTGTCTGTGAGGCGACAGTTCGCCCTGCCCCGCCTGAGGGAGCGGGAACCGCAAGTTGAGCCTCTCGGGGAGCTCCCGTGCTCCGGCACCTGCTCCCCCTGCCGCTGCCTGACAGAGGCATTTAAAAATGGCCCCCGCGGCCTGGAGGGACTGGGACGGCACCTCCTTCCCCGGGCCGCCGAGCGGGGCAGCCCCGGAGGGGGGGAGCAGGGCCGCGCTGTTCCCCTCCCCAGCCACGTCCCCCCACGCGTGTTCGTGGCTGGGCGTGGGTGCGAGCGCCCCCCTAGAGGAGGGTGCTGTTCAGGCAGCAGCTCCGTGGGCCACCCGCCTCAGTACAGCCCCCTTGAAACAAAAGGTGGCTTCGCTGCTGTTGGACCTGATTGAGATTGCAAGACGGGGAGTGGTGAACGTGATACTGCCCATGAGCAGAAACAGCCTGAATTAAATGCACTTGTGGAAAAAACCCTTGCTAATGCAATAACTGCTGAACGTTTCTACATTTGCAGGAGTTGGAAAACTCGAAAGCAAACGTTTTTCTGCTCAAAGTTCAGAAGTTTTATTATGTACTTAATATTTTGTGTTGTCCTTTATGTTTCTTGTCATATGATGTGCTGATTACAGTATGGACTGTTCTCAAACACAAGTTTTGTTTTTATAAGTTTACTAGAAGCTTTTAGATTACTTGCATTCATTTTAAGGTAACCATAAATGTTTCTGGAAGAGGAAAAGATTTGCCATGGTTTGCCATGTAACATCTTTCCTCTCGACAGCTACTCACCAGGAATACCAAATCCTCAGTTTTATTCGTAGTAGGATGCTAAAGCTTTTTAATAAAATATAATTTTGCATGGAACTGGGTTTAATATTGCTTTAATTATACAAGTGAAACAATATCTGGATATGGCATGTGTCCCAACAAACCAAATTGCTAGCTACATTGATTTTACTATAATTTGATAACAAGAAATTGCCTCTGAAGCTGAGTTTTTGCATGCCCCGTTGCTAAACCAGATTAACACAGACTTTTACAGTTAAATTATAAACCTCTGAAAGATTTACTTCAAACCAGAATGGACTATTAATAGCTTTACAAGCAGTGACTCTGTGATAATATTAGTAACAACATTTGTATATTGTTTTATAGATGCACCAGGTTGCTCTGTATATTTATGGGAATGGCTACAGTCATCTTAGAAGTTTAGATATTGCTAGACTGGAAGATGCTGGTATCAGTCCTAACAGCAACAAGACTTTTCCACAGGTCCAACAATGGGTGGTGAGTCCTTGATGTGGGTGAAGCACCACACACAAAAACCCCCTGTTTACATCCCCACCATAGACTCCAGCAGGTGATCTGGTGACAAAGCCCTGGCTACATCTGAAAGGATGTTGTTTTTTTTTCAGAATACATTCATCTAAAACTTATTTCCTCTGCTATTCTGGTAACAATTATAAAAGTTAAAGAAAAAAATAAGCGGTTTCCAGTTTGATTACAGTTGGGTTTGTTATTTCTTTTACGTTATAGCATTTTCCCATTGTAGGTCTTTCATTCAATAAAACAAAATACTGTCTTTGAAAATAAGAAAGTTGGGTGGACAAACCATGGTCAAATCATGATAGGATGCTTCAGGAATAAATTTACTACATTAAACAATTTTGAGTGCCCATGTTTTTCTGGAAACCAGCAGATACATAGTGACTTGCTCCAACTAAATGTAATTTCAGAAATTTATTATATTTTGTATTGTGAATGACCCATAGATAGTTTCAACATCGGTTTCACTTCCTAAATTAATACTACCATATCAGGCTTAACCCTCACCAGAACATGAAAGGTCTCAGATAATAAACTTTTATTGTTTTTTAATTAGCTATCAAAGGATGGCGATGATGGCATTATTTTTTAAAGGCCTAAAAATTTCATTCAGTCACGTGTTACTCAATATATCTATAGTGATTTTGTGACTTCTGCTGGAGAATTTTTTTTCTGATACCATAAGACCGAAAGATTTTGAGCATACGCCAGGCAATGGATGAGTTTATTTCAGTATGCATTGGCAAGAATCAGTAGTCTTTAATTCCCAAAGTAGTATTCCTAAATTGTGACAGTTATAAAAATTTGCTTTTTGCTGATTTTGTAGATGTTCCCACTTTGCAAATAGTAGCTTTTACATTTCCAGTATCCCATATATGCTATGACAGTACAATCCTAATATCGCAAACATTTTTGGTCATCCAGTTTTCACTGAAAAATTGTAGTTATTAAAATATTTATGTGATGAGTGGTTTTGTAAAAACCATGTCTTTTAAGAAGCAAACCTTGAGCTTTAGATGAGCTATGTGTAGAAGCTGCTGCTGCGTTGCAGTCTCTGGGGCCTCGTATCGGTCCAGACTTCTGCCCACAGCTGCAGGGTCAGAATCCAGCTCTCGGCCCTAAGCTTCCCTATTCAAAACCACCCCTGCAACATACCTTTCCAGTGATATGAAGCCAAATCCAGCTTAAGCTGAAAAAGATACAACTATAGCTGAGCAAATGATGTTTTGTCCCTGTATGCCTGTACGTCCATTCTTACTTTATTTGCAAATCTGACTTAAATACTGTGGCAATGGGTAATTTGGAGGACTACAAACATATAACCACAATTGAAAAGTCCATCACCCACTTGACAGTTTTACTCAGGCGTGCAGGCATTTGGGGGTTTTTTGCTTACTTTTATTCTGCAGTACTTTTACATAGACCCAGTGTAAGCATTTCTGGAACAGACATCTGGGAGTGTTTATGTGCCAATAACAAAGCCGAGTTGTCATATATGTTCTGGCTCTTTAGCAGGCCTGCCAGGCTATAAGGCACCTTCGTGCCATGAAAGTTTTAAAGCACACCATGTCTTGTGCTATAACTCATATATAACTTGTGTTGGAATTTTAAACTGGAAATACTGTGCCCAAATCCCTACCATCAGTTCTGCCAATTTTAAGAGCCCAGCAATATCATCCAGTGAAGTAGAAGCATGAGGAAACAGAAAGAAATACAAGGAAGGAGCCGAAGTAAATCATCGGGTGTAATGAGCTTGATCTTTCATTTATGGTAATGTTTTATCTTCTGTTTACAGCAAGCAGATGCTCTCTAGCTATTATTTTTACTATTGGGAAGAAATTATGTTGTGCAAAGGGGTAACACGTTTCACATTGCAAATGACACTTTTCTATTGGCATGGGCACACAGAGAATTTGTTTCCTTTGTATGCTGAGCGAGTAAATATTTTCCTGTGACATCTCTGAGAGGATCAGTCCCTTCCATCTGTGCAGGAGCGTGGCCTTAAGCACTAGCCACGGTGCCTCACTAAACTTGCTGTGAGGCGTACTGTTGCAATCAATGTGTAATCACCTCTGGCTGATGTCACAAGTCAGTTTTCACTGATGATTACAAACCCAAAGTTGAACATGGCAAATGAATGTACATAGGAATAAAATTAAAGATGTTTTCTATCAAAATCTTATTAATTTATCAAAAATGTACATATTCTTAGTAACAGATGGTCAATAATAGATGATAGATGGCCTCCTCTATGTAAATTAATGGCTGTGATTCACTTGAGGGGATCTGCTGATGTCATAAGCTGCCAGAGTGCAGCTTGAGTGATTTATTAACAGCTGCAGAAATCCTAGAGTGAATTACATCCCTGTATTCACTTAAGGTCTGCAGGTTGTTATTTATAAAATACGGAGGTTTGTATTTCTTCATTATTATAGGGATCTTTTCTGTGACACTAATAAAGGGGCACAATGCAGAAGTGATGAGTATAAAAGCTCAGCTTCCTGCCTGCAGTAAAGGCAGATTTTCTCCACTAATGCATATCAACAGCAACCCTTTCCTTTATTTTTAAAATAAGCTAATCAATATCTACAGAGGTTTACATGAGTCCTGGGTTGTTTTTTTTTCCCCCCACCATCAAATACAAATAATGTCAGCACCTTCTGATCCAGGAACTTCTGTCACTTGATGTTGTAGTCACTGCCTCTGTGTACGTTAGGCTATGTCCAAAACAAAAAGTTAGAAGAGGGCTGGGTGCTAAACAGGAGTAAGTGCTATCTCTAATAATCACTGGATTTTTCTGTTTAGGCAACAGATCCAGAAGGCTAGAAAAGGCACCTGGAAACCAAAATTCTTTGTGTACAGGGAAGAGGCTGTCCCATCTCCTAACACTATCCCTGTTCAGGGACAAAACCCTTCCTTTCCTCTGTAAAATTCCTGCATGGTGAAAGGGAAAATTTTCTCAGTATGGATCCCAGGTTTATCACACCCTTCCAACATGTAAGCATATGCAAGCAAATGAAATAATATTAATTTCCATTCCTTTTTCCCCCTCCCCAAAAAATAGGAGGTGATTAGGATGATATTAAATCCTGTTTCTCAAACAAGGGATACATTTCCAAAAAGTAATGCAAGTTGTAGAGGGAGAGGAAAAGGGAGATGAAAATAAATGATGAAAAGTTGCATGGCAGGAAGGAACAGTCAGAATTCATTTGCAAATAACTCTGCATATTATTTTTGCTAAAGATGCAGAATTTCTCGACAGAACTCACAGCAAGTGTTTGGATGCCTGCTAGATTCCAGTGAAAACCCTTCCAGCATTCTCTCTTCTCCAAGATTAGTTTTGTTTGTTGATAGTTAGATTTTACCAGTCCTTGGGAGAGTACTGCAGTTATTGTCCTCAGCAAGGAATACTGCTCTGGTACCAAACAAGTACTGCTTTACTCCTGCTTTCCTTCACCAACATCTGTCTGTCTGAGTGACCTGTCTCTATGTAAGAGGTATGAATAGAAGGAAGGCGATATTTGTACAGAAAATAAAGGTTAGAATTTGAAGAAAAACAGCCTCCAGAAATTGTTCACTGCCTTGAGGCAAAGCCCTTTGAAGTCATTATGAGTTTACTAATTTCAGTAAGCCTGTTATTGCTCTTACAGTGTCATGGACAAAGCCCAATCACACCAGGATCCCACTATGTTAGATATTACACAAATGCACAGAAAGGTATCAAGAAACAGGAAAAAAATAGCCATTTTTTTCCTTCTTTCTTTTCTGCTTTCTGGAATGAAATGCTGTCCTTTGGATGCTTTTAAAATTTCTTACGGATTCGTAGCATATATCCAAAAGCTTGACTCTCCTTGCTTACCTTTAACTGTGTAGGAACTATACATAGAGCAGATGACCAGCTGGACCATAGTCTGTCCATGATTTGCAACTTCCAGGTCAGTTCTGAAACAGGCTCCTTCATTTCCTCTCAAATTGTATCTGAACCTATTTCACTCCTTTTCAAACTGAAGTTATGGTTGGTTGGGGTTTTTTTGCTTGTTTCTACATGTCTACTTGCTTACTTCAGACCCAGTTTATATGAAGGATGCTGTGCAAAAAAATTGAGAGCTTGGCAAGTATCACCCTGAAGTTGTATTGATCTCTCTCATTTTCATGCTTTGGAAGGAGGAGTTGTTACTGTCTTCCAAAACTCCATTGTCATTCAGAGATTCGTTATATTGGCAGGGATTTTTCATTTTCTTTTGTCATACCAACAAGGAAGGCTACTAGTTCTGTACGAGTGCTATGCTTCAACACCTCTCACTTGTCTCCCTTTTATAGCCAGGCTTTTCCTCCCTGTACAGACTGTCAAATCAGTGCAAGACTGTGGGGTCCCAAGGAGTTATGATGTACAGTATTTCTCCCTGTTACTGCATTATTTCTGCAATTTCTGAGACCATTTGCTCCATAAACAAGTGAGCTGCCTAATGCTCTCTGTCCCCCAATTCTTCTAAATGGCAAAATAGAGGTAGTTGTTACAGCTGATCTAATCCTGAATGGCTACCGAAAGAAACAATGTACTATTTATTATCTATAGATCCATGGTAAATAGCAGTGGACCAGGTTCTGCTATGCAGTCTCTTTGGGTTGCCTAGACTGCACCTGTTATAAGGGAGGAAGGAATTTCATTCATCCACTACAGATTTCTAAATCCAAAGTGATGGTATTTGCAGTTCTGTCACCAGAGTCTCCAGCTGTGTGAACAGCAATGGGATGCTTTGTTTCAAGTGGTAGAACAAAAACAAACACATTTTTTCACCTTGCAAGCTTTGTTACTGTAAAAGTTTTTGTTTTTTTTTTTAAAAGTACAGGATCATGGAAAATTTCTGATGGGTACTGATCTTATTCCAATAGAGCATGCTGATCGAGGCATTATTTGTCCATCTATATTACCTGTATTAATTATCTCACACCTGGAAAAAATGGTGTCTGTTTCTAAAATGATCCAAAGGAGAGAAAAAGGGCAAAAAAGGACCCAAAAATGTGTTTGTTTCATATTTTTGTTTGCAGATTTTCATGCACTGACACTGTTCTGCTCATTATCTGATTATAGAACCTAATAGTAATTTCTTCTCATCACTGCTTTTGGTTATATTGGAGAGATATGTGGGTATTAATTTTTCTCCTTCTCCTACCAGAGTCTGGCAGGCCTTCAGTTTTCTCCTGATGGAGGGTGGTTCTCAGGTGGATTTTTTTTTTTTAATTCATGGGATGCTCACTCCTTTTATGCTCCATCAGTACTAAAGAGTTACCTCACAGTGAGCATTGGATTGACATGCGAATCATGTATCCCTTCTGACATAAACCACACAGGCACTTTGCCAAGAGTAAATCCCATGAGAAGGGCATTAAATCAAGCACGATGTTCTGTTTCCCCTGTGGATACCTCAAGCTCCAGCTATCGTTTCCAGAGAGGCTGTTTTACTCAGCAATGGTGCAGTGAGGAGAATAATTTGTGTGCTTGTAATTTTAACTTCATGTCCCATGGCTGGCATAAGAATTTTTCCTCCCCTGGAAAAAAAAAAATTAAAAAATAGAAAAATGGAGCATTTCTGACAAGTGACAAAAAATAAGTTGAGTGCATCTCTGCAGCATTCCCATCAAGCAAAATGGAGTTTACTGTGTTCATGACTTGCTCAGAAAGAGAAAAGGTTGTCTTCCACCACGTGATTACGCATTTTGGAAGCATGCAAGAGGTTAAGTTAGGGGAGGGGAGGGAAGGATGAAGAATTAAACAAATTCTGTCCTTGTCTGCTTCATTTATCTGTTTTTGGGAAGAATAAAAAGTATGAGCTGAAGTAAGTTCATGAAGGACTAGGTGATATATCAACACCTGCAACAAAGGAAAATGGCTCGGGATTTAATATGTGCAACTATCGAGCATCTTTTTTTCTTGCATCTCTGTTACAATGGAGGCTAGCATCTTACGGGGGTAGCTTTGAGACCAGGTTGGACAGAAGCCAGAAAAAATACTCTTTAACAGCCAGCCAATTTTTATTAGGCATTTGGATACAGTACCAGCTATCATTTATGTGGGCAAAACCCACTTCGGTTTTATTTGAGGTTGAAAGACATACACCAACCTTGGTGTTTCTCTGGTGATACAACCCTACGGGTGCAAAGTATCTGCTTTGCTGTACCACCTTTACAATTCTGCAGATGGGAGTGTCACACCATTTTACAGGACATGGGCCATAAAAGAGTACTTTCTCAGCCTCAGGAGAGGTTCATGAAGGTCCAAGGCAAATTCACTCCATAGACATGGAATTTTCTGGGACTTTCCCTTTGGTTTTCCCAATCACTAGCCATTTAAGGTGCCAAGCTTAGGCTGATTGAGAGAGGTTGTTGCTCTGCTCTTTTTGTAATTAGAGATCGCTGTAAAATGTCACAAAGTAGGCACTGTGTCTCTAGCTGCTTTTGAAGATTTTGGTCATAATGCCCAGTTGGGTATTTTGTTTGTGCAATGGTGGGTTCTGCTAGAGTCTCTAGGATAGATAGTGAGTTACTTTGGTTACTCAGAGTGGAAAGAAAAATAGATCATTTGTCTGTGCTTACTTTTGAGGCTTTCACTCAGTGCGCCTGTGATAAGAATGTATATCTCAGTGCAATGGAATTACAGCTTTGATAACATCCCTTCCTTAAATATGATGAAAGTCTTGCTGGACTCCAAAGAGCAATGCAGTAAATCTGCCTCAGTTATTATTACTTCAGGAGCTGTCATAATTGACCTGCTTCCTTGTGACTGTAAAACACATTGAAATATGTCACTGGAAATGGCCTTTCACTATCCTTTCAGCTCTGTCTAGAACTGAAGTTTGGAAAAAACATCTGGCTACTGTCATGGATGTATATGGAGGTGGCTTGATGTCTCTGTTTAAGCTTTGGAAAGACTGTTATTCATTGAGGCTGAATGGAAGGCAAGAGATGGAAATTTTAGCTGTATGCATTTTTTCATACAGGCAAGTGAGAAATTACCAACACATCTGGACTGGGCTTTGCCTTGGCAACAAGGGTTTTTTGGCTTGAAAGGGGTTTTTTTGCTCCTTTATGGGCTCCATCCTGATGACTTTGGCCTTTGTGTGAAACTGCAAAATGGCAGATGTAAGAGGCAGGATTGCAAGCTCTGAACTTGGTGAGCGGGGCTAATACTTTCAATGACAGAAGGATGGGATCAGACAAACTCAAAAAATGGGGATATAATGTGTTCTAGGTGTGCCTGCCTATTCTTCTGACTTTGTTTTTCTGCAGAAGACACCTTCCTCTTGGTTAATCTCAAAAGCTGTCTGTTTGCTTTTCCACTTACTTGTAACACTTTGCTAGCAGTTTACAGAGGAAGCATTATGAAAACACAAAATCCTTTTGCGGAAAATGGTGCCATTAGAGGTTAGGGAAGGACTTGGATCACAGATTCCTCAATGTGGTTCTAGTTTTGCATGTGAAACATTTCACTAATCTGCTGTCTCCCACTGTTAGTTCATTGTCTTTCTAATCCTCTTTTTTATACCTATCAGTAAGTTAACGAAATCTACCCCAAAGGTTTGCTATGTGACTTAAGAGTGTTTAACAAGTGCATTGCAATGAAGTAAAAGGTCCTCCTGAAATTCAGCCTTTCATGTTCTCCTCCTCTCCCACTATTTAGAGGAAGAATGAACTTGCATCCAGCTTTCTAGCTGAGCTGGGAAAAAAGTTCTGTAGTAGAAGACAGAAATTGTCATTCTTGTTCAGACCATCTAGAAGGAAAAGTATCAAAGCTACAGTCTGGAGACTATTGCTCCTCAATTGCAAATGCAGATTATACCCATATGTTATTTGATTTGCTGTGACTTTCTGACATTCCTTCTCAGTCAGCTGACAGAAGTAACCATGGTGGTTGCAGTGCAGATGATAGGTCTTGCGAGATGAAGGCTGATTTGGCAATTTCATCTTTGTTGAAGTCTCTGTGGATTTTGAAGACCTGGATCAGGTTTATAGGAGGGTATAGTTTTACGAGCAGGAGAAAGGAGGCCCCAGTGTGCAGATACTGCGTTAATGAAGTGTTGACAAAGAAGCAGCCTGTGCTCCAAGACTGAGGGCAGGTCTGGCTCACATGATTCAGGGCTCTGAGTCTGTAGCTGAAGGCCAGCCACTTAAATGCCAACCCATTTACTTCTTTGAAGAACTCCAAGATGCCTCTGAGGGGAGGTGGAGAGGAACAGAGAAACTTCTTCAGTGATGCACCAAGATAAAGAAAGAGTTTCCATGTTCAGGGTTAGTGAGAACATGGATGGAGTGATCAGAGTAGATGCTTGCACACGTCTACATACAGGAAGCAAATGAATCTTGCTTCTCCTTTCTATGCTTTGCTGTCCTTCCTCATTCCTATTACCTGAATGCAAGAGAACATCTGACGGTAGGGGAAACTTTCCTTGAAACTTCTGAATACTGATGGGAAGCCCTTTTTTCTTTTAAGGAGATCCTGGCTTTTCTAGTCAGTGGCTTTTCACATGAAGAGGAACTTTGTAGTTCTTCTGCTTTCAGCAGTGCATTGTACCATCCTGTCAGAAAGCTGCTTCTTCAACAGATGTCTGCCAATGTGAAAGGTCCTATCGGCCTGACCAGCCACGAGCAGAGTGATTGTTCTCTCTCAGGGAGTCAGATCCCAGTTTATCAATGCAGCCTTCTTCACATCCCAGTGACCCTGGAAAAATTAACTACTTGCTGGCTGCCAGGCAGCCAATAAATGTTTAGTCCCAAGAAAAGGCTACTAGGTTCAAATCTGTAGGTGACATGGCAGGGGAGTTGGCAGGGAAGAGCCACCTAGGTGGCTGCAGGATGTACATAGCTTGTGATTTTTTAGGGGAAGTTGAAGGCCCTGGTTTCACTGAGGACCTTGAGAGTAACAGCAATGCCTTATTAAATGTCTAATTAGGCTGATAGACTCTGCCTTATGTATCCACAACAGAATTCCAGTCTCAAGATTGGGCATTAAGGACTGCTTTGTGTTCCTGTGCATAAAGGGCACTGTGTGTAAGCCCCAGCTGCCAAAGATGTTGCTGCATGTGCAGCGTTGTGCTGAATGCAGAGGGATTAGTGTACCTTGACAGCAAACCATGAAGGTTTTCCTCAGCTGCCTCAAGAAATACAGTGAGTTTATTCTTCGCTTTGAAACAGCTTCTGTGCTGAAACTGGGAAGCACAGAAGAATAATCATCCTTTTTCCAGTCCAGCTTTGCTTTTGGTAGTGTGTTCGTCTCCACAAGAAAGCAGAAGAGCTGGTATGTAAGAGCAACCCCTTTAAAGGCCTGCACGACTGAAACCAGAACTTGTTCTTTATTATAGCTCCCTGATAGGCCTGGGCCTTCTTTCTATTATGGTCAAATAATATGAATCTGCTTTATTTTTTTCATAGTAACACCTAATATCTGATATAGGTATGCTCTTGGCTTCTGCCATCCTCTTCTGTCCAGAAAGTATAGATACACAGAACAGATCAATGATTTCAGTTAAAATATAGATGCTTAAAAAAAAAAAAAAAAGGTTAAAACTTGTTTAAAGTGATGTTTGGGTTGCAAATGAAGCTTAATGCCAAACTCCAAAATTCTAGCTCACAAGATCCTATCCTGCATCAGCTCCTCTGTGAGGCTACAGTCTGTATATGGTCCCCAGTCTGCCAGGGGGGACCATGCATCCCATGATAACCGCTAACCTGTTCTCTAGGCTTTTTTCCTTTTCATCCAGTATCCATTAGGTGTAGCAGGCAGGGCTAGAAGGACAGGGTTGGCCAGTCTCATGCATCCTTGCCCCAAAGAGGCCACTTCACACTGATGCCCTCTCCTTCCAGTCATTGTCTTGTCAGAGCTGCTCTGACCATCTGGTGCTCCTCAGGTTGGGTGATACTCGTAAGGCTGTTGCATCTTTGAACTGTGGATTTCAGGTGATACCTTCGGCATTCCCATAGAAATGCAGATACTTTTTTTGCATTCTTCTTCCAGTTGCTTTGTGTTGGGGCTGAAACTTTAGATGACAACCATATTTGACAAGCAAGCAGCAGTGGTCTAGTTACAGCCCCTCCTGACTGAGAAGTCATCAGTCTAGAAGCAATCTATTTATTACTTAAACTAGACATAAAAAAGGAAAAAAAAAAAGAACAAACCTCTCTTAGCTGTTTATTTTTTCCTCGTATGTTTGTTTACTCAAGGCAGAAAAATGTGTGTGGTTAAAGTACAAGTAAGTGGTATTTGCAGGGCTAGCAGGGGTGGTTCTACTTTTGGTGTGTTTTTCAGCAGTATTTTGTAGCTAGTGTCTTAGTGCCGTACTACTGAGTTGTTCTGCTAGAGCATGTTCCACTATGCTAGGGAATGGAAACTCCACAGGTCATAAGCCAGTAATTTAGTGATTCATGATATCAGACATACTATATAGCAGACATTTTGCAAAATCCTGCTACCTTTGTCTAGCAGTTCATCTATCTGTTTCTTGACATGGAAAGTTTTGTTGTATCTTGTGGATAAGATGATTTGATTTTTATTTGAATTTTCAGTTTCTTTGGAAGCAGAAGGTTTTCTGAAGTGGAGTTTTGCAGAGGGAATCTATTAATGGACTGCGTGTGTCTCTGTAATGTCTTGTGGTGAGACAGTAGGTACACAGGTCAGACTAGACGGTGCCCTTTTTTGCGGGGCGCAGCACAGAGTCAAGCTTGTTTTCAAACAAGGGATTACTGGATCCTTGTTTGTTCTTTTGCTGTTTGCAATCTTATTTATGATTCTACTCTTAATCCTCCTATTTTAGGAGAGAATTATGAAGAACGGTGATTCATCCTTCACAATACCTGACACCCTCTGACTCTCTGGAGCCTGGATAGTTTGTGTACCCTGCACAAAGTTGGGTGACTGCATTAGTTTTGTGGCTGCCTGTTGTCAACACTGATCCTTTTGGGTCATCTCTGATTCTCTTGACCATGGAAGTACTGACATGCTTAGACACCATGGCAGGGACATAAATCGCCTTATTCTTTACTTTTTGGCAAAAGACACTAGTAAGCTTTGCTTACCTGTTTTGACTCCGTCATATTCCTCTACTATCTCAAAGTGAATTGAGAATTGTAAGTTTTTCTGTCAGCCCCTCCTCAGTGCTGGAGCCATTTCAAGGTAACAGTGAGGCCATGCAGGTCATGTTGTCTCCACGTTGAAGGCAGCCATATTTCTTGTTTTGGTTTGTTTGGTCAGTTATGCAGTATCCTGCTGGCAGCAGGGCCTGGATGCAGATAAGGTGGCCACAGCTGTCAGCAATGAAGTTAGGTCAGGAATTTGGAGAAAACGATGGAGCAGCAGTCCGTGCTTGTGCCACCTGAAGGATGTCACATGAACTGTGTGTTCTTCATATGGCTGTGCTTTAGGACTAGCCATGAAGTTCAACTGATATGATTGCCCATTGACTGCAGAGTGTTTTCCTCAGGAAACAACTATTTGTGCTGTGCAATCTCTGCTGGCTTCTGGATTGTCGGATGGAATGTGATGCATGATGTCCTAAATGGGTGGATTCCTGGTTACCTGAAGGAGAGAGACTGATACTACTACTTACAAGTCTGTCTGAGGTATCCGGGCTAATAGACTCTTCAGTCACAAGACAGTTGCCAGAGAAGGATCTAGGACTTTTCTTGAAAATGAATTTTGGATGAAATGTGTTTGCCCCATCAGGTTGGTACAACCCTAATTTATGGACTTTCAGTTCATATTTTGAGTCTATACTTGTTTTCCTGAACCCTTAAAAATGGGGATGCCTGTGTGCATGCATTTGCCCGAAGTTTCCTAATGCTTGGAACAGTGGGGACTGAGACATGTTGCCTTCTGTGGAAAGCTGGTCCTTGTAATATGTTCAAAAATGTATTCTGTAACTGCTTAATATTCACCGATATTTAATAGGAACATCCTGTTATCCACGACAAGCTATGAACTTAGAAAACTGAGAATTAAATAGAGACCAGGGACTGTCCCAATATTGACCTTCTGAATACCCATTTCTTCTTGCTCACTGCCCCAAATTCTCTCTTTTCTACAGCAGAGCAACATGACCATCTTCCTTGCCCTCTGCATTTTTATAAATATGAAAAATTATCAGGATATTTTTAATTAGCTGTTAATAAAACCCTCTTTCTGATTTCTTACAGGGTCCTTTGGAAAGTTAAGCCTCCCATAAAACCCTCTAGCAGTGATTTGGAAATTTAATGATATTTTTGCTTCAGAGGTTATGAAAACAAAATTTCTTTGTGAGGGAGGGAGAAGGGGAAGGGAAGCTGAACTTTTGAAAACAGTCTCCTGCACTGAGGAAGGCCAGCTAGAGCTAGGTTCATGAATAAAACTTGTTTTTAAGGAGCAAAGTTTCTAAGTAAAGTAGAGGCAAACTGTAATTGAGAGCTACCATTCAAGAAAGCTCTTGAGACCAACATCAGCAAAACTTTTGGTTCACTACCACAGCCCAGGCACAGCTGCACTGTTGTAAAATAACTGAGGCAGAAGAACATTACCATTTACCTCCTTTATGAATGCTAAGTATGAACATACACAATTGCCCATTCTAGGTAACTATGATAGTTTTTTGGGGATGACAATGCACAGACAGGACACTACCCTCATCTCTATCCAAACCCATGAAAATCCCTCACCACAGAGTATTCACATGGAGGAGCTGCTGATACTGCTTTCAGAAGGAAAGATAAGTGTTAGGGCTTTGATCTGGCAGCTTTAAGACCAGATCTTTGCCCTTTTCACCCTTTCTATGCCATTCAGTTGGTGTCTTCTAAAGGCTTTATGCTAGCCTTATATATTTACCTACAGCCATGCATCAAAATCAATACCTTCTCTTTAAAATTCATTTGATGTGTTACAGTACTGGAGAGAATTTCCAGTGGGAACACTGGGAAATTGGAGATTAGTTCACAAGTAAATATCTGAGGTCTGGTGCCAGAAGGCTATTCTAGTTTCACAAGAACAACTTCATCATTTTTGCTTTTATGTATGTCAAAATCATAATTGAATGATTCTTCCTTGTGATTATAAAGAAATCTGACTGGGATCCTTTTCTCTTCTTTCTTTCAGTGGCAGCTTCTGGGCTGTTAACGCAGTTGGGGAAAAACCTAGTCTAATCAGGCTACACAAGACCAAATGCATCCTCCATCTTGATCCCCTGGGTCATACAGAGCTCTTCTCTGCATTGTTTCTCCTGATGCTTAATCTAACCTGCTGTGCAAAAGAGGCTGCTCTAATTGTGTTTGCTCGCTACACAAATTTGTGTAGCAAACAAAGATTTTGCCATACCTTTCTTTACGTTAGAAATCTTAACAAAATACTTTCTCAACTCAATGGCTTTTTCTCCCTCAACAATTTGGGTCCAGCTGTTCATTTAACAAATAACGGTGTTGCTCTTTTCTTTTAACACCCTCTAATAAACCAAGAGTAAATTACTGGCTGACCTACTTCCTAGGATTGCTTAAATAATCCTCAATATGGCAGTATAATTTGATGCCTTAAAATACAGGGCATACAAGTTGCAAGTTAAAAGAAGAAATATTGACTGTTAATGAAAACACAATTGGGTAACATAATAGCCTGAGGGATATTGTGTTTCATATCTAACACTCCCCTCCCTTTTTTTTTCCCTTCATCTGCAGCATTTTGTTCTCCCCTCTTGTAGATGAACTAATTCCTGAATCTCTGAATGAACTGGACAAAATACTAATGATCTGGAGCTAAAATAATAAGTTTACAAAAAAGGTAGATGTGTTTTCTTATCTTTAATAGGTAGTATGTTTTAAAGGGAGGGCGAAATGCATGCTTACATTACACCATTTCTTGGTTTGTGCATTCCTTGTGCATCTCTATGCAATTCCCGGTGACGGCCCCATTTAAAGAAGAAGAAAAGTATTTCAGGAGTAGGGGGAAACAATAAGATACTAAGTTTTCTTTTTTAAAAGACAATGGAAATGGTTCAAAGTCAACAGTCTAGGCAATTGTCTTTCAGATTTAGCAAAGCAGTTTAGTAAATTCTACTTAATAATCATTTTGTGTTACAGATTCATGTTATAGCACTGAATCTAAATTTCTCTAGATCAGGGATGACAGAAGTCTATATTCATATTTGTCTGTTTGGGACAATTTCTTTCAGTAATAAGTAAGATATGAGAGAGATGCTATCCTGTCAAAATTCTCTGCTGATTTTTCCTTCTAGTTGCTACCTTCTTCCTATTATGTTGATTTGAGTCCCTATATTATAAAACATTAACATGTAGTGCACACTACTGCTTACCTACATAAATAATTATCAACTAATTCTAAGCTTCATATATGACAGAGTTGCAGTTCAAATCTTGTCAAGTATGAATCTACTTTTCATTATTTCTGCGTAGGCATGCCAAGCTCCCAGTGGTCTCTGAGAAACCTTCAAGGTGATTGTATTCTTCATGACTCACCCTATTTTATAATAGAGTTTGACCTGAAGTTCCTGAGCATGGCTGAATTGAATTTCAGAGGTGCTAAATGCACGTCCTGGTCATCACTTTGAATATGTTACTTCATCACAGATCCTTGAGTAACAAGATTTCTAATTCCACTTAATTGTTTAACTTAGTTGCTAACTTAACCCTCTTAGGATTTGGGCCTCGGTGTATATGCCACTGAAGACTTCCAGAGAATTTGTGGTTACTGGTAAACTAAACAATGTTGCAAGTTCAGCTCTGTAGAAGCCTTTGCTCATACTGACAGTCTTGTCTTAAACAAGGACCATTTATTACACAGCTAGGAATTCTCTCTACCTGGGTTTGTTGGATTTCTGATCTAACAAGAACAAGTGCCAGTCATCTTAAAAAAAAAAAAAAGTCTGATCCAAACCGCTTTACTCTACCAGAGGAAGGGCTCTATTGAATGAGAAAAACCTAGACAGGAAACAGAGAAAACATGAGAGCAACTTGGAGTGGTTAGAAAAACGTCTCAGATCTGCCTTAGCAACTTTCAACAAAGAAGTGGGAGCATCTGGATTAAATTCAAATGCTTGGTGACTTCAGTGGCTGTGGAACAAGACTAAAAATTACCTAGTGACGGCACTGTGAACTCTCAGCTTCTGATTCTAACCAGGAGTCACATTTACATTCAAACAAGACAATGGGAAAAAAGGACTAGATAAAGAAGAACTTGGCTATACTACAGAGGTTTGATAACTACCTGGTGGTAGTTGAAAAATGCAAAGAGAAAACTTGTGGAGCCAGGTTCGTTCACAGGATGTCTTTACAGAGGAATTAGAATACAGCTTCTCTTGCTTAATTTTAAGACCTATGTACTGCTGTCATGTTGTCTAGGAGATGGTTGAATTATCTCACGAAGAAAGTCATGAAAGTTTTGTCATGAGTCATGTAAGACTTGGCTGATAAAGCACTAGAAAGTGTTACAGAAGCAGTTGGTTATTGGCGCTAAAGGAGGAAGGACTCAGTGGATTCAGCAATCTTTATTTTGATGGTGGAGACTAGGAGAGAAGAGGAAAGGAGAAATGAGTAAAATGCATATGATGCCACTCAGCTGCATTTCTCCATCTGCTCACAATCACAAGTGTTTAGTTAGCATTACTGACATAGGCTTACTCTAACACCTAGCTCCTTGTTCAGTGAGAGTCACTAGAACAGAGTTGTTAAATATAGGTGCCAAAACTATGCAAAAATCAGAGGGAAGATTAAAATCCAAACCTCCTTTGCCTCAACAAACACTTCTTGCCTGCTCTTTCCAATCAGTTTATTCTTGAATAATGATCACAGAAGGATCTTGGTTGGATGCCCTTATAGTAAACACTACAAAGTCTGTTAAGGTTTTGGCATTCTTCCTCTTAGTGTTTGTCTTCAGTGAAACTCCACGGAGATACTTGATCTAACTGCAGAATAGAAGGTGTAAAATAGCCTGTATGAATCTTTATACTGCTTATGCTTTATGGCTTTCAGGATCTGAGCTAGCTATTTTAATACTCCATGCTGTGATGACATTGGAAGCCCAAGAGTTTTCAGTCTCCATTTTCCTGTAAGTGAAGTTTTTCCTATGAGACGGCCAGTTTGAGCTGCGTTGTTCCCAGCTTTTCTATGTTCCATGGTGAATGTGTGTTACTGGTTTTAGCACCACAAAGTTCTGGAAAGAGACAGCAGAAATCTTTCATTGCATCACCCTTTCTTATGCAGCAGGGTGTCTGTAAATGTAATAGACATGCCAAATGAGAAGTGTTTCTTCAATTTGGGAAGAAGGATTGAAGGAAAAGAGGAGGAGGAAAGGGTTTTCTCAGCAGTAGCAGGAACAGGGTTTCTGACAATACTTGCATGGTCTACTGAGACAGGTTCCTTCTTAATTTCCATGCCAGAGGTCAACAGGCGGAAGATCACGTCTCTCAGTGGGAAAACCTGCTCTGAGACACTCCTTCCAAGCGGTTTGAAAGGGTGTGGTTGTATGTGCAAGTCCCAGCAAGTGCGAGGTGCACTTCTTTACTTGACTGGGCACCCTCTTGAAGTCTTCAGGAGTAAGGCAATGCCCTACCTGAGAGGAAACAGGCAGAGAAGACAGTATTTAGAGCTTCTTCAGGTCTGTGGACAAGATAAATTAATGCACTGGGAACCAGAAAAGGAATGTAAGGGAAGAAGAAACACAAATTAAGTAGTCAAGAGACTATGGTTCCATGTTTAGGCTGGAAACCTGCTAGGATGCCCTATGGGCTCACTATGGCTATGGACTCCAGTGGTGTTTCCCATCATATCACACTACAGTCTATCCAAATGGATAGCGTATATTATCCCCAGGACAATTTAAGGGACCTAAACCTGCACTTTGCCTGTCTTTTGTTTTTCCTTAGAGCAGCTGTATCCTAGGTTTTGTGAATAAATTGTGAGAAGAGATGTCTCCTTCTGAGACACTTGTTTTGTACTTCCGAGAGAAGGTAGCCTCCTTTGCTACTCTACGAAGGACTGTTCTGCAGTAAAGTGTGTGTCTTGACAAAGAAGAAATAAAACATGCTCTGGCAAGGAATTCATCCTATGAGATGGGTATAGTGGCCCATAAAAAAATACATGTATTGTGAAGAAATTCCCATCACCACATGGACCTAGGAGCATAATTGCAGCTGAAGTCAATGGCTACATAAGGCAGGACATTTGAATGAGCAACACCTCCCAGGTGAACATAGGAATCTGGCTCGAGAAAGCTTGAGCTGTGCAAAGTAGACCTCATTTTGTCCAACAGGTGAAGCCCTAAAATGTTGTTGGAGCATCTGGAAAAGGATGACGGTCTCTAAAATCAGGAGAGATAAAAGACTTTTTCCATTCCACACGGAAGCAAAAAGTTTTTTCTGACCCACACTTGTCTTCCTAAAGTAGCCAGTCTGAAACCTTGTGCACATAACTTCTAAAAGCCCTGGAAAGTCAGTGTCTGCTAGTTTGAGGAGATGAAACAGAGCACTAATTTGGTAGCCCTTGAGAGTCTGTCATGGTGTAAAAGATGATCCTCAGTGTGTTATGAGGGAAAATTTGTATTTGCTGTGATCTAATCATCTCTTGTGTTCAACAGTCCAGTGACTTCATTTAACAGTTGAGAAGAGTGTTTGGTCTTAGATCCAAGAAGATATTGACCATAAGAATTGGGAGGGCAAGCCACAGGGGCCAGAGATGTTGTGTATGGGTTTTGTCTATTCCAGTTTTCAAAAGGACATAATTTTACATCTTGACAGTTTGAGATTTTTTAATCCCTCCAAAAATCCTTGCTACAGTATTGTATCTATTTGTACCTTTTGAATGTTTCCTGTTGCCATTTCAAATGAGTAGAAAAATGGTCTGCAGAGAAAGTAGAAGCATCTGGACATGGAACACTATTAAATATACAGTGTAGCAGGAGTTGAGCACTCTCCACTTATTTTCAGTGCTGCTGCTATTCATTTGAGACCATGTACTTAGCTGAGCCTGGAAATCTGATTGCTGTGGGCTGCACAAGCACCAGGCTCCTGTTCTGAATGGCTAGCAGTCTTCCTGTCTAACAAAAAGTTGGAGAGAAACAGGGAGTGAAGGAACTAGTTCCAGAGAGCTGCAGAGCTGGGCAAGTCTGATCCTTACTCCAGTGCTTTGCCAGCTTGGCCATGCTGCTTCCTCAAACTATGCAGGGAGCAGGGCAGTACCAGCCTCTGCCAGGGTACGATGCAATTGCATGCAGAATTGCAACAAGTCAGGCAGCAGGCAGGATGCAGCATGAAAACAGCATTGCTTAATTTGAACTGACAGCATTTGATGCAACACATGTAAGGGCCAGGAGGCATTTCTTTTTAGCTGGACTGCTGATGGATAGCAGATGCTCCAGCTAGATTACAGAGGCAGGATAGAAAAGGTCTTGCTTTCTCACAATATCTTATTGCTAATTTTACTGTTTTCCCCTACCCTTCTCAGCTTTCTCTTTTGTTACACTGAGAACTCTGTGAATTTCATATGGAAAAAGTGAAAACCTGTGCAATCCTAGTTCTGCATCACTTTTCTTACAGAGAGGCAGGATTGGCAGGAAAATGTAGGTTAAATATTGCACTTTCTCGCTTTCCATTTATTTCAGGAATCAGCATACACCTGCACACATGCACATGTTGAAATCCAAAGCTGGATGTCCAGTACTCAAGATTCATATCATACTTTAATTGTGCCTTGTGCAGTCAGATTATATTCAATGATATGATGCATGAAATGGCAGACAGAAGCATTCTGTGGGGACTGTCACTTAGCAGTGGCAATCCTATCAAAATATTAGCAGGAATGCATAGTTTGCAGCCCTGCATAAACCCTGGGTCTCACTGGAATCTAAATCTGACCTGCATGGAGTAAGGAATTGCTACACTTAAATAAACTGAGGTAACTGGAGAAAGCTAAAGTGCTGACCTTCCTCTGTTTTGGACCCCTACTGCCCCAACTCAAGAAAGTCTATTCTGAGCTTGCCAATTAATACATATTCATACTGCTTATTGAACGAGACAACGCCCTGGCTATTAAATCTCCTACTCACTGATGGGCTTGATGTTGTTGCTGTGGCTGTTAAGCAAAATACGTAATTTTTACTTTTCTTTTACTTTGGTCTCTTGGAAGTTGTTTTAGCACGTTCAAGTTGCTTTTGGTATCATGGCTTGGCTAATCTCTGTATGTTACTATTATTACAGTACAGTGTGGAGAAAAACTTGGGGTTAGGGTGCCATAGTAGAAGGCACTGTATGTACATATTAACTGCCTCTCTGCAGTGCTTTGTTCTTGCAAACTTGCTCTTGCAAGACACAACACGAAGAATGACAGAAGAAAGTGAGTCTGAGAAGTCACTTGCCCTAATGGCCCAGACAACTATCAGCAGAGCCAGAGCCAGAGTCCAGCTCCTAGACCCAGACCGTAGCTCATTGGACTGGGAGGCCACTGGACGGCAACAAATCACATGTGGTCATCCCACAGGTGTGTCCGGGCTTGTGGATTTGAATTAGCTGCCAGTTACAGTGTAGGAGATGGATAAGGGGAATATTTGGTGGTGATGATGTGATTCAGCAGCAGAAGGAAATTCCTTGTGTCCCCTCCCAAATACCTCGGGAACTCCAACAAAGAGAGGAGACGGACTTTTTCCTTGTTCCATCCTAGCCAAAAAACCACCCTTGCTGACTCACTTTCAGCCTATGGTTTGTTTGTGAATAAACAAACTGAGGTGTGGAAGTTAGTTACGGATCAACTGGGCTTTTGTTCCTGTTCTTGGTGTCTTGGATGGCTGTTGTTTTTTTAATCCGGGAAGACTATGGTAAACAAGTAAGAGGCAGTTCCTTTGTTTATGCACTGTTTGCATCGGTATGTGACTATTGGTAGGAAAAGCAGCCATCCCCTGAGCATCCTGACAAAAAAAAAAAAACACCTTTAGAGCAAAGTGCTTAGAAAGAGCAAACAAGAAGTGCAGACTTGGGGTGGGGAGGGGGGGGGGTAGGGTGAGTGAACACTGGTTTTTAATTTACACTGATATTTCTTCGACCACCTAGGAAAGAGTTAAACGCCTGAATCTCCTGATCCTCTTTTCACCTCCCAAGGTTGTGCCTTACAATAAGAAAGGCTTTCCTGTCCCCTTTTGAAGGAAATAAGTTTAAAACCATGGTGGCTGGGGATGGCACCATGCTCAGCACAGCCCGGATTCAGAAGGACTGAGATGCAGCCAGCATCAGCAAGACAAAGGCAGAGATAATGAAAACGGGAACTAACCCAAAGAATTAAGGGAACTGAGCAGCATCTGATGACAGCTGAAAGGAAAACCCCGCTGGTGTTTCCGAGCACTGTGTGGTCGCCTCCACTGCAAGTGATCCACTCCATCGCAGGATGCCAGGAGGTGAGGACGGGACAAGTAGGTCCTATCTCAGTCACAGCATAACGTGCTCCTGGCCAGCTACAGGAGGGGAATTGATATTAATGGAGTTTTCTCTTCCCCCTCTGGCAGAGTTTTGCAGAGATGGGAAATGGAGGGAAGGAGTTAATCTCTGTGCAGTCAGACTGTGCCCCCTCCCCGCTATTTTCTCTCCGACTCCTATGTTGTTGCTCTACTGTAGTGCTTGGTCTGAGCTGCCGGTGGAGCAACTCCCTCATTGCACACTGCCCAGGCGCAAACACCACCTTCTCCAAAACTCGTACGATTTACCTTTTTTTTTTTAAAAAAGGGCTTATTTAACGTATGCTTGGGAGTCTGTGATAGTGCCTCTGCTTAGTGATCACAGTGCTTTTTGTTTAACCTTATTGAGAAGAGGGGACTCCAAAGCCAGCTCTTTCTGGAAACTTAATGGTCAGACCCCTCCTCCTTCTAGCTTTCACCCCTTTTCTCACTGTCTGTCCCCCCAAGAATCAGAAAAGTTTTAATAGTGCTAGTTGGGGAAGCACCATGTGGGGAAGCCCAGCTAATGCCATCTTGGCCAAGGAGGAACAAGGGAGTCAGTGGACATCCCTGTCCAGTTTCCCACAGAAATGAGGTCAAATAGATGCAGCTCCAGCATTGCAGTGAGCCCTCTCCTTCATGAAAATTTCAATACAAATGATTTTGAAAATTAGTGCCTTTCATATACCTGCCCCAGAATCCTTTGAGATTTAATTTTGGACAAGAATGGAGTCTAGGAGTTATATTTAAGATGCTGAACACCTTCCCAGAGCAGCCCCCTCCTTTTCAATCACGAAAGAATGTCTCAAGCTTTAAACTTATTGAGATAAAGCATGCTTAGGTTCAGGCTAACTTCTTCATACACTTTCAGGCTAATTTGGAGAACTATTTTAGCTGGGAAAATGTAGGTAGTTATGCCAATGTTAACATTTATTTGGAAAAAAGAAAAAAGGGAAGGGAAGGGAAGGGAAGGGAAGGGAAGGGAAGGGAAGGGAAGGGAAGGAAGGGAAGGGAAGGGAAGGGAAGGGAAGGGAAGGGAAGGGAAGGGAAGGGAAGGGAAGGGAAGGGAAGGGAAGGGAAGAAGGGAAGGGAAGGGAAGGGAAGGGGAAGGGAAGGGAAGGGAAGGGAAGGGAAGGGAAGGGAAGGGAAGGGAAGGGAAGGGAAGGGAAGGGAAGGGAAGGGAAGGGAAGGGAAGGGAAGGGAAGGGAAGGGAAGGGAAGGGAAGGGAAGGAAAGGAAAGGAAAGGAAAGGAAAGGAAAGGAAAGGAAAGGAAAGGAAAGGAAAGGAAAGGAAAGGAAAGGAAAGGAAAGGAAAGGAAAGGAAAGGAAAGGAAAGGAAAGGAAAGGAAAGGAAAGGAAAGGAAAGGAAAGGAAAGGAAAGGAAAGGAAAGGAAAGGAAAGGAAAGGAAAGGAAAGGAAAGGAAAGGAAAGGAAAGGAAAGGGGAAGAAAAAGAAAAGAAGTATCAGTACCTTAGGGGTTTGGCAAGGACTTTGAGGTTTGGCAAGGAAATATTGCTGGAGTCAAAGAGGTGTTTTTTGCCATCCTTGCAAAAATCCTGCCCAATTTGGTTGTGTTTAAGACTCTGAAAGTTACTATTCCTGCATGTGCAGTAGAACTTGCTAGCAGCCCCACTCTGCCCTCACTGGATTATATTTCCACACTGCACTGAACCCTGAACGTCCTTCTGCAGGCTGGATACTGAAAATATGGTCATTGAGTTTTGAACAGCACTAATTCGGTTTTGGAGCTCTGGCATGAGCATTCCCAGAAGAGGACCAACATTTCCTGCCTGTGCTTTGGCTAGCTCACCTTCTTTCTTCTTCAGGAGATCCCAGGCCCCGCGGGTCATGTGTCAGGGAGATCTGGCGCATGTCACTTGATGGTAATGTCGGCACTGGGTAATGGGGAGGGCAGTGGGAGGCTGTATTAGCCTGCAGGAAGATCTGGAGAGTTTCTCTGGCAGCACTCAGACTCTGTCAGAGAGCATTTCAGCCCAGGGACGTCATGTCTGCACATGCTCTTTCTCTTACATATGGGGAGCACCCCATTCCATCACTTTGCCTGCCTGTGTGTCCAGGGGAGTTTGATGGACTTTCCAGTGGAGCTGTTCTGGAGGAGCTGGAGCGGGCATCAATGTCCCTGGACTCTTGCAGGTCGGGGTAGGACATAAGATTTTGTAAAACAAATTGGACCTTAACGGAGATTCAGAATTTGCATCTTCTTCAGTGGGTTTCTTCCATGGAAGAAACATACTTCGACTGTTGTCATCAGCAGCTGTGTGTGACTGTAGGTGTGTGATTTCTCAGCTCCTTTAGCTTTACTGGGGACTATTCACAAAGGGAGGGGCTCTCCCAAATCAGAGAGAGAACTTCCCCAGCAGCCAGCATGGAGGCCAGCAAGGACTAACCACCATTGCAAGACTCTCCACAAAGAGCAAAGATTGCTTCTTTACCCTTACACAAAGAGCGCATGTACAGGAAGAAAACAAAAACACTTCTTCCCTTCAAAAAAACCATGGTAGAACCCCCTACAACAGATGAGAAAGCACCTGCATGATAGAAGACACTCTTCTGCACATACTTCTTGAAAAGAAGATGAGGGAATGTTTAGTATGTGGTGGACATTAATAATTTCATTTAATGCAGTGCTGGAGGCACTCAGATACATCAGCAACCAAGCAAAGCTAGGAACTTAAGTAGAATTACATTACATAAATATATAAAACACGTTATACAATTTGGTATTGAGCAAATGTTAACAATCAGTAATCCAGCATAGATGATAAAGAACTGAAAGCTATGGCTTCTCTGAAACCGCAGAGATGTACAGAAAATGTCAATAAAATCTTGTGCTTGGCTTCCACTCTGTTATTGTAAGGTGTTAAAGGACACTTAGCCTAGAATTAGGAAGGAGCATCTTAGACCCCACAGTCTATCCAGTTTCCCACTAATTTATTTGATTTCAAATCGTATTTCCTCCTGCTGTTGTGTAGAAGGGGACACATGGGGAAGGAGGGTGGCTGGAAATGGCCACTCAGGCTGATCGCAGTGCCCAGAGAAATACGCTAACCAGAAGCATCCTCTGAATTCCACAGTCCCTAAGCACAAAGTTTTCTTGTTATTTCCTCCTTTTTCTCTGTCAGAACTTCCTCCTTTCCTTCTCTTGTGTGCCTTCCCATTTTCTTCCTTGTCCATTGATTTTCCCTTTGGGTACCAGTGGCCTGGAGCAGAGTGGTTCTGAAATGCATCAGAGCTTGTACCTGACCTGCTTCTAAATTATCAGCTTGCCAAGGAGACAATCACTTCCTTGACTTTGTTCATCACAGTGAATTGTCTGTCCATCTTGTGACATTTGTTTATGTCAGAGTCCTTTACTTCTGTAGGCTTTGCTTGATAGTGCAATCATCTTCTGCATTGCTAGCAGTTTGCTCTCCTCTTCTCTTGGGATTCAGCCTTTAAGTCCCTGTGGCAAAACCCCAGCCATTGCTTTCTTGAAAGCACTCCAAGACACCGTGTGATTCTGCTTCTATGTGCATTCCTAAGCAACAGCCACCACTACTGTCAGCTCTGCCATGAAGATCATCCTGCCTTCCCACTACTTCTTCTTTTATAAGCTTTGCTGCTTTCAGAGACCAGTGTGATTTTTCCCATGGGGCTAATGCAGAAAGGCAGAGTCACAAACTTAAATCAGAAAGGATCACTATTATTGCCTAGCTCCATCCTTCCCATCTAACAGAGGGCACAAAGCTTCTTTCTGTAAGTCTTGATTTGGGTCTTGTAACTTGTGGCTGAAGTAGAAAATTGCCTAGGTACCTATCTCCACCAACTGAGAGAGGATAGCAGAGCAAATTCTGGATCTGATCAGCAGTTTGTTTACCCTGGAATCATATTTTCTTAGGTGCTAAAATACTTAGCACTTCAAAGGCAGACAAAAACTGTAAATGATGTAACATTTTAATTGCAAAATTGTAGGTAGAGTATTGACCCTAATACTTTTGGACTCTGACATTAGCAATCTTCCTGACAAGAAACAGGAATGGTACTGCGTAAAGTAAGATGTCGGTATAGAAATTTGGATATTGCAAGTGTCCATCATGCCAGTGTACACATTATTAGCTATCCTTACTTTGTGCAGACTCATCCAGAACATCTGGCCTAAGTAGTAACCCTTACTCTCTTGAAAGGTACAGGTAGGATGTTTTTGTTCATTTTCACATCTAGGGTGTTCTGCATCTGGAACTCCATAGTTTCCAGCATGATGAAGGACATGCACAGCAGCCTGCGCTACACTTGTCACGTAACAAAGGCTCCTCCTCACCACTTGACCCCGTATTGGTGATAAGGTCTGAGTTTTTATTTTAAGATTTGAACTGGAAAAGCGTTATTCTTTCAAGAATCTCAAAGCATGTTCTGAACATTAGCAATTCTAAACTCTACTTAGGATTTCTTATGACATATAACCTGATTGCAATGTAGTCTTCTGCAGTTTAATTCAGAGGTGCATGCAAGATCAAATTCTTCCCAAGTACAAACATGTGCAGTCTCACTTGGTGTGAGGGATATTTGCCGTGCATGCAGGGCAAATTACTGAACTGAATTTGGCCCAGAGGCATAAACCACCCTTCTGCTTCCCATGCATAGTATCAGAAATAAAGATAATCACATAGCCATGATGTTCCTAGAAGACTCCTAGACAACACAAGCTCTGCCAATAAGATCCCAGTTTTAACTGAACTGTGAAACCAAAGAGCTGTTGACTGACACAGAGGGTGGTGATAGTACTAGACCCTTGTAGAAAGCTTATTGACTTTTCTCTGCATAATTTTATTTTCAGTTACAGAATCAATCTAATCTGGAAAACCTTTGTAGGAAAATAGGCTCTTCATTGACAAAATCAAAGCTTTGAATAACATAATTTAATTTTTTATGGCTAGCAATACACTTCTCCATTTAACACTGGGTTTAGTTTTGCCTTGTGAAAACCAGCCATGCTGGCCCCTTGCTTTTCACAAAGAGCTCAACTCAGCATGACCCAAAGCTTGAGCCTCCTTTATGGAAGAAAAATAAAATAAACATTTTTAAGAGGGGAAAGAACAGTATTTTTTTGTGACTCCTCAAAGTCATATCACATCATCTTGCAAAGCATGATGGAAAGGGATGTGTGACTCACTCCCTTTTTTAGGGCCCTCAGACACAAAGGTGTTCCTTATTAAGAAGACATGGGAAAAGTTGATAATGTAAAGTCCCCTTACACGTCATGAGTTGTGGGAATGCTAGGGTTTGTACCAACATTCTGTGACTTCAGTGAGCTTTGGGTTGAGCTGGGAAATATGTGCTTTCTTTAGCACTCGTTGAAATGCAGCCCATCCCTGTAGCAGCAAGAAGTCATAGAGGACTGGGTGGCCTCTGGAAAGTGAACTACCCTTTGCCAGGCAGTATACACGTCATAATGGATGCTTGTAGTTGCCCTCATTGATGGAGAGTGGAGGGCACCGTGAACCCTCATAACTTGAATAACAGCTCCTGCCAGGGCCAGGAGGGATGCTGACAAGCTGGTCTCGAGAGGTTTATATTGGACTGTTGCCAACATCCAAGATGTGATTGGGACTTCTGCTCAGGTTCAGGGAAGATGGCATGAGCTCGCCCTCCACGCAGTAGCAGTGATCCTTCCTGAGCTGACAGGTTGTTGGGTTTGCATGGCAGTCTAAGGCACGCTCAGATTTCCACTCAAACCTTAAAAATTTAGTCTTAAAAAAGTTTGAATTTGAAGCCATGGATTGGCTCTGTCCCTTCACATCATTAACAGAAAGAGAGGTGAATCACAGACTCATTTTCCCTAGTCCAGAAGGCTGCCAAAAAAAGTCTCTCAGGGAACAGGGGACAACCTGAATCATGGCACTTGTTAGCCACAGAGTCTGAATTTCCAGCAGGCAAGTGGGAAGCCAAGGTGAAAAAGCAGATTGGCATAGTATTACCCCTTTTTGCTCTCAAGTGAGGGGAGTGCACTAACAAGAACAATTAGCATGTGCTTTGGGCTCCATTTTACATCAATAATCTCCACCAGTAACACAAGCCTTATCATTAGGTATGTGTATCTTATCGCCCCTCCTCCCCGTTCTGCTGGTGGTGGTGGTTGAGTCTTCTTTGGTTAATGAAGCCTTTGCATTTTTGAAATTTTGTCTCTAAATTCCATCCAGAAGGACTACAGCAGATTTGGTTCTATGGCAGCCTCATCACACTTTTATGACTGTCTCGCTGGCTGGGGAAAGGAGGTAGGGGACTGGGTGATTTGCACTTGTTTCTGCAGAGCTGTTAAATTTCCTAACAACATTCTTAAACTAAGACCTAATTCAATTTGCACATGGTATCTAAGGGAAAGGCATTTGGGGCACTTCCAAATATTAAGACTGAAAATTTTACCACTGAGCACAGTAACATGGGGGGGAAGGGAGAGAATGAAGACCGGGTAGCTGCTCTGTTGCTTTTGTTGGTGGACAACAACCACCATAATGTGGTTAATTCTTTGCTTTGAGCTGTGAATGAGAAGTGGCATGTATTTGTATGCCTGGCAGCATATGCCCAGTTTAGAGGTAAAGAAACTGTGGCAGAGGGGTGCAGAGCAAATTGTCTTAAGCCACACAGCTGGTCAGTGCAAAAGTCCAGCTGTCTAGTTTCCCAGTGTGATGCTTTTCTGATACCAGAGAGGTTAGTAATCCTGCCTGGTGAAAATGAGCCCTACTGAGAAAGATATCTGTTGGGGGTGCTAATGGATCACAGTACAATCTGGTGTCCAGAAACACCCTGCTATCAGAGTAGCTCCAGAGGCTAATCTGGGCCCATCGTGGATGTCCCACATGATGTTCTGACTCATGTTTGCCTGCACAGGTTTAAGATGGCACTAACTCTGAATGTACGACTGTTGGATGGGAGTGCCCATGGCCCAAAATGCATCAAAGGAGTATACACCTGCTCCTTGTTCATAGTCCAACATTTCAGCTTCAGTTGCTAGTAAAGGGGAGTTTGAACTAAGATATTAGTCTGTGAACTGGAGCACCCAGCAACTTCTCCCTTTCTGCCAACTGTGCTGCAGGGTGTGCTACTGCCGCAGCAGGGCTAGCAGAAACCTAAGGACGGTGGTATCTTAAGCTGCCCCAGGAAGAATTTGTGAAGTTTGCCCATCTGAGTCCATAAACTTGTCTTTATAAAATTGCAACAGTGGTTTTAATCATTCAGTTTCAATGAATACCTACAAATCAGGCTGGGGAGACTCACTCTTGTAGATACAGCTCACACTGTATGTTCTGCTGCATATTAGAAAGGGAAGATCCTCCTTTATCTTATCTCAGAAGGACATTCTTATTACTGTGAGATAGTCTGAAGATGAAAGTAGCTATATAAATGAGAGGGTATAGACCTTTGCATTTGTATATGTGCACATACATATGTGTATGTATATATGCAAGGTTACATTTACATCTTATTTGCCACAGACTGATCTAGAAGCTCTTTGCAAACTGGAGGTGCTCCACCCCCCTTCCTCCTACACACATATTTGCACATGCCTCAGCACCGGCACTCTTTGGACCCTCAGTGTTATACACGAGTTTGTAAATGGAGAACTGAAACTGTCAGAGCAGGTGAGAAAGCAGGAAGCAGAAGCCATCATCTAGAGTGGGGCCAATCACACCCCAGAGCTAACCTTCTCTACTGCGAAGGGTGGCATGAGATCTCTAGTAGCCCCACATCGCTCAGCTCAGCTCGCTAAAAGATTGCCCTCAGTATTGTTTAACTTGGTGATATTTGGGTTGAAACCACATCATGGGGAGTGAAGTTCACAGGAATGGAAACACAGGCCGACCCCAAAATACAACCAGTTGCCACATAACCCCTCTGGCCCCTCAGCAGTTGAATTTCATGTAAGCTAGCACCCCAGCTGACCCTCCTGAGGTTACAGGATGCTGCGTGATGAGATCACAGCCAGCAGTAGCACAGCTGCAGGCCAGGAACAAGGGAAGGAAGGCTAGTTCTTCAGGTCTGAGTTTTGTTGACACTGGCTTGTATTTTTCCATGACTGGTGTTTGGATGCTAATATGCTAAAGGAGAGACAGAGCTGGTTTGACAGATCCATGCTTGTGTTGTGATGAAATTCCTGGAGCAGTGAAAATTTTCAGCCATGTGGAAAACTTTTGATGTTGTAAACTGTGTTCAGAATGGCAGCAATTCTTCCTGGAGCCCTTAGACATAAGCATGTGGATATTTACTTTAAGCAGAGGGCAGGATGGCACTGGATGAAGTTTTTATTCATGGGATGCTCTGCCACAGACATAAAGGTAAAGGTAGAGATAAAACAAAACATAAAACAAAGGTAGAGAAAAGGCCCAAAGCTGAACTCATCTTTTTCTTCTCTCTTCTCTATAAGGGGTCCATAATCTATGAATGTGTCACTGAGTGAATGCAGATTTGTTTCAATAAGATGAACTGGCTGAGCACAATATTGCAAAGGCCAGTCCAGATAGTTGACCTGAAAAGGTAGGATTGCAGTCATTTAATAGTAAGTTTCTTGCACTGTGAACATGTCAGCTTAGAACTTTGTTATCAAATATTGCTGAAAAATGTATATGGTTATATTTGGTTATATAGCAATCTGGAGCTACATGAGGAGAGCAGAATTAAGGTGACATATACATTATGAACTTTCAAATGTTATTCCATTACTGGAAATCCTGAATGTCACATTAATTTGGATTACTGTGCTTTAAATAATTCGTTCAGGAGAGAGTAAAAAAAAAAGTCTGAAATCCTTTCAGATTCAGCTTAGAATTGAGCTTTTGGGGTCAAATTGTGGGTGAATCCAAGCAAAACTTCCAAATTTTTCATGACTTCCACCTGAAGTCAACCCATGCAGGTCAAGCCTCATCCAAAAGCTTCTGAAAGTGAGCAGGTTTCAGTGAATCTAGTGAAGCTGTGGGTTTGCACTGAAACCTGAAACTTAATGAGATGCACGCATTTGATAAAATGTTGTGCAGAGATCCAGTTGTGTCATATGGGCTGGCTTCAAGAAGTGTTCAGTGCTATGTGTCTCACAGCACACCAGGCTGCTAAACGTCAAGAAAAAGAGCACAGGGACAGTGTATGGTGACAGCCTACATCTAGAGAAGAGCAGATTTTTTTTTTTTAAATCTTATTCCATGCATAGTTTTCATTTGTCATGAAGGATTTATCTTGAAACCTATCTTGCTCACCAAGAAAACAGCAGTACAAAATGTGAGAGACCTGGAAAGAGAGGTAATAGTGAAAGCTGCAACTGAGCCTGTGCAGCCTTGAGAATCAGGGGACATACTAAAGACATCTGGAAAAGCGTCAAATGGAAATTAAAAAGTTACTGGGACAATTAAACTGGAGGAGTAGAAAAGACTGCTCAACAGCGCAGACCCAGAAGTGTAGGTAAGGCCATCATGCCGTGTGAAGGTGGCGGGAGGGTGAGGCAGGGCATTTTGTGGGAAGTCTGGAAATGCCAGAGGATCACGTATTCTTGCAAAAAATGTCATTTACCAGGGAAGGGCTCAAGGTGACAGCATGGAACAAAGGGAAAACAGTACAGAGGTTTATCCAGGGCTAAGAAGTTATTTCTATCAATAAGGGATATTAAAAATTTTACTGACCAGATTGTCACAAAGCATGGCAATAAAAAAGTTCATAAACAGCTACTTTGGTGACTCTGACACTGGGAAAGGCCAGTATGAATACACTAAGTCAAAAGATCAAATGTAAATACAAGTTCAGGATAAAGGTGCTGAAAAGATCACTCAGTGCACATAGCTGTATTGGTTAGGAAAAAGTTAACAGAATGAAATTTGGTGGAGGGCAGAATAAATGGAAAGCAGAAAACAATAACAGTGGTGTGGCAATCAGCACAAATGATGCAAGAAATATGTAGAACTTATAACAGATGCAGACCACTGTTAAAACATTTACAAAATGCAGGAAAATGTGCATAGTGAGTGAGGAAAGGGATTCCTCATGTGATAAGGAGGAGATGTTTTTAGGATTGTAACACAATGCAGCAAACTGAAAAGGATTTTCCAATTAAGAGTTGCAAACCACCCGTCACTGGCAATAGCACAGTCAGCTTAAGGCATATGTCAAAATGGAAGAGTTAAAAACATATCTGCAAAGAACTGCTATTTGGAAGAACAGTGCCTGAGCTGGGAGAGCACACCCTGACATTCAAATAGAAAGGGAAAATGTTAGAAGGTTAAGATGCAAGTCATCTAGCATGGAGTTAAATGTGTATGTCCCTCAGTCTGATCAAGAGGCTACATGCCACTGTGTTTCAGAAGAACAATCTGGAGCCACACACATGGGTGTTAAGCAGACTCACAGGCTACATGGGAAGTTCCTTGCAGCATCCAACAGCAGATCCAGTGCTTGCAGGGCGTGCTGCATGACAATTTCTGCAAGTTTTAATAAATAGGCTAGAAGGAAAGTTGTGCAACATGATGAAGAATAAAAGAACCAATAGACCAGATTGACTCCATAGTGATCAGGGAAAGAGCACACAGAGGACTCTGTGTGAACTTAAAAGAGCTAAACAAAAACAAATGAAACGGAATGCTTTCACTTGTCCATAAGAAATAAAATCCATTCTGAGATAGCATGAGCCAAATTCTTAACGAAATTTAATGCAATGGCAGGATTTTAACAGATCTCCTTGAACACAACATGCTCCAAGATCCACACTTTGAGAGCAGCATTTGGCAGGTACTGCATTCTTAAATGGCCTTTTTGAATATATTCAGCACAGTTCTTCTGGCTGCAGTATAAGGGGCCCAAGCACTATGTCTAGCAAAGAAGAAAACCTGCGTCGATGGCCTAACAGATTGGGCAGCAGGGAACCTTACCTCAAGAACCATGGAGGACAGGACTGGAAATTGTAAGAGCTTAGTAAACTTAAATGAAACAAGGCTGAATATCAATTTCAAAGAATGAAATCACTTCATTTGGAGGGTGAGACTGTTCTCAAAGGGAAATTTGGTTGAGGATGCAAAGACTCAAGCAATATTAAAGATACAATCTGAAACACACAGTCCAAAAAAAAATCTGAAACTGTTACTCATGTTCAGTTATGTCAGTAAATTCATACACTGATGATCATACAATTCAAAGGGCTTCTCCTTCACAATGTCACCCAATGGGTAGGCCACAACATGAAGTAATTGAAAGATGTCAAGGATGTTCTGACATGAACATCACTTCTGGAATTTTTTTGACCAACAGGAAGACATAAATCTATCCATGGAGGCTGTCCACAGATACCAAAAGGAGGACAAACAAAAAGTTTTTGTACAACTGTACAAAAGTACAGTTGTAGTGCCATGGAACAGGTTGTCAGTCTCACATGCACAGTAGCTGTAGACATAAGCAAACAAATTGAAAAAGAGACATGAAGTCTGGCGTATGGATGTAGACGTCTTCACAACTTTTCTGTATGACCTTGTTTTCAAATCAGAGACATATGAAAGAGAGAAAAACGAAACAGAACAGTGGACTCCAGGGCACAAAAAAGGACTTGGAGAAGTATGGCCAGATACATCCAAACCCAATAAATATTTTGTGATCCTGGTGATGCAATGCAGGTCCTGCTTGGTAATGATAAATATGCATGACAGTATATGCTCCATCTGTCAATACACGGTCTGATAGTCTGGATCAGACATTTCACACCCATGATAAGGCCACTGTATCTCTGTTTTGCCAAGCATATGGGTCTGGAGTGTGAATCAGGTAGGAAAAAAAAGGCTTGCTACCAGTTAAGGAAGGAGACAAAGCTTTACCACTTCCTCCATTTTTCTACTGTGAAAATGAGCTTTTACTGGAAGGCTTTTGACAGGTGCACAAACCCTCATTGCCAACAAGGAAGGCAAAGGGGCACTGATCATGCTTTCCCCATTCATTTTAATAGCCTGTTCCTGTGGCTAATTGTTGGGATAGAGCACAACACTAAACTGGCAGCCAAAATATCCTGTGACAGCCCTGATTCCTTTGATCATATGATGAGAAATTACTGGACTGAACAGCAGAAGAGCAATGACTATATCCAGAAGGAAGAGACAGAGAAGTTGCATTTTGGACATAGATCAATGAAGGCACAACAGAAATGCAAGAAAAGCAAGCAAGCACGGACCAGTTCAGAAGAACAGAGATTGTCAGGAGAGAGGACTGAGAGTGCTCTGTGAACAATTTTCAATTTCATGGGAAAAGTTAGAATTCAAGTATTTTGTGAGGATGTGACCAACCTGTGGCTGTATTACATGAGAGGCCATGAGACTGGACTGGGGTAGATGATGCTGAGCTATTGGAATACTTGACTGATGGAGGAGATGAGCCAGTAGGAGATGCTGAAACAGATATCACCAGGTGAGCCAGGAGTAGGTTTGTAAGAATGTATCTTCCTGAGCCATCCTGAGTTGCCATATGTGCCCATCCCATCCCCATCAGTCACATTCAATATTGAAAATTATAGATACCGTTGGCAGACTTAAATGGATATCAGCTGGCTGATGTGGCTCCTTGCATCTTGCTCACAATCACAGAAAAAGGTGAAAAAATGAACTCTACACAACTAAGTGCATGTCCAGGACAAGGAAAATGAGAACAGATTCAGAAGCTGAAAATAATTCACAGAATTATTTTGTTATCAGTTCTGAAGCTGAACAATCTGTTGCTAGTATGGACTTATCTAAAGAAGTTGCATAACACAGCAGATTAGTAAGATTGGCTGAAAATCCCTAGGAGACTGACTGTGCCATACTTTCCATTGTTTTCAAGCAACCTGAAGGCTTATGGTATTTTGTCTGTTACAGGTTGCTATCTTTACAGGTTTTTAAGTAAGAAAGGAAATTTGAAATGGGTTCTAAAAAGTGATATGGTTTGATATAGAACAGCAGTTCTTAATCTGTGGTCTATGAGACATCAGGAGGTGGGCTACAAAGCATTTTCAATTTATTTTCTTTAAAACCCATGCGCACATATTCCCACGCATTCAGATTGGGAAAATTACCTAAAATTTAGTAGCATCCTACAATATATCTCAAGAGCATGTTTATTTCAAAAGAAAGTACTGTGCCTATAATAGCCCATTCAACTATTTTTGTAATAATTACACCCTCTGTACTTAAAATTACTTTGTTTTCATATGACCTGGCACAATGATGAAAAACAATGACACATGAGCACAATGTCAAGTGCTTGTCCCAAGTACCTCAAGTATCGTGTTATAGACTTAAGGGGTGGGTGGGGAATCTGATTCAAGGGGGGAAGTTTTGCATGCTGACAAGGACAGTGTGGGATTTAAAATCTGGTAAACACTGGTTGCTGGCAAGGGAAGACTGGAGACGTACAGAACACATTTCAGGTTTTAAGTACAAAATTGGTGGAAGTTTTTGTTAGTTTGTTTTGCATGTAATTTCCATTTTTAGTTAAAGGTTCATCTGGAGATCAGTCTTGCCAGTCAAGCAAATACCACTTGTCACAATTCAACGTCGCAATGTTGGGGTCTGTACACTATGAAATACAGCACTAATGGCTTAAAAGGAGCCTGGCAAGAGCATTTGGCTCTGTGGTGAAATTGTCTGCATTGTTTTGTGCTCTGCCTGGTAAGCTATCCCACTGAGCACTTGCATGATGTCAGATTTCCTGTCTAGGAATTTACCTTTGTAAAGCTTCATGTCATTATGGCCATGACAGAGCAAGCTGTAGAAAAAGAATGCTTCTCATCCAAGGAGCTGAGTAACTGTAACTTGTGACTCTTGAGTTGCTGAATGATTTTTGGCTATATTTTGATAGCTTGTGAACAGCAGAGTAGAATAACTGCAGAATGAAGTTAACATGCTTTCTGGTTCTCGGAGGAGCTAGGGTGTGGGCTAGCTTCACTACTACTGGTAAAGCTTGGTGAGATTTTTGCATAAAAAGAATTGCAGAAGCAATAGCAACGTGGCCATTACCTAAAGAACGGTACGTATTTTGCATTGCTGAAGAGTTCGGAAAAAAACAGGGGGCTTCTGTAGTAAATAAGAGAACCTAATTATCATGTATCAGTAGCAAAGACTAAAAGATAAAGACTTGGTGATTTAAATGCAGGGGTTTTGCATTGCTGTGAAGATGAGATTGCTGTCAAAGATGAGATTGCTGCAGGGAACTGATTGTAGGTCCCTAAATTAGGATCCTTCAGTCCTATCTCAGCTTGGATCAGAGTGCCATAAGCCTGCTCAACCGTGTTTTCCTCTGTCTCCTCTGTATATCCCTGTATGCCTCTAAGACAAAAGGATCTGCCTCCTTTTTGGCCAAAGCTTGAAGCTCTGTTCAATTAGCAGCTCCAGAGGTGGCTCGCTTATCTGTCTAAGGACAGGAGAAGCTACAAGGAGAAGCTGAGAAAGATCTGGGGAGCGGGAATCCACAATGGCCACAAGAAGCATTTTGTTTAGTGCTTTGTTACAGAAAACTCTGGCCTGAGGTGCATGGGTGGAGTTGCAAGGCCTTCCTTGGCTGGAAACAGCGTCCAGTTACATCTCCAACACAACCTTCCTCCTTCCCTTGGTGCCAGACAGTATGGGGACACGAGGGGGCTGCCACTGGAGAAGAGAGCAGTCCTTTGTAGGGTGCACCTGCAGGGAGTTCCCCCCAAAAGGGGACTCCGTGCTTGGCTTTGGGGGGTGTTTAGGGACTTCTTTGTGTGGACTTAGCAAACTTGAGTGTGCGGTTTGCTTCTGTCAGGACAGGCGGAGTTGCTTGGTACTGTGTCAGGAAGATGAATTATCTGCTAACGGCAGTCAGGGTTCCCTGCACCCTTCCCTGGAGCAGCTAGGCCTGGCCTTGGTGGTGAGGAGACTGAGGCCAGCTACATCAGGGGTAGGGGAGTGCTACGCGCTTATGCTCTTGAGTTGACAATCCTACTGCTCCTGCTTAAACAGGCATGCTCTAGAAATTGCTGTGCCATTATCTGTATCTTGTGCATCACCTAAAAGGCAAGCAGACTTGACAGCAAATGGGACCAAGCAATACATGAACTTGCACTCTGTGACTTCATAGGTCAACAGGACAGGGAGGGGAGGAAGGGGGGCGGAGAAGGAAAACACAGCAACTTGCAGCTTCATTTCAGACTCATTTCTCTCCCTGCTGCAGTCAGACAGGTTCCTGCTTAAATCAGGCAACTCCATTTTTCATTCTGAATGAATCACTGCAATTCTGAGACAGAAATAATAAAGGAACTGTGTCTCTGTCTCTGCCACCCAAATCATTATGACAGTGCATCTGTGGCTGATGATTGCCAGTGGCATTTGCCTTTTGCAGGACTAGGGATAAAGAAACTGCCTCTGTAGGAAGCAGTGTGACTCATTTTCTTTTCAGATGGGAACATCCCAGTTCCTAGCATAAGGTGAGGAGAGGGATTCATGATCCCTGGGCAGTTATTTCTAAGGATGCAGGAAGCAAAGTACTATACACAGCTCTGTATTTGCCAAAACTATGGCAGACAGTCAGCCATCATGCTGCTCTCCCAAAGCACTTGCTTCCAGGGGGAGGGAGGGATAGGACACAAGTATTAAATTGTCAACAATCATTCTCAACTTCTCTTGCAAGACTTCAGGGACGTCCACTTCTGTCTGTAAAGTGGGTAACTGTGCTCAGAAGCCACAGCAAATGGGCATGCTGAGAGTGTACGATTGATTATGGGATGTGAATACTCGAATACTGTGTTCCGTTTTGGGCCCCTCACTACAAAAAAGATACTGAGGTGTTGGAGCACGTCCAAAGAAGTGCAACGAAGCTGGTGAAGGGTCTAGAGAACAAGTCTTACGAGGAGTGGCTGAGGCAACTGGGGTTGTTTAGTCTGGAGAAGGGGAGGCTCAGGGGAGACCTTATCGCTCTCTACAACTACCTGAAAGGAGGCTGTAGCGAGGTGGGTGTTGGTCTCTTCTCCCAAGTAACAAGTGGTGGGACAAGAGGAAATGGCCTCAAGTTGTGCCAGGGGAGGTTTAAATTGGGTTTTAGGCAAAAAATTTCTTCACTGAAAGGGTTATCAAACACTGGAACAGGCTGCCCAGGGAAGTGGTTGAGTCGCCATCCCTGGAGGTATTTAAAAGATGTGTAGATGGGGCACTTAGGGACATGGTTTAGTGGTGGACTTGGTAGCATTAGGTATATGGTTGGACTTGATGATCTTAAAGGTCTTTTCCAACCCAAATGATTCTATGATTCTATAATTCTATGATTCTATGATTGTGAGACACCATGGTGTTATGGTTTTGGGGGAATCCATCGTGGATGACAGGTGAGGGCAGAATTAATGCCACTATATAAACACTGCATCAGCAATATTGTGTACTGTTTGAGGCATGCCCCCCCCCCCCCCCTTCCAAGAAGGATTAATTCAGGCTGGAATGAGTATGCACAAGAAAAGGTTACTAAGATGATCATGGAATTAAGATCCTATCTTAAGTGAAGAAATCAGAAGGGCTGTGGCTGTTCAGCCAGGTAATCTGGAATAGAGGAGGAGAGATGATTCCTGTCTGTAAATCCTGCATCTGTGTAAACATCGGCAGAGAGGAAAGTTAAAGTAATGACTGTTGTTGGCACAAAACCTAACACGTTTAATTGAGATATATAGGGGTATGTATAAACTTAAGCAAGAAGATAGAAGGCTTTTAGCTGTTCCAGGGATGCCTCAGAATAAACTATTCCCTTTTAGAATAAAAGCCCTTGCTGTTTCTTTCCAAAGTCTACAACAAAGGCATTATTTGTCCTTCCCTGAAGAGGGAGAGCACATGTCCCAAAACATTTCCAGCAAACACACACATGCACTGGAGCAGTTTGTGTTCCCTTACTTGTATTTATACAAGATTTCATCCTAGGCTGACACTTGCAACAATTTCTTAAATGAAGAAACTGTTTTTTTAATCTAGTTTCTTTCCTTCTTGTTTTGTCCCAGGCATTTATATATTTATATACAAGTGCTACAGGTCTCTCTTGAACTTGCAGGGTGCAGAGCCATTTCTGCCCTTGCTAAATTGCTGTGGCACCAATGGGGAGGGGAGGAGACAGGATGAGCTTTCATGCAGCATCCCTATCATATCTGCTCAGTCATATCACAGGCAATGAACTACAGAAACATTCTTTGTGAGCATAGCATCTCTCCCTGCTTTTGCCTAGTCTAAATGAAGCCTAATGAGCATACGGACAGGTGTGATGGGTTTGCCTGTGAAAACTGGGGATGGTGCTTGCAAGCCCAAGCAGTGTCTTCTGTTCTTACGTCCCTTTTCATTCAGTGCTGAACAAACTGGTATCTGAAGAAAACGCTGTCCTGCTTTTTGGATGGGACGTAGAACATGAGTAAAGACTCTTTGTGGATGCTGAAGTATTACAGCTGTACTGGGAGGGGAAGTGGCACGCATTGCTACTGGCTGATATCAATAGCTTGAGGGTTATTTTAATGGAGGATGAAATTACTACTGGCATTAGGCTTTGTGGAGGCAAATCTTCCATTTGTTTTCTGGAATAGGGAAAAAGCTAGCAGCCGAAATGCAGCCACACACAGGTAAAGGCACATTTGCCAAGGAGTAGAAGCTCCTCTGAATTTTTTTTTACTCTGAAAACCACAATCATGTCATAGATTTCAAAAGCATCAAGAATCATTTTATCATCTGTGAAGCCCTGCCTGACCTGCTGTGCAGCCCACCCACCCTGCCAGAGCAGTGCCACTAGAGACCTCCTGCGTGCTGCCAGTGCTGCCGTCCACGGGCAGATCTCAGCAGCATGGGAGACGGGGGGCAGACTCCTGGGCACAGAAATGTCTCCAGTGGATGTGTCCAATCTGCCTGTGTCTGTGACTCAGCGTCCGGAAATACTTGGTGAGCGGCTGGTTTGTGGTGAAGTCCTTCTCTCATAGGGGCAATGTTTTTGTACCGATCTCCTTCAGAGAGCTTACAATGATGTCTGATAAATTTTGCTCTGGCTATCGCTCCTCATTTTTCAACAGCTGGGAGGCAGAAAAGCTCAGGCTGTTGTTTTTTAAAATGCTTTTGATTAGAAAAAAGAAGGTTGAAAAGGGAAATTCATTTTTTTTAACCAGGTCTAAAAGTATTCATGCTGATGATGACCTGCTGACAGCTCAGCTGTAAATAACAGCTATAGTATTTGTTAGCAAGGTCAAGTCTTATGAGGAGCAGCTGAGGGAACTGGGGTTGTTTAGCCTGGAGAAAAGGAGGCTCAGGGCAGACCTTATCGCTCTCTACAACTACCTGACAGGAGGTTGTAGCGAGGTGGGTGTCGGTCTCTTCTCCCAAGTAACAAGTGGTGGGACAAGACAAAATGACCTCAAGTTGTGCCAGGGGAGGTTTAGATTGGATATTAGGGAAAATTTCTTCACTGAAAGGGTTGTCAAGCATTGGAACAGGCTGCCCAGGGAAGTGGTTGAGTCACCACCCCTGGAGGTATTTAAATGACGTGTAGATGTGGTGCTTAGGACATGGTTTAGTGGTGGACTTGGTAGTGTTAGGTATATATGGTTGGACTTGATGATCTTAAAGGTCTTTTCCAACCCAAATGATTCTATGGTTCTATGTTTACTGAGATTTAAAATTAACTAGGAGACATATCTCACAAGGTTTTTAAAGTCAATGACATCTTTTGGGAAAGAGAAAAGTTCCATTTCTAGCATTTCCTCTTTGTAAAACTTATTTCCTTTTTTGGGAGCTTTATTCTTTATCGCCAGAGTGGTACCAGTTTAAGTACCCTACTTTCCCCTTACTCCTAACTATGCCCCACCCCACCCCAGCATCATGGCACTCTGTTGTATTGTGATGTCCCCTTATCCACTTTTGGTGTCACATTCTGTCACTCGAATGGGCTGCTGTGCCACTGCAAAAATGAATGCTGTCCTGGCCTTTCCCAAATGCGTGCGGACTCAGCTGGGTCTCCAGGACTTTTTATAGCCCTCCAGTTCAGTCCTATCTTTGGTAGCATCAGCATTTCCATAGCAACCAACTGTGATGTCAAAGCAACATGTTTTTTTGGTGAGAACAGCAGGAAGCAATGAACTCTTCATAAGCAAAGATCCAATTTTCATGCAAATGTCTCTCATAGTGTCTGCCACCACCGCTGTTTATGGTTCTAATCTTAATTATCTCACTGTTACCTTGCTGTCCCCCATCTGTCATACCCACCTGTTGCATGATCGTTATTTAGGTAGTGCAGTATGCACTTCCTTACAGGAATATGTGTGCACTGTTGAGGAGAAAGGTGCACTCCGTTCAAAGCAAAGGGAAGCAGTAACAGGAATGGAAGAGATGTAGCAGTAGCATTTAAATACAAATATTTTTTTTCTAAAGCAGAACTAGTGTAATTGGTCAACATCAGACATCTCCAACCTTTTCCAGTGATGGATATTTTTCCAGTGGATGGGTAGGTTGTAGTGATGTGAACTGAGCCTCCTGACAATAATTTCTGGGACCTCTTACAAGCAGGATCTCCAGGGATCTCCAGCTCATCGGGGAAGAATCATGGATTCATGTATTACACTGACAGCTCATAAGGGAACGAAGCTAACAAATGAGCTTTTAAGCCACAAAGGCTGCATGCCAACCGTATCTTAAATAAACCCTGAAGACCACAGACTCTGCCTTAGCCTTGTCCACTTGCAGTGCTGCCACTATGCATGTCCTCTAACCCAGACGACAGCAATGAGCAGTGGGGGATTTCACTTGTAATAGGATCTGTCTGTCTTTATCTGCAATACTGCATATTCCTTGGACCAAAACACTCACGTGATGGAGACTGCCTTGTGGTATTAAGGGTTAAGCCTGTAATTTGTAACAATTTTGATTTGTAGGACCAACTTCCCCCCCTACCGAGGGTGAGAGAAACAACATATTGTAACTTAATGCTGCAAAGAGTAGAATTTATCTACTCGGAGCTCTCCTACATGTCATCTGTTTTGTTGGACTGATTGTGGTTTTTCACTTTAAGTGAAGATATAAGGGTGACTTCTCTATCCACAACAGTGAATGGGGTTTACCCAATTCTAATTTGGGCAATAAAGAGTCAATGTACTCCTCCCTGCCCAAACTGAATCAACAAATAAATGAGTTTACGTCCTCTTTAATTACAGGTAAGTCACTGGCTCATTGGCAGCAGAAAATGCTCTGTGGTTTCTCCTGCTTTTAATTCCCTAACACTATAAAATAAATACATACATACAAAACAGAGCTGAGAGGGGGAAATGAATGACTTACTCCCTGGCCCTGCAGAGAAAACAAGTTCACGCAAAACCTCCATCTGCATTTACTACATGGGAAGACATAGGCAGGACTCTTACTCATCTATAAAGTGGCTTGCAGACTTGCTTCTCCTCCTTCTTGTAGGCACTGGCCTGGTGCCCTGCATCCTCTGGTGTCATGTTGTGACCATGGGAGCGCTGGACATGCGGCTCCCTTGCCCAGATGCAGCACACTGCAGCCTTGTGCAGAAAAGTGAACGTGTCAGGTGCTCAGCGTCCCAAGGACAGAAGTGTCTCATACCCTCTGTACCAATCACAGGATGCCAAGAATCTCTGCAGCTCCCATCTCATCACTGTCTGATGTGCAGCTGAGCTCTTTGCTGTGCTGAGCTGGCTGCTGGCTTGAGCAGCGTGCAAGATGTCTTCTGCGCGCAGCAAGGGATCCTGCACAGTCTAACCTAGCACCCTCAGCCTCCATTCATCTTGGTGCAGACGTTAATCCTGAAGCCAAATGATGCCACAAACCTGGCAATTATTCAATTAATCATTTAAAAACAAACAAATGCATTTAAATTCAGTATCACAATAGTCCTCCCATAATATAGCCATCACTGTGTTTACGATTTGCAAAATGCTAGTGTTACAGTTGCTTATTACAGACATACTGCAGCTTATTTCAGTACTGCCATCATTCTGCAAAAATACTTTCTATCTATCTGTTGGAAAGTTTTTCAGCCAGTCTGATGACAATAATAATTATTTTAGGACAAATCAAGCAAGTCAAAACAACAAAAAAATGCTGATGCACGTTTTATGATAAAAAAATCCTAACAAAATATAGATAGATAGAATATAACAGAATATAGATAATATAGAATAACATGAACTTTGCAAGCTAGTTTTTAAATTTTATGGCAAATTGATTGTTATCCCAAGAAACTTTGTAAAGGTTCTACTTCCTAGCTGTGACATGCATGATCTTTCATTTTTATCAACATAACTTGTTTAAATCTGTTGAGAAAATGGGTGTTTCTGTGGTCCGAGCACTCACGCACATATTCCTTCATGCTTCTGATCAGTTTTAAACATCTATACCACAGACCCAGTCTAAGAATCCATTTCAAGCTGTATACAGAAGTGAGGGACATCACAGTACTAGAACAAGACACACCTCTTCATCATTGTAAGGGAGGCCAAAACAATGCTACATGCTAATGAATGTGTATTACCAAATTCCTTAATTACTAATCTTGGACTGTATACCCTAAACTGATTATTTCTCCACCCAGTCTAGAGCATGTAACTCCTTGCAGCAGCAGTAGACAATTATAAATGGGGCCCAAGAAATCAAAAGCTCAGATGGCAGAGCTTCAAGGTAGCAAATCTGGGGGTCAGTTGAGTTCCTAGTTAAAATCTATCACTACTAGGCCCCAGCCTGCAGGTCAGGAACATTATGGTCTTGAAAACATGATGTTTTCTCCAGCTGAGCCTGAGTTACTCCAGGCTGTTTCGCAGCCACCCTGGGACGTGAGGGAAGGAACATGAATTCGTCCTCTTCCTAGTCAGGGTAGGAAGACCACAGCCCTCTGGGACCACAGGCAGGGCAAAACACATCCTCAGACTCCTATCTTGTGCTTCTGGGGTACACTGGCAGGATGCTGAAGTCACCTGCAATGGAGCTCTTCAGCCTGTTCCCAAAGATACACAGCTGCAGGACTTCCCATTGGCAGCAACCCTTCATGGACTCCAAAGGGGGTTATTAGCCATTGACTGGCCAGAAAGCTTTCACAGGGGCTTGTGTAAGCCCTCAGATCCAGTTCCATGCTCTGTTAACTAATCCTGAAATTTTTCTCAATTTTTAAAGCCAGTTTTTCATCATCTTTAGCTCTTCTTAACAACAACCTTAAAATATCTGTGTTTTGCTTTCTGTAAGTACTAGACCTCTACAGTACTGTTGACCTGTGAGACCCAGAAAAGCCTGCAGCTCTGAAAACTAGTCCAAAAGGTGGCCAAAAATCAGGCACCCAAAAATGATGGGCCACTTTGGAAAGTTTGGCTTTGTTCTCTTTTTGGAGAAGGGAAATAATATCCATGGTATCAGGTAATACAATAAATTGTTTTGAGATCTTTGGGTAGAAGATGGTAGAATCATGAAAGCTTTTTGACTGGAGTAGGGGTTAGGACTTTATAAACACCTTTTTGGATAATGAAACCATTCATTAACTGGAACCAGTCTAGGCTGAGAACCAAGTAGTTCCTATTAAAGCTGTGGGATTGCTCTACTGACAGGACTCACTGTATTAGAGCATGTCTCTTTAGAGCAGAAGAAACAGAACAGAGTTTTAGTCAATGCCGCCCTAGAGACACCCTGGAAAAGCTCTGAGAGGAGCCAGCTCTTTGTAGTGCACAGAAAATATTGCCTGTAATGCTTCATAGAAGCTAAAACATAAAGGAGATCAGATCAGATAACCAGTGTATCCTCAGGGAAGGTGCCCAGGTAGTCCCTCAAGGGATTTAGAAAAGGAAACGCCTGCCAGCACTCAAGCAGCCATCATCAAAGCCCAACCATCTTATATCACCCGCTATGCAGATCTTCATGTGCAACACAATCAATCAACAGGATAAGGCAAATCAGTGCCCAAGAAACCCTTGTTTCTGCCTCTCTCTAGGTTTGGCATTTCAGTGCTAGCAACAATATTAGAAAGTTTTTTTCCTTCTGTCATCACAGCGGGATTTCATATGCTCTCACCAGCACACTTAGGTTTACGTTGAAAACTTTGGATGAAATATTGACAGTGTTCTGCATCTGTGTCCAGCAATGGGGAAAAGTAAAAAGCTATGGAAGTAACCCAGACCTATGCAAAATCACCTGCTCCTGCTTTTTGGGTTGCACTGCGATTTTTGCAGCTGCTCTGCAGCATCATTTTCTGCATAGAGTTTTCTTTGCAACAGTGTTAACAATTGGCCCAGGACTAGACATTATCCTCAGAGCATTAACTCATGTTTTGGTTCACATGCAGTGCCAAAAAAGGGGAAAAAATAATCTGCTTATTTGTAATCCTACATAAAAAATGTTGAGATTTGATATGGCTAAACTTCATAGCAGATCCTCTACAAGAACCAGCTGTACTTGACCAATCCTACCTAGTGAACAACCTCCTGTTTGTATGATGCTATGAGGTATAATACGGGATTGTAGCATGACCTGCATCTGGCTGATCAGAAGCTGGTGGTTTTGTGACAGGCCACAAATAATCCCGTGCCATATATTTATAGCGATACTGGAATTTAGTCAGCAAAATTTTATTCACTTATTCAGTTAGCAAAACCAATTACAGTCATAGGATTTGTTGGTTGTACTAGGTAAAGGCTCAAAGCAAAGTTTCAGTCCTGAATCTTTGGAAGTCTGGAGAGAAAAAGGGGGAAAACCCATAAATTTGGAAAATGATCCTACCTCTGAAACCATCTCCTACCCTATGTAAAAAGAAAGGCCGTGTTTACTCCTGCTGGCAGCAGAAAGACAAGCTGCAAAGATAATATAGGTAAAAGAACAAAGCTGGTAGTGCACTGGAGGCTACTAGCAAAGGAGATTTCTATAGCTGCTACACTTGTTATATGAAGTTGACTGGGAGAAGGAAGTAGTTAGAAGAAATGTCTCTGACATCTTCAAGTATGTGCCATTTGGTGTTACTGGTATCACGTCCTCTTCTCAGCTTGTGCCTAAATGCCTGTATAATGTAGAACCTGGACACCATTTTTCTATCCTTTTCCTTGGAAATGCTCAGGACTCGACTGACAGTTGTTCCAGAGAAGCAGTGTAACAAGCATATCTCTCCCTGTCTGCCGTGTGCATCAGGACAGAAACCAAACCAGTCCATCTGTGCAGGATGCGATTGACACGTGATTCCTGTGCAGTATCGATCCTGCATCCCCATTTCCTCTCTGAAAGCTCACAGCTACTAACACAAGTTGTCTTGGTATACAAGTGTAGTGGTGCTTCTGTGTCTTGCTTGAGCCGGGGGAAACAATGGCAGCAAGTTGGCAGTAGCCTTGCTGAGTATTTGCCATCCAGTTGGTTCTTCCTGAGGTGGCAGGGACCTTCTCAGACCTCACTCAGGTGATGGGCAGGGAAGAAAACAGGGCAACTGGAGGAGCTGAGCTCTCACATGTAGGGTGAAGGTAGAAGGTGGTATGCCTCTCTTGTTCCTAACCCATGAGAGTCCTGTCTTGATGGCATTCCTTTTTCAGGGATGTGAGGCCCTTTATGAAGCCTCTTCTGAGAAATTTCTCTGGGCATATGTGAGGGGACAGCTTCTGCCTTGCAGTGAGGAATGAGGTGCCTTGGTCATAGAGAGACTGATGCGTGATGCCAGAGTGCTTATATGCTGCTCATGAAGCAATGAAGTTCAACTGCTTTTGGAGCTGCTTTGTTGTGTTTAGTTTTTTAGTTAAGTTTCCCTAGAATAAGAGACACCAGGAGAGGACATACTGTCCTCTGCCTGCAACTCATTTCCAGATGCCAGGGTGCCCCAAGGAGCAGAGACACCCAGGACGACAGGCACTTCCAGCAAGGTGGGAGAAAAGCATCTTCCCAGTGACCCAAACTGTTAGCATTCAGAAACTGGTCCTGACCTCCCCGCAAGCTATTTGCGTATGTGCTGTGGGGAAGACTTTCCCTGCTCCCTTCCAGCTTTATAATCCCATGGGCCTGTTAATAAAAAGAAGCCACAGCACAGGACAGGCAGCTGTTGTGATGAGACACTACAAAAAACTTCCCCAAAAGACAATATTTATCCCAGGTAATAAAGTGGCAGTTGTAATTAAGGAAGGGCAATGTCCTTCTTTTGCAGGGCCATCAGTTTTGCACCTCTCCATCTTTTATACTTATTTCTGGGCTGCACAAGCTGCTGTGACTTGTCATTGTTTGCTTAGCGGGATCGTTTTGCTTTCCACCAGAAATACCAGATGTTGCTAATTCTCTTTTACTGCTAAAGGGATGGATCGGCTTGAGGGAAGCCTGATACCGAAGGACGGCCCTGAGAGTCTCCCGTCTCCCTGAGGAGCTTCCTCCACACACCTGTATGGACACACCATCCTCTTCCTTCCCTGGCTGCCTTCCCTCTGCACCCAGAGTCTGTTGTTATGTCCCAAAGAACAATGGGATGTTGTCCATACATAGGACATTACCCTAAAGATGGGATGTCCTCCTAAACCCCCTCCAGACCAGCCTTAGCCCAGGCTGCCTTGCTAAGCTGACCATGGTCTTGCCCTGGCCTCTCTGCATGAGTAGCACTGGGGTTTTCAGGTTTTGGGGTGGGTTTTTTCCACCCTCCCTGAAATAATCCAGTGATTATGGAGAATGGCAGCAGAATGGCGGCTGTGGCGAGACTGATCGTGCTGGGCTGGATACAAACGTGAGCTGGCAGTGCAGCCAGAGGATGGAGGCAGGAAGACTGTGCATGGCTGTGGATTTGGAACACCTTTGGGGCATGTATTTGTGTGTGAAAGACATGAAAGACAACAGTTATTGATTTAAAAGACCAGCTAGAAGCTCTGAGTGAGGCCTCCATCTTCATGTTATCCATCTTTATTATGGTAATGCCTGCAGGATTCAACCCTTCTGCTGGGAGTGGGACCAAGTAAGGAACTCAGTGAGTCCATTCTGGAGCAGTTTAGAGAGCTCTCTCCTCAGCAATACATCCTTGGCCAATGGCTACTCTACAAAAGCTGGGACAAGCCTGGCTTTCATCCCTTTGCTTGTGCCAGGGCTCCCTTAGGATAAAGACAGTTGCTGCATTTTGCCCACCCCCTAAAAGCATGTCTCTGTGTGTGGGAACAAGGGAGGAATCTGCCAATCCACATCTATGTGGCTGGGCGAAGGGAGGCATGAGACCTTTTCTTGTGGGCCACTGAACAGGAAGGAAAAACTCAGGGAAAATCTCTTCCAGCTGCTTTTGCTCATTCACTGCTTCTGAGCAAGACATTTTTTCTCCTTAGGGCATGAAGGAGGTTGGGCATATTCTCCTCAGAGCCCAATCCCACGTCAATCACAAGGAAGGTGGCTATTTCCCAACACCATCTCCCTCTTCACAGCTGAATTCAAGGGCAGATCTACTGATTTTCTTCAGCCACTGAGGATGTGGCAGGCTGCCTTGGAGAGTAGGCTGGTCTCTGCGTGCCCAGTAAGACACATGGCCTTCAGGCTGGCTGTCACTGCTCCAAGCCCCGTGGAACTGCTGTCATCCCTGCCTTTCAGACTTTGGACTGAGCAGCTCCAATCGGCAGATTGTGAATGACTCAAATGCTCTTCATCAGCAGATGTTGAATCTTCCCCTTTCACTTTCCAGGAAGGGAGAAGAGACTGATTTATTCACTTTGCTGGGGTGGCAGAGGACAAAAACAAACTGTGAAAAGGAACAGCATATTCTCTGACATTATTCAAATCTTGAGGCTTAATGCATGCAATCTGCTCTTCCAGGATTTCAGCCTTCTCATGAGTGATATTTTAATTTGCATCCCATTACAAATACAGCGTGCAACATTTAACTTTCTAAGGGAACTCTGACAAGCTGACATGTGAGATGCTCCTTGTAGCTTAATGATAAACTGGTTGCAGAAAGCTACTGCAAGTGTGTGTGTGTGCATGTGATTGTATCATTGCTTCTCAGAGAAGTCAGACTGCTCATCTTTGTCATATGTTCCATGCTGCAAACTGCTTGGGGAGATTTTTGTTTTGCTGAAGCAGTGACAGAAGGGGAAAGGAGAGCGTTAGAAATCCATTTTTTTGAAAGGAACATCATGCAAATCCTCCCCACTGTGATGCTGAAATCCTGAGAGAAGGATTAGTTTTATTACTAATATTCCCTTTCATTACAATGATGATTAGAGGTATCAACACTTTTACTGGGCATGGTGCAAACATAATAAATTGCCTCTCTCCACCCCACAGATTACCAATAATCTAACAATAGTCTGATGTCAGCAAATCTGAAACTATCACCCTAGACAGAAAGACACAGATCACTGATCACCTCCCCCTCACATGCTCAAGCCTTTAATTCAGTCCCCTATGCAGTGACTTATTTTTCCTTTAAAAAACAGAGCAAAGCAAAGGTCTACGCCATGATCCAGGATCCCATAGGAACCTGGGACTCATGAGACTCTTGGTAGGGAGCATAGCCTGGTCTCTGGAAGCAGGTCTCACTTGCAGCAAATGGCATCTTGCAGCCAGGCAGCCTTCATCCCTGGGTGGGTTCATTTCTCTGTCCAGAGCTGTGTGTCCTGCCAGCCCAGCCTTTTTAAAGCCTTTACTAAACAAATTCCAAAGGGATGCTGCCAGGACACCACATTCACCACTGTTAAGATTTTTTTTTTATTTAAATTACTTCACTTCTATTATTTTAAGGGTATTTTCTATTTCTGCTACTATTTTTGCTGAGAAATGGTGACAGCCATGGAGGGATGCATCTGTAAACATGCATAATTCACTCCTGGCTAAGGCCAAGACAATACCCTTTCCTTATCTCAGGCAGTGGTTGAATTAATGGTGATGTCAGTCAATGGACTCTTGACTTTTTTGATTCTTCCCCAGCTCAGTCACCAGCCTCCAAGGAGGACATGGGGTTCAAATTGGTCATGTGGCCAACAGCTTTTCCAGATTTTTAGCGTGTCATGCTGATATGATACATTTCTGCAAGCAGCCAATTTCCTAGTCCTCTGATAAAAATGCCCACAAGCCTCAGTTCTTTCCCTGTCTTAGATAATCCAAATTTTAGCCTCTGGGGAGCTGGTAGCCCCAAATTCTGGGGCAAGTGCTAGTTAAACAGCTGCATTTCAGCCACTCAGGGCTCGTAACAAAACACGACAGCTGTGTGAGAATTTTTCCTATCTCCATGCTAAAGTTGGTGAGCTGAGCAAAACTTTGTGCATCCCCATTCCCTCCCCTGTGCAGGTGGCTCGCACAGTGCACAGGATCACATGGGCCTTGGTTTTTGACTGTGCTGGAGCACAACGAGCAAGGGGGACTGAAGCTGCTTTTCTGACAAGCCAGAAAAGGTGCATCATTCTCAAATGACTCTATCCCCCTCCTGAGAGCTCAGCTCCCCACCAAAAAAAGCAAGCCAAATCTGATGGTGCATTTCCAGAGCCTTCTGGAGATCCTTTGCTCTCGCCCTTTAACAAAGGGGATGTGCTCCTTTGGGTGATGGGGAAGGCTTTAATGGGTTGATAAAAGGAGGCCTGAAATCTCCTCTTTTTTTGAAAAGAGAAATGAAGTATTTTTTCCTCAGCTTGTTTTTTTCATTAAAGATAAAGCCAAGTACCATCTGGCTTTTCTTCTTAAATGGTACAGAAATGGGTGAACTAATGCCATTATAACATTACAGATGCCAAGAGAATTCATTTGAAGGGGACCGATAAGGAAAAGGGACCCACTTAAAACCATGTTTGCTTTTGTCAACAATCAATTCAGATTTTCAACAAAGATATGGGAGAAAAGACTCTGAAAAGAGTTCACAAGCCCTCTGGGACCACAGGGAATCTCCCACCACTCTCGCTGTGCCTGTGGCTCCATGCACCTTGGTTACTTTGCCATTTTGTTTGGGTGCTGCAACTGGAGCACCCAACCTTGTGTGGGGTGACACTGCAAAGCAGTGGTGGAGTCAGGACCAGAGTCCACAACCCAGCAGCCCTGGCAATAAGAGGCAGGGAAACTGTTTTTTCCTCTTGCTAAAGGAGTTTCCCCACCCATCCCGTCCTCCCTAGTCTCTGATCAGGGACTAAAGTTCAAATCTCAGAGATTACAAAAGGGGAATCATTTTTAGTGAGAGCACAGGCAACTTCACCTCTGATGAGCTGAGATTTTCTGACCATGCAACGTTTTGCCAAGGGATTCCCTTCCCTGAGCTCTTATTGTGCTTCTGTTTGCTGTGCCAACTGCTAGAAAATATTGTGTAATGGCATCTCTTTTTGCATATTATTATTCTGTTTTTAATTTAAAGCAGCAGAGAAGCTGAGGCAGATCTGGAGCCTGGAAGGGAACCACAGGGAAAAGCATCTGTTTCCTGCAGTGCAAATGGTGCAGCATTGATCCTGACCTGCTATGGGGCTGACCCCAGGCTTGTGGAGAATGCTACCAATCATGTCTGCTGGTCTTCTTCTGTCAACCTGTCAATATAAAGAGCAGAAAGGAAATCTAAACAGTCCTAATTACTTTATCCTAGGCCATAGTTCTATACACATACCTTTCCTATGCTAGCAGGTAATCACTGCTTATGTGGAAAGAATTAAGTGTGGCTGGCCCTTATCTCTTAACATTTTTCCCCAAGGTAAGTGGTGTGGCAGAGTACTCGGAATATCAGGCAAAGCCTCCTGCAGCACTTCAGCTCAATTACATTGCCACAGTCTCGATGTGCAGCCGCCTGCTGCTGAGGATCGACCAGTATGTGGCAAAGAATATGGGTCTAATTCTCCATTCCTTTATATGTTGTGAACTGGTGCTTTAAGCTTTGTGCAACACAATGTCCTACTGTGGACTTGGTGGCCCTTTGCATCTAAGCAGCAGCATGTATTGCAAGGCCACAAAGTACTGGAGCTCCCCAAGGAGCCAAGGACCAGCGTTCTTCCCGGCCCTGGGAGCATCCCCCTATGTGGAGCCTTTGCTTCCATTTGGAGCAGCTTGCTCCTCCCTGAAAAGCACTTGCCCACCCTAATGTCAATCCATGCCCCTCAGTCTGCAGAGCCCCTTCTGCTCTGATTAACCCAAGACTACCATGTGTATCCCATGCTCAGCTTGTGATGCCTTCTGATGATGTTAAGGTGGAAAGGCCTTGGCTTTTCCAAGTGCTCCTGACTCTGTTCAGGGGGGTAAATAAAGTGTTCAGATTTCCAAACCTCTTCAGCTGAAATGTCAAACAAGCAGGAGAAGACCTCCACCTCAATTGGTGGCACACCCTGGTGCAGGGTGTAGGAGGGATGGACAAGTGGGTGCGCAGTCTCCCTCTGTAGCATTCACTTCATCATTAGCGCAAGTAATCGGGGCACAGCAGGTGAGGAGGAACAAGACTAGGGACTTTCCTCTCAGACCGGAATAAGAAAGGTTTTAAGTTTTTTATACTGGAAAGGTGACAGGAGAGGTTAGCAGAAATCTACCAAACTGGGACAGCCTAGTGCTACCAATTTAAAAAGAGGAAGACAAATTTCTCCCCCGTTTTCAGCATCCAGCACTGCCTCCAGCTGGGCGGTTCCCACACAGCCTGGCCTGTTTCACAGGGATTGCATGACCTGGTGAGCTGAAAAGGAGCTTTACCCTGCTGGCGCAGCAGCAGGTCTGCTCTCAGCCAGGGAGAAAGCATGGCCAAGGAATGGCGAGTTCTCCATGCTGCATGGAGGGCTGTACACCTGGGCATGGAGCGGCTGTTTTTTGCTACCCAGGAAAATGGGACATGGGAAAGCAGAGTTCTTGCAGAGTCCTGAAACACTGACATGTTCCTGTAGTCCATAGAGGGAATAAAAGGAAACTGAGGAGAAACCCTGGCAGACAAATGACAAAAAGCTACAGCAAGTCTGAAACTCCCTAGAAGAAGCAGAAGTAGAAATTCCCCCACTGGTTCCCTGGGTATCTGCAAGCAACAGGAGACAGAAACAGGGTAGAGGCTTCATTCCTGAGAAGATCTGAGCCACTCATGAACCTAGTACTTTGTGTGGCTCACACAGAAAAGGTAAGCTCTGGGTCTGCATTACACAACAGCAATCAGTGCTGGTACAGCATAAAACCAAAGCAGAGTATTTCACCTGAGGGTGGGGATGTCCATGCAGCTGATCACTACCCCCCAGAAAAGCACTGGGAGATCATGAGCTGAGGCCCCAGGACATTATGGAGAAGAGTCACAGCAGCTCATCAATTGCTCGTCAAAAACATAAATTACTTGTAACTGAAATAATGCAGTGAGGAGAGAAGTGAATGCAACAAAGTGTACAGGTAGGTAAGGAAAAGCCTCAGGCCATCACCAGCTGGCCTCCCTCATGGTCTGCCAAGTCTCCTTGGAGGGGAGGGTTAAACTGTGGAGTTGTTGTGGAACTGGAGATTGCTCCCAGGCAGAGAGGTCTGAGGCTGCCAGTCTCAGTGAGGCCCTGGTGAAGCTAAAGGAGTCAATTGAAACACCCCCCCCCCCCAAGCTGGGCTGTTCCAGCAGCCCACTTGTGTGCAGCAGATACCTCCAGCAAGATTAGAGGCTCTGAGGCCAGTCTAAAACATGCAAGGACCTTCTGATGATAAAACAGCATCTGTGGATGCAGCTGACACCTGAACTGAAAACAAAAAGCAGTTTGCTGCTTCTGGTAAACACTATCTCTATAGGAGAAATGCAGTTTCATCCTCCTGCTTGGCTGAATGATCTAACTAAAGCAATCCAGCTTCTGTGAAGTGTCCCTAACAAATACAGAACTAGTGTGGGCCCCCAGTGCCCAGTCTTTCTCCTATAGAGTATCTCATTTCTGACTGATGGACCAAATCTTGCTCTAGATTCAGCTTTGGGGCTCTCCTCCTCCTCAGAGGCCTGCTGCCCTCATAAACCACCCTAGCTTTGCTCTTGTGTCCTGTGCTTTATGGTGCAAGTCTGACACTTGCTGGTTGCTTTACAGCCTTCTGTCCACTCCAGTAACACAGCCTTGCTGCAAGCCAGCAGCACCCTCCTCCAGCCAAGCTAAGAGAGGACACAGAAACTAGTCCTCTGGCACCAGCTTATAATACCCCATTACAGCCGGTTTTAAGTCCCAAGAGTACACAGGGCTGTAGCACCCTCACTGACAGTGCACAGTCCCACAGCATCTGACCTGGGTGAGGGGTACAGGGATGGTAATGGCAGCAGGTCCCATCAACAACCTTGTGATGGTCAAGTAGAACTAAGGATGCAAGTCAGGTCTGAGGTCAAGCCAGGAAATCCAAACACCCCAGGAAGAGGTGTGGGAGCAGGTATGCCTACAACATACATCAAGCCAGGACTGAAGGGCCAGGGATGAACTTGAATGGGGCTCCTGGGCCCATGGGCAGAGGTTGTGGGTGGGGGTCCCAGGTGAGGCTGGTTGGGTTAATTAAGGCCTATGGATGTCCTCAGAACCCTGACACAGAGTTGCAAATGAGCAGTTGTAAAAGTTGTGAATGACTCTTGGGTACAGTGAGAGCCTCCACGTCACCTCGCTTCCTCTCCTGTGTCTGGCAGTGGGCAATCACAGACACCTAAAGAAGAGCCTAAGAACAGAGCAAGCCCAGAGTGAAACTTCTGAGGGTTTTCCCAGCCTCCATCAATGTATGGTTTACGCACTACCTGAGCCAAGTACGGCTTCTGTGTCCTGGTGGATTTGTCTTTTCTGAACCTGTCCGGTCTTTCCCATCAGCATCCACCACATCCTGCTGTGGGCAGTTTTGCAGTGTCACTACACATCATGTGAAAAGCTGCCTCCTCCTGAACATTTCGAATCTGCTACCTCTTGCCTTCATTTGAGCCCTCTGAGCTTTTGTATCAGAGGAGGCAGAGGTTAGTTATCTCCGCTAATTTATTCCATGCCATCTGAACCACTGATTTCACATCAATGAGCATAGAATGGCTGAAGGCTGCAAACTCTGCGTGTTCTAACATGTCAGCAAACATGCAGTGGATTGGTAGCAGACTCTGTGTCCTCTCTCTTCCTTTGAACAAGCTGATTTTGGTAACTTGGTGGCATAGAAGGAGAGATTGAGGTACCCAGGCAGATGCTTCTCTCCAGTCTCACAACTGCTAGACTCTTTCAGACAAAAGAAAGCTACCAGCTCTGTGAAACCATGGCCTCTCTTACCTTATCCCGGGCTGGCTGGTTGCCAGGCCAGCTAGGCAGATCAAATCCCATTGCATCTCATTGCTTGCTGTGATCTGATGCTGAAAAATGCACTTTTTCTGTCCATGTTCTTACCTGACACCCATCTCCTGAGCCAGCCTGTGGAAATTCAGTTCAAGACAGGGAGTGACATTCAGCTATGCTCTTCTGTCCTCCACAAAGATGAGTATTTCTTTATATGTTTGTATTTTTTTTTAAGTCAGGGCCTCTGGAAAACAATCCTTCCTCTCCCTAAAATACTGGGAGATACAAACACTGAGGCCTTGGCCTCTGTGTTAGATGTCACTGGAATAAGCTGTGCCTCTCTGCTTTCTCTCCGCTTGTTTTTTCTTTCAATTTTACCCCTCAATTCTGAATGCGTCCCTGGAAATGACTCCTTCAGACAGCTAGTCCCCAGCAGCTTAGAGGATACTACTGCCTGCACAAGAGCAGCTGGACCCCGTCTGCATGCCTGCAAGGCTAAAACTGGCTGATTATTTCATAGGAGAAGATGGGAGGGGAGAGACTGGACAGCCAGAGCAGAACGGCTCAACCCCTGCGCGTCTGGATCTCCTACCCCACTGTTGTGCCGGTGACCTGGCAGAGCGTGTGCAGGTTGGGACACAACCAGACACTGCCTGAATGCTCTCACTCTTGGAAGAATGGTTGGTAGGAGGAAAAGAGGTGAAGGTGGTACCAAGCAGCAGGGAAAAAAATGCAGCACCTGCAAGTATCGAGGACACACAGCAGGGAGGAGCTGGGAGATGCTGATGCATTTCCTGCCACGGGGAAGTAATTCCAGGGCTGTGTATCCTTTCTGAAACAGCCATGTTGTAGTCACACTGGTTTTTTCTCACCTGGAGTCATCCTCTGCTCTCAGAGGCAGCAACATCATTGTTCCTAGAAGGTCAGGCTGGTATTGAGTGCAAGCCAAAGAAGCCATCCTTTGAGGATAGCCCCTGGGTGCCCTGCGAATGGTGAGGACCACCAGCAGCCTGCGGTGGGTGAGGAGAAGTGGGCAGGTGGGGGCATGGTTCCTTAGAATAAAGCCCCTCTGTTCTCTCCCCAAAAGCCCCCTTCAGTAGCTGGAATCTTCACTCCTCTCCAGAGCTGTCTGATCCTAAGGCCTCTGCCAGGCCCTCTGCCTTGCTTTGGGGAGCAGGAAAATCCCTGGGGACTCAGGAGAATTTGCTCTTGTGCCATTGCAGACCTTCTCCTATATTACTCCTCCGGTTTGGCTGCCTGCTGGGCTTTGTGCCATCCTCAGCCCCAGCCGCTAGGCATAGCTCCCCGTTGGACCCCATGCCCTCCTTCCCCACACCTCCACCCCTTGCAGGACTACCCTCCAGCTGTGCGTTTGCAAGAGTGCGAGTGCAGGCTCTCAGAAATGATCTGTGATGCTTTGCAAGGAGACTCAGGGATCACTTGCAGTGCCCTCCTCTTCCAGATCACTCTAGTTCTTGCTCCCAAATACTCCCATTTGCTTCTGTTGACGAACACGTGAGCGGAGCCAGTGTGTTGTGAAGCCAGTGAGCTCTTCAGTGTACCCCAAGTAAGGAAAAGCAGTTGTACATCATATTTGCAAATGAGGGCTTTCCATCCTTCTGTGCTTCTCTCCCTCCTCAGTGGCAGCCTCCACTGCTCCTCCCATGCACAGCATGAAGGCTGCTCTGCTGGGCACAACTGTGTCCCTACAGAACAGGAGAGGACACACTGCAGATACCTCAACAGCGTGTCCTCCTCCTTCCCTGCTTGTAACGCTGGGGAGCTGCATCAGCGTGATGGAGCTTTGAGCCGAGCTGTCACAACGTGAGCGGGAAGTGGCAGCAGAAAGAGACTTGCAGCCCATATGTGTCTGCCCACCATCCTGCCTCCTCGCTCCCTTCATGCCCAGGCTGTGGCTTGCTTCCTGCAGCGATTCCTCTACTATCAGTGGCAGGAGCAAGGCAGAGAGAGAGGGATGCAGAGAGGACATATTGCCCCGCAGTGTGTGACCCAGCAGCCAGCAGGTAGTGAACCAACACTCCAGGAGACTCACAGAGCTGCTCCGTGCTGCACAGGCCATGAGCATGTTTTATGTGATGGCTCTGGGATGAAGTCTGGTATTGGGGTGTGCATCAGGAGAAATGCATCTTGGGGTAACACCCCACAAGGGATGTTACCGCTTCGCCTGCCCCTCCTTGAAGGGAAGTTTCAACATGTCCTGCTCAGATCTCTCTGCTGTCCACTTTATCCAGAGTCCGCTGCACTTGGTGGGAACAGTTCAATCAGCTTTGGATTGGACCTATGTCAGCAGGGATCAGCAAAGCCTGCCAGATGAGGTGGGAGATGCCAGCAAACCAGTGGCGTCCTCTCCTGCCTTATCCTTCCTTTTTGGTTTGCAGCCAAGTCATTGCTGCCTTTACAGGGTTTTGTTGGACAGAAATACCCTCTGTCTCTCTCCCACCCCAGAAAAGCAAAACTTAGCGCATCCTCCTGGAGACCTCTTCTCCCACAGCAGTTTGCAAGCCACCACTCTTATGTAAGGCTTGGCATTTTTCCCCTTCTGCCTCTCATTTCCATCTAACAGTCTCTAAAATCTTGCAGACTCATTTATTTCCTCTGTCGTGCACCCCTGGCAGAGATTTCCCTGCTCCTAGTTTGGCTGAGGTCTGAGCAGACCCTGTGCTCACCTATCCTGCCCCAGCACTCCTGATGGTGGCAGCTGGACTCGTTCTATCTGCAGCACATCCTAAGCTTCATTTGCAGCTGCCTGGTATGTTGAGCTGTACAAACCCACACTGGTGCAGTGGAAGGAGAGAGGTCCGATTCATTCTGCTACAGGGCTTGCAATTCCACCAGTGGGATTCTGCAGCAATGAATCAGTCTCAGACTGACACAGATGGACACCTGGCCTGCAAACTCAAGTGTAAGAAGTGAATTTGCTAGGTAATTCTTAATCTATATAAACACCAGCTAAGGTTTTATTTATTATTTCCCAGCAAGTGATTGCATTTAAAGGGGAGGGGAGAGAAGACATTTTGCCATTGACTGTAGTAGTTATAAAATGAGAATATGATGCAGGTTTGGAGGTCCTAGGTGTTTTCTAGGGGGCAGGGAGCTAACTTTCCACCTAGATCTCATATGCGAATACAGAACAGTCTGCAGTGAAAAAAACCTGAATGTTACTCCGCATATGATTCCCCCCATGAGGTACCTTTTTGTTTAGGTAGAGATTTCCAGGAGTCAGTTGTCCTTCATAACCCCAGCAGCTAATGCCGCAACCCAAGATGTCCAGAAAGTTGTCTATTATTGTGGCTATTGCCATTAATGAAAAATTCCAGCTTAAGAGGGAGTGTCATTATCTGTAACATGGTACTAAGGGCAATGATTCCAGTAGCAAATAATGAAGCCTGAGAAAACTCTGCAGGCTTGAGATCATGGGAAATACAGGAATCTCTGACCTTGTTGTATAGTCTGTGCATTTTTTCTGCCATCTGATGCTTAATCTACATTAGTGAACAGCAAAGAGGGAAGAGGTTGGCTGGCAAAGGGTGAAGTCAGGACACCCACTGATCTGCCCATGCCCTTGCTCTCAAGTTTGACAGTGGTGTTGGAGCCCTTCAAGCCCTTTTGTTTTCCTTTGGCAGCCACCATGGTCCAGCCCTGAGGGACAGACCTTGCTAGCTGAGCTGGAATGTGGTTTTATTGCATTGATGCTGACTCAGCTGGTTTACAAGGGTGAATTCTGAACCTCATCTACTTGCTAATGTTTCCTTAGATGTCTGGGGAGTTGGAGCATGGGGGCAGACCATCTGTCACCCCCAAATCAGAAGAAATACTTGAAAAGTTCACTTGGAAACAGAAACGTTCATAGGCTAGGGGTCAAATCTTGGACTCTCTTACACTTGAATAACCCCATATGCATTGGCATTGGCAGGCACCAGCAACCTCTAGGGCATACAGATATGCCACATTACGCATCTGAAATGCATGGCCATGCATGAAGATTGCCAGAGTCAGGAAGAAACAGCTGCAAAAAGAAGCACCAGGTTTTGATGAAATATGTACTGACTTCCCTTGGATCGGAAACAAAACCCATGGGGAGGAGGGAGGGCTATCCTCTCAGGTGACCTAGCTTCCTATGGTAAAATGGTCACTTCTTCTGCCAGCCTCAGCAAAATGAGGCCACACAACCTAGACCCCAGGAGCACCCGCAGAGTGAAGCAGTCCCAGGAATCTTCTCCTGGTGGCTGATGGGGTCCATCTGTCAGAGAAGGGGAAGAGCATCTTTGGTCATAGGCTTGCCCAGCTGGTGAAGAGGGCTTTAAACTAGAGATGCCGGGGGAGGGGAACCTCAATCCATCCCACTCCTACCAGTTTGATGCCAGGGCCAGCAATAGATGCCCAGAGCCTGGAAAAGGAACACAGGTCAGCAGGAGAGCACCTGAAGAGCAGCACAAAGGAACTCCAGCCAGTAAGACAGCTTCATCGGGGGCCCAACTTAAAGGCCTCTATGCAAATGGGAATTTGCATCTCTATTCCCTCTATGCATCGGGAATAAACAAGAGAAGTTAGAGATGTGCGCACGCCTGCAGGGCTACGACCTTATTGGCATCACGGAGACGTGGTGGGATGGCTCCTATGATTGGAGTGTTGGGATGGGGGGATACAGGCTCTTTAGGAAGGACAGGCAGGGGAGACGAGGAGGGGGTGTCACCCTCTATGTCAATGACCAGCTGGAGTGCACGAGGCTCTGCCTGGGGATAGATGACGAGCTGACCAGGAGCTTGTGGGTCAGGATTAAAGGGAAGGCAGGGACAGGTGACATTACGGTGGGGGTCTGCTACAGGCCACCTGACCAGGAAGACCGAGCGGATGAGGCCCTCTATAGACAGATAGGAGCAGCCTCACGCTCACAAGCCCTGGTCCTCGTGGGGGACTTCAACCACCCCGACATCTGTTGGAGGGACAACACGGCAGGGCATAAGCAATCCGGGAGGTTCCTGGAATGCGTCGATGATAACTTCCTTCTCCAAGTGGTAGAGGAGCCAACAAGGAGAGGTGCTATGCTGGACCTTGTTCTCACCAACAAGGAGGGGCTGGTGGGGAACGTGAAGCTCAAGGGCGAAATGATGGAGTTCAAGATCCTTAGGGCACCAAAGAGGGCGCACAGCAAGCTCACTACCCTGGACTTCAGGAGAGCGGACTTTGGCCTCTTCAGGGATCTACTTGGTAGAGTGCCATGGGACAAAGCCCTGGAGGGAAGAGGGGCCCAAGAAAGCTGGGTAATATTCAAGGATCACCTCCTTCAAGCTCAGGAGTGATGCATCCCAACAAAGAGGAAGTCAGGCAAAAACACCAGGAGGCCTGCATGGATGAACAAGGAGCTCTTGGACAAACTCAAACACAAAAAGGAAGCCTACAGAGGGTGGAAGCAAGGACAGGGAGCCTGGGAGGAGTACAGAGAAATTGCCCGAGCAGCCAGGGATCAGGTTAGCAAAGCTAAAGCCCTGATAGAATTAAATCTGGCCAGAGACATCAAGGGCAACAGGAAAAGATTCTATAGGTACGTTGGGGATAAAAGGAAGACGAGGGAAAATGTGGGCCCTCTCCAGAACAAAATGGGAGACCTGGTTACATGGGATACGGAGAAGGCAGAGGTACTCAATGACTTTTTTGCCTCGGTCTTCACTGGCAAGTGCTCGAGCCTCACCATCCAAGCTGCAGAAGGCAAAGGTGGGAACTGGGAGAATGAAGAGCCACCCACTGTGGGAGAACATCAGGTTCGAGACCATCTAAGGCACCTGAAGGTGCACAAGTCCATGGGACCCGATGAGATCCATCCGCGGGTCCTGAAGGAACTGGCGGATAAAGTTGCTAAGCCACTATCCATTATATTTGAGAAGTCTTGGCAGTCCGGTGAAGTTCCCACTGACTGGAAAAGGGGAAACATAACCCCCATTTTTAAAAAGGGAAAAAAGGAAGACCCAGGGAACTACAGGCCAGTCAGTCTCACATCTGTGCCTGAGAAGAGCATGGAACAGATCCTCCTGGAAGCTATGCTAAGGCACATGGAGGACAGGGAGGTCTTTTGAGACAGCCAGCATGACTTCACCAGGGGCAAGTCCTGCCTGACTAACCTAGTGGCCTTCTATGATGGAGTGACTACATCAGTGGACATGGGAAGGGCTACAGATGTCATCTATCTGGACCTCTGTAAGGCCTTTGACATGGTCCCCCACAACATCCTTCTCTCTAAACTGGAGAGGTATGGATTTGATGGGTGGACTGTCCAGTGGGTGAGGAATTGGTTGGATGGTTGCATCCAGAGGGTAGTGGTCAATGGCTCAATGTCCAGATGGAGATTGGTGACGAGTGGCATCCCGCAGGGGTCCATATTGGGACCGGTACTGTTTAATATCTTCATCAATGACACAGTGGGATGAAGTGCACCCTTGGCAATTTTGCAGATGACACCAAGCTGAGTGATGCGGTCGACACACCAGAGAGATGGGATGCCATCCAGAGGGACCTGGACAAGCTCAAGAAGTGGGCTCATGTGGACCTCATGAGGTTTAACAAGGCCAAGTGCAAGGTCCTGCCCCTGGGTCAGGGTGACCCCCAGTATCAATACAGGCTGGGGGATGAAGGGATTGAGAGCAGCCCTGCCAAGAAGGACTTGGGGGTACTGGGGGATGAAAAGCTGGACAGGAGCCAGAAATGCGCACTCGCAGCCCAGAAGGCCAATCGTATCCTGGGCTGCATCAAAAGAAGTGTGGCCAGCAGATCGAGGGAGGTGATTCTGCCCCTCTACTCTGCTCCGATGAGACCCCACCTGGAGTACTGTGTCCAGCTCTGGAGCCCTCAGCATAAGAAAGACACGGACCTGTTGGAGCGGGTCCAGAAGAGGGCCACGAAAATGATCGGGGAATGGAACACCTCTCCTATGAAGAAAGGCTGAGAGAGTTGGGGTTGTTCAGCCTAGAGAAGAGAAGGCTTTGGGGAGACCTTATTGCAGCCTGTCAGTACTTAAAGGGGGCTTATAAAAAAGATGGTGGCAATCTTTTTAGCAGGGCCTGTTGCGACAGGACAAGAGGGAATGGCTTTAAACTAAAGGGGGGTAGATTTAGACTAGATAAAAGGAAGAAATTTTTTTACGCTGAGGGTGGTGAAACACTGGAACAGGTTGCCCAGAGAGGTGGTGGATGCCCCATCCCCAGAAACATTCAAGGTCAGGTTGGACGGGGCTCTGAGCAACCTGATCTAGTTGAAGGTGTCCCTGCCCACGGCAGGGGGGGGTTGGACTAGATGACCTTTAAAGGTCCCTTCCAACCCAAACTATTCTATGATTCTGTGATCATCAGAGGCATCAGGACACAAGCTACAAGGACAGAGTAATTCTTTCTGAGAACACAACAAAATTTGTATATCACTGTTGGATTTGGGGCTTTTAGCCCTGCTATGACACTGTGAGCCCAGGAATTGCCAAGGAGTGGGGTGACTACCGATTTTTTCTAATATAGGTCTTGGATGACCAAGAGGGTGTTAATTACAGATCAATTCACTCTGTTCTTCTCAACCTGCAAAAGTTGTTTAATGCAGAGAGAGCAATAAAAGGCTTAGCTCAGCTGTCACACGATGGTGAAGAAAGACTGGTGCCATTAGGCAGTGGTGGTGGGACAACTAGGTTGGAAGGAGGTGTTCTACTAGCCCAGTGAGAGTCTGGCTGGAGATTTAAGAAGTGACTTTAAGCTTCAGACGTGTCAAGGGGGAGTGAAGCTGGGGGCTGGAGAGAGTGATCATAAGCATCGTATGTACTGGCTCAATGTTAAGCATCTTGAAATATTAAGGGTGGTTTTCTTCCCCTAAAAACATAGCGCTCTGCTGGTTACTGTAGGCTACAGGGTGCACTTGTTCTTAAACTTTTTTCTCTAATCCTAAGGATTATAAATCTGTATTATTGCTAGTGGGTGAAGCTCAGGTATCTAAATCACTATTAAGAAGCTGGAAACCCACAGCCCCAAAGCCCTGTTGCATGACTGCAAAATAGCAAGAGTTGACAAAGCTGCAGATGTCAGGCCCAAAGCATCTGAGTTAATTTTCAAAGGTTCCTCTCCTGCAATTCCTCCTCCTAAAGGCTCCTGGCTGCTCTAATTAGGGTGATCTTGATTAATGACAGAGAGCTGTGTGAGAAGGCAAAATCAGCAAGAATCCCTAGAGACAGTTCAATAAAGCAACAAATGCTGTTTTCCCCTGAGGTTTGTACTTATCCTGGCAGTGCTGTGATGAGGCATAAGAAAAGCTAGGTAGGAGGGCTGGTTCTGGTGACTCCTGGAACAACAGACATCTTGTGTGGCTTCCCTTCTGTCTTGTAATGGATACAGGCTTCATGCCTCCTCTTCCTTAGCGGGGGTACTGCCAAGATGCTGCCTTCTTATTGTCTCAGCTCATAGGAACTCAGCATCAGAGAACACACCCTTTCTGTCCCATGGGCCCTAGCTGTACTGGAGGGTAGGACTATAAACTTCACTTCATGGGGAAACCATAGAAACAAATATGTAGTTGAAGATTAAAAAGAAGTGCTTGCAATGGGAACCTCTTCTGTGTCAAAACTGTGGCTGCTTTACCAGGGAGGCACAAGATGCATGGAGAGGCATGGGATTAGCAGACATGGTCTAAATGCTCTTGCCATGGTAATTTATTTAAGATGCATGATATCCTATGAGATGAAATGACGCCCTGATTAGTTCACTCTCCTGTTCTCTATTCACATTGTTCAGATGTGTTTCAGTGCTGCTAGAGGCAGCGGTGCAGTAACGCAGGTTCTCAGTGTGGATAAAATGACAGTGCTCCTTTCCCTTCAGAAGATCAGCCCATCTTCTCACCCACAGATCTAGCCTGGGGGTCTCCTCTTCCCCTGTGTCCTGAACAAACCCTTGGACCACCGCTAATGCCACCATGCTCTGTCTTCCTGCATCTTGCTGGCAGGAGCTGGTCCAACCAGCCATAGCTCCACTTAACGCCCTCCTGACACACTTGTACAGACAGTGCTGCCGCTCCTCTCAGCTCCCCAAAACTGTGCTGGGAGCCTGTGATCCCAAGGTCTTCTTGCCTCTGGGTTCTACCACCAGCTTTAAGACTGCAGCCCACCTCCTGGGCTGGGAATAAATGGTATGTGTATGTGATCGTTCATACTGGGTACATGACCTGCAGCAATGCATGCAGGCAAAATGGAGATATGTGAGAAGCAACATTACCAGTATGTCCAGAGGGACAAGTCTGATGGCATACATGCCCCTCCATATTCAGACAAGTAGCCTTCAGTGCATGCAGTGACAACCAGCTCAAATGAAACGTAACATGAACCAAAAAGGAAAAAGCAGCTCGACAACACAAACCTTTGGCAAAATGAAACCAGTTTGAAAGCCCAGCTGCAAAAAATATGGCCAATAGCAATTTTAATTCTCATGTGATGAGTAATGTCTCCTGGCACCTAGCAAGCAGTCAACATCAAGCTAGCAGAAGTCAGGAAGGACGTTGAATAATCCTGTGTTTTGCAGCGACATCAGCAGGTGATCGTTCTGGAGGCTGAAAGCAGGCAGCAGCCTCCTGAGATACCTAACGATAATAACTCACCCCTTCTGGTATGCCATGGGTGGGCAACTGTGGAGCTGGTCTTGGCAGTTCCTGAACTGGTGTAGTGGGTACAAACTATACCATTTCCCAGGTCAGTTGTCAGCAGCTGGTTGAGCTTCCGAACTGAAATAATCTCTGAAACCCACCTGCTGCTCCTGCAAACACCAAAGGGGAAGTACATCACTGCAGCTGCACTGCAAGCACAAGAGCTAAGCAATACCTTTCTTTGTGGAAGATACCCAGTAAGCAAGTGTCTTCCCTGGCTCTTTTAGAGGCTCTAGCCCTTTCAAAGGGAAGGCTGCAAGTCGTGGTTGCAATCCATGAATATGATCTCTGAAATTTAGTTATTTCTTTGAAGGGTGCTAGCCCTCTCTTGCAGGAACTCCAGCTTTCACTTCCCCTTTTGCTCTCTAGTCTATTAAACCAGAGATTATATGTCACTGAGGATAAGTTAAAAACTACTCAAAATGGTTTGTGATCTACTAAAAATCTAGGGGGTTTTATCTAGCATTTTGGGTAGCTGTGTGAACTGTGTGAAGTATTGTCTAACTTGCTTGGTCTGCTGAAGGTCTGATGTGGCTTGAGCGATGTAGTGAAAAACAGTTGCTGCAGTTAGTCATTAATGAATGGAAGGCCATATATCTCACTCATTCAGCTCATATGCCAGCAATGACAGATTTTTTTCAGTGTGCTATGTTGTTGCTCAATACGTTGTGCAAGCACTCAGGGTTTAGAAGGACTGCACCCAGTACCTTATTAATTCAAATAGCATGGTGCCAGCCTCAGATCAAGGGGAACTAGGGACCTCATGCAGCGTCAGTGACTTGTTTGCATTGTTTTCTATGCCAACAGCTGTGAACATTTTCTCTGGACAGGAGTGATGAAACTTGCTTTAGTTGGGTTCTTTCTGATGACCAAACGAGCAGCGAAGTGGCCTGTGGCCATATTGCTTCATACTGAGAGACAAAAAAAGCCTGCAAGTATATTTGTTTGCTTAAGGGTTTTTCTTTCCTGATCTGATTATGCTTTTTTTTTCATGCTTTTGCAATATCAGGGATGTTGAGTCCTCTCTTATTTCTCACTGTTGATGGAATACTTGTAAAGTACCAAAGAGGTGCCTAACATACAGATATGACTCACAACTCTAAATCTGATTGCCAGTCCTGAATAATTCCCAGGTTCCTTTTCCTGTGCTCCCCCTATCTACAGCTCTTTAGGATACACAGATCTTTGATATGAGCTCCCAAGCCACCTGCTCCCTCCTCACCTGCTGCTCTTTCTCTCTTGGCATGAAATGTCTGGCTAAGGTTACTGGCCTGAAGGACCTAACAGCTGCTGAACTGGGTTATTATCCACAAAGAAAGGAGCTAGGGAAATAGAGACCAGTCATGTAGTTGTATTTTTTTCCCCTCCAAGTGAGGAATATTTATGAGAGTAAAAGGCAAGAAAACAAGCTTTGTTTGAATTGTCGGCTTTGTGTCCTGTCTCCTGTTCCCTCGAGAGTGATCAATCTACGTGGCTTCTGCCAGCCCAAAGATAATTCTTAGTACCCAATAAAATAGAGTTTTTCCTCCATACCAACAGAGAGCTCCTGTTAACTCAACCCAAAGTGGTATTAGCTGTTTTTGCTAAGTCTTTTGCAAGACTCCAAAAGTGTGTTCAGCTTGTGTTTTATCACATTCACCACGGCCCTATCCAAGACGCAGCCCGTGCTTTTCTCTTCTCCACACCACCTCTTGTCAGCTTGGGACAAAACTCTTTTATTTCTTGGTGTTTGGTTGTATTAAAAAGTACTTTGATTGAATGGGCCCATGGCCAAGTAATCCAGCCCATGCCATACAACTGATGGTGGTAGATACTGCCCTGCAGCCTGTATGTTTTTTGCAGGAGTTGAACCACCTGGAAGGATTGTGTTATCCTTAGGCACAGTTGTCAGACAGTACAGTGTGATTATTGTTATTTGCATCCTTTTCTTCCCTCTCTATCCTCTTCCTTCTTACAAAAAACCCCAGATTTAGTCTGAGTACCACAATGTACCCATGAGACCTGATGGACTTTGCTGTAAGAATGTTTTTTAAGTGCCCATTCAACAGCTCCTGCTTAAACTCTTTTTTCTCCTCCCCTCCCATAATCAAACACTCTTACTTCGCCCTTTAGTGGTTTCCCTCTCTCCTCTAGCAAATACCCTTTGAGCAAGCCAATTGGCATTGCTGAAGAGCGAACCTGAACCAAAGGAGTTTCCACACTTCTGATTTAGGAAATAGAGATTACAAAAGGGGTCAGCCCAGAGCAACAAGCAGGAGTGTTTAGCTGTTGGCTAGATCAGTGGTCTCCAAAGTGGAGTGCATGCACCCCATGGGGTGTGCAAGACAATCCATTGGGGTGCAGGAAGAAAATACTATAACTTCAGTAGTACATGTATATAATGTATAAATAAATAAATATACATCTATTGGGGATGTGTGCTCAAATTTTTCTTACTGATAGGGGTATGCAATCAAAAAAGTTTGGAGACCACTGATCTACATTACCACAACATGCCTCCCCTTCCAGGCTGGTCTGCCTGGAGGGTCTTAGCTCTACATTTACAGTCCAAGGAGCCAACAGGACCAGCCATTGCAAGTGTACTTTAAACTTCGCTATGAACAGAAAGACGTCAGAGACAGGAGGGCAACATGAAAAAGAGATGACCAGGGAGAGACCTCTGATGATCTGGTTTCTGCGTATAGACAAGCTAGAGGCTATCACTTGCCCTGTGGACAAGCAGAACTCCAAGGGTTGGCATGAGTCAATGTTTGCCAAGCAGTTGTCTTCTGTTTTGAAGGTGATCCTCTGAAGTCCTGAACATGGACGCTGACAGATGGTGACCTCTGGTATAGTGAATGTGTTATGTAGGATTGTTTTCCAGTATAAGAACATACATTTTAGTACCATTTAGAAAGCAACACTTAGGCTTAAAGGGCAACAGATATTTTGCCCCATTAATGTAGACATTTGCATACTTGTAGTTTGCTATTGTGTTAGGCAGTGCTTCTGCATTCACATTCAGTCTGTCATCTTAATGAAAATAAAGCATGTGAAGCCAAAGAAAGCAAGTATCTGTCCACTGATGATTTAGGGACATGGATGTATTTTTGTGTGTATATTTTTTGGAGACACTTCTATTTTTCTTACCACTATCTAGGTCTGTGGTTACAGGGTAAGAGAAGAGTAGTGACTTTTCAGGTCTGAGCAGCTGGGTGCCACCTCTAAACAACTGACATTTTAAAGTGATTATCATTAGGTTTCAGAGTTAAATGACCTAGTTGTAAGGATGGAGGCAGTGCACACCTTCTGCCAGTCTGAAAGAGGCAGAAGAGAGACTGCCATGATCAGAGATCGTAGTGCAGTTGTAAGATTAAGTACTTTGAAGAGCACGTTGAAGTCCATTGGAAAGCACTTTGCTAGTTCTGAAGGCATCACCATGGAGCAAAGGGGCAGAAGGATGTGCCAGAGCTGAAGGAAAGGTAATGGATACAACCAGCAGCTGGTGACAGTCTGTTGTTCTGCACTGTTTGTGTGAAGTGGTCTTCTTTGGGGGGGTGTAGATATCAAAGGAGGTCCATTAGCCATGACACCAGTGGGCTGGGGAACCTCCCAAACAGCCCAGGTTGCAGTATGAAACTCAGATTGCTTTGCAACCATGTTGCAGAGCAGGGGCGGGACATGTACAAAACGTCCCAGCTTGTCTCACAGATGTGCAACAGTTTGTAGGGCAATTACCAAGGCTCCCGTGCCAGCATGCTCCCATCTTATGCTGTCTCTTCAGACAGCCTCGGGTTTATTAGCAGCTGCTTTGCCAAGATGTGCAGGAGACGTGGTGCAGTGGTAGGAGGTGGTGTGGAGTCCCTCTCCACTCCCTGTGCTCCTCATTTCTACCTGCATCCAGAACACAACTTCCCACCTGTGTGCGTGTGCCAGTGCGCGTGCATGTGTTTGGGAGGCTCAGCCCCAGCCTGGAGCACACAGAGTGCTGCAGCTTTACTGCCCAGCAGTGGGGCATGTTCCCTGCCAGCGGATGCTGGTGTGAAGGCAAATGCTCCTTAGCCAGATGCTGAGCGTGCTTGCGGGGTGGCCCGTACATGAATGGAACATGGTTGCTCTGCTTCTGGGATGGGGTCAAGTCCAGAAGAGGAGGCCAAAGAAAGCCTGAAGGGATCCGGCTGTGTGCTGGTCTTGGGGCTTTACAGAGTGACTTCTGCTCTCTCACCAAAGTGGCATGAGGGTGGGCTTATATCAAAGACATTCATTTTGGCTGACAGGATGGCAATAGGTTAATCAAGCAGAAAAAGCAGTGAGAAGAAGCAGCTTTAACCCTTCTCTGCTTCCTCGCAGGCTCTGGCAAGGGGAGTCAGTCCCTAAGCACCCTTGGATGTGTGCATGCACCTCCTTGTCTAGCCTGCTTTCCATTCCAACTCCCCACTGGTGTTCAGGCATTCTCCTTCCACCACCCCACTCCTTCTTTGAGGCTTTTGGCAGTCCTGGGGTTTCCTGGGTGGAGGCTGGGAAACCCAGTGTCCTGGGCAGGCTGGAGAGAAAACTCTGGTACAGCACCTGGAGTGTCCCCCGCTGTAACCGCTGCCTCCTGCTGCCCTTTCCCCTGCCAGCCCCGGGGAAGTTTCTGAATCCCTTGGCTAGGATATGCCCCCCACATGGAAGGGGAAAAATCCATAATCAGCTCAGTTAATGTTAAACGGATTGTTATTTAGGAAACTAAGCACCAGAAAGTATGTTACTGGTTAACTGCCCTCTCTTGCCCTGGCTGCACCTGTCTCAGGAGGAGAATGGCACCGTGCATTGCTGTCCTCCAGCTTCTGCGGACACTGCATGGACCCCTGTTTAAAAAGATGTGTGTGTGTTCATGCACGTGCTGTATCATTAGAGCATGTTCTAATGCTGTTCTTCCATCTTCTAACAGGTTCTTCTAACCCTGTTTTTCCATCAGTGCTTCCACTGTTTAGACTGCTGTGTGATTTGTTTGGGTTGATTTTTTTTTTTTTTAAATCTACAAGTACAGACAGTGATGGCTTGTTAATAATATAGTGCCTCTTTCTACGCAGGCATGCCTCAGAACTTGTCTGAATCCAGTCAAAAGGCTTTATTTTAAAATAACTAGCTTTTTTTTTTTTTAGCACAACTAACCAAAACCACATCTGCTCCATGCTGAGTTCATTTGTGCAGGTTTCTGTTCAGCTCACATTTTAATATTGAAGCTATAAACCCTGGAGTGGAAAGGTGGTGGGCAGAATGGTCTTGCAGAAATGCCACCAGACACGAGGCTGACAGCAACACTGCCAGAGACTGCTGTAAAGATCTTTGTTTCTTTGAGTTATGCAAGTAGCTACAGCCTCTTCCTTCTGTCTAAGGCCAGAAGGCTGATGGTTCAATGGATGCTTCTGTTAAGGCAGCGAGTAAGAGAAAACAATGCAAAATTCATTGGCAAATCCATTGCTCATACACACAGGCTGGAAAAAAACCAAAAAATCAACAGCCACATTTGCAGAGCATTCAGTCAGCTCTGGCTTCAGCTGCATGTAATCTTCAGGTGTTCTTGGGATAGGATCAAGGTCCTGGTTTGTGGTGTGAGGAGGGAGGGAGGAGGAGGACTGAAGCCGGAAGCCTTGTATTTGACTTGAATACATTGCACTCAAAATCAGGTGTGGTGCAAAGTCTGCCACCTATTTGATTGGGAAAGTAGCATTTCAGCTTGATTCCCTATTGTGGCTGATCTCTTCAAGCAGGACAAACCCTGCTTTCAGCATAAAGGATACAGGCTCAAGTTCCAGGTTATTATTTTTAAGCACTCTTTAATCCCTCAAGTTAAAAATCCTCCCGGCATAGCTCTAGGCAAAAATGGGATTTGGCGACTACTCTCATTACTTTTTTTTTCTTTTCGGAATGGTGGTTCCCTGTTCTCTGCCACCCCACTCAGCAACCCACTTTTTCCACTGTGTGGATTCTTGCTTATGTTGCTTTTCCAACTTTACTTTCTGAAGGGATTGCCTCTTGTTCCCAAATACATCCTTTGCATCAGTTTGGGCTGTCCTTCAAAAAGGGATGCAGCCAGTGCAAAGCATTCTGGCGTGAGTCAGAAATCCTTATGGATGAGCTAAACAGCAGAGCAGAAACCAGGTCAACAGTAGCTCTCATGAGAATTTAGCTATATCCCTGGCATGGCACTTCTGATCTGTCTCTCTCCCAACCCTTCTACTTCCCTGTATGGCCACACCTATGCCAGAAGGAGAGGCGTGCTTAAAATCTTCCTGTGGACAAGGCAGGTTGTATTGACCAGTCAAAGTATGTTTCACTTTCCCTTAGGAAAAATTCATCAGTTAATGCACTGGAAAGATGTCCCTTCTCCTTTTCCACCCCCATTAGTGAAGACAAAGCCTGTCTGCTCTTCTTCAGGATGGCGTTTTAGGAGTGAGGACCAGCTCTTTTGTGTGTCTGTACAGTACCCATCAGACACGTTCCACATCTGTTCAGCAAGAACATTACAAACCAGAAGTAGAAAACACCATATGCTCCCCCTTTGTGGTGATGTTGGAGTCACCGCGTCATGAGAAATCCAAATGCTAGAACAGCCAAGAAGCTCGAATTTGGACCTTTGGGAATTAGAATGAATTTATATTGTAAGCTCCAGTTCTGGCTTTATTATATATCTCTATGGTATATAATGGCACTATTGCCTACTGGAATGTATACCAGGCCACATCAGTGGAGTGTAGCTGCCAACTGCAGCGCAGAGATGAGCTACGACAGCACTCCCACCCAGTCTTCACATGGCACAACATCTGCCATGGATAAACCATGCATTTGTACTCGGCTAAGAGATTTTCCAGGTTGCAGTGTGGTAGCAGGGTAACATGGTGGGACTGTGGTTAGAAACTTCTCAAGAGCTGCTTTCTGCCTTGTGCCATGGCCCAAAGGCAATTTTAACAGTTTGCTGGCACCCCTTTTCTGCCCTACCTCTTGCACAGTCTGTTGGCTCTCTTCAGTCCCAGGTTCCCTCCGCTCTCAGCCTGTACTTTCTCTTCCACTCCATCAAGGATGATGAGCCCAGCAAGGAGCTGCACCAGGAGGCAATGCTAGTCAGTAAGGAGAAAGATAGTTAAGTACAGGACTGTTGTGGTTTAACCCGGCAAGCAGCTAAACACCACGCAGCCATTCACTCACTCCCCACCCTTCAGTGGGATGGGGGAGAGAATTGGGGAAAAAAAAAAAGTAAAATTTGTGGGTTGAGATAAAGACAGTTTAATAGGACAGAAAAGGAAGGGAAAATAATAGTAGTAGTAACAACAACAACAACAATAATGACAATGATAAAAGAATATACAGAATAAGCGATGCACAATGCAATTGCTCACTACCTGCTGACCGACCAATGCCCAGCCAATTCCTGAGTAGCGGTTGCTGCCCCCCGGCCAACTCCCCCCAGTTTATATACTGAGCATGACGTCACACGGTATGGAATATCCCTTTGGCCAGTTTGGGTCAGCTGTCCTGGCTGTGCCCCCTCCCAGCTTCTTGTGCACCTCCAGCCTTCTCAGTCGGTAGAGCATGGGAAGCTGAAAAGTCCTGGACTAGTGTAAGCACTACTTAGCAACAACTAAAACATTGGTGTGTTATCAACATTATTTTCATACTAAATCCAAAACACAGCACTGTACCAGCTACTAGGAAGAAAATTAACTCTATCCCAGCTGAAACAAGGACAAGGACGTTGCAACACATTGTGCCATGATGTCAGGTACAATACATGTTGTCTGATAATGCACTGCTAGACATATCTTTCATGCTGCTTCTTAGCTGTGAGGAGTTAATGTATGTTTTAACTTGTGCTTCAGAGATTCACATGGCTTCAGAGAGGCAGGATTTCTGGCAGAGCATGATATCCATTTTTCATGATGAAGCTGCAGTAACATGATGCCAGGGGGACAGCTCTAGGAGTCTGAACACAACTGAAGCATCCTGATGGGTCCTGAGTAACGTTATATCCGTGGTTGTAATGTTCTGTGGATGCACAGAGAAGATAATTTTTAGCTGTTTGTATGTATTTAATTCTTTATAATAATTCAAAATGCAGTCAATTTGATGCTCTGTCCCTGTGACCGATTCTTTAATTTGGTGCACATTGCTACAATTATGATATTACATGAGAATCTTGGCTTTAAAATAAGTTTATAAAGAGCATTTGGAATTTTAATTATGAAATTTGACTTTTAAGTGACTACTGTCAGTGGATGGGAACCCCTGTGCTCAAATATGAGGAGTTCAGCTCACTGAAATTGAGAGATGCTTATCCACATTTCCACTTTTAGGGGCATTTGTTTCACATTTCCAGATGTTTCCTCACATACACCAAAGCCATTTTAAAATGACAGTCAAGATTCTCATGCAGTATCTTGATTGAGGAAGCTAGAATGCTCGGAAAAGACTCAAAATTACAAGAGCTGGCCAGACTCATGATTTGGTGGAACTGAATTCAGGGCTGGGAAAGATGCAAGACCAGAAAGGAACCATGGCCAAATCCCTTCAAGACTGCCATGCCAAAGCGAGCTGTTGTACAGTTGGCTGCAGATACTAGTCCTGCTGGAGAAGAAGGACTCTCCCCCAACTAAAATGTCCCTTGTGTCAGCCTAGGGTTCCTTGCTAGGAAAACCTGAACTCCTGCAGTGTGTGCTGCCTCAGTTCCACAGAGCAACAGTGCCTATTCCAGCATTGAAATTTTGGAGAGAATGTCATTCCCAAGGAATGTATTTCCTTATCACAGCGTTGTCTTTAATAAAATAGCTGCAAAGAATCAGCATGGACTATTTTTTTCACAATGTGATTTTTATTAGTAATTTATTCAGCCTAGCAGATGCCAGCATGCAAACTATGCAAAGAGCAAATCTCTTCCTCCAAGTGTAAATATTTACAGATCATATTCAATGGTATTTAGTACTCTGCAAACATATTGTCAACAGTTCTATCCAGACTCTTCCCTAATCGCAGCCTGAGAGTTGGCAGAGGCATGTCCTCTGTGAAAATATGGTTATGGAGAAAAATGATAGCAGACTAAATAGGCTCTTGGCTTAATTAGACTGGAGTTATACCAGAGGTGAATCTGGCCCACACCAAGTTAAACTCTGTTATAGGAGCTTGTACGTACCGCACGCAGAGTTGGAGGGATGATGCTTCTAGGGGCACAGCTCTCCCAAGCAGGCTGGGAACCTCTCTTGACACTGGATGAAAAAGGCCATTACAATGCAGGGCAGGGAGGTTCAACCTTCCACATGTTTTAAGGGATGTAGTTCCACCTTTCCTTAGACATAATATATGTGTGACTATTCTCTGCATTGCATCAACTGGCTAAGTTTATTTGAATAATCCAGAAGAGCAAATACGCAAATCACCATCTGTTCTTAAAACAGAAATGTGTTATTTCTTAAATGCAGACCTGCCTTTTGGTCTCTAGCTCAGTCAGTGCAAAAACCCTGAATGGGTTAATGTCTGGTACATAGCTTGACTATATTGCAGCCATTTCTGTTTAAACTAATATCCTAAAAACCTCCTTTTCTGCACCTCCAGCCCAATCCCCTTTGATAGCATTTCATTACATCCCATAATCTCTGCTCTCCTGACAATCTGGAATAAATACAAACCAACAGAAAGCTCAACGGTGGCTTATCCCTCATTTATATTATATGAAAACCTGCTATTGCAAGCATGTCTTAGCACCCCAGCTTTTCACACAAGGCATGTAAAGTTGCAAAGATCTCTAAACACTTCAAAATTATGTCCTCTGGACATCAGCCTGACCGACTGACATTCCCCGTGCATCATAGGGAGAGAGGTGAGCGAGGGCACATTCATGACATCCCGTTCTCTTTGTTTGTGTGATCACAGCTTTTTTTCAGTGCTTGTATTTTCCCATTCCACACCTGGGCTTCTCCATGTGCATTTTTTTTTCCTCCTGAGACTGTTTTTCCCAGAAATGTGCTTGTTCCTCACTACACCAACCCTAAGGGCCACATGCCCTCCTGCTTTGCTCAACAGCTTCACATTATTTCCTCCATTGTTGTGCTTAGTCCTGCCAGATAATCTGTTCTACAGCAGACAGTCCTCCTCCCCCCTTCAACTGTCTCTTCTAATTCTCTTAAATTGCAGAGCTTCCTTCTCCCTTCCTTCTTCTCTGGAAAGGATGGGAGGGAGTATTTCAGTAGATGTCAGTATCCTACATGAATGATGGAATAATGTATCTACAGAATATATATATAGACAGACATGCTTTAAATTGAGTCCTTAATGTGGAGTGCTGGCCAGTTCTGCATTTTGTTGACTTTTAATTAACTGATGGACCAGGGTATCAACTCCTCCTCCTCATTGCTCATTTTGAAAAGCAAATTTGTGTGTTCTAAAATTACATTGGGATGCATGAATTATTTCAGCATCACTTTCATCTATGGCCAGATTAGCAGTAGCAGCTGAAATGCTTACATGATTTGAGGTAGCAAGGGCTCCTTCTTCACCTGTTCAATGCCACAATCACTATGTAAAGCATCTCACAATATGGACTGCGTCTGTGTGTGCACAATGCTGTTTTCTGCACCTTTGTTTGATGACTCTTCTTTGGGTGATCTGGAAGTAACCCAAAGGAGCTGAATTCAGGAGATAGTGTGCTTGCTCTAAAATGGGCACCAATGGCTTAAAGGAAGTCTGGCACCTTCTGCTGCTTCATGGAGCCAGCTCCACACTTCAGAACGCAGCTCAGACATATATATGTCTGCATATACATGTACATAACGTGGTATGTAAAAGCTTCAGAGCTCCACCGCCGCTAGGGTTTGTCCCAAGCAGCTGCGGGCTGCTGATGTGCAAACTTTTGGCATAGGCAGCAGCACTAACAATAGCAAACAATCAACAAGGGGCTGATTTCTGCTGTTTGATTCAGTATTTAATTCAGCAGCATTCTCTACTTAAACAATGCTGTTGCCAGTGGACTGTCATGCCTAGTAAACCAGAGACTTGCATAGTTTAGGGATTATGAGAAAACATGCCTAGATTATGGTGGAATATCTGTTTTTCATAGTCCAGGGTAGCAAGAAGCTGTTAGCCTGTACATTTTTCTAATTTTTCCTCCTTGGTGGCGATTATTAAAGTTTGGACCCAACTAACCCAGCCGTTGCTCCTCTACTCATCGCAAAAAATCCTGTGATGTTTGCTTGCAGAAAACATGGGCAAAACGCATTGGCATTAAACCGAGCTTTGCCAAGACAGCATTCCTGCTGCTGCGCCACAACATGCCGAAGATGGTGGACGCTAGAGTTTGTGTTATGAAAATTCAGAATGAAAACACCTCATCTGATTATAGCTTCTCACGAGCATATCCTAGTCCAAACTCTAAAATTTAAGCAAAGATCTTAAGCTGCGGTGCACATTTAGGGTAATTTATACATAGTAACAGCAACCGGGGCCATTTGCGGTTTGGTGTAGCTGTAGAGAAACGACAGCATGGCCAGCGCTGCCGCTCGGAGCCACGCGAGGGGCCGGGCGGGTCCGCAGCGAAGGCAGCGAAGCTCTCCCCGAGAGTACGGGGGCGGTACGGGCCGCCCGGGCCGGGGCTCGGGCAGGCGGCGGCCCCGCAGACCGGCAGCCGCGGGGACGGTTGGTGCCGGGCTCGCACTGCCGCCAGGCGGGGCCAGCGGGCCGGCTCCGGCCGCCACACGAACCCAGAAGCGGGTTACGGCACGCGACGCGACACGACACGACACGACACGACGCCCGCGGGCCGCTTCCGCCCCCTACGCCCCGGCCCAAGGCCCGCCCCCGTGGCATACGTCACTTCCGAAGGCAGGTAGCCACCCCCCGCCCTGTGCCCCCAGCGCCTCGGTGTTTCCGGGGTGAAAAGCGCTGCCTGCGCACGGAGACGCTCCGCCCCCGGCGCGGGCAGAGGGGGCGGGGCGGAAGGGAAGGAGGTGCGGCCGGGGCGGCAGGGGGCGGGGCGGTAGGCGGACGGGCCAATAGGCGGACGGGCCAATGAGAGAGGAGGGGGCGTGTCCAGGGCGGGGCGAGGCCGTGGCATGTGGCGGGGCGCTGGAGGGCCGGCCTCCTCTCGTTCCCCCTCGGGGCCACGCCGGCGCCGGGCGTGCGGCCGCCTCCGCCGGGGTAAGCGCCTCTTCCGCCCCGCTGCCCTGGGGCCGTGCCCTCTGCCGGGCTCTGCCACGTCGTGAGTGCGGGCGGGCGGTGGCTCGTCCCGGGTCTGGGGAAGCGGGGACGGGGGGGGACGCCGTGCCGGGTGAGCGGCGGGGACAGGGATCTCCGGGGTGGGGGGGGCCGTCGAGCGGGTGTCGGTTTGAGCCGCTGCGGACCGCGGGCGGGACGGGGACGGGTGGCCGCGGCCTGGCGGGGGAGCAGAGGTTTGGCAGCTGTTCCCGTAAACTGCCACAGAAGTTACAAATAAATCTGCAAATAAGTTGCAAGCCCCCTAAAGCAATCGTGGAAGTGACGGCTTTGCGCTCGCCCGTTGCTCCCCTGCAATGCAATGCGTGCGTGCTCGTTGTTGATTTTGTTCTTGGGGAGGTGGGAGCGGAGGAAACTCAAGTTTCATTGCGGGGAAGAGAGCTGATGGACTCGGCAAGTAATTCACTGCCCGAAACGTAACATTTTTAGGCCCTATGGACCACCTCAAAAATACGGTGTCTGTAGCAGATCACCCTTATGCATGGCATCACAGATACGTAAAAATATCTTGTCTCTGAATAAATAATGTCAAGTGTGTACAATTGAGATTACCTTTGTAAATGGAATCCTGCTTTGTGTGGTATCATACTGAAATCTTTCATCTTATTGTACCTTAAGTAAAGGTTTTCAGTAGGTTTAACTGTACCCTTGGCAATGTTAGCAAGATATCAGCTGGAATCCAGTAAATGGTAGGAAGAATAAATACTGTTCTTTGACCAAGCTCTCAAATACAGCATCCTGTGGGGGTACCCTATTGCAGTGGATCTTGTTCTGGTGGATTCAGTGAATCCTTTAACTTTCCCCTCTGCTGTCTCCTAAACCTTGTCTTCTAGGACTGGCAAAGAAAAATCCTGTCTCAGGATCCTGTCAAGTAAGGTGCCTTGATGTCCTACATGTTAGCTGACTGAATCCTTGCCAGGCTTGGTCATGCAACAGCACTCCTGTTTCCTGATAAAGTGAGTTAACTGACTGCTTACTGGAGGAACAAACCCATAGAAATACTAATCCTCCCCATCTTGAGCTAAGTTGCAGCCTTGCTGAGTGAGGTAAACTCGCTGATAGTGAGCATTTGGTGCCCTTTAGACCTCAGAGGGTTTGTGGCTGATCAGTAGCTTTGAAAACTAGGTTATAAAATGCATGTTGATGCAGTGTCTCTCTCTCTCAAAAGTGCGTGTATTTCTGTATTAATCTTACTTATCTACCATAATCATCCACTACTATATATGTTAATGCAGTCCATTACATGGTAATGGATAGTTTAGAAGGAATCTATCCATTGTTATTAGCTTTCACGTCTGTAGTAGATTAATGCACTTGCTGTGCATGTTTGCTGCTTGGTTCTAGTTTTTATATATAAATATATATATAATGTATGTATACACACATGTATTGTTTTAGTACTTTTCTGGGGGAAATTCCAGACTACATGCCTCTCAACACGTTGGTGCAGACATCTTTATTTTTTGTTTTAATTGCAAATTCCCTGCTGGATTTATAAACCCATCTGCCAGAAAACAGACTTTGCATCTGGTTATCTGCTATTGACATTCTACTTGGCATATCCATGCAACCTACAGCCTCTGCCTTCTAAGGGAAGTCTCCTGGCACAGACTTTTCAAAGGCAATGGGAGTAATTTGCAAGTGAAATTTCAAGCTTCAGTGATGAAAAACTTCCATGCTGGAGGCCTGATAATGTATTTAAAATGTCTGGCTGCACACCCTGGATTACAGGGTTAGGTAATACAGCTACTTTTAAATGTAGTAGCTGACTTTTTCAGTTGTATGTGACTGACTAAATTTTCAAGGGAAAATGTCACAGGGACGTTGAGGAATGGAGATGTTTGTTTAAAGCAGTGCATGCTGGAAATGTCCAACACTTTGTATGAAGAAGCCATGAAGAATTGGTTTGTTTGGGTAGAGTTTCTTACCTCTTTTTGTTTTTTTAAAGGCACGGATAAAACTTTTCTCCATGAAGCTTTTAGTATACAGTTCTGCTGATGTCTCCCCATGCTCTGACACATAGTGTTAACCAAGCACGTGTTCTATGTATCATCATCCATGCTTGAACATGATTTTATAAACTGAAAGCGCTGTAAAGCAAGTCCAGAAAGAGTTTATGGCAGCATATTTGCAGTGAAAAATTAGGGGGGACTTGGATGTAGGAGGAATGAACTTGTTGCTCTTCTGCGTACCCACAAACCAGGTGTATTGCAGCAGCTGCTTCATCCTGGCTGACATGCATGTTCTGAGTGATGCTGGGCTTATGGCTCAGAGCAGTCACGCAGATCACTGGGTGTCATGCACATACATTTCCTCACAGCCCTCGTCTCCATATGGAGATCTTCTACATTGCTTGCATGCATGTGCTGAACAGCCGTGCTCAGATCCATCTGCTCTGACCTGTTTCTGCTCTCATCGCTGGACCCCACATATAAACATGTTCAGGCACTGCTAATGTCTGTTTTAGATCTATCCTTGCCCTTTAATTGTTGCTTTGTGTTTGATATAAACTTCTAAAAGCAAGAACAATTACGCACTGGGAAAGCCAGAGGAAAAAGCAGTCAATTCGCCAGCACTTGCATGTAGATCCTCGGCTGCTGTGCATTGCTACGGCTCCCTTGCAGAGCAATGACAATCCACACCAGCTGGCCATTTGCCCTTTGAAGTGTTTAAATTGGGATCGGATGCCTTTCTGAAGGAGGTGTTCATCCCTACGAATACAGAGCTGGTACAAAGTTCATTTGTGCGGTAGATGAGATACCCTTCCCGCCGCCCTGGCACAGTAATTGCTGGATGAAACTCCATGGCTTATGCTGCACCAGGAGCCAAGCTAGATGATCTCTGTGGCCTTTTTCCCCCCTACCCTTAAAAGGACTGGGAGGGCACTATCCCTACTGCATGTGCTGTTGCTGGATGCCATCTGACACTGTCCGCTCTGGCTCAGCAAGATTGCTTCCCTTCCTGGCTTCCAGCCTGTCCTGCAGGTGTAACCCTTTGTCATACCACAACTGTCAATGATACCCAGCCTGTTTGGGTCTGGGAAGGACCCTCAAAGGGCTGTTGACTTTGTTGACTGGGAAGCCAAGAAGTCCTGTGAAGTAAACTGTGATTGAACCCTTTCTCTCTGGACTGTAGCAAGCACTTAATGCATTCGTTCCTCCTGTCGATTCTGCTCCCTTGGACTGAAGTTGTGGTTCCCTTTCTACAACTTAGACTTGGAGGAGTCAGCGGGGTCTGTGAGTTGACAGCTGGGGTGCAAGGATGCTGCTTGCACTTGCAGGGACAGTAGCAATGCTGAAAATGAGTGCAGGCAGGAGCTGGTTGTGCACTTTGGAAAAGTTGTTCACAGCTCCTCCAGCTTTTGACTGCTGGCAATCCAAGGAGGTTACCATGTAGGTAAGGTGCCCAGGGTGCCTGTGGTACAGCAATTCATCCAGGAAAGGACAACGTATCTTTGGTGTGGTACGAGGACCCCCTTCTTGAAGGAATGTCTGCATGGACATTGCCGCATGTTCCTGTGGACAACTTCTCCAACAAAACCAAGTGGCAAATCTGCAGAAGTGGGTTTTAATGCTCAGTGAAACCACACGCTTGCCTCGCTGGTGTGTAGAGCAGCACTTAGCTGCTTGCTGTTGTGCTGTCTGGCTTCCTCGTTGTTTTGGTTCTTTACGTGTATTTGTGGAAACCCTGCATTTAGCTGATGGCTCTGCTGTGCCTTACTGTGATTATCACTGAAATGAAGTTTCCTCTGGGCAATTTTGAGTGTTGATCAGTGTAGGTGCCAAAACTTCTGGCAGTCTTCCATTGCCTTTGCTGGCTTTGTTTTTCTTTGCCGTTGTGGACTTGGCCTCAAGGATCACATCTTGGGTTTCAGTGCTGAGAGGTGGGGGTGCTACTGCACTGACACCGAGTCGGTGCTGTGCAGTGTTGTCGGACAGGAGGGGGACTGAAACATGGTCTTCAATGGCTGCGTCGCCATGGTGGGAGAGCTAGTCTTCAAATGCACTTTGCAGAACGTGAGATCTCTGGAATAACAGTGTGTGAGCCTGGATTTTCCATCACATCCTTTCTGCCCAGTTCACATGATAATTTGTCAACCATTTGGAAAGCATATTGGGCACTTGTTTGTTTTTTCTTGTAGGACAGTGTGGTATGAAGAAAGGAACGGAGGGCAGAGAGCCAGGGATATGGGTGCTTGTTTATTTGCAGCCAGCTGGGCTGTCACCCAATGCATGTGGCAGGACCCACAGTCCATCTGTACATCTTGCACCTGCTTGAGGAACCAGCCGGCTCCTCCATTTGAGCAGGAAGTTAGGTCTGCGCAGTTGGTGCAGGTTGCAATTGCATGCCAGGATTATCTCTGTACATTGCCACAGCTCCTGTCACCTTTGCTTGGGGAGTCTCAGTTGAGCTGTGTCCTCTAAAGGACAACTAAATTGCTCTGCAGATGTGGCTATAAAGTGTCCAAGCATCCATAGCTCCCTCCGTTATTCCCTAAATACACAGAGAGGGAAGGGGAGGTTACCTGTGTACAAGGGCCATTTTTTTTATTCATTGAGACATTCAACAAGTCCTCTTCACAACCGTCACTGCTTCTGCTAATGATGACCCTCTTGCCTCTGACTATCCAGGAGGGCTTTGGGATTGCCTTCCCTGAGCTCCAGCTGATTTGGTGCCAGGCCTGGAGAACTGCTTATGCAATACTTCACTAAAACACTTGAGCCCATACTTCAGCTAGAGAAGATACACTGGTTTTAGATTTGTTTTATAAAAAAAAGGGGGGGAGAAAAGTGATTTGATGAAATTTGCGTTGAATGTTGCATGTATATTTGTGTTGGATTTATATTTGTTTGGCTTGGGGAGACTTTGCAGCACTTTAACTAAATCTGGGTTTAAATCCACTTAAGTTAAACTCCCAATACAACTTGTGTGTGGAGACCAGGATGAAATCTCATTAATTTTAATAGGATTAAGCATGTTCTTTTGCCAAGTCGTCTTCTCTATCTTTCTTTGTTTGGCTTCTCTGTATTAAAAAGCAGGATAAACCTTTCCACTCTCCCATCTCTTTGTGAAAATGCTTTGACAGTCTCAGAGAAGTGGCTCTCTGGTTGCATACGGTAATATTTTACACATTTTTTTTTTTTTTCCTAGGCTTTCAGGTGTAGTCCTACTGTATCCAGGCTTTTATTGGCTTTTGCTTCCCCTAAAGGCACGATAATTCCTGACAGCAAGAAAACAGTTACAAGTGTTTGCCTGGTAAGTTTCTACACTCAAAATTATTTTTTTCTTTTGCTCCCTCTGGACCGATTTGAAACTGCTATGAAACAAGTCCACTACTAGAGGGAAATCTTGTAGAAGTCAGCAGGAACTGAGCATGTGCAGATGGGTGAGGGCAAAATTCATCCCTATTCATCAACCGGGAATAAATTGAAGGACAGGGAATAAATGTAGAAGTGTTATCAATGCAAACCAGTTGAAGGAAAATATTTGGGATCCATTTAAGATTAAGCAAGCCGTTAATTGGAGAAGAGGCTACTTCATGTGTTTGTGCTACCTCTTCGCTTCCTTATTTCTCAATGTACATCATTCCCTGAATCTTACTATTGACTATTTTTGATTTGTATGTGATTTATGTTATAGGAACACTCCTCTTCCCCCTCTCCTTCAGAAAAGACAAACCCCACAGCAGGAATTTCTGGATGTTCCTGAGATGCTCTTAATGACACTCTTACTAAATATATGCTTTCAATAGGAAAAGTAGTTGCAGCTCATGCACTAAGCTGGATTTCAAGAGACTCGATTTTCATTTCCAGCTCTGACCATTTCCTCCCATAGCTATACACAAATGGATCAGTCTTCTCATGCCTTTTTTTCCACCTGTGAGATAAGGGAGGGTTGGTCTATCTTTCTTACGCTCTGCTCTTTCGAACTGATGTCCTGTCGTGCTGTGGACTGACCTGTGTTACAAAGATTGGGCTGGTGTATTTTTGTCAGCAAAGCTCCTTTACATCATCATCCTTTTGATGAAACTTTACATCATCAGTGTGTCTTTTTGCTAGCAGTAGCATCTGGACTTAAGTTCCCATATCTAATTAAAAAAAGGAGAGCATGGTGGAAAAGAAGCTTTCTAATTTTTTTGCCATAAGATAAACAGGAGATTGGCTTATTAAGGGGGTTAAGGGTTGGAGTTTCTGATGAGTGAGAAATGCCCAGTGATAAGTTGAAGTTCTCCATGTCCAAGCAAAGAACATTTACTCCCTAGATCTCTACCCGCAGTAAATGGGTGCTGGTCTAATTGTTAACTTAATAAACAATAAGTATTGCTATAAACATTTTTTTCTGCCTTTCTCAGCTGTGCTGATCAAGGTTTTTTTCTGCTGAGACCAGTTTTCTTTTAAGTTATCATTTCTTCCTGTTTCTAAAGCTCTTCGTATCCTAGCTGATCTGGAAAGATGATGTTGTCACTAGGATTTCACAGCAACTTCTGTGAATCTTCATGTGGGTTTCTGACACTCTTTGATTTGATGAGGCTTAAAAAAGAAGCAATGTGCTTCCCTCCTTTAAAAGAAAACATTCTACACCCAGGTTTCATTTTTTAAAAAATTTTGTTTGGAAAATATCTTATTTATGAGCATGATGGAAAGTGCTGGGACTGTAGGCATGACCAGCTGGTCTGAGTGTGAAAACTTGAGACCAGCTTTGAAAGGAGCAAACATGCTCCCTGCTCAAGCGTTTTTTGTCATTAGTCCTTTTTTTTGTTAATGAATCACAATTATCTAGAGTTCTACAAAATGTGCAAAACCTATTTAATCTTTCAGTTCCTTTTTATAGCGAGGCTTTTGTGGGATAGTCACAGTATCTTCCTTGGTTTGTGATACAGATGATGTAGTGTCTTTACAATATTTGCTGAGGCTGATGTAGAACTGCTAAGCCTGATGTATCTCAAATGCTTTCCATGCCTAAAAATGGCCTCGTTTGTAAGAGCAGCAGCTCCTGTGTTGTGTCAACATGGTACTGCTATGCAGAGCTCCTTTAGGAACAAGAAGTGTAAGTGCTATGGCTGAAGACCACCTCTCACCTGATAGTGAGGTGGAGCATATGCCCTTGAAGGTGACAGTTCTTCCTGACAGTGCATTAAGCTGTGTCACATGGCCATTAGCGCAGTCCATATGAACTGTCCTTCATTTCTACATTTGTAGAGGCTTCTGTTCTTGAATTGGTGTTGCAACTTCTGTTCTGGGAAACTCTCCTATGAAGAAAGGCTGAGAGAGCTGGGACTGCTCAGCTTGGAGAAGAGAAGGCTCAGGGATCTTATCAATGTATATAAATACCTGAAGGGAGAGTGCTCTTTTCAGTGGTGCCCAGTGACAGGACCAGAGGCAATGGGCACAAACTGAAACACCGGAGTTTCCCTCGGAACATCAGAAAACACTTTCTGACTGTGAGGGTGACTGAGCCCTGGCACAGGTTGCCCAGGAAGGTTGTGGAGTCTCCATCCCTGGAGATATTCAAAAGCCATCTGGTCATGGTCCTGGCAACTGGCCACAGGTGGCCCTACATGAGCAGAGGGATTGGACCAGATGACCTCCAGAGGTTCCTTCCAACCTCAACTATTCGGTGATTCTGTGAAAATTGTGCAGAGAGCTTCTTTAATGTCTAACTGGAAGTCATAACTCTGGCCAAGCTACCTGGTACAAAATAAACTTAGTTTGCATGGTGTGTAGGTTCCCATGTCTCTAGAAGAGCTTCTGGCCTTTGTCATGTGAACTGTATGTCCACACCACTGCTTCTGGGCCTTTATTAAAAATGGTGCAGTGGACATTCTGTCAATAAAAGCTGTAGGACTTCTTCATCAGTCAGCTTAGTGCGCCATGTTAGTGGACCTTAAATGCATGAGACTATCCGCATGAGGTAGAAGCAGAGGTCTGCCTAGTACAGTATTGTCTTCAACAGTGATCGGTAGTGTTGGATAGAGACATCATCGCCCGACACTTGGTATCATGAGATCCTCTGGCAGTTCAGTTAAAAGCCAATATCCTCCCTCTATTCCCTTTTTCTTCAAATCTTCTGTGTGCATTGAATAGCAGAGGCCCCAGCACAGATCTTTAGAACTTCACTGGTGGCCACTTGTCCTTGTAAAAAGCTATGGCTTCTTTCTGCTCTTTGTTTCCTATTCGAATCAGTTACCAGTCCATGCAAAAGCCTTTCTTTGTAGCCAAAAGCATCTTAGTTTGCATTAGAACTTTGAAATGGTCCCTCACCAAAAACCTTCATACAAATCCACGTGTAATGAATAGCCTCAAAGATTTTATATATGAAAGAGAATTTTCTGCTACAAAAGCTGTGTTGACTCTTCCTGAAGCCATTAAGCAAGGCGATAATTGACACCAAGAACAATTATATCTTCATCTATGATGGTATTTTTCGAGGGATGGTCAACAGTGTATATTTGCCTTGTAGATATGGCAGGATTCAAGTGTTCTGGCTGCAGTGACCATCTCTGAGATGGCTGGAGTAGGCACGTGCTGTGGCTGAAATTCATCACTGATGACGTCTGGGGTATATGTGGCTCTAGTGGGCACATTTTGGGCAGTGAAGCCAGCAGGGGAATGTAATGTCATGAGCCTGCCAGGGGTTACATGACAATTTTATGCAGGTCACAGGTTCCACTAGTTCTGCTAGACTTACTCTCACATATAAAGTTAAACACGTGCTTTGTGTGTTTGAAGAATTGCTGCCTAAGGCAGATATGCTGACATGGAAACAGCTGATAACATTCTTCAGGAATGCTTGCTGCTTGAGCCTGAGAAGCACGTGGCCTGGATGGAGCTGTAATGCAGATGGCTTTTGTTATCAGCTGACTTGAAAAGCAAAAGCACGGAAGTTGGATTTGTTTTCTATTTAGCAAACAGCTTTTGACTGGATCCGGTGTATTCACAAATTCCCGTTTGTTGCTTTTCTATCCATTGCAAAGGGAGCAAGGATTTCTAGGCTTTGAAAATCTTGTAATGTCTAGAAGCTGGATATGTGTTGATGCAATGAAATCCATTCAGCAAATAAACATCTGTAGCAGAAGTGGATTTCCGGTGCTGCTGACCCATCCTCATAAGGAATATCTGAATGAAAGAGAGTTTTAGAATAAAATATAAACAGAAAATGCTGGTGAGGTGAGGGGGTTTGTGGGTTTTGGTTGCTTTTTTTTTTTTTTCTCTGCAGGTTTTGGCAGTATTGGCAAGCAGTTCTTTCTGGGTGGTATGTTCTCCACTTGGTCTTTGACCCCTCTGAAAGTGGGAACAGATGTAATGCAAACTGTGGAGTGGACAAGCTGTCCCCTGGGAGTTGACTGAAAACTGCAAACCCTTCTGCTAAATGAACTCTTAGGTTATTGCATGTCTTGGGACAAATTTGTTTGCAGAACCATATTGAAATCAGTAAGATTACAACTGCAGAGGTTCCTTCTGGAGTTAAAAAACATGCTCCAAAATTGTGTATCCCACAGCATGCTCAAGCATTCACATTTACAGTTGCTTCTGAGCAAGATACAGTGAATGCCATCTAATGAACATACAGCCGTAACACTGGATTTCATGTGGTGATTCATCTGCATAAAGGATGTCTGGATGAAGGAGAGACTTTGTAAATAAAACACATGTACAGATTTATTTCAGTATTTTTCTCTCGTCTCCAAGAAAGTTATTGCCGGAGGGAAATGAAGGAAATGTGCAGCACCTTTAAAAAGCAAAGACTGAAATGGTGGGCATGCAGTTTAAGTGGTTAGAGATTGTTTGATGTTGTAGATGTTAATATGCGGGGAAGAGAGAGTTTTCTGTCTTGGCCTGTCAGTGCTAAAGGATTTGCTAAGTGAGATTTGACATGTAATTCCTCTTCAGATGGTAAAAAAAAAAAACCACACACAAAAAAAACCCCAAAAAAACACATACACAAAAAAAACCCAAAATAACCCCAAAAAACCCCAACCCATGCTGTGAACATCTAATCCTCACTGCAGGGCACTTTTTCTGCTCCATTATCTGCTTGGGTAGATTTACCTCATGATACCATTTCAGGCAATTGAAGTGAAAGTGCCCTCCTGTAAAGAGGCTCAGATGCCCAAGAAGCTGAGTGCTGAGACAGAAGCTGGATTTTTTGGGGAAGGTGGTAGAGACAGAAGTGCTGCTTTCTAGGGCAGAGGAAGCCTTTAATTTCTCTACACTTGCAAATGAAACTCATGAAGATCCTTCCACTGAATGCTAAAAGTACTTGACTATTCAGTTACAGCCAGACTGTCAGGAAAATTAGTGAGTTTAAAGTGTGAGCTGTTATAATAGCTTTGGTAAACCCTCCTGTGGGTGCTCACATTGTTTGAGATGCAGCTGGTAGGGGAGATGGTGTCTCCTTGCCCTGCTCCCTCTGTGTCTCTGGCATCATCGCTCTGAACTGGGACACTGGACCTGGAGCAGAGCCTCTTCTGATGGAGAACCCTCCTTCTCCATGGTGGTTCACCTGAATATTATCTGCATTCTGCCTTCTAAAGTCCTGGTTACTGACATTGGGATAATAATTTACGTACTTCCTGCTGATGAAAGGTTTTCTGATACAATGTCGTCAGGCTTAGAGCTGTGTTTTCAGGTTATATCATGCTTTTGCTAAATACATAAATGTTCTATAGCCAAGAACAGGTTGTGCAAATGTTTCGTTTATGATAACTAAAGCTTATTGCTAGCTTTAGGTGCAGGCTAACCATGCTAGATAATGAGACACACAACTCGGTCACAGCTTCTGGTCTCAGAGAGGTGCTGTCACAGTGACCTGGTTGGAGCTGATTCTTCCATAAAGTGGAGCATGCCCAGTCTTTTCTCCATTAAAAGCAAATGCACCTTTTTTTAGTACCGTGACAGGTTTTGTAAGACTTAATCCTTGCTAGACTGAGATTTGCTCTGTTGGCTCTTGCCTTATAAGCCTAAAGACAAATTTCTGTGTGAAAGGCAAAAGTACCTCTTTTAAAGAGGTGCTTCAGAGTTTTATAAAAAAAAAAAAAAAAAAGAAAGGTTAACTTTGGAATTACAGAGGGGAGCTGGAAGACCTGAGGGTTGTTGCCCAACATCCAGTGGAAATGTTCTTTCTTTTTCTTGTTTGTTTATGTTTGAAAGTTGGTGGCCCACCGGTTGTTAATGAAGGTGAAAACCTGGCATTAGTTGCAATCTTCCTTCATATTGCCTTGCCGGGGCACCTTGTGCCCAACCATGCTTTAAGGCTAGGGGAACTAACTTTCTCTGCCTCTTTAATTTTAGGCCTTTTGGAAGTGAGCATTGGCATTAGATCTATCAGAAACAGCTTGGGAAGTTGCTCTTCCAACTTCTTACTGAGATGGCCACAGCCTTCCACAAAGGACCCTTCTCCCTCAAATCCTGAGAAGATGCTGGTTCTCCATTAAACTGACCCAGAATAGAGAGGGAACCTGAGGAGAAGAGGAGACTGCTGGTCCTCTGACTCATTCAGTCACTTAAAAGATAGCTCTGGGGTTTGCTTTGATCTCCATTGGAAACTCTCAGGTTTCTGGATGATTTTAAGAAGCAAATACACTTCCTAGTAGTTGACAGTTATCATGCCAGAGCATGCATTCTGTCACTCTGAGGTTCCTGTCCTTCTGTACGGATGACTCTGCTGCTTATGGGGTAGTTCTTGGTTTACTACAAATTGCAGCTTTCAAGGAAAGCAGAATTGGTGCCAGTTCACCTTGTGTACCTGGCTCTAAACTGATGCAGTTTACTGGTGTGATTTACCACTGCTTCATGAGTAGTTGAACAGTCTCTAACGGGAGCAAGAGCAGCTGAGAGGGTGGGGGTGGGTTTCTGGGTGGGAGGCCCCTACAACCAGTCAATGGGACTCTCCAGCCTGCAAGTTGGACTTGTCTGATGTCTAGTTCTGAGGATCCTAAACTTGCTCTAAAGGATGAGGCTGAAGAAGTGTTGTACCTTGGTGCTGGCCACCTGGGTCCTCGCTCTTCTGTATTTATAGCCTTTTCTCATTCCAGGCTTGCAGAGACTCTAGCAGCAAACTGGATTTGGAGCAAAAGGTGGGGTTTGGTAGGCAGGATGTGCATGTTAATTCAAGTGTGAATTACTTAATTCTTGGCATGCCTTTTGTTTTGTATCTCATTTCATTCAGACACAGCCTGTTCCAGCTGTTGATTCCTGACCTGTAATGGTGTTCTGCTGTGATCTGATGATATCAGACAGATTTGTATTGGATTACATTGGAGCCGAAGTCTTCAAAACACCATTCAGTGTATCGAAGTGAGCGGTAAGAGTTACTACTTGTAGTGTGGCTTTCACAGGTTTGTTCTTATCCTTGTTTTTGTTGTCCATGCTTGGACAACCTCCCCCAGGCAGTCTCTTGACCTAGATAATTAGTTTATGCTGAGCTCATCTTTGGACCAGGGTGGGCTGATCTTGTTGGTATTTTGGCTTTTCTAGTTCACTGTTCCCCTTGTTACAGGATCAGAGCATCTTTGGCATAAAATCAGTAGCCGGAAGTTTCTTACGAGTTCAGTCTGTGCTGCTGCTTTTAGGTCACAACTTCTGGAGGAGTAAGAATAACCTTTTGCTATTGTTTCAAGTTCAGGTGTTACAAGTTGAGAGAGAGGTTTCAACTTTGTTTTTTCCATATTCTGTTGCTGTACTGCTGAGCAAAAATTGAAGACTGAGATAAGCACGGAGGCATCCAAGAGTGCTGGATGTATAGAAAATACCTGTATTCGGACCCCATCTGTCCAGTAAAATACAGAACACAAGAGAGATTAATATGCGGTTTTTCACTTCCATGTCTTTGGTATAAGTTAAACTGATGTTTGTGGTAGTTGTAATCTCTCTTGGTGAGCTGCTCTGCTGACTTTCTGTAGATACCCATGGTATTCAGGTAACCCTTTGGAATAGTTTTGGAGTCCTTGTTAGCAGCATCAGCAGCAGAGAGATAGATAGAGCTTCCATACTGAGCTCAGAAGGGTTCAGAAGAACCTGCTACTGCCTGTGTAGTCCCTCTTCCATGAATAAGGGGCTCTTTGTACAGGAGTACATTTGTACTGGAAAACTTTTGAGGAGCTCAAACCAAGCTTATTTTGCTTTGACCTATTAATCAGTTAGCATCAGGACTCAAAACTTAAATGAGGTTCCTCTGAAACTGAAAAAAGGGAACCTAGAACGAGGTAGGAGAGCACAACTGCTGCCCTGTTGCCACGTAGGAGACAAGAGACCCAAGAGCTGGGCTGAAGAACTTCTACAGATGCTGCCTTGGCAGCCATGGACATCCATGAGAGTAAGGAGAGGGAAGGATGTTTTTCCTCTGGTTCTGATGACCCATAGGTTTAAATTCAGGCTGGTGCATGACTTGAAGGCTTACTGGCTATGAAGAACCTACCACAGGGAAGGCCAGCAAGGTTGAGGAGAGCTGCTGCTGCATTTTGATTCTCTTTTCGTTTGGAAAAAATAGACTTGGCTAAGCTTCACCACCCACCCTGCCCTGTGATTTCCCCATCTTTCAAGCTGTCAAAATCACAAAGCAGGGAAGCATGTGCCAGCAACCTTCATTTGGTATTGCTATAAATGTCTTCCTGGCTTGGAGAGTTTGGGAAGAATCTTTTGATTTGTGCTAACATATATACGGTGATTGTATTGTGTTGCATTGCGATAAGCTGGAATGTCTTTTTGGTGCATTTCACCTGGCAAACCTTCCATATAAAGCTACCTTTGTTTTTTAACCAGAGTTGTTAGCTTAAAAAGAAGAAACCTCCTATAGTCTAGGAGCCTTTAGGTTGTTTTGCTTGTGAGGATAACCAGAGGTGGAGGCACGTATCTTTTGATTATTTTTTTTTTTAAGTTTTTTTTAATTCTCCATATTTCAGGATATGCACAAAGATCCTACTTCCTTGCAGAAAGGAGAAATAGCCAAAAATGCTTTCCTTCCTTCCAGTTCTTTTAGCACTGAGCAGACATTCTCCTTCAGCTGTTGCAGTGGGACCTTGTTTTGGCTGTTTCCAGGCTGTCTGAACTTTCTTCTCCATTTCTGAGCTCTCCACAGTATTGCCTGTTGCTTTTGTAACATAGGGTGCCATCACTGCTGTGTGTAACCCTGCTGAAAACCATGCACAGGCTTAAATTCCTGAGCAAACTTGCAGAACCTTGTGTTCTGGATGGAGATGTGTCCTCTGTTTCTACACGCCTAAAATTAGTATTACAGCTACATAAACCTATAGAGGAGCATAATGATTTCTCAGAAATATCTGGAGTGAAAGATAGCATTGAAACTATCAACTTCAGTGAAATTTAATTTGACCTGTATTGCCAGGAAATTGCTGACTGTGGTAAAATTCTGCAGGGCAGGAGGTGGGTGGGTGACCAGACTTTAAACACATTGGCAGTTTTATTTGCTCCAAAAGTAACACTTGGTTAATTGTACCTTCAGGTTGAAGTCACTGCTTGTTTAAGTCCCTGCTAGCTCCAGACTTGGCAGTTTTGAATTTAATAGCACCTCAGACACTGTGCTGGTTCTAGCTTCTATTGCCATCTCTCAGCAAGCATGAAGCACCCATGCTGCAGAGTACCTGCTTCTGCAGGCACTTAGAGAAATGAAAATCATGAGCTTGCCTTTTACCCTTCTTGATCTCCTTTGCTCTGTATTAGCTCGATGGCTGCAGAGTTCATGTGGGAACCCACTGGGATGGTTCCTTTGAGGATCTTGTTGAAAGATGTTTAATTTGAAACACGTGGTATGAAATGCCCTGCATATGATCTCCTGTTCCTGAGACAACAGCATGTCTGAAAATTTGGTAGCCGCTTTGGGTGTGGATTAGACCAGGGAAGGTTGCAGTTGAGCCATAGTGCACATTTTCATTGCTTGGAGGTATTTTTGTTGACAGATTTATTGCCCAGTCACAGCTTTATGCAGTTAGCCTTTGGCAGTTCATTTTTCTTTATTTTAAAACTGGATTGTTTCAGATATTCCAAAACAAGCCACATTTTCATAAATGAAATAGCTGTCTGGTCATTTTTCACAGGAAAAGTGTCCTGCTGAGTAGTACTTCTTACCATCTGAACAGCGGAACACGGCACTAACATGGGTGAGAAAGGATGATGGATGGGTGATGCTGGTTTTGGGGTTTTAGGCTTTAACATTTATTTTCTCAGAGGCAAAGTGTGATGACCATGGAGCCTCAATGGTGCCACATGGCCTGTCCTCGTTAGTGGGGTAACAAATGCATAAGCTGTCTGCCTTGTGCCCTGAGAGAGGAATATGGGTGGGGAACTGAGGCACAGAAAGATGGAGATGGGTAAAGCTGGTAATATTTAAAACAAAACTAACGAAAAAAAAAACCCACCCACAAAAACCACTGCAGCTAAATGTGCCAAAGATTGTGAATCTGTAGCCCTGCGTCGCTTCCACAGGAAGCTGGAAGAGGGAGAATGAGCCTGAGCTCGGGTTGTGTCACTGTCAGACATGGGCTCTAACCTCCTTCCTCTCTGGGTTCCTGGTAGGGAAAGGAAGATTGAGCAAGTTGCTGAAAATCTTGAACCTGAAAGATACAGCACTTTAATATCTGCGTGAATGAGGTCTGCTGTTCAGAGCCTGCAATTAATCCACCAAGGAAAGGCTTTCCATTCCTTTTGTGGGAGTGTGGTGGTGGTGACCTTGCAGAGATGCTGTTCCTCATGAGCTTTGCGCAGCCTTGGCCCTGTGTAGCGTAATGTGCCTTAGTCAGCGTGGAGCCTGAAGTGCTTTATACTTGTGAAAGTTTCATGTGTCAGCCAAGTCCAAGTGTAATCACAGCGTTTCTCAGCAAAACTTGGCGTTCCACCTCTTTGAAAGAGACTTTAAGGTGTTTGTTCTATTCATGCAGAGCATCTAGAAAGTTCTGATCTATTATGTTTGGCCATTTACAAGCAGAAGAATGGATTTTCTTGCAGAGGGTAATATGTGGCAGCTGAAGAAATACTTCAGCAGCTGCAAACTTCTTTTAAAAAGCAACATTTGCACACCAGTCTTCCAGAGGATGCAGCAGCCTTCTCAGAGGCTGTCTGCTGAGTGACATTGGATTATTCCTTGCTCTCTGGCTTAGTAACTCCTAATTAAAAAGGTTTTTGCTTATTGGGCTGTTGTTCTTAACAGATTCCAGTGTGATGCAGTCTATGGAGACTTTTTGGCTTTGTAGGATTTTTTAAAATCTTTTTTTGTGGACATGTATCAGGAGAAACATTAGAAAAGGCAGCAGCAGACAAAACCAATGTCCATCCAATACCCTATTCTGCCTGCTGCAGTGAGGAGTGTGCCTGCTAATGTGGAGGGATGTGCCAGCTCTTTTGTAATACATAGAATCATAGAATCATTAAGGTTGGAAAAGACCTCTAAGATCATCAAGTCCAACCATCAACCCAACACCACCATGTCCACTAAACCATGTCCCTAAGCGCCTCATCTACACGTCTTTTAAATATTTCCAGGGATGGTGACTCAACCACTTCCCTGGACAGCCTCTTCCAATGTTTAACCACTCTTCCAGTAAAGAAATTTTTCCTTACATCCAATCTAAACCTCCCCTGGTGCAACTTGAGGCCATTTCCTCTTGTCCTATGGCTAGTTACTTGGGAGAAGAGACCGACACCCACCTCGCTACAACCTCCTGTCAGGTAGTTGTAGAGAGTGATAAGGTCTCCCCTCAGCCTCCTTTTCTCCAGGCTAAACAACCCCAGTTCCCTCAGCCGCTCCTCATAAGACTTGTTCTCCAGACCCCTCACCAGCCTCGTTGCCCTTCTCTGGACACGCTCCAGCACCTCAACGTCCTTCTTGTAGTGAGGGGCCCAAAAGTGAACACAGTATTCGAGGTGCGGCCTCACTAGTGCCGAGTACAGGGGCACGATTACTTCCCTACTCCTGCTGGCCACACTATTTCTGATACAGGCCAGGATGCCATTGGCCTTCTTGGCCACCTGGGCACACTGCCGGCTCATGTTCAGCCGGCTGTCAACCAACACCCCCAGGTCCTTTTCTGACAGGCAGCTTTCCAGCCACTCTTCCCCAAGAGCTACATGGCTAGCTGTGTGGTGTTACACTCTGAAGAAGTTGTGTGGTAGGAGAAGGAATATAAGTGATGTTCTTCCAGACCTGAGCTGGCAATGTTTCTTCTCTGAATCATATTTCAGAGCATGTGTAACTTGTATCCTACTGTTGCAGCAGATCAGCCTCGAATGCTCTGCTGGCCTCATGTCAGCCCCAGGTGTTTATCAGATCCAGCTTGTTGGTCACCATTCTAGCCTGGCTGATTTATCCACGAGATAAGACTCTGATTTCTAGGCACATTTTCCTTCAAAACTCCCTCTGAAAGTATGGAACTGTGCACATCCCATTTCAGTCATCCTCGCAGAGGAGCATTTTGTTAATACTGGAAATGGTGGGGGCATGGAGAGCCTGTATTGGGGCAGCAAATGGACCTTTGACCATTGTATCCTGGGTTTTCTAAGGAAGTGGGAATGCTTCACGCTGTGCAGGCGTCTTGAGAAGTCAAAGGAACTGTGTACAGACCAGGGACCTAGTAATGCATTTCCTCCCCAGTAATCTCTAATGCTTCTCTGCTTCACAACCTCTGTTCAGTTCGTTCTTCATTGTTGATAGCACGTGACATTTTGTAGAAACAGCTTTGTAACCTGTCATTAACTTTCTTCGGGAGCTAAAGGAACTTAATGGCTCTAAAGCTGCTGTTCAGAGAATTATATAACTTCATCTGGTCAAGCTCAGCTGACAGTGGGTCAGCCCCATGTGCCTTGGTACTGCCCCTTCTGTCTCAAGAAATGTCCAACTTCAGCCTTGGAGATAAGCTTGGGAAGCCAAATGCTTCTTAAGATTGCAGCACAGATTTCCTGCCTCCTGCATTCTAGCCTCAATTCACAAAATGAGATGTGCTTGTCTTCCCTTAGCAAAATCTGGTTTAATTCTGTTTTTCTAAAGAGTGAAATATAGCACTTGTTTTGAGAGCTGCCAACAGATGAAGTGTTTAGCAGCAATTGCAAGTTGAAACCAGGCCTTATGCCTTCTCAATTTGATGGGAGAGTAGCACCGTTGTCTGCAAAAGGTATTCCACCCTTGTTTTCCCTGCTTTGTTGTTATGCTGAGGATAGAAGATTTCTTCGCAATTCTTTGACCTTATTTCATGCCTAGTCCATGCACACTTGTAAGTACAAATTTTGGGGCAGTGTCTGCTGGCTGTTTGATGACAGCTCAAAGGAGCATGTGTTGCCCTAAATGATTTGCTTTGCTCATTTTGTACCTGTGATCTCTAACAGGCACACTCCCTCTTTCCATGTTTTTTTGTCTAGTTCTACATCTCTCCTTTCGCCTTGGTGCAGTCACTGCATGTACCTTGCAGCTGCTTAACCAGGAGCAACTGAGGCTGGCTGGAAGGGCATGGAGGCAAGGGGTTTATATTCCAAAGGCTTCTCTCTGCTCTTACAATATCACCCCAATCAATGTTGTCTGAAATAATACTTTGGGGTTTGTTTGGGGTTTTTTTGCACAAATTCCTTGGCTTGAGCACAGGGAGATCAGCAAGAAGGGAGGAATGCTTCTGAAACCCAGCAGGCAATGCCCTCTGGATGTGTGTGTACATTGCAATGTCATCAGTCATTCAGTTGTTGACTCAAAGTTATTCTGGTTTTCCAGCGTATTTGTTCCCTGCTGAGTTATAGCCACAGATGGTAAAAGTAAACTTTGCACTTTTCATGTGTAGTCCTTTCCCAGATTTTACTTGTTGCTGTCTTTTGTGGTTTGGTTTGACTTTTAATTTCCTTGGGGATGCTCTACAGAGGGAGAAGGTAGTGCTCAAAGAGTGAATTTTGCCCTGATTTCTCAAAACTTACTTCTGATGGGAACAGTAGCGTTCATCTCTTCTTTTGTGTTGTCTCCAACAGCCAGAGGATGGTTTCTTCTGGGGAGCAACACAACCTGGACAAGAAGCTTTAGCTGGTGCTTTTCTGGGATGTAGGTGTGTGGGGTCGGTTCTCAGTGGGGTCTTTGAGTACAAATGGAGCCATGTGGGACTGGCTAGAAGTGTGATGGGAAGGCAGAAATAAAGCTTATTGCTTGTAATTATAAAAGGCAGTTGTTAAGTCAGGAAAAGTGATCTGCAAGTACTTGCAACTCTTGTTCTGGATGTATGCGATTGTGCTAAGGTGGAAGAGACCAAAAAAAAAAAAAACCCCTAGCTGGAGGTTCTGATATTTAATACAGCATCCCAAGCATCATCTGGACTGCATTAAGGTACTACTGCATCTGGTTATCCCCTTGCTGGACTTGCAAATGAGCTGTTTGCTTGTCTGCTGTACTTACAGTCTGTGTATTGTGTTTGTCTACTTCACACGCTCACTTCGTAAGCAATTCGTAAAGGGATTTTTATAATTGGCTAAAGAACATTTAAAATTATTTTAAGCTTGTAAGTTTGTACTGAGTGCCTTGGGGGAGGGATTATCAGTTGGCCCCTCAGGATACTGTGTTTAGTGAGAGGGAAAGGGGGGACAAACCTCTTGTGTCTGAGCTTGGCGTGTCCCCCCTAACCGGTGCTGGCCTAATCCAGAAAGGCTGCCAGGTGCTTTGGAAGAGGTGAGAGGCATTTACCGGGATTTTGCTTTCCTCTGGAGCTGTTGCAGTCAAGTGAGACCAAAGTCAGCTGTGATGGGAAGGACTTCTGGTGGATTGATGTGGTTGGGGATACAAAGCATCTCTGTGCATAGGGGACAGACAGCTGTGTTAATGCAACAGCTTCTAGACACTGAGTGTGATCAACATTTGATCTTACAAATATATGTAGTTATTGGGTAAGTTGAGATCAATTAAGATTATTTTATTTGTCCTAAAAGACTGAGATTTTAACTATAATAATAATTATAGTATTTATGCATAGATATAATGCTGCTGTATCTGCATTTCCAAAATGCAATTGAAGATGTTTATTCTTTGAGGATTGGTTAGTATAACTACAAAGGTATTAGTAAAGGCAGGAAACAAACCCCTTTAATAAGGGAGTGTTCTGTGTTTGTATTCATTGCTGTTATTCTTTACTGTTTTCTTTAAAACAGTAAATGCATACATTATTGCACAGCTAATTCATTCTCAGGGTCACTTCTTAGGCTATAAAATATTGCTTCCTGTAAGCCTTTTACCTTGAAAGGGGACAGCAAACATAAGCTGGACTCTCTTTAAAATGTAAAATTTACCCTTAATGATGTCTTTTTTTTTTTTCTTTTTTTCTGCAGGTGAGATACTGCTTGCTGAATCTCTGCCTGTGACCTGTGAACTTTACAAAAAGTGCACTTATTTCTGCATAACGTGGTGGGTGTGCAGGTTGACAAATGGTGTTCTGAGTGTCTTGGTGAGGTACCTATAGTGTCTGTGAGGGAACCCAAATCGCTTGCTTTAAGTTGAAGGATTCAGAGTTTAAAGCAGACTTTTGCTGTCTGTCAGCAATAAGGATCTGTCTGCTCTAGGAAAATCTCTTGTGGGCAGTGTATTTCACATCTTCCCTTGCTTTCCCCCTTGCACCCAGTCTTGTCAACTGGAGTTTTCAATGATTAAACTACAGCATATGCTAAGGGTGACAGCAAGAGTGTGCTAAAGGCTAAGGCAGTCTTGTGGAAGTGCCTTGTAATTCAGAACAGTGGGAAAAGTATTGAAGTTATCTTGGCTGAATAACACAAATTCATATTACCAATTCCTTGCTGAAAACGTGGGGCTGCTTTCCTGAGCAGCCAATGCCTGTGTACCTTGTTGCGGGGGCTGCAGTTGTGTATCGCACAGGTCATCTCTCCTGTGCTGATTCTTTCAACTCCCACTAAGGTGCAATTGGAAGAGCAAGTGATGAGAAGGAATGAGCAAAGTCAGTCTGCGCTGTGCATGTGCAGTGCAAAATGGGAGAAAGACCCGGGCGAAGCTGGTGCTGGCTGGACACCAGGCGCAGTCTCTGGTACGCAGGACTAGATGGGGCTGGTGAGCTGCCTTTCCCCGCCAAGACTTCTATTGTCAGGTCAGACTTAGAAATATTTCCAGCTGCCAGGTGTGATGAACTTTTGGCTGCAGTGAGAAACCTGCTCGCACAAAACAAGCTGTGTACACTTACTCCAGGGAGAAAGCCGCAGAGGAGTGCACGAGCTAAGGTCCACAGTGCAAGTACCCTACAGTCCGGTCCTTTCAGGCTCCCCTGCTCTCTGGGAGAGCAGAAGATGTAGAAATGCTCCATCTATTTTCAACAGGCAAAATAACTCTTCTTACTAGAATTAATAAAAGGGCAGGAAGGAGGCTTTGGGTTCCTTAGCGAACTTGTAGGGTGACTAGGGATGCTGAATTTGAGACACTGCATTTTAGTATCAAGTTTTGTCCACATTTTTGACTCTTTGATAGTCCAATGTGGACCTGTATGTTGTGTGTCCTCTGCGAAGCTTGGGGTAGCTGTTTATATTTCACCCTTTTTCAGGCAGGGTTGTTTTGAGGCTAAAACTCTGTTACCCTGTTCGGGGCTTTAGAACGTAGAGTAAGGAGGAAAATTTGGAAACAAAAGTTTCATGGTATGAAGCATCAAAACGTTGCAATCTGGGAATCAAAGCTAATAAACGTTATCTTGGCCTTTCTTGGAGGGGAAAAAAGGGCTCTTGCTCAGATTCTTAAATTCACAAACGTGGTTGGGACTGGAGTTGAAAGCTCAGGGTGAAACTTCTTGCATGGATGGCTAAATCTGGGTCTCACACGTGTTACTGATGACTGTTGGATGTTTTTCACTATGCTATTTATACCATTCACACATGCTGCTCATTCTGTGTTGTGAACTGCTTTTGCGTCTTCAACTGCAGTTGTTACGTACACCTCTGAGATGTCACGCAAAGTTGAATCTCAACACTCTTTGAAGGCTGTGACGTTTCTCTTCATAATTGCAGGATGAGGACTAAAGCTTGCTTCAGTGATGAGGAAGAGGGTTGCCCTTAAAAACTACTTAGGGAAGAGACTTATAATTGGTCTGGTTCAGGCTGAACTATTTGGAAGCTCATATAAAGCTTTAAAAAGTCTTGGAAACAAGAGGGTAAATCCAGGTAGAAGCTGATGATCTGCTCTGAAGTCAACAGGAGCTGCTCCAGTGACTTCAAGGATGAGAGCCCATCCATTGGGACAGAGTCTCATGTGTGCATTGGTAATGAAGAAAAGACATTGCCTATTTATTGTTTTATGTGGGGAAATGAAGGCTTACTGTGGGTGTAAATCTTCAGTAACAGCTGATGTGTCTGTGTAATGTCTTGGAAGACCTGAAATTTTGGCTTTTGCTTGTTTTTAATCAAAATTTCTTTTAGCTTTTTGCAATGAGCAGGAAAATCAAAGCAGGAATCAACCAAGGTTGATGCTTGGTTTTGACTGACTTGGTGTAAAGGCAGGGCCAGGACTATAGTTCCCCATATTATCAGTGTGCTCAAGCTGGTGCAAACCCTTCTGCTGAGCCTGGGAACATTAAGGGTCCCAGAGTGAGTCAAAAGGTATCATGTCTGTGCTGCCGTACGCCTGTGGGCTTTGAGTTTGGCTTTGTACACGTGGCTTTTGACTTGAAATGTTCTCCGTTGGGGCCTGAGGGAAGAAGAGCAAAGTACTCTTTCCAAAGAAAGAGCCTCTCCGTGAATTTGGGAATGGTCTCTTTTCTCCTGCCTCTGTGTCATTGCCTGTATGTTGTGTGTAATGATACTTGCCTGCCTTTTGTACACTTTTTTTTTCCATTCCTGCTGATAGGAGTGTGTTTAGTAGAACACTCTCTTGATATAAATTGATCGTTTTCTTCTTCTTTTTTTTTTTTCTTTATTAGGTATATTGCAGTGGATCTGAAAGTGATATAAGAAAGAATTGCTCCTGGGAAGAGAAGCCTTCCTGCAAGGCCAACTCTGAAGATGTGGACTGCCATTGTATTCTTCCTGCTGATTTCCTTCTGTATATGTGAACATAGGTTTTCTGTCCTGAAAGGGAGAGGAGTCCGTGTAGTGCAAATAAACAGGCTTACAACTGAAAGGCAGTGCAGGCAGGCTTGTCAAAGCCCAGGTGCTTCAGGTGAGGTTCTTGTCCCTTAGCTGGAATTCCATCTGGGTTTTCTGTTCCTTAAAGGTCTCTTCTGCTCCCCTGACAACTATCTTTCTTAATTCCAGTTGTTTACAGGCATTTACAGTTATGGCTTCTCTGTGCAGTCCTGTGGCACTACATAACTCTGACAGCTTTGGTTAAATTGAATCCAGAACAACCATTTCCCAGGGCTCTTCTAGCTTCCGTAAGAAACAGCATGTATGTGCACTTGGTGTGCACCGGTAGCGTGCAAACGGTGTTAGGTCACTTGACTTGAAGAATTATCATTCCATGCTGCCAGATGTTTGCAAGTGAACAGTGCTGTTGTAGACAGCTGCACTGGAATGAGTAGTCTTTGCTCACTGGTATTTACGTGTGTTTTTTCTGCCTTAAAAGAAATGAGTTGTATCCTGCAACCAAGCACAGGGTTAAACAAGTCTGGGGAGATGGGAGCCTTCTGCTGTCTACATCTGAGATGTCTTTAAAGAGCATTAAACTTCTAAATGAGTCTTTCAGAGTTGTCCTTATGAAGGACCCTGTCTTATCTAGCCACATGTGAAAACTTGTAGCACCTACAAACAACTGGTGATGCTGTGGTGAAGATGAGACCTTGGTTCAGGTGGATGAATGTCTGACAATCAGATTGATAGGAACATCATAAAGATGCCTTTTTTAATGCCCAGTAGTTTAAACCTGTATTTTAAACGTGAGACATCCCTTCATAGTGGAAAGAAAGCACCTTTATAAACTAAGTGTTTTATTTAGGAGGTAAAATATGAGTGGGTTTGCCTCCCAGGCACCAGAGCTGTGAAAACTTCAGCTTCTGCTTTTTAAGGTGGTAAACTCTAGAGAGATGACACATTCACACTGACTGTGCTGACACTTAGGGTTTGTAGCACTGCATGTTTGTCTGTTCCACCTGAGAATCTCTAAACACTGTGCACATGTCATCTTAACCTCCTGATATCTTGATAAGGGTAGAATAGGTGCTATCAGCTGCCTCTTCCAGAGGAGGGACATAAGGAATTTAGTTAGTCTGTGATCAGGGCTGGGAGATTACCTGAGTGCATGCTTCACCCTGTTGCTGACTTCAACGACTTTTTTTATACCCTTCACCTTGTTCTCTCCTGACGTGTACAGACCAAGTCCAGTTGAGTGTTAGCTTTGGGCAGAGGGGGTTGAGCCTCTAGAATTAGGTGACCCATTCCATCTTCAGGAAACCATGCAAAACTAAACCCAAAAGCATAAACCTTTTCAGGTTTTACGTTCTGTATTAAACCCACTGAAGCAATTTAACTCCTATTTGTTACTTGATGGCCAGTCTGTTGCACTACCTGGTGTCAAGGGAGATGGAAAAGATACAAACTCTTGACATAAATGTGTAGCCATGTGCAGAGAGATCATCTGGAGAGAAGGACCTGAAATGTCTTTTTTTTTTTTTATGATTAACTTTAGGTTTTAAGATCAGCTTTACTGCTCTCATTCTCCATTCCTACCTTCTCTAAGTATATTTATTTTTGTGCTTTCTTTCATTACAGACATGAGGCCTGAGGCTTAGATGTTACACCTATGTAACTGTCAGTAAAGGAGCAGTGGTTCTTATTTTTGTAAGGTATTATAGTGTTAAGTTGCAGGCCAAGGGTGCATGGGGAGACGTCTTCATAGCTACATTGCTTGGAGAAGTGGAAAAATAACACTCCTAGCTGGTTAGACTCTCTTCTGTAGATATGTAATTTATACTCTTGCTGACATAACATCACTAAGTTAGAGAAATAGTGCAACTATCACAAAAAGAACCGCTTTTGCCAGTACATTCACGTCTCAGATGTGCCCTGCAGAAAAGGGAATGGTTGCTGGTCTAGCTATTCCAGTATCGCCTCCGAATATCCACACCAGAGGCCAGGATATGTAGTTAGCAAACTAACATGTCTCAAAAGGATTGGTACAATCCTACAGTTTGACACTTCAATTACATGCTAATAAAAGCAGCAAAACACTCTAGGGCTGGTAGCATGGGTAGTAACTCTAACCTCCACATGTTGTGTAATGCAATGGGTTCAAGTCTCCAGCTGCTGCTAGGGTAAGTGATATACGTGATGGACAAAGTGCCCATCTTAGCAAAGATCTGGCAATCCAGGATTCCCAGATGCCTGGTGAGCATGGTGAACCTGTGTTGGGAGGTAAGATAAGCTCGCGCTCTTCCGCTTGCATCCTCAGCCATATTCTGAGCTCTCCCAAGTTTCTTCTGTGGTGGCCAGTCCAGGGCTGGAGGGAACATCTTGGCCATCTGAGCAGTCTGGCTCTGAAAACAGAGCCACTTGGCCATACTTCTGGGCTATCTTGCATGCTCTGGGGAAAATAAAGGGAAAATATGACATGGCTGCAAAACCAAATATTCCTGCTCCCTACTTCCACAATACATCTGCTTACCTGGCTTCTGCTTGTCTTTGGGCATCTGTGATTTCTTTCCAGTAACAGCAGGCCTAAAAATGAAATAAACCAGTTTGGTAGGGCAAGACCTCGGCATCTGCCTACATGGTTTCCTTTCAAAATAGCTCTGAAGAGCGTTTGTTGTCCTTCCACTTTCTTTTTTTTTTCTTTTTTGTTTCTTTTTTGTTTCTTTTTTCTGTCTCCTAATTGGAAGTGAGCAAAAAGGAGCCACTGGGTGGCACATATCTTGCAGTGGACACATCAGCTGGAGCCTCAATCTGGAGTTGCATCAAAGGAAGTACTAATCAGTCCAGCTGAATAGAGGTATCTGGTTGTCCTGGGGAGCAACAGGGAAGTCATGAGCAGCTGGATACCATCCTGATGGCAGCAGAAACCAGGGTGCCTTAAGGTCTCTTGACCTTTCTGAACTGACTGACTTAGATATGTAGCCAATGCAAGATATGCTGCTGGCTTTTTGTTTTCCCCTTCCCAAGAAGTGAGAAATGGCACGATTTACAGTAGTAGATGGTTTGCGTTTCTCCACTGGCATGGCTTATTGAGTGAGGGACAGGAGTTGGGATTGGGAATCAGAGCACATCCAAACATGCTTTCATTTCTGAGGAGTGGATTTTAATTTCTTGAAGGGCTGCTGCTGTGTCTCCTGCTCTGTGTGACTGTTGAAGCTTTTCATTTTATTGCTTTTTAAGTACCATTTTTTAAAAGACTTTGAATGGTTTCGGTCACTTACTGACTTTGATAAAATGTTAAGAAAAATTCCACCTTTGCTAGTTTCTTTAGGGCTGTCAAAACAGACTGCAATTGTTGGTACAGGGATTTCTCCAACTTCATAAATTTTCCACGAGACCTTTTAATAACTGTGGTAACATAAATGTTTTTTTATGAAAAGTTCAAGCTTCCCATAGCCTTAATCCTCAGTGAGGATAACTCTCTTTGTAGATAAGAGCTTTAAATATAGCCCTGTGTACCACATAGGCATGTCCTTTGCCCTTTCTTACACTTCTTACAAAACACAGAAATTAATTTCTCCTACCGTACACTTAAGTTCCCTTTAATCCACTGACAAGTGGTCAGCTGGGCACATATCTGCTTCATCCCAGATTGAGCACTGTTATCTTCTGTGCTTTTTGTTACAGCACGTGTCCCAGAAATCAATTGCGTGCTACTGTGATATTACATAAAATGTAGTATGATTTAGGCAGGAAGGGACCTTTTGAAGGTCTCTGGTCCGAACCCGGCTTAGATCTGGCTGTTCGAGTCCTGATGGAGAGTGTACCACCTCTCTGGCCCCCAGCCCAGTGTTTGAGTGCCCTTGTGGTGGAAACTAATTTTTTCCCTTGCTGTTGAGTTGGGATTTCCTGTAAATCATCTGCTTCAGCCCCTCAGACATCTAGTAGTCTCCCTTGGACTCGCTCCAGTATGTCAATACTGCTCTTGTATGCTGGGGAGCCCAAAACTGGGCACAGTGTTTGAGAAGTCTCCTCAGCGCTGGTTAGAGGAGGTTCATTCCTTCCCTCAAAGCTTGGTTATGTGTATGTAGACACGCCCAGAAAGAAGTTAGTGAGTTTGAAGGAATGCCAGGAGGGAAAGTTCCTGCTGTGATGAGTTTATTTAGCTTGTGTTGGGGTTTGACTTCCTAAAAGAATATTTCTGTGGTGGCTTCCATGGCTAATGGCATCATTGTTCAACGAATGAAGAGTAAATTTTTGTGTAACTCCAAGCACTGAGATGAGAGCTGTCTCCCATGGGTGATGAGATGGGTGTCTTCTCAGTTTCAGCTCACTTTTTTTTTCCCCCCCCCTCATTAAGACATCTAGATGAATGCTAGCGTTTAGATGGGTCCAAACCGTAGTGCACTCTCTCTGTCCCTGTCTGGGTGAGTGAATTGCTGCTGTTAGGAGATGTCGGTACTAGAAGACAGGTAGGCTGCAGCTGCTATATTGATTTCATTGGCTTTCCAGTTATTTTCACCAAGGCTGAGTCAGGATCCTTTAAGGCCAGACCTTCCAGCTATTGTTTGGGTTTGTTGGGGTTTTTTTTAACTCTTTAATTACGGCCATGAAGCAGCGTGTTCAGTATACTGTGTGTAGCGACCCATCTTCTCTGCTGTTTTCAGGTAACCATCACTGTAATTGGTCTGTGCCCTACCAGAATCGCTGCATCTTCTTGCAGTGTCACCAGCTGAGCGTGTGCCAGAATGCTGGAGAACAAGACATCAAAGATCTGCTTGGAGGTAACGCCATGCTTCAGGCTCCTGCTAAATCCAGGATCCTGGTCCTTTTGCTTTAAATGCTTACGTTTAGATCTTGACTGGCTTTCAGCTGAGGGAAATGGATTGTGAAATGCTTGGAGGATGATTCTGTAGGTGAAGTCGGTTGACTGGAAAAACTGTTTCACTAGGCTCGTAAGGGCTCTGGCAGCTACATGTGCGTGATGTGTCTTCGAGTAACTTTTGTAACTGTTACTGAGTAACAGTTTGTCTCCACGTTGAAGACGTCATTCATTCAAGCCATTTGCACTCCACATGCCGTCCTTTGGAAAATAAAGGCATAACAGATGTATTTATATTTTTTAAGAGAAAGAAAAATGTCTTGGCATTGTTTTTTCTGAGATTGCCAGGATTTTGTGCCAGAGGCAGCAGGCTGCTTCTATAGTCAGAGCAGCCTTAGCAGCAATTGCTCGTGGTGACTTTCCAGTGCCAGGGTCTTCAAATTTAATTAAGTGACACAATAACAAAACAGAGCTTGTGGGTAATTGGGGAATCAATCTTCTAAAGTATGATTCAAGAGTTTGCTGTATCTAAGTTAAAAAAAAAAAAAAAGAAAGTTTGTTCATGGTTCTTTTGGGTTTGCAAAGGTTTCTCTGCAACGTAGCAACCAGACCTTGATAAGCAAATGGGATTTATGTCACTATAAATCTAGATCACTAGTTATGAAGGAATTTCTCCCAAAGTATGAAGGTGAAAGTGGAAATTTCCACTCAGTTTTGAGAGGTGAAAATTATGAATCTAAGCACAAAGGCTTTGTCGATGCTGTGTAACTTTGAAAGCGTGAGTCTTCTTCTCAGGAGCTCGCATTCGTAACACTGCTCCTGTTGATAATGTGCTTCTGCGTTGTAGCTCTGTACTTCATTACTCCCTTTTGTGGAATTAATTCCCTCATTGGGCAAATGGCAGAGGTCTGTGGTGCAAAAAAAAATCCAACCCAAAACCAAACAAACAAACAAACCACCCCCAACAAAAAAAAAACCCCAAAACCCAAAGGGATTATGTGCAATAAAGGCAGGGGTCTGAGTTTTCATGTTCTTGCTGACTTCAGGACTGATTTATTCCAGTTGTACTACATGTACTGCAGAATACGTGTTCTGGTTTGCATGTTGGGGGTATGAGGTCAGATTTGAGCTTGAGAGTTTTATTCTTATGAAACTGATTGGTTTTGTCTTTTTGAAGAAATTGTTGGTGGGAAAAGGGAAACAGTCCTGTTTCACCATCAAAGCTATCCACAGAAAAAGGAGAGGATGGTGAATGCACGGGTTGACCGACACAACGTGGAAAACCTGTTTTCCTCAGCTGCTCAGACTCACAAGATTCACTTGAGGCATTTGCTCAGCGTTGAGAGTGAAAATGTAACAACAAATGCAAGAAAAACAATTACAAGCAATGCTACCACCACCACTGCCACAGCCGTAACAACAAATGTTACAAATGCAACTGTCCTCACTACAGCTTATGAAACAACTGCCAAAACGTCAAACGCCACTGGAGACTTTGGTCGCCTTGCTGAAGCCATGTCAACCACTGCCTCTTCTCCCACTTCTAGTAGCATCCCTGCTGCCACTTCCAGCCATGTCACCAAGCTTGTGAGCACCACCGAAAAATCAGAAAATAGTAGCTCCATCTCAGTATTGTCCCCCACTTCTACTTTTGTTCCCCTCACTGTCATTTCTGAAGCAGGTACTCAAATGCCTCAAACAGAGCAGTTTAACCCAGCCACCACCACCAGCATTCCCCACTCTAGTAGCCCCGCCACTGTTGGAGCTGGCCCGAAGACACTGAGTACAACATTGACCACCCTCATCCCGCAGGATGCAGAAACATCTTCCACTGCTTCCACTCATGCCATGGCACTCACCCCCTTGGAGAGTTCATACTCTGCGAATCCAGTGCCTGTCATATCACTGTATGTAGAGCCAGAAGCAACTACAGCCACAACATCCTTGAGTAAATCAACTCTTCTTCTGAGCTCTACAAGAGGTGCCATGGTTTTAACTACTGCCTCTACAGCAGAAACTACGAGTGGGCATGGGATACAGTTAACATCTCACATTTTTTCAACAACCACGGCTCCAGCAGATGTACCCAAAACAACAGCTTCAGGCCTTGAAGAAACTCAGGACACAGACAATGAGTATCTTCTCATTGCTGCTGAGCCCCTGACTCAGTACTTAGTGGATAAAAGTTCGCTTCTTGCAGTGCTTTTAGTTGGTACGTTTTTCTTCATAACTGTTATAGTTCTTTTCCTTATGCAGGCCTACGAGAGCTACAAGAGGAAGGATTACACACAAGTGGATTACCTGATCAATGGAATGTATGTGGACTCAGAAATATGAAAGGGTGGGGATAAAACAGTGGGCAGAGAGATGGAAAGGAGATTGAAAGCCTGCCTGACTTGTTTTTCTTTCCTATTTGCCTATAACACAAACTGAAAGTGCTTCCAAATTTACTTCTGGTGCAATTGAGGAGAAATGCCATGTACTGTATTAAGAAAAAAAAAAATTTTTTTATTCAACCATGCAACAGGTTGTTCTAAAAAAAAGAGTAGTAATTTTAAAAACTTCCATAATGCACAATAGCTTTGGCCATTATTTTTCATTGCAAAACAAACCTAACAAAGGGTAAGCCATCACCTTCACAAAATGCTGTGGCGCTTTTTCAACTGTTTACAGTGCAAGTTCCTTGTGTTTCATTCATTTCACATGTGCTTCTCTGAAAACAGAGCAAAGGATGCTCTCACCTTTTGTGAAGTGCTCTGAAATCGCCAGATGAGAAGTGTGGAGTATTGCTGCAACAGGGAACTTTTAATCCAATGTGTGTTGTTTCAGTATGCTTCTTGCTTGTAAAGAGGTCTGTTTACAAGGCATTGTAAACTCTGTTTACTGCTAACCCAAGATATCTTTTCACCATGGAGCAGATTACTGTGCCCCTGCACTTAAATGATCTTATTTTTGTATTCACTTAATAAATGGGGCCCTGGAAGGGCATATCTTGTTGCATTTCTGGTTTCATTCCTGTTCCTGTCAGTTCAGAAGCAGGCAAGTGGGCTTTTGGGGCTTAAGCAAATTAGCTCCACTTCAATATTCCAAGTATGGGGGCTTTGAAGACCTCACTGGAAGTATGGACATGTCACAGAAGATGCTGATCATCATCTGGGGTACTGCTCCTGTAATTTCAGAGCAGTATGCTGCCAGTCTCCCAGGTATGCAGACCCATTCACTGCTTATTATCTTTCATGCATAAAGCATCAGGATCTGTTTTGTTTTTTGTTTTGCATTTGGGAACAGCTCAGGGTTGCTAGTAATTTGGAAACCTTATTGCATGTGCAGTTGCAGCTCACCTTCCAAGATCTGCAGCTGAGAGAGTGAGTAGAAAACACTTGATTTTCGGCAAGCATCCTTCAGTGATTAATGCATCTTATTTGAATGACACATACATACCAATAGCAAAATGCTGGATCAAGGTGCATTGTATTTTTTTTTAACCTGATTGATAGCTTGTCTCTCACTTCGGATTCGTTGGCTCTTCTTTAATCCTGCTTGCATGTAATCTTGAGGCTGATAATAGCCAAACCTCAGAATTTGAGCTGTTGGGTTTTAGTTTGGTTATTTATTCAAATTCTTTGGCTGTTTAGAATTTGGAGGGAGTCTTTATGCTGGAAGAGGTTACTTTGTAGACTTCTTGTTCATCATCAAGCTGAAAGTACTATGAAAATAGCTGCAAATAGCACAAGCAGCAGCAGAGGCAAGGGGTTGTTTGAAAGAAATGGGCAGGAGGTAGTTTCCTGAATCTTACCCGATAACAAATTTTGAGGACAAAATTTCAGCAAGTAGTGTATGTTGAGGAAAAGGAAGAGATTGCTTTGTAAGTGAGACTTGGTTGTCAGCATTGGGTTGCATTTTGCAGTGCTTTTGCATGGACTGCATCTGCATGCCAGTAGGTTAGAGCATCTCTCAGGGTAAAAGGATAGTGTGGTTTTCGGAGTCTCCCTCCTTGGAATGCCTGAAGTATAAGCCACAAAATTCACATGACATTTCCTGGAGGGGGAAAAAAAAGTTTGAGGGACTGAATTTTATTGTATTTTAAGGTTATTTTTAATTGGTTTCTCCTCAGCAGAAGGGAACTGAACCCTGATTTCTGCCATCTTCCAGGAGCCACCTCTGTGCAGTATCTATGTAACAAGGTGCTGGGAACATCGCCCAGCACAGCTGGGGAGTTGCACCCCGTTGAGATGCTTGGGACTGTTTGCCTCTCAACGCAGCTGTTCTGAGCTGTTAGCAGATGTCAGGTAGATGCTGCTCTACAACCACAAAGTCCAGAGGTTTATCTTTACATAGGGATCTCAGGTTTCACCTTAATTGCTGGTGAGTCGCTAACCACAGACCTAAGCATGTGGTCTTCGAGCTCTACTCCAGATACTGAGATAAGAGCTGTCTCCTCAACTCCCTGCCATCTCCTAAGTAAGGAGATGGGTGTTACCTCAGATTCAGCTCACTTCTTTTTCTCCTCATTTAGGCATCTCAGATAAATGCTTGCATTTTGATAGGGTGAATCCAGGCAGTAGTGCTCTTCCTTGTAATTTATCCCTGCCTATGTAAGTGAATTCCTGTCTGTAGGAAGTGCCTTCCTGCATAAAGGGTCAGTGTAGCAGCTGTTCTGCTAGTGCACTGCAGTATTTTTTTTTTAAGTTGCCTGAGCTATTTCCACAAAGACAAACTATGATCATCAGACTTGTAATTGCTTATCCTGGAAATGGGGAAATTTTTGGATGAACTTTGCACTAACTGTGGCCTTGTTTCTTTTGGTGTCCACGGATCTCTTTGTAGACCCAAAATTGGACACCAGATTCTGTGGAGTGGAGCATAAGCTTGTGAAGTTGCATTGGTTTTTATTCTCTTCTTTGAAGAGATATTAGACTCCTGTACTGATTTCCTGGAGGGAGTAGGAAGGGAAGGGAGAGGAAGGGGGCATTACTTAAACAAAACTCTGAAAGAGTTTTCTTTTCTAAAACCAGATACTTTCTAAGATTGGTTAATTAAAAACAAATAAACCCCTTTGGGGATAATTTAAGTGGGTATGATATAGTTGGAAGTGGGTTACAACTCTATTTGCAAGAGTCTTAGGGAGTTTCTCATGGACAGAGTGAGAATATTACAACTCCATCATGGCTAAAAGAAAACACCACCATAAAAATCCTTGTGGCTTCTTAACAGGTTCTTACAGGAAGGTGAGTACTCATCAGAAGCTTGTTGCAGTTCCCACAGCCCTGGTACATTTACATCTAAGTCTTCTCTTCAGATACTGGCACAGCCTGTCCTTTTTGTCCTTATTTGAGTTACTGCACTTCCAGCTGTGAATTACTTTCTCAGCAGGAACTGAGCTTTTCAGTGTAAGGCTCAGCACCAGAGCGAGTCTTGCCTCAGTGCATTTCTGCGTACAAGGTAGAGATCTTAATGCTTATCATAGAATGGTTTGGGTCAGAAGGGACCTTTAAAGGTCATCTAGTCCAAACCCCCTGCAATAAGCAGGGACACCTTCAACTAGATCAGGTTGCTCAGAGCCCCGTCCAGCCTGGCCTTTAATGTTTCCAGGGGTGGGGCATCTACCACCTCTCTGGGCAACCTGTTCCAGTGTTTCACCACCCTCAGCGTAAAAAATTTCTTCCTTATATCTAGTATGGATCTACCCTTTTTTAGTTTAAAACCATTACCCTTTGTCCTATCGCAATGGTGCTCAAAGTGCAGTGTCAGCTGGAGAAATGTCAAGTAGGTTTTTCTTTGCATCCCAATGGTTTTGTCTCGTACTAGCTCAGTTTAGGCATTAAAAAATAAAAATACTGGGCCTGGCCTCTGAAAGTCAAGGTGTGTTTTCTGGCTTGTACATTGAAACCCAATTGTAAAGATTTGGCATCTTTGCTGGTTCTGTTTTGCTTCTAGCTACTCATGAGCATTGAAGGAGAGCAGTGGGACTATGGAAGGTGGATTGCACGTGCAGTCCTCTAAAGGGCTCTTCTGTAGCGGTGGCTTGATATGCAAATCTGAAGCAATTAAGATTTCTTCCCTTCTGGCTCTTTTTGTGTTGGAGGTCACAAGCAGCAAACATTCACTTGGTTGTTTCTACCTCCAACCCATTGTTTCTGTTTGGGCTAAAGCCAGCCTCCTAGAATGGTTTTGCTTGTTGTGCTTTTGAGGCCGCCAATGGTAGCAAACCTATAGCATTTCATGGTGTAGTGTTGCAATAGTTAATAGTGAGTATGTTAGATGAGAAAATGCAACACTTTTGAAAGTTATCTTGCAGAATTCACAATATAACAATAGACGGGGTCCTACCAAGTTATCTAGAAGACATCTGCCAAGGGACTGCCAAAAACAACATTCCGCTGCTGTGAAGCATAGCATATCTGACGCACATTGGGTTTCAACCTGTTGCATGGCCTCTTTCTCAATAAAACACAGGAACATCCTGGAATTATATTTAGATTAGATTAATTCTAAATGCCACCTCCCTCTTATTTAATTGCCTGTATTAGAAGTATGTTGTTCTAGACAGCAGAGAAGAAAGGAAGGACATGGAATATTAAAACATCTAAAGGAATAATAGGAATGAAGAACTTTTCGACTGCAAATGTGACTTTGCAATATGCCATGTGGTTTCCAGAGAGTTGGGGAGCATATGCAGAACTCTTAAGCATGACCTTCAAAATAGCTAATGCATGTAGTCAGAAAACACGCAGGGAGCTCTGGAAACAGGTATTGTGGAGTTGGTTTCTCTGGATTTGTCCGGTGGCTGCTCATTTCTCGCATCAAAAAAGGAAACCTGAGCCCTGCCCTACTGAAGCATTTCTAAGGGCTTTTTCCACTGTGGGTTCTCTGGCATGCATTAAAGGCAAGTTCATATTGCAGCATCTCCCCTGACCAGGGCAACTGTAGTCTCCTTTCCATGGCCTCTTAAGTCTCATGAAACTTAACGACCTTTGTTGCGCTTGGCTGAAGTTGGCCTGTGGGTTCAAAAGCAAATGCTTTCATCTTGCACAAAGTTTGTGCTTTTCTAGAAGAAACCGGGCTAAACAACAGCAAAGCCTAGAGCTGTAATGATTCCTATCTGATAGGCCCGAGTCATTCAGGGTTAGGACTCTGCTTTGACTTTTTTGGTCTTGCTGGATAGCTAGTTATTGTAGGCAAAGCTGGTCTTTGCTCTACAGCATTTTGGGTCGACTTCCTTGTAGTTTCGTGTCCTTGGACCTTGTCTTTCTGTGCTGCTGCTGGGCTGGATAATGTATTTAGAGCAGTCCTGCCTTGGCTGAGAGATGCCAGCAGGTTGTGCTGCGGGGCAGCTCTTCCGGAGCTTGTCTGTTCAGCCTCCCTCTGGCAGGGAAACCCCAAAGGGTCTGGGAAAAAAAGAGTCTCCGCCTGATCTGGGGCTTCCTAGTTAGCCCTGGGTGATGTTCGACTTGTGCCTTGGCTGGAGTGATGTTTGAATTATGAAGTATGTTTGAAGGAGAGGTCCTTTGCTAGCAGACAGAACTTGCCCAACATCCTGCTTGTCCCAATTAAAAAGACTATAGCCATTTGGACAGGATTGTACAATCTGTTTGAAAATGCAAACAACTTGTTTGCATGAAAAGTGGCTAAATATTTTAACCCCTTCAAGCTGGGACAGGTGAAACCAATTACACTGGTTTGAGGATCATGGACTTATGCAGGTGGTTCCTGTTCTTTACTGCATGCAGATGAGATTGTAGAGCCCAAGCTTGTGAGTGTAAACACCGTTAAACCGTCCCGCATCACTCTTACAACAGTAAGGAATGGAGAAGGAAGGAGGAGGGATTTATTCAGCTTGAAAATGCTCACATTTAGAAGCAACTATTCATGGCTAGTTTAAAAAAAAAAAGAAAAAAAAGTAAAGATTTAACCAAATCCTAGAGTTAGATTAATCATAAACTCTGCTCTAAGGTCTTGAGATTTCAGCCACTGCTGCAGATTAGAAGGTGAGATTTTTCAAAAGTATCTAAACAGGGACATAAAATCCCAGAGTTATGTTGTGATTTCTTACATGTGCTCCCCCCCCCCCCCACCGTAGGCATGTTTCTGAGCAACTTTGCTCATCCTTAGTCAATGCAGCTAAGCTGAAGTCAGCAGCTGAATAATGATTAACATAAGCTGTACCATGGGGCAGAAGTTCCCCATGCTCTTGGGAAACTGAGACACCTTTTACCACAGTAGAGGAATGGGGAAGTGCACAGGGGCTATCAGCTGGTCCTGCACCCTTGTGGCATCAGGCAATAACAAACGTATCCTTGGTATGGTATCTTGTGTGATCCAGGTGTTGCCAGCAAGCAGATGAGTCTGTAAAGTGCCAGAAAAGAGTTTGCTCAGGGAGGAAGCTTTGCTGATATCAGTGCACAGGGCAGTACTGTTGGGGAGCAGCTGAAATCCTTGCTGATGACTTTAATCAGAACTAGGTAAAGCCTGTTATGTAGGTATGTGCTAATATGGCTTTTCAAGGTGCACAGGGTAAATGGAAGAGACGTGTGCTCTGGATGAAAGTGCTGTCTACTTCTGACCAGTCCTCAGTTATGAGGACCTGTTGCTGGTAGAAGGTGGCTCTAAACTGATTCCTCCTGTATGCGTCCTGGTGAATATTCCCAACAGTGAGAGATCAGCAGCAGCACTGTGTGCTACAAGCCAATGTCTACAGGTTTCAGGCAGAAAGGCTGTCTGATCTGAAGGATAAAAGCCAGCTCTTCTCATTCTCCTGTTTGCTGGGTCAAAGTATATTGCAAGGATGTTGTAAGAGCTGAAGGCAATTTTTTTTTTTTTCTGATTTATTGATTTTTACATATTCCTACATGTCTTCAGTATTTAGATTGTGCTTAGTATTGGGCTAAAGATCTTCAGAAAAAAATGAGATTCCCTGGAAATGGCACCCTGGAGTGGGTCAGTTTTCACTGGAGCTTTCCCCAAGGCCTGGTCCCCAGCTGGGACTGAAGTCCCCAGCATCTCACAGAGGGTCAGGCAGGTTCCTGTGGTCCAGAACTGCCTCGGGAATTTCTGTGGAAAGTTTTGCACTTTCCTTTCTACTTCAGTCTGAAAGGAGAAGTAGAGAGACTCTTCTGCAGGAGAGAGCAATCTCATGCCCCAGCAGCTTGTGACATGCAGTGAGCATCCCATTTTGAAGGAAATGGTGAGCCTCATTAACATGGTCTCCATGCCTCTCCTGGATCACACGCAGCCCAGGGGCCTGTTTGTAGCCAAACATAAAACTTTTTCAAAAGATGATCTCAGCAATTGAAAACTACATGCACATGAACCAAAGCAGGAAGGGGAGCAGTGGCTGAAAGGGATGGAGGGCTCCACATGGGCAGCAGATGCTGCTGCCATGGGACAACCCCTGTGTTTTTTTTCCAGCTGTGAGCCTTGGTTCTGCCATTAGCATGCACGGGACTTGGTGGAGTGTCCTTTTCTTTGAATGTTTGCAGTTTCGTTAGCCAGCGGGGAATTCTGGAAAATGTTAGTGAGAGCTGTCAGAGTGTGTACTCTGACTCCTTCCCAAGGGAAGGAGTAGCAGCCCTACAGGAGTTCAAAACCTTACAGGCTAATGTAGCACAGGAAAAATCCTGGGGATGAATGGGATGACCTGAGAACTCTTCTGTGAAGAGGTAATGAATGATGGAAGAAATCAGATGAGCTGGAGAGAACTGTGTGCATGCTAAAGGAAAAGAATGACCAGGCATTCCCATGAAGAATAGTCCTTTCTTATCTGGACTGGGCTATTAGTCTTCATGCTTTTGGGTGTACATGATTGCTGGCCAAATGAAAGAGAAATACACCTCTGCATGCCTTTGTACAGAACTGTCTGTAGAGGGAATTAAAAGCCAGAACAGAAGCATTCTTTGAGGTACCTGATGTTAGTGCTGAAGAGATGTTGTTACCCCATTGACTTGAGTTGCTAGCTGAAAATACTGGGCTTTGCTGATCCACATAGCAGGGTCATGGAGCCAGTTTCTGGCCACAGGACTGTGTAAAGGTTTACTTCATTACCTTGTCCTTTTCCTAGCTCAGCTTTAATGCTCTTTCAGATTGCCTCTCACTAGGGAGAGGGCACTGCAGCAGCACGGTGAGACTGCCTCATCTCCCTAGTAGGGTACGTGGATACCCAGTGTGGTTGCTCCTTCTCACTCTGCAACATGTGTGCGTTCGTGTGTGCATGTGTTGGTCTAGGAGCTGTAGTCTCACAATGGCTTTGAAGTATATATACTTTACCTATTGCCAACACAGATGTCACTGCTCTTTTCAAAGGAAAATGCAAGACCTTTCCTGTAAAACAAGGCATGCGTGAGATGTCCCTTCCACATCTCTGAATCTGTTTGGCTCCAGCCCTGAAGCGTGAGGTTTAATATTCCTTCATGTCTTGCCATTTCCTGCCAAAAATGACCAGCAAGGTGCCACAGGGAGGCTAATCCTTATTCTGAGATTTATTACACCACAAACCCCCCTTTACCACTGCTAATTAAAACTAAACTCCAGTTATCAAATGACCTTTTGCAGGGCTGCCATGTGCTATCTGTTTGTTCTCTCTCTGTGGGTTTCCTGGTTGTTCTAGTGAGCTGAGGAGGTTGTAACGTAGATGAGACTAATAATAAACCTGCACTAAAAGCAGCTGCATTGTGGAGGAACTTTAAACCCAAAAGAAAAGCAGGCAGGGACAGTTTTAACCACAATGTGCTCTCTAATTGAAACTGGGCTGGAGCTGACCTGCTGTCGCGGGTGGAGTGAGATTGCATGTCACTTGTAAGAGAGAGGCAACAATACTTTATTGATAACAAAGTTCAATGGTAAATGCAACAGTGAACAAGATTCAATGGCAAGGCACACTTGATTATTTACTGCATAGAGGACAAGGTCAGGCATTACTGTCAGGGAGACCCTCCCGTCGAGTCATGAAGTTCAGAAAGGACCCCCTTTCTTTCTAAACTTCTCAGAGAGGAGTTTAGGTGCAGCTGGATCCAATCCTAGTCCCAGACTTGGTCAACGGTTTATGTCTAAAGGATTATATATGCACAATCAATCCTTTGTATCACTTAGCTAAGATTTCAAAGTTCAGCATGCTGTTAGTCACTTACCAAGGATCTGCTGTGGCAAGAAATCTCTCAACCTTGAGAAGTAACCTTGAGAGGTGTCCCTACTCAAGGGGAGATCCCGCCGTGTGGTCCACTGCCGTGCAGGAGAGCTCAACAGGCCCTGGGCTGTCCACTATTTATAGAGTAAGATGATTGACTTACAGTCATATTTGCATATCAGCAAGTCATTTGACTCACTACTCCAGACAGCCCTTGGCTACTATGTTGCCATCCATTCCCAAAGTCCAGCATAACCTGGATGCAGCCACAACGACCCCCACTGGTGGTCGTTGCTTACGCAGGGCAGGGGGAGCACACCGCCACACCTGCCTGCCTTGCGATACTGTGTGGGTTGGGTGGGGGTGCAGTCTGCATTGTTAACCTACTGCTGTAATATTTACACAGAAGATTTTAGCCTCTGACAATAGGAAAATTATTTTCTGTGCAACCTTTTGGCTTGGGCCACCCACATGCCATGGGAGAGAGGAGGTCGCAGGAGCACTGGCATCGGTCCTTCTGCAAGGTTCTCACGCTCCTGACAGGTAAACAGTCACTGGGCAGGAGACAGGAGTACTTCCGGGGAAGGTGGATTTTAGATGACCTCAACTTGTCTTTTGTTCATCCCCTAGTTATAGCAGCCTTGCTGAAGGCTTTTTCCAGTGCAGATCCCTCTTGTTGTGTGCTTATATAGGCTTCACAAGAGACCCTTACCTTAAAGACCCTTGCCTCTAACAGCTGGCTTTGAATTGCACTGGTGGAGCTGGGCAAGGGTGTGGGACAGACAGAGCAACCCGTGCTGCAAGTTGCGTTGGGGCTGAGGTGCCAAGGCAGGTCATTGGAAGGCTGAGACTGCCTTTCTTTTTTCTTTTCTTTTCTTTTTTTCCCCCCCCCAAGATTTCCAAAGTGCCTGGCTAATACATTTTAGCTACAGCTGTCATGTGTTGGGGGTGTGCAGCAGCGTCACCTATTTGAGCCAGCAGAATCTAGAGAAAAAGGGGTGTCTTAAGAGAAAGGCCATGCTAGTGAGGTCTCTGGGCTGATTTGCTGAAATAACTTGGGCAAATGAAGACTTCGGGTGCTGACTTCATTGGGACCTCCTGAGTTGCCTCCTCATTCACTAGGAATCTGGCCCACAAGCTAAAGCAGAAGGTTTCCCAAGCACAGCTGCTGCTCAGCCCCGAGCAGGGGTGAGCCGTGGCTGCCCTAGCCAAACAGCATCTGTTTTGTGTTACTGGGGCCCGATAACAACTTCCTCTTCCCTGTGTGTATGCCGGTGGCTTGGCGCTTGTGGGGCTGTAGCTGCTGCCTGCCCGTGGTGCTGCTCTCTGTGTGATCTGTGTGTACAGGCAGCAGAAGGGAGGGCAAAATGCTGATTTTTTTCTAGCTTTGGTGTCAGGGCAGGGTTTCTCCTGTTGGCTCAGAAGAGAAGGGGCTAGGAGAACTGAAAATGAGCTGAGGGCGCTGCTGCTTCTTGCTTTTGGGCCAGCTGTTCTTGCTCTGTGGCTCTCACAGCTGCATTCACCGGAGTCAGGGAAGGGCAGAAAATGGGAGTGTTCAGCAAGCTACAGTAAAAGTAGAGAGCAGGAGGAAGAGGAGACAGGTCCTTGAAGTTTCTTATTGAGCACCCTGTCTGTTGAACTTTGGCTACCCACTCAGGAAGAATGGTCCTTGCAGGGGCAGGCTGATGAAGAGCACCAGGTTCTCCTCTTGCTTGTAAGACTGGCTGGAGGCATGAGCCCAGACAGCTGGCAAAGCAGCTGCCGTGGGATGGGTGAGAGCATGGAGGGGAGAGTGGCTGCACCTTGTTCATCCCAGATACAGCGCAGTGTGATCAAACACGCTGGTGAACCTTGCTTCCTGACGGTGCATTTGCCAGGATGTGGTGCTTGACATTGTCGCCAGCCTAGGAGACTTAGGTGTGCCTGAAAATGTCACTAGTAAGCTGTGCCATGCGTCATGATACAGCTGCTGTAGAGAATGCAGGCCACTTGAAGGCAGAGGAGATGACCCCATTGACCTGGTGGGGTTGAAGACAGGGCCAGAGCGTCACTTACGCTCTGTAGTCTTCTAACATGTTGTGTTAGTGGCACTGACAGTTTCCTGTAGTACAGGTGCCTGGAAACGGGTGACAAGTGAATTCAAATGATAACAGCCAGCCTTGCTGCTCATGCTCTAGAACGCCTTACTGGTGGGTCCATTCTCCATCCTTCTGTGGCTGTCACCCAAAGGCCAGAGGTACTTTTAGATCTTGGGACAGAAGACCAAGAGGTGCTTCCTTAATGTTGCACTCTCCAGAGTAGCTGACACAGGAATGTGCTACAAAGCATTTAGCCTTCAAGTGCATAAAAAGAAGAGAAGCTGACCAGCCCTTCCTACACAATATTTTATTAGTTGATATTTAATTATTTAAAATATTTTAGTCATGCTCCCCATTGCATTAGGCTGGAAGCATACATATATTGAGATGCTGCCCGTGGCTTGAAGAGCTTGTGACCTGTACAGACTAGACATCTTTGGGGTAGAAAAGAGAGTGAATGCAGAGAAGTGGCAACTAACATAGGGAGGTAGAGGAGAAGAGGGCTGGGCCTCTGGTTTCCAGTTTACTGCTTCCTGCACCATCCCTGACAATACAGTTTCTGCTGTTTTTATACAAGAAGAAGGATCCATGGTATGGGGGGAAGGAAACAGAAGCTGTCCTGCTCTAGAGGTAGTGTCAGTTCTGCTTTGAAGGTTTCCATGAGGCATCAGCTCACTGTCGGAGATGTCAGCTCCAAATAAAACTGTTCCAGGACATTTTCTTAGCGTGCTGCACTAGAGCAGTCCGCGTTGGCTGTAACGCTGAGCAGACCGCTTGGGGCGGTTTGGAAGAGCAACAAACTGCCTGCCGGGAAACATGCCTTCATTTTGTGGCAGGCCAGGAGAAAATGTGTACAGGGCTGCAGTTGTTTTGCATGTAAGAAACACTGGGTATTTCAAATTGTAGGAAAGGGAACATGGTACCAAGGCTCAGCATGCCTTGAAAAGACCAGAGATGGTCTGCTGAGTACAAGGTCCTAAAATACATGGATTTTCATAAAGATGTATTTCTAGCCTTGTCTGGGATGTGGGTAGCCATGGCAAAAAAGGGAACTTTTTGTTGTCTAATATCTACTCTCCTTCTGCTAGCTGGATAAGAGTCTTGTGTTGAACCTGTGGCTTCATGCTGCTGTTCTGTCAGCTATAGACCCTGTTTGATGTGTCACTTCATCAGGCATTTGTTCCCCGGGGGTTGCTGCATCTTCTGGTACTGATTCAGCTATTTCTGCTGCTCTGCTCTGCTCTGTACTGAATTAACAGCATGACTTGTTGGGGGTGGGAGGGTGTTGCTTGCTTTTTACTTTTTCAACAAAAAAATCAGGAATGGGCTGTTCTCTGGAACCATCTTCTTCTCTTTGGATGTTGGATGCAACCTTCCCTTTAAACTACCTTCCTTTGACCTGAAGAACAGGCTCTGCAAAATGTCTTTTCTAGCATTCAAGGGCCATGACTTCTATCACCATTGCTGCTATTGAGTGGTCATTGCCTAAGAGACTCATCTCTGGATTTGTTCCTGGATTTTAAGTAGCGGATTCTGGGAAGGTTAGCTCAGTAGGCATTGATGTGATTCAGCTAATCTGAGATGTGTTTTCACTGGAAAACTAAGTGCATATCTGAGCCAACTTTAAATTCTCTTTTCTTGGTGAAGTGCGGGATTGCTCAAGACAAGGTGACAGAATATTTATTTTAACTTTTAAATCATGGCAACGGTTGTATTTTTCCCTGACTACTCTCTGCCTTAAAACTAAAAAACAGCTGAACCAAACTTTCCAAAAATATTAGGCAGAAACCAGAAGGGCAAAATTCCACCTGAAAACGTTAAAGTTTAATGAAGTTGCTTACAACTGAAAAAAGCCATTTGAGAATAGAAATGAGAGCTGTCCATATGTGTTTCTCTTCTAATATTAATAGTAATAAGAGTGCTAGATGGCCAAGGAGCATTTTATAGGTACTTCAGGTACCTAAGAAGATGCCAAAAGTCTGTCATGTCGACAGGCCTTAACAGTATATGGCAGCATTGCACAACAGCTCTTCAGAAATGGAGAAAACCGGTTCCTGGTGAAAATTGAAGTAAGTAAAGGGAACTATAGTAACTCCAGCTGGAGTATGGTCTGGCCAGTAAGACTTCTAAAATTTTGCCTGCTGTGAGCTGTCAAAAGTGGTCAGTTCTCCAGTTTGCATCTCACACATAAAAGGAACCTCTGAGAGCAAAGCTTTAGCTGGCACTATGTGAAGGTACAGAGCTCAACCTGGGAAGGGAATCATCTAGTAAAATTCAAATGCCACCTCTGGCAGCACAAGGTATTTTATTGGCAGCTGTTTATTCAAGTGTTGACTCAGCCTAGCTTTTGAGATCTGACAAGATTGAGAGCCCTAAAAGGCTATGGCCATGGGCATTAATAAAGCAATCTTCTTAAGAAATAATTGTCACATTTATTAAATTCCTAATTAAGCAGCCAACTGTAAGTTTGTTAGGTAAGGAATGCTCAGTTGGGATTATTCACTTTCCACACCCTAGCAAAATGTTAAAATGGGGGGAGGGGGATGGGACACCCCAAAAATCCCCCACCTTCTGGAATATAATTTATATTTTTGGTGTGGTGCCTGTGGAGGAAGCAAAGACTAAAGCCTCTGCCCTGCTGAGATGGAGGGGGAGCATTTCCAGAAAGTTAGCCTCCTTCTCCTGGGAGTGATTGCACAGTGGGAATGGATGGTACTGCAGCAGGAGCTCTGCATAGGTGCTGCTCCTTGGGAACAACAGAAATGCAAATCTGAACATGGGAAGGGATCTGTGTTTGCCTCCCTCAGTGTCTTAAGCAGCTTGGGTTAAACTCAGCTCCACTGTGAAATCATGGCTCCTTCAAGTCTTAACTAAGACTACAACCAGACCTGAACTGCAGGCTATACAAGCTGGCCAGACAAAAGCAATGTGGAGAAATGAGATATTTGCTACCCCTGTTTAACAGATGGGGAAAAACAGGACCTAAGAGGAACTGATGACATACTTAAGATGACCTAGGGAGACCGTAACTAAAAACTCAATTGAAGGCTTCTGAGCAACCTCCCTTAAACAGCAAATCCTCCCTCTGTACTGTGAAGTCTGGCTTGTCCTCTATATGGGACACTGGTCTCCTCAAAACAGTTTTCTGCTCTTACGTTTCATTAGCTTCAGCTCTTCTTTGCAGAATCCCAAACGGGTCAGTTTTTCTCTGCTTAAAGTGAACAACAACAAAAAAACCCTGCTGAATTTATATTTGCTGGCTTGAGAACATGGGAATACAGAAGAAAAATGTGCCAGTGTTATCTTGGGTTTTTTTGTTTGATGATGCAGAGAAGAGGATGATGGGAGAGGGCTCCACCAGTGCCCATGAACCTTGCACAGAGCTAGCAAGGGCGCGGCAATACTGGTGGGTTTGGCCACACCTAGGAGAGTGGATGGCATTTGGCCTGGGGCTCTGGGGCAGACTTCTGGGTGGAGCCTAATAACCTTCTGTTCCTGCTCCTCCTAGCTACTGACAGCAGTCCTGGAAGCTGTGCTGGGTTGCTAATTTGCCTCCCAAACTGTGCTCCTTTCCTGAAAGCTCTTTTGGAGCCTATCACTAAGATAAATGTCTTGCCACAGGGTTTACCTGCCCTCTCTCCTTTATATTGGAAAGGATGGATGCACTCATAGCTGTAGACAGCTTGTGTATTTGGACTGATCATAGGCATCTCTGATATTTAGTTTCTATTGTTTATCTGTCTGGTTCAGGCTCCTCTGTTTTCCAGAAGAAGATGACAAAAATGCTTATGGAGTTATTGGAACAGTTAGTAGTCTGGGGCACTGGCTGATGTCCAGATTTAGCAACCGCTAAACTGTGGCTCAGGGCAGTGAACTCCAGTCCAAGCTATTTAAACACCTGGCCTGGCTGAGAGGAGTTGTTTCTTTCAGCAGTCCCAGAGCAGCAGTTGGAGTGAGGAATATGAGATTTCCAGATCAAATGAGGATTATTTTCCTTTCATGCACACACCATGGCTGGAGATCACATCCAGGGCTAGCATGGATCAAAATTATGACTGAAGAATAAAAGTAGTAGGCATGTATGTACACAGCAATAAGCAGTTTATGAATAGTTTGCATTCCTGTTTTGTCCCTTCAGCCTTTCCTGGTGCCTCTGTATTTGCCTCCCATTCTGCTATGGGTTCCTCAGTCTATAACAGGACCTATAGCATTAATGACATTTTCAGCCAGAGCCGAGTTTGCTCCTTGCTGTCCTGAGTCCAATAAACTACCGTCATCAAGTTTCAGGCTCTCTTTGGCTTGCATAATTTTGAGAGGCCCCTTGCTTCTCACAGACTGGGGTTTAAGGATGGCAGTAAGCTTAAGGTGCTCCAAGGCTCTTAAACTCAACACAGCTCACAAAAGAGAGCTAGTGGTGTGGATGGGCTTGTATAAAGCAGGCTGAAGCTCAGAAACACAGGGCTTTCGACCAGGTTTCCAGCTAGTTTTATCATTTTCAGGATCTTTTGCCCTTCACCATTGTAGAGCATGCAGGTCAAAGGGGGCTAGTCATGCTGCTTTGTTTTACCTTGCCCAGCTCAGGCAGTCTCAATGAAGATCTAGGTTATGAGGTGAGTTGTGAAGATTAAATTCTGGTGATGGAGCAGAGGCACTGTGGTGTGGAGCAGTTTATGCTGCTTCATCACTTGCATCTAGTCCAGCTCTGGATTCACCTTCAGACCTTCGTTAAGGAAAGCAGGTGTGGTCAGATGAGCTGGGTGAGGGACAGGACCTGGAATTAGAGGCTGAGACTATGCATAACAGTTTCTGGAAGGCTTTTGTTGGGGGGTGGCTGCAGCTGGAGCCATGTGGTGCCAGGTGTCACCCATTTAGGGTGACAGAGCTTGCATGTAATACACAGAGCTGGACTGTGCCTTAAAGCCGTTCACTTCAAATCACTTCAGGTGTTAACATCATTACAAAGCGGATGAATGTACACAAAGAGGATGTTTCCTTTTGACTTCTCCCTTTTTCCCATTCAAGTAGCAGGACCATCACTCAGAGCAGCATTTTCTTGAGTATACTGTATCTGGGTCACATTAGTACCCCAGTACCTATTTTCATTTCAGCCAGGCAGGAAAGAAGTTAACGCAAAGGTGAGATCTCAGATAGGATCAGTCCCTTGTCTGACAGATGTTCAGCGTTGTAAATTGTTTTGAGGATATAAAGTGCCTGCGAAATGATCTATTGGTCTTGCCTCTCCCTGTTGGTAGGAAGGCATGGTCTTGGGTAGCAGGCAGGGCCCTTTGGCACACCAGGAACACTAGCCAAAACTGAAGCTTCCCTTCATATGGACTTGAATTTGCTGATCTGAATTTGCACTGGCAATAGCTGAGGGATGCTTGTCACTTATGTAGATTTATATTCACAAACACACATTCACTTCTACATACTAATAATACACTTTTTTGCTTTCTCTTCTTTCTGTTAGGTTTGCTTTCTCCATGTGAATTCTGATTTACAGTGATGCTCTTTCTGGTTATTAAGACTCCTTTCCTCTACACCCTTCCTCTTGCCTCTTTCATAGCCTAAGCCAAAAATATTTGTCTACCACAAGCTATCAATGCCAGATTTGTTGTGTGGGCAGGACTAACAGTGAGTAAGGGATAACAAAATAGAGAAAATTGATGCTTCACTAAAAATAGACCTACTGCAGAAGGTAGAAACTGGTTCCTCATGTCAAAGCTAAAGGATAATTAATTGAGCAATTGGGATGAATTTGGAAAATTATTCTTGGTGAACCACATCCTTCCCGCGCTCAGTGAGGAGGCAGAGGATGATACAGTTTTGAAGCAAGCACAGCAGTGGTGAGAGGGACCAGCCGTTGGTGACTAAAGCTGCCTATTGTTTGGCTTTGCTGTAAAAGGTTAGAGCATTATTGCCCAGGGTGCATGCTGGCAATTTTTGAGATCTTCCTTTCTGAATGAGTAGGAATCCATGTGGAGCTCAGTCTCAAGTGGAGGAGACAAACCTTGCAGGGAGAGGGGACACAACAAGGTTTCTTGCTTGCTTGCTTGCCTGTTTTGCCCCTGTACTTTGCCTGTCATGCCCACAGTTTTGGGGGACTGTCACTCTCCATGGCCTCAGGCAGTGCCAACCACTGATATTACTGAGGGCATCCATACTTTAAGATAGCAAATGCTACTGGTCTGGTCCAGTGCTGCTGAAGGTAATTTAGACTTAATTCAGTGTTTTGCACTCTGGATCAAGGCCTGAAACTTAACCCAGCTATGTTATTGCACCTACTGAAGATCATTCCATAATTTAATCTGTTGTCCTGCAACCCATGGTCTCTGCACCATCTGACTCAAATGATGTCTTCATCATTTTACTACAACAGATTATAGCAGCTGATTCCCAAGGCAGCACCTGTTGTTTAATTATAGCTAATAGATTGTTAGCTACAAGCACCATGGTTGCCAACATGGGGAAGAAACTTGTGCCAGAAACGAGCTGTTCCTGATGCTAGGGAACTGGATGCTGGTGGAGGACAGGGAGAATGCCCGGCTGAGTCTGGTGATCACCTTCTTTGAAGGTGATTTGCAGTGAGAACGAGAGGAGAAATTACCTAAAATGTCCTGGGGTAGGCTTAAAAATGTCTACTCCATTGCTAGTCAGGATTTCAGTATGTGACCACTTGAGCTTATTATATCTTTGTCAGTGGTAATGGAAGGCCCTGTATTTTGAAACGTAGGTGCATCTAAACTCTTGTCAAATCATCCCTTAATCTTCCATTCAACAGGCTAGAGGAAAGACGTGTCCCACTGAAACCAGTAGGTGAACCAGTCACTACTTGAATCATTTATTTCCTATGATGATTCCTATGATGCCTATGATGTCCACTGATGACAAATTAGGCAGAGGGTTTGCCATCATGATAGTAGTTAAGTGCCTATAAATTCAGTGAAACCCCTGGGTAGGCAGAAGAGAGGAGCACAGATTGATGCCCTAACTGGGGAAGAGACCAGCAGAACTCAACTGTGACACTGTCCCGGTATCTGTTTTGCCAAACAAGCACGATGTGGGCTGGCCAGCTAGTACATGTGCTAGGCAGCTGGTCAGCCTATGCATAGCTCTTGACTAGCAGCAAAGCATTATTTTTTGCCTGGTGGGCATGAAACAGGGGAGCTGCAGGGTTTTTAACTGTGGAGGTCTCACAGTGAACACAGGACTTACATTGCTGGAAAGAGAGTTGTATCAATTCTGCTTTTTCCAGAGCAACTTATTATCATCAAATGCGGCTTTCCCTCCTCTCTTGCTGCGGAGTCTTTCTAAAATGGGCTATAACAATTGTTTTGACTATCCTCACAAGGTTTTAGAAATACCAACTTGATCAAATTTATCATTTTCTAGGGGCAACTCTGACTCCCCTTGTCTATTGCCTGGTCTGCATTTTGCGTTCTTCAGTCTTCACTAATTTTGTTCTTGGCATTTTGAATCCATGAGAGCCCTAGACATGCAGGCTGGAAAAGACTTGATAAAATCATGCAATTCTTCCTATGAACAGAGGTAGCATCAAGCATACCTAGACCATCCTGTAGACCATACCTAGACGTCTTGACTACGATTTGTCTATACCTGTTCCTGAAGATTCTACATGAAGATGATTCTACAATCTCAGTTGTCTACTATACTGCTTAACTAACTTCATAATCATGAGGTTTTATTGCAATGATTAACTGAAATCTTGCTTATTATAAATTTAGCCTTTTATATTCTTTTCCAGGCAGAGAATAATTTGAACAATGTTCTTTAGTTTAAAAAGTTTACATATTTAAGGTGTTTTGCCATATATTCCTCATTTTTTTCCTGTGAGGCAAAAGAAGTGTGTTCTTTCTAACTTTTTTCTTGATCATAATTCCTAAATTATCAATATTATTCATTTTCCTTTAACTAGATCACATTTTGGGTGAGAGAGAATTGGAAGAGCTTAAAACTCTGCTAAGGTAGAGATCTGTAATTGTAGAAAAACACTTTAATACCAAGTCATACAAAACAGTTCAGCCCAGTGTCAGGTGTCTCATATAGCCAGTAATGAATAGGGAAAAATATAAAAATTGGGGTATGCTTACTCCATAAGGCACGCTCAGCTTTCAACAATCAGTGGTTTAAAAACTTCCTGAACTGGAGGTTACATCTGTATCATCACATTTAATAGACCCTGATGGACTAATTCAATTGGCTGAAAAAGAGGTTAGATAAATTTTATGGTTAATCTTCAGAGCATCTGGTGACATTGAGTTCCTCAATTTACGTGCTATCCACACAAAAAATGTATTTCCCACAGCCTGTCTCAGATGTGTTTGCCCGGCAATTTAACCACTGCTCCCACCCCCCTTGTCCCCCATTAGCTCTTGCATTGTGACAAATAACAAGTGTTCTCCATATCATTCATGTTTGCATAGATCAGTGGCAGCATGTTTGGGTTTTTTCCTAGTACCAAATGTATATCACTCCTAAAGTCCTAGAATAAGTTTGACCTTCCCTAGACAAATTATGGCAATTGGTCTGCACTCCTGGCTCTTGTTTAGTGTTGTGGTGTCCAAGTCCTGACCCTTTTCTTCAGTACCTTGCCTAGCCAGTTACTCCCCTTTTTGAATGGGTGTGTTTGATTTATTATTTTCCCTCTCCCTCTTCAGGGTAGCCCCTCACACTTTTCTTCACTGAACTTTGCTTTTTACAATGCAGACATTTGTCCTGCAGGTGGAGACCACTGGAAGCAGTACTGGGTGTCTTCATCAAGGGCAGAGCCCTGTGCCCCAGCACCAAAACTCTATGTCTCACACGATATGTGTAACCAACAGTTTACTTTGGAGTTGTCTACTTATAAAACATCTTTGTTTGCAGGAACAGAAAGAGAAGCCTGTCTTCACGAAGAATCTAAACTGAATCATTTCATCTGTAACAGGGAATAAGAGCATTCTTATGGACAGTTACTGCAGATTAGGTGTCACATGGGCCATGAACTTTGAGAATTCGGGATTAATTGCTCAACTAGACCAAGAACCTCTTTCATCCACTTTGATTGCTAGTTCCACAAGAGAAAGTAAATATTAAATGCTGGGCCCTGGCCAAATTAGTCTGCCAATTCTTGCAGCGTATGTGGTATTTCACCTTAACAGTTCCATCCAGCTAAACAAATAAGATGATCGCTTAAGGATCAAAGCTTTCATCTGAAAGTTTAAGGATAAGTAGATATGCTGGGAAATGTGACCCCTAACAACAATTAAAAAAAAAAAATCAATGGCAATTTCATGATTTCTTGAAAGCTTAGGGAGGAGGTAATGCAGAAATTTGATTTGAGTAAATTGCATGTAAATCGCTTAAATCCTTGTTTGCAAGGACTCGCTACCAGGAGCCAGTGACTGCCACCTCGGCACCTGAGCTGTTGGGTTCCAGCAGTTGGCTGTGAGGTTTGGACAGTTTGATGATAGTCTGCCTCCTGGTACCAATCTCAGCATTGGTATCCCCGTGCTACGCTGTGCCACCAGAGGAAGATGAAGGGCAAACTTCTCAGTGGACCTGGTCTGGGTACTCCAGCTTCTCTGCAAGCTTTCCAGGGTGCTGCTGTACACTGAGAACTGCCCCTGTGTGCTGCCCCAAGGATGAACAGGTTCTGCTGCAGGTATTGCATGTGTGTGTGCACCTGTACAGGTTAAGTTATAAAACTAGATGACCTAAAACTATTACAGTTGCAAAAGATCCCCAACACAGGTTATCATGATCTCTTATCTCTCTTCCAAACGTGACCTGATTTAATGGCATCGGTTGTGGCCAAATAACATCTAGCACTTTGTAGAAGGGAGTTCTTGTGACTGAACAAAGCGGCATAGCAGTCATTCAGAGAAACGTAATGGCGTCTTCTCTTTTTCCCCTTTCCTTCCTGGAAATCGTGGGTCTTTCCTAGTCCTTCTGTGTGTTTTATCATTCACCCTTACTTGCATGTATTTAATATATATATTTTTCAAAAACAGCAGAACTGCAGGATCTGGCCCAAATGTTAGCAGGGATGGCTCTGCAGGGTTGTGGCTGGACTGAAGTGACCTGGAGGTTTAACACTGCTCTGGAGGACCGAAGTGCTAGCATTCTGTGCCAGGACAAGCCCTGCTTTCTAGGCTGTTGTTGGAAGAACATGATAAATATATTTTATGTGATTTTACAAGTTTTTAGGAAAGAGGTTGCACTTTGGTTAATTTATGAGGGTAATAAAAGATCAAGAAGCCTACTATGATTACAGTTTGAAGTCACCAAACCTTTGTCATTTATGTTTTTGTCTTGACTATTCCTTGACCCATTCTAAAACTTCTTTCCTGCAGAGAAGTGTCCCACACGCTTTCCTCCCAAAATAGGGCAGCAGCCACTCCTGCCTTTCTGCAACCCCACAAATCTACTGCTGAAATAGGAGGTGAGATGCAGCAGTTTTCTACACAAATTAATTGCAGACATTTCAGCTGCTGAAGGAATTGCCTGTGGGAAGGGACAGCATGTAATTTGACAAAGGATTTTGCCTCCCTTACTGTGTATAGTAGAAACCTGCTTGGCACATATGCCCAGTGCCAGGAACTCAAGAGGCCTGGGGAGTATGGCTGCATCTGCACTCTAACATCTGTGTGTTCACATCATTCTTACACAGGCCTGCTCACTCATTGCTTCTTTCACCTCAGTCATGTTACTGAGGATGCTGCTGTATTAAACCTTTATTCTGAGCTGTTTACTGTACCTGATCATTCTGTTTCAGTAATGTTATGGGTCTGGTTCAGTAAAAAAGAATTGCTGTACAGATATCTCTATAAATATCATTAAAAGGTTTTGCTCCTCTTCCTCTTACTATTTATTCTACATATCTGATTTCAGGAAACTACTAGGAATCTTCCAGAGAGCACAGCTGGGTGGTGGAGATGGTATGTGCAGGGAGACATAAAAACTGTACAGTGGCCCTGCCTCTATGTTAAACGGTAATATAGTTGTGTGTAACACAAGAAATCATAGGCCAAATGTTGACCACCACATCCTATGTAGATTTTGCTGAGATTGGCTTTGATTGCCAACTGGTGGCCAGAAAGGATCTCTCACTCAGTCATTCCCTAAGGCCACCCACCTGGTGGCTCAGAGGCACTGGAGTAGGCAGATTGCTTGTGGCCACAGCAATGCTCTAGCCAGAGGTCAAGTGAGCATCTCCTGCCAATGCAAAATGGGCTGTCCTGATCCCATCTTATTAGTAGATTCATATTAGGTAAGAAATTAGGTAAGCTCCATGTGCTGTGGTACTAAAATGACATATATATATATATATATATATATACACACACACCCTTCTACTGGAAGAGTGCAAGTATCACAGTTTGACAGTAGTTTGTGAAAATCTGTTAGGAGGGCAGGTAGGAGGAAGTATTTCCAAACCATCCCTCTGGGGACTTCTGCTAACAGACTCATCAACTCACTGCAGTAAATTGGCCAAGAACCCCAGTGGGAGGTGAACTTTGAGATGCTTGTGGACGGGGCTGGGATTGCCTTACTTAAGAAAAATATAGCTGCAGGTACAAGCTCTAGCGAGTCCCATGAAGGCTGGTGTTTGCTACTTATGGTCTCTAGGTACTCTGGTGAGACCGACCTTCCTGGGATATCTGAGTGATTTGCTGATCGTCTGGAGTAGGGAGGATGTGGCAGGGGAATGATTGCTCCGTGGCGCATGATCTAGCATGCTGCCTACATAGCAAAGCTGCTGGGCTGAGGAGGAGAACCAGGTAGGAGTTAAAAGGCAGGAAAGCTTGTTCTTTGGCTGTCAGGCTGACAGAAGTCTTGCCTTTCTAAGCCTCAAGAATTCCAGTGTTATGGAAATTAATTCCTGAAGATAGCTTGCAGGAGAGCAAGCCTTGAGGTAGTCTTAATACATTCTGGCTATTCAAGAAGTAGCGTCCTCAATAAAGGTCTTGTGGGAGAAGAGGATGTTTTTTGACCTTCCTTTGCTTGGCTTTGCTTTCAGACTTTCCCCCACTTGTTTGTATAATGTTGGAACAAACTTTGATAACTTAAATTGCTGGCCTGGAGTTCAGACAACTGGTGAAAAATGGTCAGGAAAGGAAGTACAGAGCTACTGCTTGCCCCTGTGACCACTCCTTCCCCCATCACTGAGGCTGTTGGTAGCTCAGGTTGCCCTTGTTCTTGTAACAAAGATTGCTGGATAGGAGGAGAATTGAGCTGCAAAAAGGCAGACGACCTCAACTTCGCAGGAGCATGTTTTAAGGCTCAGTCTAGACTAAGGGGTGAGCACAGCCTACATAGGAAACCTTCTCTGCAAAAAGCTGCACAAATCTTGCCAAATATACAGCTCTGTGCTCCCCTCACCATTTCCAGACTGCAGTCTGTGGCTGGTGGAGTTGAATCCAGATCATGGGAGGCTTATGAGTAGCAAAAATTACAGATGGTAACTCGCTGAGGTTCGTGGAGTGGTTCAGATCAATGCATGTTGTCCCCAGGTTTCTCAGAGGGCACCCTACAAAACTTAATTTAATTGCCTTTGTGCCAGCACAGGCCCAGTTCAAGACTTGGCTTTCACAGCCAAACTGAAGGGGTAAAATGCTTATCAGTCTTCTGTTCACAGTAGGCACCTACCTTCTTTGTACTGAAACCTAAACTGAATCACCCAGACTACTTCAGTTTGCAGAACTGGACCTGAAATAGCCCAAGCCCAGGCTTTCCCTCTGAATTTTGCCATAGCAGTTTCCAGGCAAAACTGCCAGAAAATAGGATGCAAAGTAAAACACAAGTGAGAAAGGAGAGGTGTTCACCGCCTGCCTGTTTTTAAACAGGGGTCCACCTGATGAGAAGGTCTAGTACAGTTCAGATGGATTCTTGTTGCGCCACAGTGATTTTCCTATCTCTACTTCAAACCACCCTCTGTGGTCTTTTTCAGAGAAGGAAGAATGTGCTACTCTGCTCCACAGAAGCTACTTATAGCAATGTTCATGGTGCTGGAGAGCTGTCAGCTTTACTAAGTGGTGGGGCAGGGGGAAAGCAGGGACTCAAGATAAGAATAGTACATGAAATCTTAAATTTGATGGGCCTGTCAGGGAGGAAATTACAGCTTGGAGGAGGAAAAGTGGTTGTGTTTTGAATTTTCTGTAGTAAATATAAAGTCTGGGGGTTTTGGCGGTGAAGAGGCTGTTCCCCCAGGAATGTGTAAGGCTTTGTTTGGGACATGCCTGCCACAGCTGTTTTTCATTATAAGAGAGCAAGAGGAGGACTTGGTGACAAAGAACCCTTGTATACTATGGTAGAGCTGGTGTAAAAGATGCAGGAAGGCAGACAGGGGTGAGTGTGGAGGGAGAGGGGATAGAGCCTGGAGGGCACTGGAAATCACTTAAACAGCCCGGGTGGTACCTGAATGAATTTGGCATAGGGTTGCCCTTTCCTCCCCATCTCCACTGAAACAACAAATTGCTGGCTTCACCTGGCAGTAACTGCAGTGCAGTTCCCAGCTGTGCCATGGGCTGGACACTTGTCTCTTTATGGTCTATGTTTAAGAATATGTTGCTTACTTTTTAAATTATATTTTAAATTCTGCTCTCAGGCCAGCTTCAACTTGTACTGTGGAAGAAGTGCTAGTATTTATGGCTGCTCTGCTGAGTTTCTGCAAAGATTTCTGCCAGAGGGAATGGAAGATAGAAGGGGAGGTGAGGGATGTGCAGAAGAGCTCTGCAGGTCCAATCTAGAAATGTGCTGGCATGCAGGCATGCACCATCACCCGCTGTTCACAGGAGGCAGAAAGGTGAAATAACGTGTCCAGGGCCACACAACAGGCTGCTGTCAAAGCACAAGCAGCGCAGCCATGTCTCAGCCCTTCCTGTTGGGCTCTGCACTGCTCTGGCTAAGCTGTCCTAGCCATCTCCTGGTCCTCTGTGTGGAGCATCATCTTCTTTTTCTGCAGGATGTGTCTGTGTAAACTGAATGGAATTTGGAATGAAAATAGAAGAGAGATACACCTTCATCCTTTTCTTCCCAACCAGACTACTGAGAAGGTTTGGTGCTGTACCGGTAATGCCATCGGTAATGCATTTGGTGAAGGGAGGATCTGGGGCATCAGAAATGACAGTACTGCACTCAAAGGATGTTCTGGTCTCACCTTTGAGGCAAACTCTCAGTGCATCGTCCTAGTGTTGGAACAAAGTTGTCCAGCAGGACTGACACTGAGACACTCCGTAACAGTGTGCTGTGCTGTACAGTGTCCCCTGGATGGGACCCCTGTTTGCCAGCTGCTGTGCAGCTGCTTCACTGGAGCTCAGTCTGTGACCTGTTTGTGAGCCATCCTTGCCTCAGCTCACTTGGGCTGGCTTAGGCTGTTGGAAGGACCTTCCCCAAGGGAAAAGGGGACATTTCCAGATAGTGCACGTGTTAGTGGAGTGGAGCCAGCTATCCTAATGCTATCAATATGCAGCAGCTGGGCTTGTGTTTCTCAGGCGTGACCCCCCAGGACCACTCTGTCCATACTTAGAGCACTGAGATGTTTAAGAAATCCAGCCCCTTATTTTGATGCTTATCTGACTGCTAGTCTAATTTAAATACCTGGTCTCAAGAAGTGAATGCTGAAGCACTTCTGAAAGTTGCTCTTTCAACAAGTCACTCTTGGATTACTGTTTTAGTGTGACTGTCAGACTGTGGTTTATAAGAGATCTAGCTCGTAGTTGCCTGGGCAGAAGTGAGAATGAAGTTGTTCTCCTATGGATCTGTCTTTTAGAAGTGGAATCTTCAGTGCCTAATAAAAAAGAAGCTCTGTTTTGAAAAATTACCTAGACATGGGACTCCCATAATGGGTCTTGTCCTGTACAGATTTTCTGGTGTCTAAGAGTTCAGGTCCTGCCTCTCCCTTCCTTTTTATGGGAATACTAGTAAGGTTTCTCTCCTCAACTAGCCATCTATTTCTGTGAAACTTGTGCAAATTTGGTACCTTTGAGCCCTCTTTTCTTCTGTCAAGACTGACAAACAGATTTAAAAGATTTCAGGAGGAAAGAGAAAATGATGACTAGTAGACAGGCACAGGTAGAGCATTGTCACATAAACTGAAAATACAGTTGTTTCTGACTACTTATGGCCATTTAAGAGGGCCATGATGCTCCTCGGATTGTGTGTATAAGATATGAGGATGTTTCACTTTAGTCTTCCTAATTGCCCTCCTATTTTAAGGGAGGGGGTGAATGATTTTTGCTTCTTCTCTAAGTAAGACTCTTAGTTAGCACTGGTAATACCCCACCATACAGGAATACCAAGTTACTGATGAACTTGGTCTTTGAATTCAAAGCTGTTTGTTCCCACCTCTTCCAGAGTGGATTGTGCCCAAAATCTGTAAACTCTTTCGAAGTCCTTTTGGATGCTTTCTTACAAAATAAAGGAGAGCAAATAAATAAAGGAGCTCCAAATAAAGGAGCAAATAAAGGACAGTTCCTAGCGCAGACAGCAGGGAAATAAGAAGGTTAGAGCCAAAAGCTGGCCTGCTCCCTCTGGACACATTGGTGTGATAATGGGGAGCAGGGTAGCTGATGACTAACCCAGGGCAATGCCAGAAAGCCAGCCTGATGACCACCGCTCCTACCAAGGGTCTGGTGTTGGCTTCTTACAGTGACATCACGGTGCCAAGAGCCTGAGCCAGGGGCAGTCATGGAGCCAAAGTAAATATTTAAGCAAAGGCTGATGAGCAGAGACTGCCTTTCTAACATCACGGGTTTCTCGGAAATTTGAGTGCTAAGAACTTGAGCTTTTTTCATTTCTGCCATAACAACAAAGTCAACTGCTCAGACGACCTCCTTCTCCCCTCCCTCCTTTCCCCCATCACTCCTCTTCCAACTGTTTTTTCCCCTAGGTCCCAAATCACCGTTATTAATCACTTACAAGGGCTAAAAATAAAGGGGAGAGATGGGAACAAGTATTCTATTTCTCACATCCAGATAATTTGGGCTGGACTACAGTGGGCTTCGTGTCCTCGCTCCTGGCACAGACAGTGCAGAGAGGATGTGCCAGTCATGTTGCCAAAGGAGAGTGTGGTGATAAGGCATTGCTGAATTTCAGGAGGATAGCTTGAGCGCCTGGCTGTTGTTTCTCTAGGTCTCTTCCTTTTGGCTCCCCAAACAGGTTGCAATACTTGAGAACAAGAGCGCATCTGGCTCCTGCTTCCCAGTCAGCTGAAATGCCACAGGATGTGGCTTCTCTGTTTTTCCTCTCTAGTCCTCTGGGGACAAGACCTTCATATTCCAAATACAGCCACTTCAGAGAGGAGGTACGGGCAGATTTCCCCACACGCGCCTCTCTGAGCTGAGTGACTTGCGTGGTCTCTCTTTGACCAAGCAACAGTATACTGAGCCCTTTCCACAGCTTCTTGTTAAAGTTAACTGCCATAGATTTAGCTATCACCTCCTTCTTTTAATTTCAAATTATTCACAGAGTAAGACATACCTTTTAGTTCAAAACTGAGGAGTCCTGATATTTTATACTAAGTAAACTCATGGTCATATTTCAGCCTGCGGTTTTTAGAGGCTTGGAAACATTTGTTTTTTCTCAAAGCCAAGCTGCTTAACAGCATAACAGGTTATGTTACAGCCTATGCCTACTAATGTTCCTAGACACAGAGCTATTGCCCCTTTATAGATTTTTTTTTTTCCCACCCTGGCATGCCTTCTTGAGGTTGATTTTTTTTCAGTCTTGGCAAATAAAGTGCAAGCTCTTTGTTTGCAAGTAGCCACTTTAAACTTTCCACTTTGGTTTGTTATTGCCCAATTGCTAAGAATCCTTTATTCCTGTTGTGTTTTCCCTTTATTTTCCATTTGGTTTTGGGTAGTTCCTGAGTTACGGTGTCTTCTCACAATAATAACAGATGTCAGCACAGCTTCTCTCGTGTCATAGAGCATATATAGAACAAAACAGTATTGCCCACTGTGCCCATTCATACAAGCTAGCAGTGCATCCTAAAAGTCCTTTAGCACATAAAAGAAGGTAAAGATAGACTGTGATTTTAATGTGAGGAAGCTTCTGCCTGCCTCGCTGATGAACTGATGGAACTAGCGTGTAGCTGTTATGTAGTGTGCTTTACTGGTGGACTTGAAAGCATTTTGGAGGAAAGCAAGATTAATTCCCACCCTTTTATAGGTGGGAAAACAAAAGCACATGGAAAAGTTATTCAGCAGATCAGCTGCTGAACTGAGAATACAACCAGAATACAAGTCTCCAGCCTCTCAGACCATGCCCTACTCGTTGGGCGATGCTTCTTCTATTTTCATTCCCTTCCTATCCAAATCTGTCTGCGCATGTGAGGTCTCCCATTACACGAACATTATGTGGGCTAGCAGGACCTCCCTGGCATTTCCCAGAACAGCCCTCCTGCAAGGCACACTCGGAGGTCTCACTGGTTTAGGCATTGGCCCAAACTTGCCTCCTGTCCAAGCTGGGTACAAATCCACAATTAGACATGTGTGTGATTCCAGGACAGCATTGGAGACTGTCCTGCAGAGGCCACGGTGCTGATAGGATAGGGTTTGAAGAAAAGCTGTGGAGGAAGGGGGAGAAGACCTAGCATGCAGATAATGAACAGCTTTAGGAGATGGGAAGCCTGAAATCACAGGGGAAGAGTGTGTGCCATGCCTGGATGGACATCCTCTCACCTTGTGAACACATAGAGCAACACCAGCCCTTTGGAGCACGACAGAGCCCTTCCTAACCCTGTGGCTTCTCCCTGTCCTGTGTGGAGAGGGTTTATGCACAAGGATGATTAAAAATGCCAAAAAGCTGTTGTCTAGGTTATTGCTTTCATGGCAGCCAATGTTGACATCTGCTGGTTTTTTTCCAAGGCTTATATAGCAAATGGGGAGAAAAATCCAAAACTATAGAAAGGATTGGAATGTGTTTGCAAAGTTACAGCAGTGATGATGGATCAGGGCAACATGGTAATATAAGTAGAAATCTTTTTGAAGGGGAAAGAAGGCGTAAGAACTGCTCAGATGGGGGAGCATGATAAATCATTCAAGAGGTTGCATGAAAAGACATGGGATTACTTGCAGGGGGTAGAAGATCCATCACAGAAAAACAAGAAATGCTGGGGAGATCTGTGGGGCATGGGGAATCTTAGGGCAGGCACTGCAAATCTCACTCTCTCACAGAGTCTTGGACCCACCAGGTAAGAGGAGTCTCAAGAGCTGGAGGGGGGAAAAGCAGCACCAGGTCACTTCTGGCAAGTCCTAGGTCACTCGGCAGAGGAGAAGGGAGGCTCTTTGGTCATGGGTTGGGTACTTGTGTGTGTGGCCATTCTGGGGCACTTACAAGAAAGAAAGATGTGTTGAACTTCCAGATCATTCATAGGAATGGAGGAAAGAAATTATGGGAAGGTAAGGTTGGGGAGTCTTGTTTTTTCTCACCCCTCCCCTTCCTCCCTTGAATCTCCACTGTCCTCTAAATGAAAGAGAGAGTTTCTGAAATCACTGAAAACTCCTCTTTTTCTTACAGGACTTTTTAAGAGATTGTGTTAGTTGTTGATATTGCCCTCTTTAAAAATGTTTGGGGTTTTTTTAGTGATGTCTGATATTACAAATGTCAGGTCGTTCAACAGTCTTTTCTATTTCTTTTGTATTATTTTTTTTTTTTCCTTGGTGAATATTTGAATATTTTCAGCCTGGACAAGAGAGAGAAACTCGTCAATTTGTACTTCTGTTCATTAGCACTGGTTTACCTCTCTATGCTACTGGACATCCTAGAAAACTAATGTAATTCTTTTGTAAAGAAGTGTTAAGATTAAGGTAAACAAGGGAGAAAAGGGACCTCAAGAGGTCAGCTGCCCCATGCCCCGGCCTTAGGACAGAACTGACTGTGTGCAATAAATCTGAGAGGTGTTTGTCTTACCTGGCTTCTAAAACCTCTGCCAGGGCTGATTCATCAATCTCCTTTAGTATATATTCCAGCTATCTGTTTCATTGTAATGTTTTTCCTCATACCTAACCTGGACCCCCATCTTGCTGTGATTTGATCCCTTTACTTCTTGTGGTGTTTACCAAGGGCATGGAAGGTAGGTTATTCCTTTTCTCTTTACAGAAGCTAATACTATTCTCACCTCTCCTCTCAGTCCTCCTTCCTTTAGACTGCCAATCCTGATGAGTATTGCAGCTACTGATGCAGTTTTACGATGAATATCGCAGTTACTCTGTAACATTTTCACCCAGACCGTATTTTTCCTGGTTTGTTTTTGCCACAGTCACATGAAACAGTGTTAAAGCCCTCAGCAGAGTCAGCGTATGTGGTTCCTTGTGCTTGCCTTGTCTCTCTACAAGGTCTTTGTCATAAAAAGAAATTTAAACATGCTTCATTGGATCTGTTTGTGACAGATGTGGGTTGGATGTTACCTACCTCCCAATTACCTGTTAGGTGCTCCCAAATGGTTTGTTGGGTTTGTTTTTTCTTGGAATTTAAGTTAAATGAAGCAAGTCATAATTCTGACTCCTCCCTTTCCCCTTTTCAAAGATAGACACTGTCTTTACAACTCTTCTGGAAACATGCTAGTCCTGCACAAGCTGTCAGATACCACTGCTGATGGCTCTGAGGGTTCTTCTAAATTTCCCTGGATTAATTTCATCCAGATAAAACCATGTAGCTTACCTATTGTGTTCTTTCTGATTTCTAGCCTGAGGTTATCCCTGGTACTGCTGATGTTAATTCTGTTGACTGCCTGATCTGCAGTGATTTTTTAATAGACACTGAAGCAAAAAATTCATTAAACACTGCCTGCTTGGTGATGTCTAATAAGAGCTTTCACTGCCTCTTAATAGATCTGTTCCTCACTTGTTTTCCTTTTACTAATATTGTACCAATGTAAGCTTTATCACTTTTCTTTCTCTGTGCTAGTTGTATTTTACTTTCAGCCATGGCCTCTCTGATTTTTATCTCTATATGTCTGTACTATCATTGCTTGTAATTTTTATCTCTTTTCCCACAATCTACATGCGTCCTCTCTATGGGGGAGGTTGCTGAAGAACCTCATGATTTAGTCTCTTTCTCCCTGCCACTTCTACATTAGGACAGTTTGTGTCTTAGGTATGCTTTGTTTAAGGACTGGAGACTCCTATGAACTTCTTTCCCATGGGATCTGAAGTCTATTAGTTTACTTCCATGTTCTTTACAACATCTTATTTTGCTGTTCTCACTCTTTTCTCTCCTAAGACTCTGAGACTTTACCGTTTGTTCCTTCTCAACCAGCTTCCTTTCCTGCTTTGTTATTTCAGTGCATTTCAATGCTGTCAGCATCAAATAGGGAGGACTTTTCTCCTCTGTGATTTCTCAGAATTTTGCATCTGCAGCATTTCTCCTCACATATGGCTGAACAACCTGTGGAGCAGCCTGTGCTCTGTGGCATTCCTGTCTCTGCAGTCCCTTACTTCCCCTGGCAATTACAGGTAACTGTTGTCATGTTTCAGTTTGGCTAAAGTTTCATAATTTGGTTTCTAAACTGTTTTCTTATGGCCTGAATTGACCCCAGCCACCTCTGCACTCAGTGTCAGATCTTATTCCAAGTTACCAGCCACACTGAGGAGTTTAAATGTTCGTTTTACAAAATCCCCCAGGTAAGATAGCAGCAAGGAAAACTCAGAAATGCTGGATGTGTGTGTGGCAGAGGGTGGTGGAAATCAGTATACCAAAGCTAACTTCAAGGTTGGCCTCTTTCTGAAGTCAAGTCAGTAAACTGAAGATAGAGCTGATAGAAGTTTCTTGTAAAGACTCCATTTTCCTCTGGAGTGAAGAGGACCAAGACCTTAACTCAGCCATGTCCTCCTCTTCAGCAGAGCACTCTACAGCATCAGCTGAAACAATTCTTCTGATCTCATAGCAGTCCAAGAAGTAACAAAACCTTAACCCTTCTGTTTCCTAAACAGAACATCATGTGTTCTCTATTTTAATTGGATGGATGCCATGCTGGTATTTCATTAGTACAACTACTAGCTTTACATAAATTCTTGTGCATAAGTTCTGAACTCCTGAATGGTGCTTCAGCATCACATTCCTGTGCCTGTGTGTGCCTGCTGTATCATTCTGTCAAAATTAATGTCTATTATGTATTTGTGTTGTGCAACTATTGTATGTTTGATGCATACACTTAGTATCGGAGAAAGATGGGTGAAGGGAAACTGTAGAGTCCAGAATATGCCAAGTATCTGATCATAGAATCATAAAATAGTTTGGGTTGGAAGGGACCTTTAAAGGTCATCTAGTCCAACCCGCCCCTGCCGTGGGCAGGGACACCTTCAACTAGATCAGGTTGCTCAGAGCCCTGTCCAACCTGACCTTGAATGTTTCCAGGAATGGGGCATCTACCACCTCTCTGGGCAACCTGTGCCAGTGTTTCACCACCCTCATCATAAAAAATGTCTTCCTTATATCTGTATGGATCTACCCTCTTTTAGTTTAAAACCATTACCCCTTGTCCTATCACAACAGGCCCTACTAAAAAGTCTGTCCCCATCTTTCTTATAAGCCCCCTTTAAGTATTGAAAGGCCACAACAAGGTCTCCCCAAAGCCTTCTCTTCTCTAGGCTGAACAACCCCAACTCTCTCAGCTTTTTCTCATAGGAGAGGTGTTCCATCCCTCTGATCATTTTTGTGACCCTCCTCTGGACCTGCTCCAACAGGTCCATGTCTTTCCTGTGCTGAGGGCTCCAGAGCTGGATGCAGTAGTCCAGGTGGGGTCTCACCAGAGCAGAATAGAGGGGCAGAAGAATCACCTCTCTTAACCTGCTGGCCATGCTTCTTTTGATGCAGCCCAGGATATGGTTGGCTTGACGGAGGCTCTGGAGAGGGAGACAATATTATGGGAGCAATTAGATGAAACCCGTTCCCAAATCAGTGTAGGAAATATGGATGCAGATTCTGACGAGAGAAAAGAATCAAAATTGTTATACCCTCGTAAAGATCTAGAACATGCAAGAGAAATATTTTCCCTTGGAAGGGAGGAAGCTATAATGCAACCTTTAATTAAGACCGAGACCATAGATAGTGGTCAAGGGGGAGTCCAACAAGTTACTACCCGCATCGTTCCTTATTCCCCTACTGATTTGGCTAAAATTCAGGAAAAATATTCCCAGGGACCCCAAGAAACGGAAACTGGGTATGTATGGAGAGTATCTCTTACCAGGGGTGACTGTATCTTGTTGAGCAAGGACGAGGCAAAAGGGTATTGGGGACTGGGGGTTTTTATAACCACAAATGACAAGAGAGCACCTTGGTCCCTAACCCAAAGGGTAGCATATTGGGCAGGTGGACTGGATCCTATGGAAAGGGGAGACCCCTTCTCAATTAAAACGCCTATGGTGGGTCACATTTTTAGAGAGTGTACAGAAAACTGTGTGTCTCCAGTTGGTGTATGACCGATTACTAGTTCCGCAACAGTCCTCTTCCATGCAATATGTGGCAGACCCCAACAGGTTGCACCCTCTTATAAGGGGACTACCCGATGCCCTGAAATTATACGCGGTGCAACTACAAGATTGGTTGAGGGCACCCCGACCCTGGAGAAGGGGAGGTCACCCGGCAATGACATGGGGAGAAGTAGCACAGGAATTGATTAATTACGGGAGACGAATAGGATTTACCGGTCTGGGAGACAAAATCCAAGGCGGACCTTAGCAGGGTGGAAGGGAATGGAGGAATAAAAGCTATGCCCTTGCACAATCCTCGACTCACCCCAGCAAGGCTGACGTGACCCTCTGATAATAGAAGATATACACTATGGGCAGAGGGCATTTCAAAAGGGATTCCCCGGGAGGTGATGAATGGGTTGCCCACTGCCAACCTGGAAAGTCTGGTGAAAGGCTGGGACAAAATAAAGGGAACCCCGTCTTCCTCAGACCCCAAGGATCCTTCTCTCCTATCCTGGGAACCCAGAATAATAACCCCGTCCACCCCCCGGGACACTGAGTTGATTGATTTGAGCGTCCCGACCGAGTCGGGAAACCCCCTCCGCTGTCCCCAGTCAGTGAGCCAGGGGACGGCCGGTGGATCTATTTAAGAAGGCTCACAGAAAGTGACAAAGGGGACTTGTTGATTATCTTTCCCCTAGGACCCTTCAGGACTCCAGTCACCTTTTTAGAAGACACAGGGGCTCAGATGTCAGCTCTCCGGAGGAATGTTGCTAACTGCCATGGAATAGTTGCTGACAAAAACCAAATTTGGGTCACAGATGTTTTTGGAAATTCTAAGTCACAGCCAACTGCCCGAGTCAGGTGCTGGCTGCCAGGAGATACATCCCCTGTTGAAGTCACAATGATATTAGGCTCATTGCCCACAAACATTCTAGGATTGGATTTTTTAAAGGGGAGGGCGTAGGTAGACTCAAAGGGAAGGGAAGGGAAGTTCGGACTCCCTGTGGCCTCGGTGAGACTGTTACAGTCGGCGCCTGCACTTCCTCCTTCAAAGATAGTCAATGTGAAACCCTGTGCCTTGCCGTTAGGGGCAAGGGAGGGAATTACCCCTGTAATAACTGAGTTGCGGGAACAGGGGATAATTATCCCAACTTACTCACCTTATAAATCCCCTGTGTGGCCAGTTCGTAAACCAAACGGAAAGTGGCGATTAACAATTGATTATCGGTGCCTGAATGCCAATACAGGTCCCTTAACAGCTGCAGTGCCTCACATGGCCGAGCTGACTGCAACCATACAGGAACGATCTTGGCAACTATTGATGTGAAAGACATGTTTTTTATGGTTCCCTTGAAGGAAGCAGATAGAGATCATTTTGCTTTTACCTGGGAAGGGGTGCAGTTTACTTTTACATGTCTTCGTCAGGGATACTGCCACACTGACCATCGCCCACTCCGCACTGGCACAGGAGCTTGCCTGCGTTACCCCTGAGAAGGGAGTTAGGATATACCAATATACTGATGATATATTGATTGGCGGCCCTGATACCAGCGTAGTGGGACAGGACCAGACAAAAATAATCACTCACCTGGACAGTTTCGAACTCCAGATCCCGACAGAGAAGGTACAGCTCCCATCCTCAGAGGTAAAGTTCCTGGGTATCTGGTGGAGAGGTGTGTATTCCCCTCAAAACCTTGACTACCCTTGAACAAGTGGGAATGCCCGGAAACAAAAGGGAACTCCAACATGCCTTAGGCCTGTTGACATTTTGGAGGAAACACATTCCAGATTTTTCCATCATAGCCCGACCCCTATATGATCTGACATGCAAAAGGGCCTCTTGGGATTGGACCCCCGTCCATGAGGAAGCCTTAAAGCTGCTGATTTTTGAGGCTGGGGTATATCAGGCCTTAGGGCCAATACATCTGACTGATCTCCTCCATATCAAATGGGGTTTTGCCATTCACGGGCTATCAATACACATGTGGCAACGCGGACCTGAGGGTCCGACTCGTCCCATCGGGTTTTATTCATGCAATTTCAAAGATGCAGAAAAACGATATTCAGTTTGGGAAAAGAGCCTTTTTATAGTTAATCTAGCCCTGCAGGAAGCCGAAAAAATCATAAGGCAACAATCAATTATTTTGAGAGGGCCCTTTAAGTTCCTGAAACCAGTATTGGCTGGGACCCCACCCCCCACAGGGGTTGCACAGTGGGAAACAGTCAGAAAATGGCATGCACAACTGGATCACTATTGCCATGTGCGTAAGATAGAAGAAGGAGCACCTAAGGTACTTCAGATACAAGAGTCATCTGATAACCAATCCAACCAGGAGACCCCCCCCTTCCCTTATAAAACCAGCTCCCCCGTTCGAACTTCACTTGAAGAATGCGTGGTTTACTGATGCATCTTCAAAAGGAGAAGGAAAGGTACGGAAATACCGGGCAGTAGCCTTACATGTTGATTCGGGGGGAGCGAATTGTAATGGAGGGGGAAGGAAGTGCTCAGGTAGGGGAGTTGATAGCAGTTTGGAGTGTGATAAAAAGAGAGGCTGAGAGCAAAGAACCAACATTTATTTACACGGATTCATATGCTGTATTTAAAGGATGTACTGAGTGGCTCCGCTTCTGGGAACAAAATCAGTGGGAAGTTAAGCAGGTACCCGTGTGGCAAAGGGCAAAATGGGAGGAAATCTTGAATGCTGTTAAACAGGGGACTTTCTTGGTGGGATGGGTAGCTGCACACCAAAGGGGGAATCACCCAGCCCATGTTTGGAATAACCAGGTAGATTTGCTAACCCGTTTAGCTACAATGGCAGCAGAAGCTGAAGAAGAAAAGTGGGAATATCTGTTAAAGTGGTTACACGTGAAACGCGGTCATTCGGGGCTTAAAGACCTTTTCAAAGAAGCTGGTGGCAGAGGCTGGCCTGTTACTCAGGGACTGTGTAACAGGATCATTTCTGCTCGTAGTCAGTGCCGTACCTGATTAGAGCGGCATCCCTTGCAAGAACCCCCTCTCCATTTACGGGAAGGGAAGGGCCTCTGGGAGACCTGGCAAGTTGATTACATAGGACCTTTTAAAAAGCCAGACAGGAAGCAGTATGTTCTTGTTGGGCTGGAAGTGGTATCGGGACTTACTCAGGCTGAGGCTGTTGTGAGAGCAACTGGGGACAACACGGTGAAAGGGTTGAAGCTATGGTTTAGTTATCTACCTAAACCCCAGCCGATCCAATCAGATAACGGTAGCTACTTTACTGCCAGAGTGGTTCAGGAATGGGCAAAAGGCGAGGGAATACAATGGATATTTCACACCCCCTACTATCCTCAAGCTAATGGGATAGTGGAAAGAACAAACGGATTGCTGAAATGTGTACTTAGCCCCCACAATTCCGGATGGCCTGCACAACTCCCCAATGCCATAGCGAAAGTGAACCGTCACTGGGGGCGTGGTCAATGGATGTCCCAGGCTCACTGCATTTTACCCCAAACTCCCCTCCCTGCTCCCAGGGAAGAGGGAAACGAAGGACTCGGTAGAGCCACTCCATTGCCCAGGACAACCTGTTTTGGTAGACTTACCAAGCGTAGGAGAAGTACCCTTAACTCTGAAAACTCTGCTTAACCTCTATGCCTGGGTAGCCACCAACACCCATGGAAGGGATCATCGAATTAATGCTAGATGGATTGTGCCGTCCTTTTGAACCTGCTTTGTTCTTATTCTCTGTATTTGCAGGTCGTCGCAGAAACCTTTACAGCCATATGTGACTTTGTCTCCTTGGTTATACTCTGTTTGGTATATCTATATATGTATATGTTGCAGGTTGTGAATGAACCATTGCGGGATCTACGTTCACAATTGCGGGGTTGTTGATGTTTGTGTTATCGACTTGATTTTATTGGAAATTATTTGGTGACTATATTGAGAGAGATGGATGGGAAAACCTGGTTTCTTATTATCACTGTTGGGATACTGGGATCACAAAGTGGTACCCCCAGTTTGGCTCGGGAGTCGATACAGGGGTCTGTACATATTTGGAATCACACGGACCAAGGAGTATGTATTACCCTCCCTGACTCGACAGAAGGGGGGTTTAAATTTGCAATGATTGATTTAAACAGTAGCTTTCACTTAGACAGCTCTTGCCTAACAATAGAAAATGACAGAGTGGTTGATCGCTTGGGGATCAGGTATCAACGGCTGACCAATTTTTCCTGGGAAAAATTGTGGAATCAAACTTGCAGTGAATATAGAAATGAAACTCAGACAGTTAACCAGACCTGTACAAAAATAGTGTGGGGAAAGCCTCCCCTCACTGATGGCTATTTTGAATATGAATATAAAATACCATGGAACCCATTGTGGTGTATTGATATTCCGGGCCAGGAAGGGAACACAAGCGCCCGGAATCGTAGTTGGCACCACGGGGCCTGGTCTTGGAGACATGTTTTGGGCAAAGAACAGGGGGACCCAGATGACCTAGGTGAAGTTGGCTTGAAGATTAAGAATAAGACCAAGTCCCCATTATTTAATTGTACCCAAGTGATAAATTGTAGCATGGGGGCTGGTGACCCACTTGAAACCTGGTATAGCCCGGAGTTGAGAACATTCATTCGGGATATGTGCACGTGTTGGGGATATCCAATATATGGTTTCCGACAACAAAGACGAGATCTATGTGAGCAAGTAATGAACAAAACCGGTCGAGGTACATCCCTAACAACTTGCGGAATTCCCCTCTCCCATGATCCCGCATATGTGAACGGTGGGGGAGGGAGCAGCAGGATGGACACTTGCTCTACTGCCAGGCATGCATCCCCATGGGGCACAGTGTGGGGATGCTCAGATGGAAAATTATATTCCCATCTTAATGTGAGACTACATGCCAGATTACAGTGTGGAATAGGAGTTCCTACAATGTGTCCTTCTAGAGTGTTCAATTTCTTAGTGCCTTATCAAAACAGAAGGCGCTGGGAAAGTGATGGGCCCCGGGCATGACCTGAGCGGGTGGTGCATGGAATCCGAGTACCCGATTATTATACCCGGGGCATGACAACATCTCTGATGTTAGAAAATATATTTACCCCATATGTGATCATTAAAAGACACCAGTTTGTTTTAGAAAATCTGACCTGGCAGGGACACTTCCTAAGCAATTGGACCAATCATGCCTTCAAGGAAATGAATTTACAGATTCAACAGGCATATAAAATGACTTTACAAAACAGATTAGCCTTAGATATGTTATTGTTAAAAGAGCAGGGGGTATGTGGAATGTTAAATCTCACCGATGGAGAATGCTGTCTCACCATACACAACGCAACCACCACCATAGAAGAAGCGTGAAAGAAGATGAGAGAGGTGTCGGAGCAGACCGGAGAGCTTTTCCAGGCAATGCAGCTGAAGGACGGGTTTAACGGCTGGAGCCCTGGATCTTAGTTCAACTCTCTCCTGAATTCACTGGGAATTACAGGTTGGGGAAAATGGCTTTTAAATATTGCTATGATTGCTAAATATGGCTATGATGTTGGGCTGTGGATTCCTGATTTTGATGATTGGCCTTGCCATTGTAAGGTGTACGATTTCACGACTTTTATCATCTCTTTCCTCTATCCATCATGTGAAAATCACCACCCTGGATGAAGATTATATGAACAATGTTTGAGCCATGGGGTGGTGTGAGAGACTGAAAGAATTAATGTCTCAAACATTGTGGCAAAGCAGGTTGCGGTCTGCATGGCAATGTGGGCCGCAGGTGAGAGGCATGGGATGTGGAGGGCGTGCTGGAGGGTGTGCAGTTCTGTGTTCTAATAGATCCACACCATACATGGCCCGAGGTCATACAGAGTTCATTTGAGGAAGGGGCTCATGACCGCCCAAAAGACCCTTTCGCGACCACCCCCACATGCATGCCCACTGCCGGAGGATCGACACGTCTGCAATTGTCATCGCGGGATCCAAGGGTGGTGACCTCTCTCTCTCTTCTCCCAAGTAACAAGCGATAGGATGAGAGGAAATGGCCTCAAGTTGCGCCAGGGGAGGCTTAGATTGGATGTAAGGAAAAATTTCTTTACTGAAAGAGTGGTGAGACATTGGAACAGGCTGCCCAGGGAAGTGGTGGAGTCCCCATCCCTGGAGGTATTTAAAAGACGAGTAGATGAGGCACTTAGGGACATGGTTTAGTGGGTGGTGGTGTTGGGTCGACGGTTGTACTCGATGATCTTAGAGGTCTTTTCCAACCTCAATGATTCTATGATTCTATGATTCTATGATTCTATGATTCTATGATTCTCTGTCCTTCTCCCTTCCCCCCCCGCCTTTTCCTCTCTTTCCTTTTTTATTATAAATGTCTCAATAGAACCCATGCCACCTGCCATTACACTTTCCAAGTTCAGGTTGCTTCTACCATAAATAAAACATTTGATCAATCATCTGGTGGTGTTTCACCTTAATTTAGCTCAAGGGAATCATGAAACCACTACAACCCCCTGAGGTACCCAGTCTGGGTCGTAACAGGGGTACACTTTCTTTGACCTTCCTTTTCTGGCTGACATACCTATAGAAGCCCTTCTTATTATTCTTTGCATCCCTTGCCAAGTTCACCTCCAGCTGTGCCTTGACCTTCTTGACCCCATGCCTACACAACCGGGCAGCATCCCTATACTATTCCCCTGTCCCTGCTTCCACTGCATCTGCGTTTCCTTCTTGTCCTTTAGTTTGACCAGCAGGTCTTGACTCATCCATGCTGGTCTCTTGCCATCCTTTCCTGATTACTTACACATGGGGATTGAGAGCTCTTACGCTGTATGGAAAGCGTCCTTAAAGATCTGCCAGCTCTGTTCTGTTCCCTTGTCCCTGAGGGCAGTTTCCCAGGGGGGTCCTATTGACTAACTCCTTGAACAGCTGGAAGCTTGTTTTCCTAAACTTCAGGGTCCTGACTTTACTCTTCGCCTGACCCATATCCCTCAGGACTGTGAACTCCACCAGTGCATGACCACTGCAAGTCCAGGCTGCCTCCAATCTTGATGTCGCCAGTTAGCTCACTTGTGTTGGTGACTAACAGGTCTAGTATCGCATCTCCTCTGGTAGGGCTGTCTATTACCTGGTGTCGTGGTTTAATTTCAGTCGGCAACTAAGCACCACGCAGCCGCTCGCTCACTCCCCCCCACCCGGTGGGATGGGGGAGAGAATTGGAAGAGCACAAGTTAGAAAAACTCGTGGGTTGAGATAAAAACAGTTTAATAATTGAAATAAAATGATAATAATTATATGATAATAATAATAATACACAAAACAAGTGATGCACAGTACAATTGCTCACCACCCGCCGACCGATGCCCAGCCAGTCCCTGAGCAGCGGCCCCCCCCGGCCAGCTTTCCCCAGTTTATGTACTGAGCATGACGTCACATGGTATGGAATGTCCCTTTGGCCAGTTTGGCTGTGCCCCCTCCCAGCTTCTTGTGCACCTCCAGCCTTCTCAGTCGGTAGAGCATGGGAAGCTGAAAAGTCCTTGGCTAGTGTAAGCATTACCTAGCAACAACTAAAACATCGGTGCATTATCAACTTTGTTCTCATCCTAAATCCAAAACACTGTACCAGCTACTAGAAAGGAAATTAACTCTATCCCTGCCGAAACCAGGACAATATCCACCCCTTATTCTATACCATCTGCGTCATGCTCAAGTCTCATATTTTCCAGTACATTTTCATTAATCACCACCCCTTTTTTTATATATATATATATATATATATATACACACACACAGAGAGATATCATTCCCTTCGTCTGTGGGCCATCCCTCTAAAATGTTCGGTGAGTTCATTTAGTCCATGACTTCGGGCTCCATCTGTCATAATAATCTTTCAGGGCAGGAAAAATGGAGATGGTATGTGGTGTTGGATTGTTTCATGTTGAAGTCAGTTCTGGTACCATCATCACTGTGCTTTGCTTGGTTTCACTGAAGTTATTCTTCATTAGTCTGGGTGATTCTTATTGTAATAACATTAGTATGGCATATAATATTATTAGTATTATTAGTATATCTGTGTATTATTAGTATAACTATTAGAACTATAATTAGTACTTAACATCACATAATTCAGATCATTGGCTATTCTCACCCAAAATCAAATCCCCTTGAGGTACACATCGGACTTCCCCATCCTTCCGCATTATCCACCAAGTGCACCCAGGTCCTTGAGCAAAAGCAATCCCACTGATGGGTTTGCCTCTGCCCGAGGCAGGAGTAACCCAGACTGTCTTCCCCAGCATATTTTTTATGTGCACTACAGGGACTTTATTCCCATCTACAGTACGTAAAAGTTCTGACTGGGCAGGGCCTGCTCGATTGGCAGATCCCCGAGTGTTGACTAACCAGGTGGCCTTTGCTAAATGCGTATCCCAATGTTTGAACGTCCCGCCACCCATTGCTCTCAGTGTAGTCTTTAACAGTCCATTGTATCGTTCAATTTTCCCAGAGGCTGGTGCATGATAGGGGATGTGATACACCCACTCAATGCCGTGCTCTTTGGCCCAGGTGTCTATGAGGTTGTTTCGGAAATGAGTCCCGTTGTCTGACTCAATTCTTTCTGGGGTGCCATGTCGCCATAGGACTTGCTTTTCAAGGCCCAGGATAGTGTTCCGGGCAGTGGCATGGGGCACAGGATATGTTTCCAGCCATCCGGTGGTTGCCTCCACCATTGTAAGCACGTGGCGCTTGCCTTGGCGGGTTTGTGGGAGTGTGATATAATCGATCTGCCAGGCCTCCCCATATTTATATTTCAACCATCGTCCTCCATACCAAAAAGGCTTTAACCGCTTGGCTTACTTGATTGCAGCGCATGTTTCGCATTCATGGATAACCTGGGCTATAGTGTCCATGGTCAAGTCCACCCCTCAATCACGAGCCCATCTATATGTTGCATCTCTTCCTTGGTGGCCTGAGGTGTCATGGGCCCACCGAGCTAGAAATAATTCACCCTTATGTTGCCAGTCCAGATCCACCTGAGCCACTTCAATCTTAGCAGCCTGATCCACCTGCTGATTATTTTGATGTTCTTCAGTGGCCCGACTCTGTACCCAAGTACGTGAGCATCTACGTGACGGACTTTTACAACCAGGTTCTCCACCCGGGCAGCAATATCTTGCCACAATACGGCAGCCCAGATGGGTTTGCCTCTGCGCTGCCAGTTGCTCTGCTTCCATTGCTGCAACCACCCCCACAGGGCATTTGCCACCATCCATGAGTCAGTATAGAGATAGAGCACTGGCCACTTTTCTCGATCAGCAATGTCTAAAGCCAGCTGGATGGCCTTTACTTCTGCAAATTGGCTCGATTCACCTTCTCCTTCAGCAGTTTCTACAACTTGTCGCATAGGACTCCATACAGCAGCTTTCCACCTCCGATGCTTTCCCACAAGACAACAGGACCCATCAGTGAACAGGGCATATTGCTTCTCATTTTCTGGTAGTTCATTATACATTGGGGCCTCTTCAGCATGCGTTACCTCCTCCTCTGGCAATATTCAAAAATCTTTGCCCTCTGGCCAATCCATGATCACTTCCAGGATTCCTGGGCGACTGGGGTTTCCTATTCGAGCCCATTGTGTGATCAGTGTGACCCACTTACTCCATGTAGCATCAGTTGCATGATGTGTACAGGGGACCCTCCCTCTGAACATCCAGCCTAGCACCGGCAGTCGGGGTGCCAGGAGGAGCTGTGCTTCAGCGCCGATCACTTCTGAAGCAGCTCGAACCCCTTCATATGCTGCTAATATCTCTTTTTCAGTTGGAGTATAGCGGGCTTCGGATCCTCTGTATCCCCGACTCCAAAACCCTAGGGGTCGACCTCGAGTCTCCCCTGGCGCTTTCTGCCAGAGGCTCCAGGTAGGGCCATTCTCCCCGGCTGCGGTATAGAGTACATTTTTTACCTCTTGCCCTGCCCGGACTGGCCCCAGGGCTACTGCATGAACTATCTCCTCTTTAATTTGTTCAAAAGCTTGTCATTGCTCAGGGCCCCATTTGAAATCGTTCTTCTTTCGGGTCACTTGATAGAGAGGGTTTACAATCAGACTGTAATTTGGAATGTGCATTCTCCAAAAACCCATGACGCCTAAGAAAGCTTGTGTTTCCTTTTTGCTAGTTGGTGGAGACATGGCTGTTATTTTGTTGATCACATCCATTGGGATCTGACGACGTCCATCTTGCCATTTTATTCCTAAAAATTGGATCTCTTGTGCAGGTCCCTTGACCTTACTTTGTTTTATGGCAAAACCGGCCTTCAGCAGGATTTGGACTATTTCCTTCCCTTGCTCAAAAACTTCTCCTGCTGTGTTGCCCCACACGATGATATCATCAATGTATTGCAGGTGTTCTGGAGCTCCACCCTGTTCTAGTGCAGTCTGGATCAGTCCATGGCAAATGGTAGGGCTGTGTTTCCATCCCTGGGGCAGTCGGTTCCAGGTGTACTGGACGCCCCTCCAAGTGAAAGCAAATTGTGGCCTGCACTCTGCTGCCAAAGGGATTGAGAAAAACGCATTAGCAATATCAACTGTGGCATACCACTTGGCTGCCTTTGATTCCAATTCGTATTGAAGTTCTAGCATGTCTGGCACAGCAGCACTCAGCGGTGGCGTGACTTCATTTAGGCCACGATAGTCTACTGTTAGTCTCCACTCTCCATTAGACTTCCGCACTGGCCATATGGGACTGTTAAAGGGTGAGCGAGTCTTGCTGATCACTCCTTGGTTCTCCAGTTGACGAATCAGCTCATGAATGGGAATCAGGGAGTCTCGGTTGGTGCGATATTGCCGCCAGTGCACTGTGGTGGTAGCGATTGGCACTTGTTGGTCTTCGACCTTCAGCAACCCCACAACAGAGGGGTCCTCCGAGAGACCAGGCAAGGTGGACAGCTGTTTAATTTCCTCCATCTCCAAGGCAGCTATACCAAAAGCCCACCGGTAGCCTTTTGGGTCCTTGAAATACGCTCTCCTGAGGTAGTCTATGCCAAGGATGCACGGAGCATCTGGGCCAGTCACAATGGGGTGCTTCTGCCACCCATTCCCGGTTAGACTCACTTCGGCTTCCAATACAGTTAGCTGTTGGGATCCCCCCGTCACCCCAGAAATACAGATGGGCTCTGCCCCTATATAGCTTGATGGCATTAGGGTACACTGTGCACCGGTGTCTACCAGAGCCTTATACTTCTGTGGGTCTGATGTGCCAGGCCACCGAATCCACACAGTCCAGTAAACCCAGTTGTCCCTTTCCTCCCCCTGGCTGGAGGCAGGGCCCCTCTAATCCTCATCACAGTACTCATTTCTCATTTCTTGTACGTACGAGTCAGAAGTTTCTTCATTAAGATCAAGAGTAAGATCAGCCCTTCTACTCTCTCTGGGGAACTGCCCACTGGAAACTGGAGCAGCAATTTTCCTGGAAGAACCTCTTTCTGTGATTGTTTTCCCTTGCAATTCATGTACCCATGCCCCTAGGGCTGCAGTAGGTTTCCCATCCCACTTCCTCATGTCCTCTCCGTGGTCACGCAGGTAAAACCATAGGGGGCCCCGTGGTGTGTACCCTTTATAGTCTCTCTCTTGAGCAAAAGAATGCTTACTTCTAATAGCCGAGATACTGGTCCGTACAGGTGAGGAGTAGGACCTATCCTCTCTGAGTTGCTGGATCTCCCGGGACAGTTTTTCGGACAGTTTCTCCACAGCCGAGACGAGGGAGGAAGAAAGACTTTCCTCGCATTGCTGGAGTTGGCTAGCCAATTCATCCACTGTTTGTTCCTCTCCATCTTTCCAGGTTATCACTGCCAATGAATTGGCGTATGACAATGGTGAGCTCCTTATAAACTTCCGCCACATGGGTCGTGTGCACTTGACTTCGTCTGGATCTTTGGATAGTTGTTCATTGTTCAGGTCATCATAAATCACCTCCAGCACAGCTAATTCTCTCAGAAACTGGATACCCTTCTCCATGGTGGCCCATTTGCTTGGGCGACATATGACATCTTCCTTAAAGGGATACCTTTCCTTCACGCTTGACAGGAGTCGCCTCCAAAGGCTGAGGATACGTGTCCCTTTTCCAATTGCTTTATCAATGCCCCCTTCCCTAGAAAGGGATCCCAGCTGCTTGGCTTCCCTACCCTCTAATTCCAGGCTACTGGCCCCATTATCCCAGCATCGGAGCAGCCAGGTGACAATATGCTCACCTGGACGGCGGCTGACATCTTTTCGTATATCTCGCAGCTCACTCAGGGATAGAGATCGGGTGGTCACTGCCTCGTTTATGAGTTCTTCCTCTTCCTCCTCCCCAGGCAGCGGCCGGCTCTCCTCCTCCCATTCTCGTGATGGCCCTTCTCCAGGGTAGTCGTACAGTTCTTCCTCCGGTTCCCTTTTAGAAGAAGCTTCTTCCTCCCTTACTAAACGAGCCGACTTCCGCTTCCAAAATTTCTTCTTGTGTACAGGGGTGACTGATACCGGCACAGGCTGGTTCTTTGGTTCAGCCACAGGGCCTGTTCAGCCAACCCCTGTTGCCGGGGTTGGAGTGGCCGCAGTGCATGTCGCCGGGGTTGGAGTGACCGCTGTGCAAGTGCATGTCACTGGAGTCTGAGTGGCCGCAGGGACTGTTGCCGGGGTTGGAGTGGCCGCAGTGCATGTCGCCGGGGTTGGAGTGACCGCTGTGCAAGTGCATGTCACCGGAGTCTGAGTGGCCGCAGGGCCTGTTGCCGGGGTTGGAGTGGCCGCAGTGCATGTCGCCGGGGTCTGAGTGGCCGCAGTGCATGTCACCGGGGTCTGAGTGGCTGCAGTGCATGTCGCCGGGGTCTGAGTGGCCGCAGAGCCTGTCGCCAAGGTTGGAGTGGCCGTAGTGCATGTTGCCCGGGTTTGAGTGGCTGCAGGGCCTGTTGCCAGCGTCTGAGTAGCTGCAGTGCATGTTGCTGGAGTCGGAGTGGCTGCAGGGCCTGTTGCCGGGGTCTGAGTGGCTGCACGGCATGTCGCTGGTGTCAGAGTGGCCACAGGGCGCGTTGCCCAGGTCTGAGTGGCTGCAGTGCGTGTCGTTTTACTGTCAGAGCCAGAGACCTTCTCTTCCCTTTGAGGGCACTGAATGGTGTTGAACAGGGCTCGGTAGGCATGGGCCAGGCCCCAGCACGTTGCAATGATCTGCATCTCTCTGGAGTTGCCAGGGTGACAGCATACTTTTTCCAAATATTCTACTAACTTTTCAGGATTCTGCACTTGCTCAGGGGTGAAGTTCCAAAACACTGGGGGTGCCCATTGGCCTAGGTACTTGCCCATCTTGTCCCACACACCCTGCCACTCATAATTATTCAGCCTTGGGGCAGATCTCTGGATGATATTCTTAAATTGCTTACCAACTTTAGACAAAACCGAAACAATATTCCCAAGAAGTATTAATAGAAGTATCTTAACTGCCCAAGGATGTTCAAAATACTGAAAAATTACTGTAATGAAGGAGGAAACATCATAGAAGAAGGTAGTGACACTGCCATTCTGTATTTCCTCCGTAAAAAAACTCTCAGAAAAGTTACTGCAATTGCTAGTTGTCTCCACGAAATGGTCTCCGTGGTACAGTAACGGCTTCATTGCGAAGTTTACATACCACACTAACGTCAAGGTCAATGTTCTAAAAACAAACCTCACAAGCGAGACATTACTATTCACTGCAGACCACAGCAAACTGCAAAACCCAACACCAATCTTTAACATGTACAGCAGGAAAAAGAGCGCGATGCAGATTATACAAATCAATATCGAGAACAGAGAAACCAACATTGTGACCCACAACTACTAACAGATATAAGTTCTTTAATACACTCCAGTTAACCTGTTATTATCTCAAACCCTTCGTGCCACACGTTGGGCGCCAAAAAGGACTGTCGTGGTTTAATTTCAGTCAGCAACTAAGCACCACGCAGCTGCTCGCTCACTCCCCCCCACCCGGTGGGATGGGGGAGAGAATTGGAAGAGCACAAGTTAGAAAAAAACTTGGGGTTTGAGATAAAAACAGTTTAATAATTGAAATAAAATGATAATAATTATATGATAATAATAATAATACACAAAACAAGTGATGCACAGTACAATTGCTCACCACCTGCCGACCGATGCCCAGCCAGTCCCTGAGCAGCGGCCCCCCCCGGCCAGCTTTCCCCAGTTTATGTACTGAGCATGACGTCACATGGTATGGAATGTCCCTTTGGCCAGTTTGGCTGTGCCCCCTCCCAGCTTCTTGTGCACCTCCAGCCTTCTCAGTCGGTAGAGCATGGGAAGCTGAAAAGTCCTTGGCTAGTGTAAGCATTACCTAGCAACAACTAAAACATCAGTGCATTATCAACTTTGTTCTCATCCTAAATCCAAAACACTGTACCAGCTACTAGAAAGGAAATTAACTCTATCCCTGCCGAAACCAGGACACCTGGTTTAAGAAGTTATCCTCAATGCACTCCAGGAGTCTCCTGGATTGCCTACAGCTCGCCATGTTACTTTTCCAGCAGATGTTGGGGTGGTTGAAGTCCCCCAGCAGGATGAGAGCCCTGATCAAGACTTTCAGCTTCTCTTCTGGACACTAGAGGTTTGTAAGGTGCAGATTGTGTGAAGAACTGAACAGATGATAGGAGCAGAAAATCCTGCCCAAAAAACAGTTTTTAAGAATTAATGGTTAGAGGATAGAGAAGCTCACAGGAATCGTGTTGTCATGTTTGCTTATCACTGTGGATGCAGTCCAACCTGATCAGTTCCTCCATGCTGTTTGCAACATAAATTCAACAGCCATCTGCTGGCACATGGGAGTTTGAATCTGAAATTGACTCTAAAGTGAGAACAGGTTTTGTAGTTCTGTATGACCAAAAGTTTGTTCATTTTATAATTAATCTTGGACTCCCTGCAAAAGAAAATGTATGCTCTTTAAATAGTGTTGACAGCCCAATAGGACCTCGGGTTTTGCCTTCACTAGACTTCTAACTTATTGTGAATTATGACTCTTCAGGAATAGCAGTGATCTTTATTATAGCTAGATAGTGCCCATTGCAGTGAGTCCCTTATCACTGACCAGAGTTCCCATGAGCTGCCAAAGTAGTTCTGATTTTGTTCAGAGAGCTATTGCTGCCAGGCCAATGTGCTTTGTCCAACAGGGATGAGAGAGAAAATACTAATCATTTAAAAAGCACAAATCGTGAAAAGTAAATTAATGATGAAAAATGTTTTCCACAATGAAAGGTGCTACAAAAACTTCCTATAAAATCGTGTTAGGTCGGCTACATGAAGCTGCGGTTTCACTAGTGATGCTCACCAATGCTGCCATCTACAGGTTGTTAGTCTCCATTCCGGACCTTGAGGCACACTTCACGCTGTTGCACCACCACAAAAATAGCTTAATTTGTCTGTACAGGCAGAGTTTCAGTCATCTGATTTGCCACATAGCAAACTCAGTATAGGCATATTTATATATTCTTATATATTCTTATATATTCTTACATATTACAAAGTGCTGACCAGATACTGTTCAAGAGAATGTTAAATGCAATAAATTTGTGTGTGTGTTGATGTCTAGTAATACATAAATCTTGTAGGAAACTTTATCAGGACTCTTTTATTTTCCCCAGTTACACCTGTCTGCAACTTTCCTCCATAGGTCACCTTCCTTTTTTCCTCCCTTCCTTCTACTTTCTTTGGCAGCCAACAGGAGCACACAGTGTAATCCCAGCAAGAACCACTCCCAGTGCTGTCAGCAAGCAGATGGCAGGTAGAGTTCACATAACAGATTGCATTCAGGATCGGTTTTGACATCCACCATTTTAATATCTAAATAGTCATGGCACTGAGCTATATCACGGGGCCTTTCCCACTGTGTACAGGAAAGATTCCCATCTTGCTGGGACAGAGCAAGTCTTGCCTGGCATCTTAACCACCCACAAAAATTAGTCAGATGCTAACTAGTCAAGCATGGCTTTACCTCTGCTTACAACATTCTTTACCTTGAGCAGCTTTCAAAAGTAAAAGAAACTTATTTTTTAATACTGAAAATGTCAAAGACATTCCCTCAGCCTATGACCTTGTCTGTAATCTAGTTAAGGGAACACTTTACCACCAGGTTGTTCTGATACTATTTCTACATCTTCCAATCCTACAGTACTTGACTTGGTGATGCTTTTAAAGGTGGAAGTGAGCTTTGTCATTTAAGGTATGAATGAATGACAGGCATGTACCAGCGCTAACAGATCACAGTTTTGCAATGTTTCTTACGTACACCCAAGTGCTCACTGAAAGGGTAATCATACTAGAAAGGTTGCACACTTCATGGCCTGCCATCCAGAATGTAACGGGTTACTATTATTTTATATGTGCGTATCAACTGCAGTTGTTTGGGGTGTAAGGAGAGGCAGGACTTGGCTGTTATATGAATAAACATTGTGTTTGTTCTTCCTTCAAAAGAACCTTTTCTTGCTCTACTCAGTACCCAGACACCTGTGCAGTACAGAGATGCTTGGAGCAGTGTAGGGGCATGTAAAGATGCTACCCTAAATCACATCATTTCTCCATAACCTTTTCAGCATCTGTACTTGCATCCTCGCTATCTCTAGAACAGCTCTGTCTGATTAATACTGCATCTGGAGAAGGCTTCTCCTGTTACCCTTTTTCCCGTGTCATTTAGGTCCCTGAAAGGTATGGAGAAAGAAAATTTACAAACAGGCCTGCTTTATTGGTTATGCAGATGCAGCTTAGGCTAGAGAATGACCTAGCAGTCTGGGGAAAGGAGAAGGAGGAGGCAGAACATATTTTCTTGTTGTGTTCAACTTTTTATTTTAATTTCTCTATAAGAAAAGTATTTCACAACATCCTTCTCTCTAAATTGGAGAGATATGGACTTGATGGATGGACTGTTTGGTGGATGAGGAATTGGTTGGATGGTTGCATCCAGAGGGTAGTGGTCAATGGCTCAATGTCCAGATGGAGATCAGTGACAACTGGTGTCCCTCAGGAGTCCATACTGGGACCAGTACTGTTTAATATCTTCATCAATGACATAGACAGTGGGATCGAGTGCTCCCTCAGCAAGTTTGCAGATGACACCAAGCTGAGTGGTGCAGTTGACATGCCTGAGGGATGGGATGCCCTCCAGAGAGACCTGGACAAGCTCAAGAAGTGGACCCATGTGGACGTCATGAGGTTCAACAAGGCCAAGTGCAAGGTCCTGCACCTGGGTCGGGGCAACCCCCGGTATCAATACAGGCTGGGGGATAAAGGGATTGAGAGCAGCCCTGCTGAGAAGGACTTGGGGGTACTGGTGGATGAAAAGCTGGACATGAGCCAGCAATGTCTGCTCTCAGCCCAGAAAGCCAATCGTATCCTGGGCTGCATCAGAAGAAGCATGGCCAGCAGGTTAAGAGAGGTGATTCTTCTGCCCCTCTATTCTGCTCTGGTGAGACCCCACCTGGACTACTGCATCCAGCTCTGGAGCCCTCAGCACAGGAAAGACATGGACCTGTTGGAGCAGGTCCAGAGGAGGGTCACAAAAATGATCAGAGGGATGGAACACCTCTCCTATGAGAAAAAGCTGAGAGAGTTGGGGTTGTTCAGCCTAGAGAAGAGAAGGCTTTGGGGAGACCTTATTGCAGCCTGTCAGTACTTAAAGGGGGCTTATAAGAAAGATGGGGACAGACTTTTTAGTAGGGCCTGTTGTGATAGGACAAGGGGTAATGGTTTTAAACTGAAAAAGGGTAGATCCATACAGATATAAGGAAGACATTTTTTATGATGAGGGTGGTGAAACACTGGCACAGGTTGCCCAGAGAGGTGGTAGATGCCCCATTCCTGGAAACATTCAAGGTCAGGTTGGACAGGGCTCTGAGCAACCTGATCTAGTTGAAGGTGTCCCTGCCCACGGCAGGGGCGGGTTGGACTAGATGACCTTTAAAGGTCCCTTCCAACCCAAACTATTCTATGATTCACTTAGGGATTTTTTTGGTGTTACTTCAATACTTATTTCTGTGCTGACTTCTTTAATTTTTGCTATTGCTTTAGATTGCCACAGAAATATTGGCATTGCTTGTAATAAAAGATGGTCCTTCACAAGAAACATAGGGCAAAGGAGCTCTGAGGAGAGGACTCCTACTTTGAGACACTGGAGATGGTAATCTTCTCCCTCCTCTGCAACTGAATTTCCATGTCCCTTCAGAATATTTCCTCTCTTTGATACAGAACTTTGGTGACTAATAAATAGACATAAGGTGCAGCTCCAGTGCCAAGAATAGTTAATTTTACAAGCAGCTTTGCAAAGGTAGCTGTCATGGAGGTTTTAAAGAGAAACTCTTGCTCGTACAGTGCAGGGAAATGTGATGACTGCTGTTCTGGTAGCTGTAGCAGGGAGTGTAGTTGTAACCAGAAAAGCATTCAGAGTCCAAGAATCACCACCAAAAAACCCACTGAAATAATGTTATGTTTTCAGAACTTTTTATGGTGACATGTTTCTCAAGCAGTGTCAGCCCCTCTGTTCCCGAGGTTGCTAGCCAGCAGAAGGCTTTGGGAACAGGCTCTTTACCCTCGCCATCTCACTAACACAGAAAACCCTTAAATGTTGTTTCAAATGATAGCAGCGGGACATTTTTCATACTTTTTTTTAATATTAGTTCTCCTCTTGCAAACCTATGTGAGCCATCTCTCTGCTTAAACTCACTTCTGTGAGGAAGTCTCTGTCCTGTAGCACTCTGATCCTTTGGCTTGCAATGTCTCCAGATTTCCCTGTATTTGAGTTACTGGCATGTGTGTCCTATTTGTCCCTGTTGGAGCAGAAGCTCTTGGCAGATGGGCCCTGGGTATTGCGGAAAAATCTCAAGCACTGGCAAATGCTGGAAGATTGCCATTCTCTGTCTTTTTACTTTTGTAGTCCGACCTAGGTTACTTGCAGCACTTCCATCCCTTAAAATATACCATAACTATTTGACAAAAACATTTTTTTTGTGAGCTCCCAGCCCTGTTTGTGACTGCCATAACCAAACTCTCTGGGTTCATGACACTGGAAATGGCTGCACTGGAAATGCTGGGGTTGCAATTCCAGGTGTGGCACTGGAGCCTTGTCTATACAAGAAAGTTCTCCAGCTTATATATAATATAATATAATATAATATAATATAATATAATGCATAATGTTCTCCAGTTACACCTATAATGCACCTGTGCTCTGTCACATGGCTGCCTAGGCTCTGGAAGAGTAGCTTTCTTTGATATTTAACCTTAACCTTTCCCTGACCACCCTAAGTCTTTCAACCTTTATCAACCCTTAAAGCTTTCCTGATAAGCATAAAGAGTCCTGTATAAAAAATTTAAAGGCACCAAAGTTTGGCTTGCTTTTCATTGGTTTTAGGAGTGTCTTAAAAGTAGCATACAAACCACAGGCTGAAAGATCACTGATTTTAATCTAAACTGAAAAAGTTGCTCCTTTTTGTGTCTGCAGGGAAGATCGTGCTGGTTTAACTGTTCAGTTTGTGTTAGAGTTTATCTGGGGAAGGGGGAGAAAGAAGAGGAAGAAAACTGCCATGTAGACAAAGCTGGGTTGCTGAGATATTTTTCGGAATAATCACTTTGAACAAAATCTTTTATTATCCTTGTGCAATGCCAGGGAAACTGCATGATATAAACAAAGGTATTATTTGTCTTACTGTCACCTTCTCTATGGATAAGGAGGTGGTGATGGTAACACTTTCCCACCATGTCAGGCAGCTTAATGAGTGGCAGTGCAGTGATTTAGTTTTAAACATTAAGTATTATTTAGCACTTAAGAAACCACTTTTTTCAAAGCAGTTGCCTAAAAGCCCCGTGCAGCCTCAGGCCACTATTGGGCTAGCTTGTGCTGAGAAGGATGTTCTAAATGGGCAAGGCAGATAAAGGAAGAGTGGAAATACCACCTGAATGGGACAAAGATGAGCACCTGATGTTGGAGGAGAAACAAAGTGGTGTCTACTGAGTCTGTGATGGATGGACCTGGAGACTAAACCTAGCTTTTCTGAAGCTTGTCCTGGTGAGTCCTTGACTAAACCCATACCTTGCTAAGATTACTTCAGATTTCTCCTCAGGAGGTGTAACCTTAACTATGGCTGTTGTATGTATATGTTTTCCTTAGTGTGTCTATTTTTTGGAGGAGATGAGGAAACCTGTGTCCAGATGATGCTTTCTTCTATAACTTCTGACTCATTCTAGATTACCTGTAAACATTTTCTCTTGTGATACAGGGTGAGAAAGAATAGGGGTCCCTACATATATTTAGTTTGAGACTGCTTCCTGGCTGAAAGCTGGGAGAGGAAGTGTGAAGAAGTGTATTTGAGACACGGGGAAAGGAAAATTATTTTGTCCTATGGCCTTAGAAGTAGAGAAGGAAAATGTTTTGATGCTGTCTTTGTTTCTCACTGTTCACTTTACCTTTCCTTTGCAAAACACCAAAGAACATCCTCAGCCTATCTGGATCTAGTGACTTCATCTTGACTAAACAGTGCTGCCCCAGAGAAATAAAGATGCATGTCTTGGTACTGATATTCATCATAAAATAAACCTGGGTGTCATTTATAAGGCAGTAAATTCACTTTAGGGGCTTCTGCAGTTGTCATTATATGTTAGCTCTGCAGGAGCTCAGACAGCTCTGGCAGCTGGGAGAGAAGGATGCTGTAAACTGGGGCAGGAAGGAGAAATCCAGGAGGAGTAAATGTGCAGAAAACATTTGGAGCATTTCAGTCAAGCCAAGTTTCCCAGCTGTGGTGGGATGGCTAGGTTATCCTGGAGGACATCTCTAGGTGCTCAGATACAGCTGGGCTCTTCGTTTTCCCTCCTATGTCTTTGCATGTCCCTCCTTTCTCCATCAGTGATGGCAATGGCAGAATGCAAGAACTGGCCTGCTTATAGCTTGGCAGGGCAGTGCTGGGCTCCCATTCTGGATTTCTCCCTTTCCTGCTTCCTACAGCCAGGCCGCAAAGTTGCTGCAGCTTCCTTCACACTATACATGGAAAGGATGAAAGTTAGGAAAATTATTCCCCCTGCTCCTTTTATTGTAGGAGAAACTGAGGAAATGCTAGACTGTGACTTGCCCAGGATTACACAAGAAATCTTAGGTGAAATGTGGTATTGGCTCTGTTTTTGCAGTCCTACTTGGGCACTGTGAGCATACAACAGTATGGAAAGGGATCCCACTTTCTTCCGTTAAGAGGGAGGATAGGACCATGGTTTTGCTATCCTGATAAGTTTTTTGGCTTTTTTTAAAAACTGGTTTTTACTTTCTTACAGAAATGTATATATCAGACATTTCAGGAATGTCACAGCTTTGCCTCCCCTGGTTTTGCTGGAGAAATTCTTGCAGGGCTGGAAAACAGGTAGAAGTCAGCTTTCTCAGCACATGGGTGAGACTTCTTTTCAGAGTTGTCCAACTTTAATTTCCTCCAAATTCCCTTACAACATATTAACTGAGTTTAAGACGGCATCTTCTGGGTTGGAGGGATACTGCATTCCTGGCTGCTACTAGATTTGCCATCACTTTAGATCATGATTAATGTCTTTTTAGTGGAGATGTTATGGTCAAAGCCCCAAAGATGCATTCTGGTAAGACTCTCTTCCCTAGTTGCCTGTCTCCATGGCCTGGTCTCTCTCCTCATTTTGTTTTAGCTTTGAGTCTATCACCCAATCTGCTAATTGCGGTAGACCTAGTCAGGAAGGAAAGGAGGTACCAGGCAAGAATATTCCACTCTGAAAATTAACTTTTATACCAGATCTGTGCTATGGCAAAGAACGAACTTCAATGTGGTATAAAACTCTGCGGTTTATGCCTGTGAATAGTCATCCATCGCAGCAAGGTTGGCGTGTGGCTCTGATCAGTCACCAGTGGATCTACCTGGTCTCAATATCTCTTCTTATGGTGGGTACCTTGCTTTGAAAAATGTTCTGTTTTGAAATCTCAGTCCAAATCCTTTGTCAGTCAGTGTCATCTTCATCTCTTTTAGCCTCTTGTATAAAATATTGCTTCTTTCTCTGGTGTGGCTGCTTACATGCTGCTATTTCTTCCTGTTGGTGTAAAATGCTGCCAATCCGAAATTGCCCATGTAGTTTGACGGGGTCAGATAGGGAGATAAACAAGCAACACTTGGATGGAGCAGGGATAGCAGCAGCCATATTACCTCCTAGTATAGGACCTTGGGCCCCAAGATACCAAGTGCTGGGAGTGGCTGCCAGCCAAAAGAGAAGTTGCTGCTCCCCTCCACCAGCCTTATGGGCAGGCTCACCCACCCCACATGGCTTGATGCTGGCTTTGGTGCTATGGGTAAGTCATCTCAGCAACCGGTTCCTGGTCCTGTTAGGGCGAGGGGGAGGACAGGGCAGGGAACCCAATTGCCCTGGTGGCAAGAGGGACTCAGGTGGTGCCATTGATGCCATCACAGGACAGCCTGGCTCTCCATGGAGGCACACAAACCAGTTTTGCATATGGGTGCTGCTCTTCTCCCAAGCTGATGGGGGTTTGGGATATTCATCTCCATGCACTGCCATTCCTCATAGCCTGTTGCAAGTGCAACTGTTTCATGTGCCCTTTCTCTGTCTCTGACTTTAATTATCCTCTTACTGTGATGGCAGGACTACTGGGTAATTTCCACGATGCAGGAGGTCGGACCCATCAAAAGTAAAGTCCAATCACTGTCTTGAACGAAGAAATCTTTCTTCCAGTTATTTGTCTGGTGTCAGGCAGGTTTTTTTTAAACAGATCCAAAACAAAACTCTTATTTAGTTGGTGTTCACACAAAGTTTTGCCATTAATGATTTACAGCAGCCCAGATTTGGGCTCCAGTTTATTACAGACCTATCAAGAAAGACCAACTTCTGGTTTTCCTGTCTTCAAGAAAGTTGAGATTTTTCTAGGTTTTAAATGCCACCTAAAATGAGCCCTCTTTAAAATACATGTTCTTTATACATTAAAGCAGCAGCAAGATAGAGAAGAAAACTTTATTTTCCTTTGCAGGTCAACTTTAAGGTCAGCACTATAAGCCTTTTGTAACCCCTTGAAATTTTTAACTGCTTTCTTAGCTAAGTTGTATACCACTGACTTTAAAAACAACACAAACCACTACACCTTTTCCCATTCTGAGGAAAGGAAGTCTGAGGGGAAGTCTGTAATGGAATAACCAACAGGACCTAAAAAAATTCCTGAATATTTGATCCTGGTATTTGAGATGGGCAGGGGTCCATGGGGCACCAAGAAGAAATCTCAGCTGCTGCTGTAGCACCTACAGCAAGGCAGATAAATTAGTACATGACAACTGGGAGACCCGGAACTCAGTCATCTCTGAAATGAAATGAAACTATTAAACTTAACATCCATTTGTTAAGTACTTGCTTGTGATTTACAGCTCCTGCTCTGAGACTTGCAAAAATGGTTTAAGGGGATGCCAGGCAGACCCTTGTTTTTTCCATCTCTATACAAGGCCATCTATCAACTTTTTTTCCTATTGTAGAATTGGTGTCAGCACAAGGCAAAATGGAGATTCAAATGGAAATTCTTGACTTATGCTGTTTCTTTTTATCCCTGCTAGGGAAGTGGGGGCAGTATCTGACGTGCGAAAGATGCAGAATGTTTCAGTGTGAGCTGTGCTGCTCAGCTCTCTGCAGTCTGTCCCCTGCAATGCAAAGGCCTCATGTCATAGGGCAGAGTTTCTGCCCCTTTCCTAGTGGTGTTTATATGAGCAGGTGGCATGTTTAACAGGGGGAAAAAGGCAACAAAAGATTGTTGTTGGATGCGCTTTTCTTTGGAAAGCAATGTTTTGTAGAAGAGTGGCTTTATAAAACGTTTGTTTTGGTGGGAGGAGGAAAGCAAAAGCGAACCTCCATCTGGGAAGAAAACAACCATCCATTTTCCTGGAGACAGAAAAAGGGGCGGGTATCCCCCACGCTTAACTTCTAAATCCACCAAAGAAAGGTTGCTTTTTGAACACGCAGCAAGCCATCTTCTCCGACCTTCCTGGCTGTCTTTGGAGTAATTGCTCCAGAAAGAACGAGAAAAAATAAAGAAGAAAACCCTGAAATCCCACCTTCTCCCCCTCTCTCCGGCCAGGTGTACCCACGCATGGGGTACGCTGCGGCGGGACGGTGCACCCTCGGCTCCTCCCAGAGCTGCGGATGCGAGCGGAGGATCCCAGCCCCCTCCCTGGCGGCGGCGTGAGGAGGAGGAGGGTCGGTTCCAGCGCCTCCCCCCTTCCCCGCCTCCCTCCTCGCCGAGCGCAGCGCCCCGAGCATGGAGCCTGCTTGAGACGCTCCGTGGGCTCCGGCAGCTGCTGCGGCGGCACAACATGGAGGCGGCGGCCCCGCCGCTCCCGCTGCTGCTGCTGCGGCTCCTGGCCGCCTCGGTGCTGCGGTGCGAGCCGGACTCGGCCGGGGGTAAGCTCGCGCGGGCGTCGCGGGGCCCGGGTCGGCGGGGAGGCGAGCGCCGCTGTCCCTTTTGTTGTCGGACTTCGGCAAACTTTCCCCCGTGCTCCGCCGGGAGGGCTGCGGGGGCCGCGGCGGGGGGGAGGGGGGCGGGAGCGGGACCCTGCGGGGCGGGGGGCGCTGGCCAGACTCCCGCGGGGGGGGGGGGGAAGGACGCGCACATGGACGGGACGGGGCGGGAGGAGAATGGGAGGCTAGATGCGTCGTCTCCCCCCCAACACTATTCCTCCTCGCCCCTCTTTTCTATAAAAGGGGGGCGCAGGAAGAGGGGTCCTCTCCTTCCCCCTTCCTTCGGGACATGTCCCGCCGGGGGGCTGAAGCGGTTTCCCCCCGGGGGTGGCTCAGGTAAACGCATGCAGTTGCAAAAAGAGAGACAAAAGTCGCCCCCCCCCCCGTCCCCACTCCCGTCCTTCCGCGATCCCAGGCAGGGATTTCTCTGGGGTTTGGAGAGGCGGGTGTCGGATGTCGCTCATCAAACTCTTGGCAGGGCTGGGGAGGGGGTGGGGGGAAGGCGAGTGTCGCGTGTCCCCCCCCGCCCCCCCAGCTCCGTTTTAAGGCTGTATGGGGGCGGAGGGGGGTGGCGCTGCGGCGGGAGGAACCGGCCGGCCCGGCTGGAGGCAGCGGCAGGCGGGGGTCGGCCCGGGTCGGGGTGCGGGTGCCCGGCCCGGGTCCAGCCCCGCGGGCGCTGCCGGAGGTGGAGCTAGGCCGCCCCATGCCGGCGGAGCGCTGGGCCCCTCGATAACCCGCGCTCCCTCCCGGGCACGGAGTGTCCCCTTTGCTTTCCCTTTGCAATACCGTTTTTAAGTGAATGCGCTAATTTTTTAAAAGCACAAATAAATGGAGGCTGTGCTCTGCTTGCAGAATCCGTGAGGAGAGGGCCGGGGTCTGTTCCCCATCCTTTCTCCCTGCGCGCTGCTTCGGTCCCGGTTTTGTATCACCAAAGATGAGGAGTTAGGGCTGCATGTGTAAGACTTCTGGTTTGTTGCTGCTGCATCTGGTCTGCCTGAATACATCACCCCGGTGCTTCAGCAAGCTGAAGCCTAGTTGTTGTGATTTCCTAGGTAGTTTAGAAAACTTGTCAGTGTGGCCAAGGCTGTCAGAACATCACCTCAGGGCCTCTTTTATTAGGCCACCCACCTTTTCAAACCGTCTGTAATTATTAGAACTGTCATTTAGAGCAAGAGAACTGACCATTTTCTGCTGGCATCATCGTTCTTTATTTTTAGTTGGAGCTCTATGTCGGTGCGTATTATGTATTGCTTATTCTGTCAGGATTATATGAAAAAGATGCCCTTCACATCTCAGGATGCACCTTCTCCACACTCATTGCCTCAATCTTTTAAAAATGTTTCAGAAAACCTGAAGTGTGGCTTGTTCCTTTCTGAATACTTATGTTTGTGTAAAGATGTTCACATTACTGCTTGACTGAATGAAGCTATGTAGCTTTAGGGGGAAAAAAATGAACTTACAGGAGTCTTAAATGAAGAGACAACAGGCTGATAGTGTTCCCTGAGGGTTTACTTACATTTACTTAACAGACTCTAATAGAAAGAAATATTTTTAAAAAGGGGTAACTCTGTGTTTGGAACTCTTAGGAAAATAAGGGTTCACAATAAAACTAAGAAATAAGTTGTAACTTGGAGTTTGGTTTTCATTCACCTCATTTTAGAGACAGCGATTGTTTTAATACAGTGTATGTTCTGTATCAATAGTCACCTTCCTTAACATGCACGGAAAAACTTCTACAAATGTACCGTTTTTTAGTAATTAGCTAAAGAGTCTTGGTTATAAATCTTAATGACATTGCTTTTGTTCTGCCTACTTACTAGGAAGGTATGTGATTCTTTTGTTAGGTTGATCTGAACGGTACTTTTGAGGACAAGTTCATCTGTCATTTTAGGAGGAGCATGGATGTATGAGAGGCTTTCCATGTTTTTAGTTCCATTCCTGAGAACCGCCACTCTGTAAGCAGATGCCTGACTTTGAGGGACTTTTACCTCTTAAAAGTATTTTGATGTGCTTATCTTACAAATATGTAAATACATCTCTGCAAGATTGGGGATGTGCTGGAACTTCTGTAGTATTAAAGCTTCTAGGAAGTTTGGCATGTTATAATAGATCCTGAATACTTTGGCTGTGAAATAATTTTGCTGTGGAGCTAAGTCCTTGCTCTATATGTGGTGGTGTCAGGAGTGGTTTTATTTATGTGGCTTGAAATATTGATAAACCTGTTTCAGATATGGGTTATACTTGACTCTTCTTTCACTGAGATAAGACAAAATGATCGTTGCATTTGGTGCTTCCTTGAAGGGAGGAATCTCTTGCCTGTGCAAAGTATTCAGGCAAGATGGTTAGGACAACAGCATGTTTTTGTCTGAAAATATTATAAGTTCTGACTGTTTAATACTGCACAGTGGGTGTTTTATGTGGGGCTCTTAAAACCGGGAAGTAGTTGAGGTAATTCTTGTTTAAGTTCTTGTTTAAAAATTATCTCAAGCATGAATTATTTTTACTTAAATTCACAAAAGCTTGGTTAGCTGTTGCTTGTCGTGTACTAGAACATTTCCCAAAATTGTGAAACTGTATCTTAGTTTTCTTTAATGGAACGACTATTTGCCTGATATTAAGAAACACAAGATAAAGACAGGTGAACAGAGAAGTGTGACAGGATGGTTAGAAAGTTTGAAACTAGGGATGCAGCATGTAATAAAAAATGCATTTGAGCACAACCCTAAAATGGCTTTTAATTCATACTGTTTTTCCTGAGATAAACTAAACCTAATGAAACCTATCACTATGTTTAAATGTAGAATGTAGCAGGAAAGAACACTTGCTAATTTTATGACAGGGAAATGTGCTATGTAGGAGTCTTCAACTGTATTTCAGTGCCATTTCAGTCAGTCTGTCATTGATTTAGGGGGCTATTTTCCTAGTAACTACTACTAGCATGATGTGAGGGTCTGTCACAAATTTTGGTCATAAATCCTCTTGAAATAGTGAGGAAATACTGAAACTCCAGACTGACTCTGAAGTTTAAGTTAATACTTTCAAAGCACTGAATCGTCTCTCTCCAGACAAAGGATAACGGCTTTAACTGTCTTTTTGGTATGGTTTGTGAATTCCTTTGTTACTATTTCATTTTAAATTAAATTAATTTCTTTTAAAACTCATTTTAAAGCATCTCTAGATGCTTTAAAATTACTCATACTGTAGATGTGTCTGTAATACATAAATCAGCATGACACACAAAGTCAATACTTTAGAAGAGTGTGAATGTATTTCATCAATAGCCTGGTGTAAATTCCACCATTGCCTCTTGCTATTTTTGAACCTTTTTTTTTAATCTGAGCTGCTTTAACCTTTATCTTAAGAATTTTTTTTTACTTGTTTATAATGTAGTCGTTAGTAAAATAGGCCATGGGTTTTGTTCCAGCTGTAAATTTTCTCAGTCCTCCCTGTTTCTTGAATAAGGCAAGCCAAGGTAACTTTTTAGCAAACACAGAGATTGTTTCTGGGAACTAGTTATCCTTTATTGTTATGGTCAGGTCTGGCAGCATAACAACAAATAAAGGTTACAAAACCTCTCCTAGAATATAGATGCACATGACTGATAAAGAGTGTCTAATGTAACTTTGCTTCTAGTTAAAATTTAGCCAGCAATGTAGAGTTAAAAGTAGTTGTCTCTTTGTCAAAGCAGAAATAAAAGAAATTTGTGATGCTCAGAAATAGCTTTAATGGCAAGGTTTAGTTTCATGTTAGATCAGTATTTTTTTGTGAACACATTGTATTGTATGAAACCAACCTGCCATCTTGAGGTCAAGAACAATAATTAGGTTTAAATTGCTTGTTAGAAAGAAGCTATTGTAGGTAACTTTATCACTCTTCATTCTAAGAAATCCTCTTAATTTTTCCTTACATCTTTGACCCAAGAGCTATTAAACATTCAAAATGTTTGGCTTTTGTAAGTTCAGAATTTCTCATGGGAGTTGATATGGCTGAAAAAATCACAGCAGTGAGAACACTTGAAGGAAATAGTTGTTATTTTCTGCTCAAGACCTTTGTGAAGAACTCAAGTAGGTATCAACCTGAGCCTCCAGGGAAGAACGACAGCAGAATAAGCATCCCCCCAGTTTACGGCACAGGCCAGCAATGATGCAATTCTACTGTGCGCAATGGAGTCAGCATTTTGTGTAGAGATTTTGAGGCATGTGGATTGTTTTTCTTTTTTGCTATATTGCTTTCCAACAGGACGTGTCCAACAACATTGCAAGTTCACTTAGGGCAGGAACAAATAATTAGGATATTGGCTGGGGACGCTGGCTGGCCAAAGCCACATGCTGTTTGGACACTTGGGACTTTCTGAAGAAGTCAAAGATGTGCCATCTCCTGACAGCCCACAGCTGACTTCTGAACTGGAAAGAATACTTCTGGAGAGTCCTCCCCCATTAAGTTACGCCATGGAAAGTCTCATGATAGAGTCAAAGGATATTTTGAGCAGTTCTTAAGATTTTGGGTGATTGTTGTGGTGAGAGGAGGAGAGAAAATGGGAAGTATGTCCCACAAAGTGTTGTTCAGTATAGTTGTTTGTTAGGAGTTTATGGGCCAACAATTCTTTCGGTTCCTTCTCTCTTGGAAAAATCAGAATGTGGAGCTCACCAGCGTTTCATCTTTGTAGTTTCTGTTTAGTAAAGATTGAAAATATCTGTTAAGCCACAAAATTCTACTGTAAAGCTTCAAAGAGTGTAAAGAATGGGTGATGGGTTGGTAAGGGTGTTGAGGGTCCATGTAATAAACAAGATTTTTAATTTAGCTGTTGTTTCCTTTACTCTTGCTTGACTCATGCTTTGCCTGCCAGCATAGGCAGATGTAAGGTGTCATTTTGTATTGATGTTAAATCCATGGGTGACTTTTGCAAGGACACCAGTAAATTGACACATGCTTAATTTAAATTGGTTCGTTTGCTCTGGATGATAAAAGGGTTAAAGCAACTGAAACTGCTTTTAAACCAATAAATACTTTATATGAGTGTTTTGTGTTAGATTAGCTTAATGGGGACAGTCTGCTGGGAGAAGGAGTTTCTTGACTGTGAATCAGCTACAGAATTGTCTTCATTTCACAGTACGAAGGTTTATTGCTATTGCAATAAACAACACTGACAGCAGATGCAATAGTAAGTTCCTGGTGCGATTGTCAATGGTCTGAGAACCTCAAGTGTTGGCATATGTATTTAAAAATGTCCCTGCTTAATAATATACTAGCTGTTGAATACTGTTTGGCACTTTGGCTTTCTGAAGTGCTGTATGAGCGTTAGCTAATTCTGAATATTCTGCTAACACAGAATCTATTATTTATCTTTTATACATAAGGAAATTGAGCTTCCCCAGTTTAAGTTGACTTCCTTTAACCAGTAATAAAAGTCTTTGTGGCAGGCAGAATTAAGGTTTTTGAACTCTGGTCTTCCTGTTGAGACTATAGAGGTAAAATGGGTAATTGTTCAATAAAACTATAAAGTGTGCTGTTCCTGAGCTATGGTGAAAAATTATGCAACTGGAGAAATTAAGTTGCAAGTGTGTTAGGTTATAACTCTCCCCTCTACTATGAAAAGCGGAAAGATGGAAATTATATTTCTGTCTTTGGTGTGGTTACACAAAGGCCTTGATTTTCATTTTTTTCTCATGGATTCTTGTTAAAGGGCACGTGGTGTCCTGTGAAAGTGTGGTGCTCTTAATTTGGTGGTTCTGTCCTTCTTACAGGACCCCTGTTGGCTTAAGTTTTGTCTGAGAGGGAGATGAATGATTGAGTTACTTACCTTGACATCTCTTCATCTGGCTCAGGATTTGACAACATTTTGTGATGATGATTCCAGATGTTCTCTGTTGCCCTTTCTTTAGGTTGCCTTGAGTATATATTGACTTTAATTTCACCATGTTGTTGCATTAAATATGATTCATTAAACATTTATTAATACTTCTTTTTGGAAGTGGCTTGTTACACATGATAGTAAAGGTGATAAATTAGCCCTGGGGGACTCTTGATCCTCAGCCTGCAAGAATTAGATTGGAGGTGGCAGTAAGTGAAGACAGAAGCTTGACCTCTTCTTTCTGCAGTGTGTAAGAGTAAAAAAAAAATCCAGAGCAAGTGAGCAAGTGTTGTCTGCTTCGTGTTTCTAAACCTCTTGGTGGATGAGGAGGAGCTGTGGATTGAGTGGACCTGCTTAGTGAATTTCTTGGCTTTTGGGTTTGGGAATCAAATAGTATTACTAGAATGTGATTTTGTAAATGTTCTTTTTCTTTTCTGCTGTTCAGTGCTGGTTTTAACTAAATCAAAAGGAAAAGGAGTGGAGGATCTGAGAAAACATGATGAAAGTGTACTGTGCTGCTATAATCTATGGGTTATTGATATGTCATTTGAGAACTTTTGTGGAATACTGTATGTACTTGTGGCTTAAGCCATATACTCCAGGTTTTGAATTAGGCACAGATTATGCCTAACAGCAGTAATGCACTTAAATCCTTGTCAATAACTTCAGCATGCCTTCTGTGGAAATTTCAGTTTTACTTGGATTCCAGATTCATGGATGCTTTGTTCAGTCCTTGTACTTTTCATTCATTTTGCATGAACACATTCTTCTCTGTTCTTCAAAATTAAAATTGTCCTAGCTGGACTTCAGAAGGCAAAAAAAAAAAACGTGTTTAGAAGACCAGAAGTGTAATTAAATTTTTTTTTTTAATGCAAACCTTCACACTATAGAGTATGGCTGTCAAGAAAGTGAAGTTGCTTTCTTTTATACCTCTATAAATTGAGAGGGAGACATACCCCTAAGCCTGCCCGGTGTACTTGTCTTTATATGAATTAAAAAAGCAAAAGCACAGAATGCCTAAGTGACAATGTATCTTGTGGATCAACCAAAACAAAATGCTTTCGTGAGACATATATCGAATTAGCCAGTGCATAGGATGTCCTGAACTACAGCTGTACTTTGTTATGCCACACTTCTGCCATTCTCTTTTCCCTAGCTAATTCTTAAATAAAGATTTCGGTTTGGCCTTGCTGTAAGAGATGAAATGCTTTTTCAGTGGACTCACTATGACAGTGGTGGTCACAAGTACTCCATTTTTATTTCGTACGTGCTCCTGAAGTGAAGAGCTGGGTTGTGCATGGTGTAGGTAAGTGTTCTGCAGGTTTCCCACCATAACACGTCTCTGGGAGCTTTCTGGAGTAGCTGGCTTATGCCACCTGAAGCTTTATTACTTTTTTCTTTTTTCTTGTTTCTCAGACTTCCTAAATAACATACTTTTTATGTCTGGCTCTTCAGGTAAGACTGAAGGGTATTTTTTGTGATATTGAGTGAGTGGTCTGCCAGCTACTTCGTTGTTGAGGTTTTGCTCTTTCTTGCACCCTGTGGGGTGCTTGGGCACTTTGTCATGTCCTTTTTCATCAGCCCATCATTTCTAGGATGCTACGTAAGCCATGGCATATTCCTATGTAACCAGACTTTGTCTGAAGAGGCTGTTGAGGGTTGAAATCTCAGTGTGTCAAATTTTGGAAAGTCTTCTAAGCTAATTTCTCTAGCTTTAGTTTTAGAAGTGGTGCATACTTGATATTTGAGGAGATGTGAAAGGCCTTATGTCTTTGTTATTATTATTGTTCAAGGATTATTTCCAAATAATTGGTAAGGGACAGTTTCTACGAGTTTTTGTGCAGATATAAAAATAAGGGTTTTTGGGGCAAAGAATGATTACTTTAAAAGGACAATCACAAAGCTGTGGCATTTGGAATAACCTAGGAAATGTTGCTGCTGTGTATCTGTCTTCAAATACTGTTTTTAGTTCAATCACTTAGACTAGTGTCTTTGATGGTGATGCCATGAAAATATATTCTGAAATAGAAGTATATTTGTTTTACATTTCATTATGGACGAAGAGTAAAAGCAAGAGTTTGGCTCTTGGATAACAAGCTGTCTCTGCTGATTGAATAATTCAAGAAGGAGAAGGAATGAAAGGTTATGAGGTTTATTCTCTGATGTGTAACTATAGGCAATGTCTGTATAACATACTTAGTATTCTTTCTTGGCACTTGTACCTTAATACAAAAGCCAGAATGCTGTTTCTTGAACTTCTCAAAGAAGCAGAACTTAAAAACCAAAAACCTAATACTTTGTTTTATAAAAGGTGTCACCTTTGACCACTGAATCATAAATTAGCCAGTGTTAGATGTGTATTGATCACTACGTATATTGTGCATATAGTTTAAAGGAGCTTTGGAGGCTTTAGTTTGCGTGATTTGTTATTTCAAATGAAGTGTGGCTTAGTTATGAATTCTGTCCCATTTAAGGAAGGTCACTCATGGCTACCAAGTTTACTATTTTCTCTGTCACACTTTGTTTTCATTTCAGTCATTGAAAATTTTCTGGTTCTAGAACAATTGAGAAGCTCAGAATAGAGTTGCCTGCCCTATAGGAATGAATTTTGACATAAAATATGATATAAATGATATAAATAGTTTTTCTCTTTCTTTGGATTTTTCTCTGATTGCTTCCCCTGCTTGAGAGTTGGCAGCTTGAAGTATGATGTGTTTAAACATTCCCCCCCCCCCGAGAGGAAAATGTTTTAGCCTCAGAAATCTGTGTTGGTGACTTATGGATGTGTCTTTCGCAAAAGATATGAAAGCAAATTAAACTGCTATATTAGTATTCGTGTTCTCAAGTTAGAGCCAAGAGGATGAAAATGCGCATGGGTAGCATTTTCCACTTAGAAGGTCTGCCCAGGTGTGGATGATGTGTTTAAAAAAAAAAAGTCTATACATGATCTGCATCTTCAATAGCTGAGTAAAAGAAATCTGTAGTTATGGAGAATTTTTGTCTGGGTTTTAACAGCATGTTTTTTACTGTCTGGATAAAGTTGACTATTACTTACCCATGTTCTAGAACTCAAGTTTGCAGGTGTTCAAGTGCTAGAAAGTGTATAACTCAGAATGAGTTACACATCTGGACTTACTTAGGCAAGCTGCATAGTGAGAGTTAGGTAGGGTGTGGCTAATGCAGGCAAAACTATAGTGAAGCCTCAATAAATTGAACGTGTATCATTTGCAAGTCTTTCCCTTTTACCTGCCCCCCAAACCTGTATGAACCTGGATTTTCATCTCATCTAATCTTTCTTCAACACCCACCCCACCCTGAGCCACAAAACCCCACTACACTTGATGTCAGCTGTGACTTTGGAATCTGTGCACAGGAGAAGGTTTTCTATGATGTCATTAAAAAGGTGCATTTTTCAATTGCAAAAGTCAGATACGGTGACTACTAGAAGGAACCATGCACCCTGTAAAGAGTCAGGGAATATTCCTGGGGACTTTTTTTGAACAGAGTAAATCAACTCTTAAGGGAGCTCAAAACTTAGCTTCTGTGAACATTCTACCTAATGGTAAAATTGGGAGAAATGCACACACACCAGCAAAAATTTAAGCAAGCGTTGGATGATATTTGCAGTAAATAAACCATTATCTGCAGGTGTTCTGTAAGAGTTGCAGATGAATAATTGAAGTGAGCTCTGTAGCTTGCGTGCAGAACTAATCCATACTATTTGAACTTCGAATGGTGTGCTTGACACTTAGTAAGTATATTAACAGTCTGCTGCTAGATCTTATTTGCCTAATAAACTTTGACAAACAAGTTATACAGATGGATAATATTTTCAGAGGAATTGCTGTCTGTTCACAGCCAGTTTGTGGCCAAAAATGTGATACAGGTTGTAATTAATTTTATTTCTGAAATGTTTTCATGGCTGTGGTCATTCCACTCGTAGTTACCATCACATCTGACTGCATCTGAAAAATGAAATGCTCAGCTAGGAAGATTTTTAATTTAAATTTAAAGGGCAGAGAGCTGGCCATGGAGTTATCCTGGCTACTTTTGAACTTCCCTTCCTCTATCAAAGCAACAGAAAACAACATGTTTGTCAGGATTGGGGGGTGGTAATTCTTCTACTTGAAGGAATCCTGGATGATTGTGACAAAATCCCTGTGTTAGATGCCTGTTAATGCTGAGGTCATTCTGCTGTTTGCAAATTTTAGTGTTTTAAAGAGCCTTCAAGGCATTTGTGGAAAGTGAAGCCATTTTGCATGAGCCAGAGAACTGGAAAATGCCTGGATTTTACTTAGTGATTGGTAGTTACTCAGAGTTTAAACGTGCTACCAGACCACTCAGTTCCCCTGAGCAGAGACAGATTTGCTCGTAGTTCACAGAAGTGCTGACCTAGGCAGAAGTATCTCTTACAAGGTCCTGGCTAGTGTTTGCTGAAATACGTACATGTGGAAGGGTGTGAGATACTTGAAAGGGGGGCTGTATTCCACATATGTATATGTGTGAGTGTGTATATAATATGTATATATGTTCTTATGTGCTTAAACACTTGGCTAACCAGTTTCCCCTGCTCTGTTTTTTTCCTTTCATTCTAATGGTTGTGTTATTGAATAACCTTCCGTTTCTGAAAAAAAATACCCCTGCTTTTTATGTAGACTTTAACTCCTGATGTTAGATCTTGATACATAATTTTAAGGAGGAAAGTTTCACGGTTGCTAGGTATGGGACTGGAATTTGGTATACCTGGATTTGTTTTTGGTGGTATTACTGAAGCATGCCCTTAAGTCTGTAAACTCCAACTTTTCATCTGAGAAAAGGTGACAATGATACATAAATGGTCTCTCTGAATGCATCTTGGAGTGTTTTACGCAAGCAGCACCTCAGAGTAATCTTTTCCTATACATATGCTTTATAAATAACCTTCTAGTAATGAACCTGCTTTGTTTGACGCCATTGTATTACTCTCTGACTGGTGTTTCATTAGAGAGAAATGAAGCTGCAAACTAACAGAATGGTAGGTAAAGTATCCCTGAAAAGGTAGGGCGATGTGTATTTTATTAATCAAAATTGTATGCCTGATCAATTTTGTGCACCTAAATCTTTGATCTTGCATAACCACTTTCCATACCTTTTGCAGTCGTTGTTTTACAATTTCTGCATGTTGTATCCTTCTCCTCTGTTGGCAGTATTTCTTCTCAGCTTGAAAGCTCTTCTAGGCAGGGATCTTGTGTATTGTTTTTCCTTTTACCTGCTTGCTTTGTGTTGTGGTTCCCCCCCCCCCACTGTCTGAAGAACCACGATTGCTAAAGGCTGGAATGTCTGTAGGTGGGTAATTAAAAACAGTAGTCAAGAGAGCTTTTGGAAACTTGTTGGGTTACTTCTCTAAGTAGGATGATGAGGCAGCATCATTGAATGGAAGGGAAAAAAAAAAAAACAAACCAACCAAAAAAACAACGCCAAACCTCCAAACCACCCTCCTGTTTCTGGCAGTTTGAAGAGGCTGTCTGCTGTCCCCTTAGCATGTGGCTCTACTAACATTGTCTGCCCATGACAGAATTGGTAAAACTGGAGAAGCTCCAACTTAGCCTGTGTTTGAGGATTGCTGCTTGGCATTCAGCCTAGTGCACAATGGAGAGAAGATGAGCAGGTAGAAGTACTTTAAGCTTGTGACCTCTGTTCCATATTATCTCTCAACTTGCATGATCCAAATTAAGGTCTTCATTGTTATCTGCAAAAGATTTAAGCGATCTAGGATTCATTTACCTTGGGGATTACCGCCTTGACACATCCAGCCCTTCTCCATTCTGCTACAGTAATTACAGCTCATGGAAAATAGCTCTGGTTGCTGATCCCCAGGGTGTGGAACTCCTGGCATCTGGAGATAGAGCACATCTGGCGCTGGTCCTCAGAGGCAGAATTCAGCCAGCCCAAAGCTTATTGCATGTGGGGAATGATGCAAGTGACTTGTTTTCTCTGAACAATGGCTATGGGATCTTTGTAAGCATTGGCCTCTCGCCTGGTTATTCTGAGTTGGTTTTTTTGTTGTGTTTGTTTTTTTTTTTTTTTCCTGAGGAAGTCTGTGTGCAGTGAGGGAGGATGTGGAGTACTCTTAAGTTCTTGATACAGCTGACTCAGTCCTCCAAGCCATACTTGCTTCTTGACACTGGTGCTCTTACATATGCAAAATGCATGTGTAAAAGCTGCTGTGCCCATCCAGAAGGCACTTGGTAGACACAGGTAAAGATTCTGGCGTGCTTTTTTTGTGCTTTTCTGATTCCTAGGATTCTGTGGAGTAAATGTTGCAGGAACACAGAACAAAGTTTCCTTTTTAAAGGAGATGTACTGCAGTGCCCAACTTTGAGGAATGTTCTTGGGACCTGTTAGTATCACCTTCCTTGTACAGATTATAAGGCTTTTGTAGGGTAACAAAACTTGCTTTGTTTGAGATAGAATATGAATTCAAAACCTAACAGCTATTCCACAATTACTTCCCCAAGGGTGCTTATATTTTGGAGTGGTTTCCCAAGAAGATCTGTTCTGGAATACTTTATTATAGACCTTTCTCCGTCTTAGCCTTGGAGCTCATTTCGTACTGTAGGGATTGGGACTGTGTAACGGGCTTGTGTTACTGAATCTGAGCATCTGCTGGTCACATCTTGATATAAACTGATTCATTATCATGGTTGTTTATAACAGGACACCTGTCCATATGCTCGTTGGCAGCCTGTTAAGACCTTCTTGTCCACAAATGCTAGTTTCTGAGGGCGGATCTTTTAGGTATTCCATCTCTTAACATATTGCGAAGAGCCTATGAGAACGTTTCAGGTCATGTGGCAAGAATGTCTTCCAGACACGTTTTTGGCCCTTGATTGGCAATGAGCCAGAGGTAGGTGGGAGGACTTGTTTGAATGGACAACAGGAAAAGTAATGATTTGCTTGGGAGCCCACACTGCAGGACAGGTACACTGAAACAAGTGTACTAATATGTACTAATATGGGGTAGGAATTTGTTCTTGTAAACTCTACTGTTCTTTTTTAATTACTGCTAAATTTCCCAGCTGTTTAGTTCCCTGGCCATTAATTGGGAGGATGCTGCTTTACACATTCTTTCCTATGCTCATTTTGAGACTCTAGCAGCAGTTCTTTTTTTAATTTCCTTTTTATAAATAAAATCTTGGTCTGTGTTGGAAACTAAAATGACTTCAGGTCTCTCTTCCCTGCTGTGTGACTGTCATTGCTGTTGCAAACCACTGTGTTGACAGGAACGCATCATTGGTTCAGTAAAGCTTCATAGCAATTGAGAGACTGTGTACCAGTGCTAATGAAAAGCCTTTGCATGGTTTCTGGAGGCTTGGGCATCAACAGGCACTTGGAGAGATTGCAGGGATAAAAATATAACTTGTCAGCTGCTGTGCTCTGAATTACAGCTGCATGCAATGCTTTCTCCTGTATAACTTGTCTGCCACTTTATTGTGAGACAGAAGCAATATACGGAATTCTACAAAAACCTCCCTGTTTTCTCCAGGAACTAGAGTTTTGATAACTGTTTTTTTTTAAACTGAATTGTTTGTATGCAAGAATAGAGCAGTCAAGCACAGTGGGAGATGGGTAAGCATTATGCGCACACACTTACGATTGCAAAAAGAAACTTTTGCACCAGTTTGTTATTTTAAAGTCTGAACTAATGTTGGCTGTTTATAAAAAGGAATGGACTTTGCAGGGTTATTTTCCTATTTAAACTTCAACAGGACACTGGGAACAGATTACTGTGAGTATTTGAGTAAGTTGTGTTTGCTTAGTGTGCTTGGCAACATTTCTTTCAATCAAAGTTTAACTTTTTAAGCTATCCAAGTTCAATTTCAAAACTTTGCCTTCATCAGGAAGGTAAGATGGCTGGAAAAAAAAAATCAGTGTTTTTTTGCAGTTATTGATATGTATGATGTCAGTTGTCAGATCACTGTTGTATATGTGGCCAGAAGTGAGTGTGTTTTATTATCTTTATTTAGAAAGACTTTGAAACATAGAATGGTAATTTATTCAAAGTCCTGTCATAAATATTGCTTATTCCTAAGAGGATAATTTTTGCTGGGATGGTCCCAAAACATTAACAAATAGATCAGTCTACAGCAGATAGCATTCTGTGCCTCTCTTTCTCCCACATACGATCAGACTCTTTTTGCTGGATACTACAGATCTTCCAACTTCAACTCCAGCTGTTGCACTGTCTTCAGCAATGCATTGGCAAAGCCGTAATGATTTCAAAATGCTTCCCAGTGTCTGAAATGGGATGAAACTTTCTAGTTCTGACAGCTAGAAATGTTTTTTCATGTTAAAAAACAAGAATTCCTGAAACTTGTCTATTAGCAACCTCAAAGCACGTCTTTCTATACAGTTGTAAAATTGGCACTAACAAAAAAGGCTTTATTTGAATAGTACACAAAAGTTTACATGCAAACCCCAAATAGCCCCGAATTTGGTTTATCTGCAGCTTACTGTTTAGATTTGAATTAATTTTTTTTTCTTCCCCTGAGGCTGATTTGATACTTAAATTGAACTTCACAAGTGGTTCTCTTGTTGCTCCCTAAATCCTGGAGAAGTTGTTTTAGTTTTTTTTTTTTTTCTTTTTTTTTGGTTGGTTTTGTTTTGATTTGGGTTTTTTTGAATAATTTAAACAATATTTAGGCACAGGTCACTGCAAATGAGGTTGCAACAGTGTCATGCCATTCAGTGGATTTACTAATTTTAAATGTTCTAGAGTCTACTGGGAACCTTTTCGTAACTAATGGTGTTGCTTTAAGCCTGAACGAAAAGGAATTTGTTTGCAACACCTGGCATAGATTAGAAAGAGACTGTGTTTCAAAGGGATTGTTTTGTCCAGTGGTTTTAGTTTAAGCAGCATCCAGCTTCCATACCGAGCCCCATCCAATGACAGCACAAAAATGTGTGGCCATGTAGTCAACTAGAGGAGTAAATAGAGGACTGGGCTGAAAGTAACCTCCTTAGTTACCTTTTGTTTTGTGGGATGTCTTTTTCTTGCTCAATTATTCTTTTTTTAATAATTTATTTTTTTTCTCCTCTCCCTCCTCTCTCCCCTCTTCTCTCCTCCCCTCTCTCCCCCCTCTTTCATCAAATGTGTTATTAATAAATACCTGCATCAGTGAGGAGAAAGGGAGAGAGAGGCTGCTTTATGTTATAAGGTAAAATGTGGTTTAAATAAATTTTTCTCTAGTCTAATAAAACTGTGATACTGCAAGATCAAGGATTTGGTGGGTCTAACATATTCAACTTTGAAGGAAGGATAATGCCACATGTTTTCATGCAATTCAGATGTTACACAGCCTATGATGTTTTGTTCTCTGTGTTCTTTTTTTTTTTTAATAAATAAAATCTAAACTCAGTGTGTTATTTTTGCAAGTCTCTAATTGTTTGTGCTGCACCTCATTAGTGACAAGAATAGCATCTTGGAGAATCTTCTGAGCAACACAGAATTGGAGCATGTGTTCGCATTTATAGTGTGATGTGATAGAGGGTTAATTGTATGGATTAACTGTTCTGCAGGAGTAGATAGATGTTTTCTCCTTTGATGTACTGTTCTGTGGTGTCCTTGGACAATTACTGCATGAGATGATGTTTTTAGTTTGAAAGCTTCAACTTAAGTAGCCTTTAGAAGTGTTTGGTGTCATTTGATGTCAAGTCTTGTTACCTTATTAAGTGTGTATATAAAAAAAAAGTTTGTATATATATGTATGTATAAACATACTCTGCATTCTAGGGTTTTATAAAGGAAACAACATAACGCCGTAATCAGTGGAGCACATTCTTGAGAGGTTTTAGATGCCCTAACTTCCTCCAAGTAAAACATAATGAAGTTGATGTTTTTCACATATTGATAACAAGAGGAAATAAAGTGCATCTTCTCGCTTCAGGGCTTCATGGTGCAATTACCGAGAAGAAGTAGTGGATGATAATGACTTCTAGTTATTGGCTCCTCGGTGACTTTTATAAAATGAGTTGGTGGTTTTGAATCTCATTCCTGCTGAGTCGATAATGTGTATCGCACAGTGCTGCTCTACATTGCAAGTATTAGTCACAGCAAAGGAGCCAAAAAACCTGAATTGTCCTCAGTTGTCCTTCCTATCACCCAAGTGAGTGATTATTTATATTCCTATAAATATATAGTATATAATAATATTATAATATATAATATATATTATTATAATAAACAATATTACTTTTAATAAGTAATTACAGGTAATTAATACTGGTAATTAAGACTGACATGAGCAGGGAGTTCTGGATTTTAGGTCCCCTTTTTAAAGGAGAAAGAAATAATTTTTACTTGCATCTTCTTTAGTTAATTTCTGCACTAGATGAGCTTGATAAAGGAGTTATCTGTTTCCACTTTGTACTACTTCTATTGTAATGTCACAATGCTTTCCGTAAGTAGAAAGTGAAGGTTGCCCTAACTCTGAGGAAGTATTTAGTTACAGAATGAGGTGTCTAAGTTTAGCATAGAAGTGAAGGGCTTCTGTCAACTGTGCTTCAAGTTAGTGCTTGTTTGGTATGGGTTTGTGTTTTTCTGGGTTTTTTTGTTGGTTGGTGCCTTTTTTGGCTGTTTTTGAGGAGAAAGCTGTTTTTTATAAAAAGCAAGTGCTTTTGTGGTCTAGTTTACATCTAGTTTTTAGAGAAGGTAGGTTTTTCTTCTAGTTTAACAATACTCTGGTTGTTCAGCCTTCTCTTTAAGACAATGCTTCAAAGGCTAGGTGGATGCAGGCACCATGTTCAATTTTCTTGCAATTCATTAATGAAATTCAAGGTGTCTTTTGTTTGTTTTTTAAGTTATTCACATAAGGCTTACATTTGGGGCATAATATATTTTTGTAAGCAAGACTTCCATCTTTAGTATGAAGGAAAACCAGCCCTTTTCCTTTGCATGTAAATATGTGGGGTAAATTGGGTTCGTAAGCCTGTGCTGTATTTTAAGAGGGTGGATGTCTGCTTCTGTATTTAGACATTATCATTCATATCTAGAGGGAGTTACTTAAATGCATGTGGTCATTTCTTGCATGTATTTCATGTTTATTAACAATCTGCTGCAGAGTCTTGTTTATAAAAAGTTAAATGGCAGTTGTTAATTGCTGACAGCGTGCTAGCGTCTGGCATGTTGAATGTGCCATGTTTGTCATGTTTCTGGATTGGAAGTGTGATTTTAGGCTGTGGGTTGTAGCTTTTTCTATCAACACTTGTATTCTGCAGTGTTTTTAATAAGTTAAAAAATATGCATATGTATAATAGGGAAGGCAGAATACAGGACATTTAAATGCCAGAACAGTCTGCAACAACTGGAAGTAGAAGAGGTGTAAAAACTGGTTGTAATAAGCTTACTGTGCTTAAAAGGCATTCACCAGAGCGGGGACACATGGTACTAATACTTAGTCCAGCTATGAGTGTGTTAAATGCTAGGCGGTGCATTGCAGTGGTGAATGTATTAAGTGTATTCTGCCTTAGTCAGACTCCCACTCTGGCTCCTGAAGGACGGCAATATTTATTTCTTTTTCTCAACTATAGGATAGGGTTGGAATAGTTGTTTGGAATATAATTTCATCTGAAACGCCCTGGATGTTTTCCAGGCACAAAGGGAGAAGGCTTGCTGCTCTGAAAGTCGTGGGTCATGTCTTCATTGCTGAAACAGGTGTAGTTATTACACTGATATTGCAATCTTGACGTAAAAATCCTTATAGAATCACTGCAACTCCATGCAGCTGATGAAATCTCAGGTGAGGAGTGAAATAATGACACTGGTTTTTTACTTGATGTGAAAGTTTCCTTTTCTCAGCTGTCATTTTTACACTGAAATAGCTATCTCAATGTAATAATTACATCTTTCTGTTTAGCAATGAAGACACAGCCAAATAGTGCAACTGAAGGGTGGAGGAAAGGGATACAGTGCACAAAACAGGATAATCAGATCAGTGACGGACGGCCACACATTGCTTAAGTTAATTTTGTTTTAATATAAACAAATGCACTTTGCTCTGCCCTCCATGATATTGCTTCCTTGTGTGATGTTAATAGGCTTTTACCCTTCCTTCTGCAGAAATAAGGGGTAGGTTTTGGGCAAAATTAAACAAATAAAAAACCCTGTGAATGTGTTTTGTCACCTGTGTTCTATAAGTAGTTTTAGAATTTGTATATTTTAATTTATATGTGGGGAAAAATGTCTGCATTCCTGTTTTTCTGTCTACCCTTCCAGCAGCGTGCTGCTTATATTTGTGGCCCTCTGATTCTGGAGATGAGCCATGTGTCTTTTGACTCCCAAAAATGGCAGCTGGGATTTTCTTTGAACTGGCACTGTGGTGTTCAGTGTCTTCCCCCCCTCTTCTTCTGTATTTGAACCATTTGCACTGTAGCATAGCCCCAAAGTTATTTCTTTTGGCACTTAAATTCCCTGAAATTGGAGCATAGAGAAGATGGAAAAACATTTAGTCACATGTCTCTAGATGTGTTTGATATCAGGAGCACAGTTTCTTATTTGCAGTATATCTTGTCTAGACTGTCAAAGGGATGGGAGAGTTGGGCTGAGATCGTTCCTAAACTGTTTGCCTAAAATGTATGCGTAAAATGTATGCCTCTTTTTACTCTATTAAAATTTGTTTGTAAGGTAGTTTGATGGTATAAAAAGGTTGCAAGTTTACTCTGTCTGGAAAGAGGCACTGGTTATGGTTCTACTTAACACATTGGGTTCTTGTCTTGGCTCTGCCATGGACTGCACGTCTCGCCCATGGGCGAGACCATTAATCCTGGTCTTCTGTGGACTTCCTTTCATTCTTTGCCTTGTGTATCTAGACAGCAATTTCTTCAGATGTGACAGTCCTTCACAATGTGTCCACATTGTGTCTTTCAAGGTATGAATCTCAATTCTGGCTTCTAGGTGTTAACATAATATAAATGACGGCAGTTCATGTTGTGTAAAGCTTGTGTTGGTTTCTTTTTTTCCTCCCATGTAGTTCCTTTGTAGGGAACAGATTGACTTCCTTCTGATTTTGGACCCCTTTTATGATGAACTGAAAGCTTTTTAGACATTAATTTCCTTTCTTGTTTGGGAAAGGCAGATATGTGTTGGGTTAAAACAATAATTAGGCTTGGCTGTTTATACAGATAGGGAAACCATGGGTAGAAGAAAACTGAAGAATTAAGTCTCAGAGTGAACTGGGAAGAAAAGAATAATACGTTTTTTCGCTTCAAACTGCTGCTAGAGTTGAGGTGCACCATACTTTTCTAGTACCTCTCCTACTCTGTGTGTCTGCAATATGAGAGTATTGGACAACGTTGTGGCAACTTCTCTTGTCTATGCATTGCAGACAGTTAATTTCTTATGCCACTAGGATATTATTGAGACTCACACGAAAATTTCAAGAGGTAAATGAGCCTAACTTGAAAAATAAAAGATGACTAATAATTTGTTGTAGCTCTATATTAAAATATTTTGAAATCTTAAGTTTGTGAGTTTGTGGATGGCTAGGTCTATGCTTAAAGCATATGAGTAAAGCAAACCTGCGCGTGCTACCATATTATTTTTTTTTAAGCACAAAACCAACTATAAAGTTCCTTCCCCTGAGCATCGCATGTACAAGACACAGCAGCACAGAGACAATGCTGTCCAAGTCTGCAACCAGACAGTATTCTGGCTGCAGCTGAGCTGGGCAAAGAAGTTGCCTTAGTACTTTCTTTTTCATCTACTTGCCTTTTAAACCGAGATCCTTTTGACAGGATCAGCTCAAGGAAAGCAACTATGTGTGCAGTCACGCTGACAGATTTCAGGGCATCAAAACATCTGTGAGGTAGCAGGAGACTGGGGGATGGGGAGCAACATGCGACTGGGGATGGGCAGGAACGGGAGGGGGAGCGGGGGGGGGCAGGGGGGCGGAATTCAACCAGACTCAGCTTCAGGCAGAACAAAACACATCTGACCCAGCTCAATAGAAAGGGCATGTTTAAATCAAGATCCCTCCTAACACAACGTAGCTGGAGCTCGATTTGCACAGAGTTTATGGTTTGGCTTGGAATACTGCGTTTGTCAAGGGAGTATGTACTACACCCTGCGCTGCCCTGGCAGTTTGGGGAACTCCTCCAGCTGCTCTGCCTTTTGCAGTTTTACAACCTTCCCTCATTGCAGAGCATCATTTTGGGACCTTTATCCTTGATTACATATCACACTATCACATACATACATATCACACAATTCTGCAAACACCAGAATTAGCAGACATGGAGGAGAGTAACCAATTAATAACCAAGAGATTGTACAGAGCAGTAATTAGTCAGCTGCAAAAACAACAGAACCAAAAATGTTAAACAGCTCCTATGTAACTCATCTTTTAAGGCCCCAAATTTCCATTCTCTCTCAGGTTTTCTTTAGTTTTAAATAATTATCTAGACTCAAAACCTTTTCCAAGAAAGCAAATGAGGCATTCTGGGGCTGAATTCCAACACACATTTCCCTCTTGCACATACAAACTACCAGCCTATAAAAATAGGTACAAGGAGACTGACACAATCCGCTTTCTTTTGAATATTACCAACACAGGTCCAAATGTGGAGAGCGTCTTTTATTCTGGAGGTTTGGAAGTCACAACTGTTTTTTCTGGAAATGTCCTTAAATTCCACATTTTGGAGGGACAAATAGCACAGATGATTATTTTATGTTTCTTCAGCTGGGTTAGCATTGTACTTTATTGCTGTCTGTTAAGAGACCCTTTGCACACTTAGATAAAGGAAGGAACAATTTTTGCTGGTTTATGATCTTCACTAATTTGTGATACAGCAGAATTATGAGTGAGCCACATGCACCTCTAATTTAAAGGGAAAATAATTTCATGGGGAAAACATCACTTAAGCTCTTCTGTCCAACAGTGACATGCTACCAAATCTTAGTTTGGTACTAAGAGTCCTTGGGACTCAGTGTTGAACTAAATATAGTCACTGGTGGAGACCTTACCAAAAATTTTTGGACCCAAGGATAAAAATGTGTCATAGTTGCGGATGATGGCTGCCAGGTTAATGATAATAGAATGTGGTCTGCCCTCTAAAGCAAGAATATAATCAGCAATATTCACTTACCTATCTTATTTAGACAGATCAATTCGAGCTAACCACCTGCTTTGCAAGTATGTGAACTGCAATGCCGTTGAAGATAATGCTGGAGTTAATTTGCATTAGCAGCAGAGTGCAGGCATGCCCCAGAGAGCGTAGGATCCTATTCCATTATGTCCATAAAAATCATACACTGATCACCAAAGACACATGAAATCAATTTATCAAAACAGCTGTATTCAATGGCATCATGACACCTCTTTTAATTAACACTTCCCTTCAGACCTTGGAATAGTTGAATCTTTGACTCAATTTGTAATATCATTTTAAGCCAAAAATAAAGCAAGTCAGATCATTAATTTTTTTCTGACCCTTGGATGACTTCTGACAAAAAATGGAACAAAAGTTAGTGAAATTCTGAACATGCTCTCTCTTCTAGCAAATCCACTATATTTTTGAACAGATGTTTGAGAAAAAGCTAAATTATCAGAAGCACCATGTCTTTGCCTCCACAATATTGAAAAACAGTTAGATTTATAGAATAATAATAATAAAGAAGAGAGCAGAAAATCTTCTTTCGTGTAGTTCGGGCAGGACGGACACTGACCTTAGAGAGACAAAAGGAGCCATCAGGAATGAATTTAGTTTAATCAGTGTTCTTGGCTAAAGCAAAATCATCTCCAACAAGCAGTGATTTACAAAGCTTGGAGCAGATTACTGTATTTATTTGCTACATTAAAGGAGGCAAATTAAGTATTATCAGTGATATAAATACAAGCACAATATTACAGATTTCATTATCTTAAACAATCCTTTTCACCTCATCTTCTTTCTACTCTCCTTCCTAACAAGCTCTCACAAAACCAAAATCTTGAATATTTGACTGGAAGACAGTTGTGAGACTTGCACAAAAATTAGAAGTCCTGTCCACAACTTTGCAGTAAAAACTTCTCTCAACTTCACACCCTCTAAAGCCCAGTATCATGTGGCAGGTTCCCTTTAACAAGATGGTTTTATTTGGGAAGAGTCTTGACTGCTAGAAGAAAACCATGTCAGATTGTGGAACCTACATTTCAGTCTTCCATATCCGACTCTACTACACTTTTGTTCCAACGAATAACATTTGCCAGCAGTTGAATCCAGCACATGCTATTTCTGAGTCGTTTTCTGCATTTTACAAATATATTATGTTTTCAAGGGCACATATCGTACGTTTGGTGGAGATAGAAGTAAAATGCCTTTTTCCAGCTTTCTTAAGATTTGTGACTTTTGGAGTTAACATAACATCTGGAACTAGAAATTGGAAACAATTCAGATCAGAAACAAGCATACCTTTGTCAAGCCTGTATTTGTTCAAGTACTGGAGAAATATGCAAGCCAAATTTTACAAATGATGTAGAACCACTATTTTATCCATTAAAAGTTTGGAACCATCATAGCTGCATAATCTACTATTATTGGCCAGACAGCAGTCTGCCAAACCAAGGAGGAATAAAATAAACTGCAGAAAAGAACCTTGCTCCCATTGGCATCTAGAATCTAAAAAGGGGACTCTGCAGGGTTTTTTTCCATTCATGGATTGACCTGAACTGTTATTCACAACAAAAGTCGTGTTTAGATGTTCAAGGAAGTCACCCCTTTGTCTGCGTTCTTCTAAACCAGTTTATGCAGAAGTAGGGCAAATCTTCAGTTTCCTCTGCAGTTTTAAAACTCTACTGAGCATAACATGGGGGTGAGGGGAAATCCATGCCTACTGCATTTGAAATAAAACCAGCAAAATTATTGCAATGTACTCTGCATCACAGAATGTGAAACATCCAAGTATGTTTTTTTCCTCCCCCATCCCTATTTTTAAGCACTGCCTTTGCACTTACCCGTTTTGGCAAAGCCCAACGGCAATACCATGTTAAGGGACTACTTTAGTGCCACTTCTGCTTATGCTAAAATCAGAAAATACCAGAAATCTCAATGGACAGACTGTTTCCAATTTTTGTGGGTACAAGCAGAGTGGCATATTAATTCTCACAAAGAAAACCGTCATGAGTCAGCTGACAGATAGCTCCAGTGTGGTTTAAATATGGTAAACATTGTTATGGAATTGAAAGTAGTATCCTATGGTATTTGACAAAATGCAAGTTTGTACTTTAAAGAGTCCTTAATCAAAATATGAAACCTTCTCACTGACAAGACAATGAAAGTATTTGGTCTTACAGAATCAATGCAAAGAGGAGTGATATTTGAACAGGGTGGTCTGGTAGAATGGAAATCAAATCCTCATCTACCCAGCTCCTTCCCAGTACCGCCACCCCACGAACATCCATTTCTAACTCAGCTCTCTGGGTCCAACATAGAAACACAATCCAATAAGGAATTCATGCACAATCCGCTACCTTGCAAAGAGAGAGTAATGGGGTGGACTTTGCTAGCACCATGCACACGAACACCACTACTCATATCAAGTTGAAGCCATTCATTTCTTAAGTTCCACATCGGAATAGGTCGATGCAAACATGCTGTGTGAGCAGGCAATAAAAAAATTTGTGTTTCGGTTAACCAGCCAAGATGTGTAACAGGCTGAGGAGGGGAGGTCAAGTATTTGTTCTTCAGTATCTGAACAGCTATGGGTAACACAAGTCTGAGTTTTTATTTAGCAAACACTTCTACTAGTGCTGCAGTAGTGATGCCAGTGTATTCTCATCAAAGGGCCATGGACTGGCCCTTGACATGAATATGCCTGCCATCAGCAACTGTATTTTTATGATGTGTTCTCGGTGACTGGCTGAGTGACTTGCCTTGGAACATGGTCCTCAGAGACTTCTGAACTGAGCTTCTAGCTGAGGTAAGGTCACTGCAAGCTTTTGTGTGAGAGACACTATAAAGCAATACTCCCCTTCTCTTAGGAATTTGTCATTAAAGATTGCCCATACAGTTAGTTTTTTGGACCCAGGGTTACAAATTGTAAGTGCTCACAGCATCTTTCACTCTTACAGACAGCAGCGTAAAGACCATAGCTTTGTATAGCTGGAGGAGGTTGTTTAAGAACAACCTAGTTGTTCTTAAAGAGAGGGAAAGTTTTCACCTTCCTTGTGGGGTTTACTGTCTACATTTAGACTGGGATTTTCAGTGGACCTTGGGAGCTTTGGCGATCATCACTGAAGTTTGATGGAAGTTACCAGTTTAACCTTCGTTGGAGTTCAGTGCAGGTTTTAATCTCCAACCAGCACCGAAGTCAAAAATTGACTTTTAAGAGTGGAGGATGCTCAGCTTAACAGCTGTTTTCAAAGTGCTAGTTTTCAAAGTTTGTTCTTGGTGTCTGTCTGGAGCCAAAATGCCCTAATCCCCAATAGACGGTATATTTGCATTTAAGCTGTCGTGTGCATTGTGGTTCTTGAGTAGCAAATTGCAGCAGAATCCTCGGAAGAATAAGCAAATTGTTGTGAACAGTATACTTCTGCTTTTGGAAAAATCCCATGTGTATTTTAACCTCTGTAAAATGCTTGGGTGAGAACCTGAGGTCAGGAAGAGGTGGGGGTTCAGACTGCAGAGATATTATCTGTTTAGCATTAGCTAGTCAGGATTGCATGAGGCTGCAGTCCTCACAACTGTTTGGCTGAATACCAGTTGTGCATTGCACAGGGAGAGATTGCCAAAAGCCAGTTTTGCAATAATGTTTAGAAATTTCCTCTAACAAAACAGACCAGATGAAAATTGCTGTATGCTCTAGTGAATCTGTGTTCTCCTCTAAATAAAACGGTTAAAGTGCTTGCGAGTCTTATCTAATGAGTGTCTCAGCAACTTGATATAAGTGTCCCCAAATCATGGCTGATATTATGGTTTTTGTTTAGTTTTTCAGCGGATCTCTAAATATGTTCTGTATGCTGCTTGGTGGTCCGTGTAGTGTTGGCTGCTCACATGGACTTGGCTGTCCTCCTTTCCAGCTGCTGAACTGTGTTAAAAGAAGATGAAATATGCTGTTCCATGTAACCAATTTCAGTATTTGCTACAGGGGTATTAAGGACAGTCTGAGAGCGCCATTGCCTTGTGCACCAGGAGAGGAGTTCATGTGGCGTGCTTAATGGGTGGTCTGTGGGAAAAGACAAAAAAGTTTGAGGAACCCTCCTTTAAAATAATGTGTCCATAGAAAAGTGATCTTGAACACACATAGCTTGCTTCCAGCCTCTGCAGAGGTGGAAATGCACTAAGTTATGCACACTGAGTCCAATCATTTAGCTTTTCTGGTATGTGAAGATTTTTACTTGAAGTAGATAATACAACTAGAAACAGGACAAAACAATAATGAATAAGTTCAGAGTGTGCTGTTGGAGAGTTTTAAAACATTTTATTGCCATCCCAGACAATCTGAACAAATCCTAAGTTTCATAACTTGTATAAAGCACCTTTGCTGGACTTTTTCAGAGCATGCTCTTCAGAGAAATCCTTTGGCATCTCTTGACCAGGGGAAATGAACTAATTCAGGCCAACGGAGATGAAACTGTATATAATCAGTGCTGTATTTTGTTGTTACTGCTAGCACTATTATTTAAAAACTGTAGGCTGCCAAACAAAACCAACAGTCTGAAGTAAATCTCTTGTCTTCCTAAAACCCTGTCATTATTGGGGGGAACCCTACACAATCCAGAAAATATAACAAGATCTTAAAAGAACTTACTGCTTGGTTATTTAAAAAAAATAAAAGGTAACTAGCAGTTTATCTAACAATATTTTAACGTTAGTATTTGATAAAGCTACTAAATTCATCTGCTTCAGGAGGGCAACAGAAACAGTAATGTGAGTATTATGTTACTGGGAGAGTTTTAAAAACTGTTTTGTGTAAAACCAAGCATAAACACAAGCAACCCCACACCCTTGTAAACAAGATTTTCAGTGAAATGGTATGGGGAGTTCAGTCCACTGAGCTCTTCCTTTTTTTTTTTTTTTTTTTTTGTCTTTGATTTTGAGACATACAGATGAAACTCCTTCACTGAGGCAGGAATTAATTGTACAAAAGCCATACCTGGGGAATGGCTATCCAACTGCTATTAAAAATTACCTGTTGCAAGCAATTCTGCAGCTTCTGTGATGTGCTCCAGTATCTTCAGAGCATGTTTCTCTCTGCATCATCTCTGCATTCCCTCCCCAGCAATGAAAAACCCAAAGCCTAACCTGATCTAATTTCTTTAGTGTGTCCTTTCTCCAGTGGCTGAGAATAAACAATCTTCAGCCTCTCATAAAAGCATTTACTGGTTGGACTGCTGTTTTGCTCTTTATCTCAGTGCCTTCCCAGCTGCTCTCCTAGATGAGAAGAACAAACTTCGTATGTTTTCTAAACCTACTTAAAACTTTTTTTATATACTTTTCTATGGACCCTTTCCAGCTTGCTGCTGCTAAACCAGATGTCTTTTAAACTTACATAATTTATTTACATAACCCTCCCCCAACATATTTGTGGCTAAAGCCATGTCACTTCTGTAGGTACATTGATGGATGAACAGCCTCCCTTTTACTCTAGCCTGATGGCAAATAGATCACTGAGATCCTGGCTGTCTTCTAGTATTCAGCAGTGATACTCAAGATAATACTTAGCACATATAAATAAAACTGGCACCAAAAATTTTTCATAATATGGGATACTAGTGTGGATTGGATTACCTTGCACTGGTTTATGCCTGGTATAACCATGTAAACAATTTAAAATATAGGCTGGTAAAGAGTAAAACTTCAAAAATTGCCTGACATCCGCTGCACACAATGTGTATAAATGTGGGATATTCTTAGTGGTTTAAAATAACACTCCTGTCTCCCCCTGAATTTCAGACCTTGATTCTACCTAAAATCAGATAAAATCGCAATGAATCCTCCTTACTTGATAACCGGAAAACTTTCTTTCATAGTTTGGAGAGGGAAATTACTATCAAATGGATTGAGCTGGATGGTTAGAGGACTGGGATGGACTTTGGGGAAGGAGTATATTTTCCTCTTAAAGCAGTACTATAAACCAGCCATCACTGAATAGCCGTTCCTTCACAGGTCACTGACCCACACTCACTCCCTGATTCACAGAGAGAAGTCTTAGCTATGTCAGGAATGAAAAGCTGAGTGCATCATGGATGCATGGAGCCTTCTGCTGGAAGATCTTCAAGTGCCTTGCTCAAGCATGAGTAGGCTTCATGGCAGCCCTGAAGATAATTAACAGCAGAAGGAAGGGTACGTTTGTAGCAGGTGGAATGATTTTTACAAATCATTGGGCTGAAGCACCTGCTCAAGTTCACTAAGCGGGTATAAGTGGGAGTGAAACTGAGGAGCCCTGATTTTTTTAGTCCTGTGCTCTACAAACTGCTACCACCTACCTCTGTGTTGCAGCAAGAATATTCTATAATTTCGTTATTACACTGGGTATTCACCTTATCTACAATAATGTGTTTTGAGGATGAAAGCAATAGCCCTCTATTCCTTGGAGGACTGTACCTGGCAAGTTTAAACTCAAGTTGAGTATGTGCAGTTAGTACAGGAAGACCAACATTTAATCTATCTTTTGAAGTTGGTGATTTCAGATTCTCTGCAGCAGCAGCAGCTGCCAGTAAAAAGGATGGGGTCCAGAATGCAGAGCTTAGAGCATTTAAGAAAGAAACTTTTTTTTTTTCCTGCAAAATATATAACAGTTGCATTAAAAGAGTAAAATAAATTTATGTGTTTCTGTGGGATTTGTACATGCCATATTCCCTTCTTGCCCAGCAAGTTGTCACACTGGGTCTTTTAGTTGTGCTTGATTTTAGGAGACAGGTTTGACTAAACTCTTGATTACCTTCCTTTCTCTTCCATGCCTGAATCTCTCTCCTTTTTACCTTCTTTCCTGCGTCTTTATGGCTCCAGTAGTGTCTGTGTGTCCTGGCACGTGAGCTTCCTGCTGCCACCAGCTGCTGTCTCTCTCCCATTGAGCTAAGCTATGAAAAATGGGGATAATGCCCAGAAGGGCAACAGCATGTGGAATAACTTCCTTCCCTAAATATTTGGAAGGAGCCTTATGCTACATGTCAAAGGTCTAAGCTTCCTTATGCTCCAAAAGAGTTAGAGCTGGACAAGAGGGATCACTTTGCGCTGTAGAACTTGTTTCTCCGATTAATTTATGGCTGCTAGGACTCTACCTACATGGTCTTGTTTCTGCATAGCGGCTATTTTTAAGTGTAGAAAGCTGATGCATGCTTACTCCATATCCGGTCTTAGAGTTTCCATAAGACTGTATATCCTTGGATGCAAAAGTTTTGACACGTTTGTTTTTTTACCATCTTGTGTGCCTGCAGCAGGGGTGGGGTGGGGGTTGTTTTTGTTCCTTGGTAATGAATGTTTTTGTGGTTTGGGACATTGACTGCTGCAAGAATTATATGCTATTCTCTTGGTCCAGCAGTACAGATGGCTTAACCACAGAGGTCCTCGATGCATTTGTCCTGTTAAGAATTGAAATAATATTTAAAATATAAGTTGTTGCACATACTGTAATTTTGGATGGCTATTTTAGCTTGTATGCTTATTAAAATGAGATCAACATTTAATGTTGTGTACCAGGCTCCCAAGATCCTCGGTCACTTTTCTTAAAGGTGCAGTTAAACCTTTCCATGACCTTTAGCCTAGTTAACTGGTTAAGGAATTGTTAAGTAAGGCTTTTGTCCTGTGCTATACATAGGATTCGTGTGTGTTCTGCACTTCTGGTGCTTTCAAGAGTAGGAATCATGCATGTGCCCCAGTATTCTCATGTCTTTCTATTTCAGCTTTAAGGGGAAGGAAACAAAATGTAGTCATGTCAACAAGTATGAAGCAGTAGTATAAATGTAACTTTTCAAAACTCTTGCTCAGTTTGTCTTAGAACTGTTACAGCTTTGCAGCTAACCAGCAACTGATGACAAATGCTCTGTTGAGTATAATTCATGATCATCTCAGTCTTAATATGTAAATGAGTTGAGACCCGTCAAACTGGTTTTCAGAACAATTACTGAAACTAATAGCAAAGATCATATAGTGCAATTTTTAGTTGTTTGTCCCACGTCACTTTGCTGGGGCTAACGGGTGCCCCTGAAGCACTCATAAAATTTAAGTGCTGTAGATGGGATTAGTACAATTAAAACAAAAAATGAAAGTTAACGGCTAAATTCAGAAGCAACACACTAGCCTGTTCTGTTTGAAGGTAGTTACAGCTGGGCAGATGGCAGTAGACTTGCCGTACTTCATAGAGCTTATGTTTTCAACAGAGATGGATGGAAGGCAGAGAAAAAGAAAGATTATTACTGCCTTTTTATGTATGGTGAAGTGCAGAGGAGTCTAAGCCCCAGTGCATTTTAAAAAAATGCTTTTTTGTATCACTTATGAGTGTGATAGAGATGGTGGTAAGGGAACTATGGTAGACGTGCTAAAACTGATACTGTTCATAGTGGTCAACCAAATGAATTACACATAAAGTGTTCAAATCCTCCAGTCTTACATTATGTCTGCACAAGACAGCTTTCCCGATGCAGGTAAAACAATTAAAATTCAGTAATTAAACACAGGCAAGGAACAGAAGATTTGCCCAAGAGCATTCAAGAGATCAAGAGCAAAGCTGGAAATTGAACCCATGCTTGATTCCTAACCAGCTTGATCAGGAGTGTTTCCTTTTCTCCAGTTAATAGACTGATGAGAAGCTCTATTTTCACTCTGTTGTGCAATAAGCCTCTGTGTAGATAGCTCCATTATCAAGTCAAGGGTGTGTTTTCCAGTTAGCAGAAAACCACTGGAAAATTGGTGGTTTTATGAATAGAAATAATATGTCTTTCTAGAATGAAGTATTGTTCATCAAGTACTGCATAATCCAAATGAGATTGTAGAATTGTTGCAAGAAGTCTGTAACTTTCTACAGTTTAGGCTGTTTTCTGTTTAGAGTTGATTTGATAATTTGTGGGATTGCAGGTTCTTTTTTTGCTTTGTCAAAGGATTGTGAACTGCAGCTATGTACATAGGTTTTAAATATTGCCTATTGTGGAAAAATACGAACTGTTCTAATTTTACTGAAAAAGAATACAGCTTTTTTTTTTTTATAACTACATTAAAATGTTGTCCTTTCAATTGGGTGGTAATAGACTGAATATAAACAGTTTGTCCTCCACATTCATCATTCATCCTGTTACTGTTTATTCTTTTCTCTTCTCAAAATAGAAGCTGGTGTTTCCCTTTTCAAGCAATTTGCAGTTGTCGGGAGCATTGCTGATCAAAATAGAGCATAACACTAAGTGTTCCTTTGAGAGTCTCCTAACTTTCTAACCATGGAATAACTTCTCAAGCAAGTGATACTGCCTCTTGTTGTGTAACAGATAAGCTCATTTGAAGGGCAACGGTAATCAAGAGTTGTTGCTAGTTTTATTGGGTCTCCCCATCCCTCCATCCCTCTCCTCAGAAACTGCTGTTAACTGGCCTTCCAGTTTGCCTTGTCAAGAGTTGTGCAGTAAAGAATTAAATGCACCAAGGATAAGAGTGTTCTCTGGAACTTCAAGCCCAGTTCAGGATTGAGAAGACAGCATGATTTGAAAGGAGATTGGTCTGCATGTTCTTGGAAATGAACCTTTGATTCTACATACATGTGGGATTCAAAATAAACGAACTTGCACCGTGTATCGGTGGGATGATCTTGAATTTCTGGGATGGTTTGTTGATGGCACAGCAAATCAAATTTTTGGTCAATGCCATTTGTTTTGTTGCTTTTTGAGCTTTCTTTGTTTCTCATTCTAATGCCTTAAAAAAACTGTTGGTTATAATCACATAGAGTATGAATGTGTCTTTCGAATTGCTAAACTGTTGAGTTTAGTAATTCTATGAAACTAAATGCTGTGCATCTGTCCTTCTAGAAAGGCATCTGCTTTCTTGGTTGCTTCTTTCAGATTTACAGCTTACTAACTGGGAAAGTTGTAAATTTTAAAAGTTCTGTGAACTTTTCTTGGGACATCTTGGAGGTTTTATTTAGTCGAAGCTGCAGAGTTACCAGAGCTAGCTTTGCCTGCTAGTGAGCCATCACATTCTGACCTCATGTGATAAATGCAAGGCCATGGAAACAGAACATTTAATTGCTCTTCTGACTTTAGCATTATTTTTAAAGTTGGGAGAGCCTGTGTTGTCTGGAATGCTGCTGAAGAGAGTGTTGAGAACCAGTTACTTGTTTTGATCACTGGTTTTGGGTTTGGTTTTTTTTTCATACCAGTAATGCTCTGAAAGGGTTCTGCAACCATTTTTTATAAAATTTGGACTGAATAAAATAGGCTGGTGGGGAGGAGCAGAGAAGTGAATATGGTTTTCAAAATCAGAGTTCTGCCTTCTCTCTTTTATTTTTTCCAAAGGAAATTGAATACTCATTTGTTCTTAAAAGGGATAAACTCTGGCTGTTTTCAATAATCAATCAGTTTACATCAGTGTATAAACGCAGTAAAATTTTAAAACAATTGCAAGCAGGGCAGTGCGATTTCCCTGCTGGGTGTTCATAGCCAACACAATGCGGCTGCACTTCAATCAGGATGACTCTGAGTCTCAGAAGTGACAGAGAACACAGTGGTTATGTGTTATCTGTATGCTGTTGCCCTACTGTGTGCATCGGTGGGGAAGAAATCTCTTAAAAGGGATGGGGAGCTGGGATAATATTGATACTGATTGGATTAGACATTGTTCATGTCTGATCTTTAGTTAAGAAGCTGTTGAGTTCCTCTGCTGTTGATTGGACTTGATATTTCAGGTTCCTTTTTCCTTTGTAGTAGCATTAATAATGGCTTCAGGATGGAAATGTCTAGATGAAAATCTTTCTACTCATATTCCTCAAAATATATTTTTGGGACAATATTTTTAAAAAATTTGTACATAGACTTTTTATGGCTTTGATCTTTGACTGGATGTGGGGCTGGTTTTGTGAGGCAATGTGCATAACTTGAGAAGTTCTCTACCCCAGAGAACTTATGACTTAAACAGAGCCCACTAACATCAAACTTTCCAAGTGATCAAATGGTTTGGTACAGTGCCACTTAAAATAGACATGGTTATGGGGAACCAATGAGTTGCAGAGAAGAAAACAAGCACTTTGCATTCTAGACATTTTTCTTCTGTTTTCAATAACTAACCTGTCAGGCTTTCATGATACTATTCCTAGTGTTTTTAAAGATGACAGAGAGGAGGACTTGGCAAGTTAGGAAGTGAGATAGGAGTGATACTGAGACTTCATTTCTTAACAAATAATCCCCCTCAAGCTGTATAAACTTTCTTGAGTTAAATATTGTCGAAAACAAAGATACTACATTTTCAGTGAAACATTCATAATAACAATTGTCTGTGTCTTTGCTGTCGAAGATCCTCACTAAAACCACCAACTGGTTTAAATTTTCCTTATTACTTTCATCAGAACAGACTTCCTCCAAAAAGAAAAATAAAGCCATCTCTTTCCTGACTTGGGGAAAAAAAAGGCCGTGCAGAATAACAATAAAAAGGCTGAATTTTTGTGCATGTTTTTGAGTTCATCTGAAGCTGAGTTGTAGATTCTGACTGAGCTCCTTGGCCTGCACGTTCCTTCTTCGTCCCCCAGCTTTATATTCTGAGCATGACGTCATATGGTATGGAATATCCCTTTGGCCAGTTTGGGTCAGCTGTCCTGGCTATACTCCCTCCCAGCTTCTTGTGCACCTCCTTGCTGGCAGAGTATGGGAAGCTGAAAAGTCCTTCACTTAGTATAAACACTGCTTAAACATCAGTGTGTTACCACATTATTCTCACACTAAATCCAAAACACAGCACTATACCTGCTACTAGGAAGAAAATTAACTCTATCCCAGCTGAAACTAGGACAAATACATAAACTGTTGTCAGAGATGTACTTCACTTTGGCCCATGCAGTGGCACACGCTCTCCAGTGAGCATGTAGCTGGAGCCAGAGTTCATGAAAAAGGCAATAGCATGTGGCAGGGCTGCCAGCATAGCAGACCTGCAACTCAGACCTCGTATAAACTGTCTTCTTTTAAAAGTGCAGGAGGTATTGATTCTGAAAGACGATATCAAGAGCTAACTCTCATATAGTATACGCAGTAACATGAATTTAAAACTAAAGGTATTTATATCACAGGCTTGAAAGCCGTAGAAGATGAAATAATATATCTGTCGTTGCTGCTCTGTTCTGTGTGTTGTTCCTTGAGTTGAGTGGCAAGTGTTTGGACCTCTGCTGGGTGCGCCTTGGAAGCAGCATCATCAAGCGAAATGATTGTATTTGAAGCTAGGAGTCAGCAGTTGACTGGTGTAGAACTCCAGCAGCTGCTGCTTGAGTTAGAAGAATTGGGGGGAGGAGTGGGAAGGGTACTGAGGTTCAAGGTGACAAACAGTAGGGGCAAATGAAAATAGCTCTTTGTGTGATGACATAAAATCCCTACTAGATTTCGGCAATCAGAGGAGAAGCTGAGGGAGCTCCATTACTTCCAGCATCTAGTGGCTTTTTCTGAAATACTGGCATTCTCCATAGCTGCCAGTGGTGTTCACAGGTGTGGCTGCTATGGTGGCATCATTGTAACTTGGCTGCTGCCTTCCCAGCCATACGTGCAGATAACTATTTTTCTTGTTTACTGCTGCATGAATAAGTAAACCTGCACTTTTAGGAGAGAAATGAAGTGGTTAACTTGGCCATCAGTCTGGCTGGTATGGTTGGGAAGGAATGTTCTGCAGGATGTCTACTTAATGTCCTCTTCTGGAAGACGCAGTTGGGCCAAATCATGCCTTTGTCTCTGTTTGAATCATGCCTCCTCCCCCCATAGCGGGTCCTTCAGAGGATCTTTACAATCTCCCTCTGCTAGAGTTTTGTAATATTCTGCATGGGGAGTGGAGGGAGGAGTTGTAGGACTCAGACCTTCACACCTTTCTCTCTCTCTCAGACTGTGGAGGGACAGCCTCAGTTGCAAGCACAGATTTAGCTCTCTCTTTGAGTATAATAGCAGAGGAGATCTGGTATGACAGAAAAGTAATCTTGTCTATGCTAAAATCTCTGCCAGTGTTACTACTGCTTCTGTGTCTTATTGTCAGATCCAACTCAACGAGGTTAATTTCCTTGCCTCTCATGACTCTCTCCCCACCTCGTTTCTTTCTGTCCGTGAATGCTAGCATCGTCCACTGAGGTCATGTCATTGTCCAACTCAATCTTGCATACAAGAGATCTAGAACTTGTGCAGGTACTGCTGGAGTATCTCTATGCTGTCATTTTGACATGTCTTTAAGCTTCCCATCCCTTTTGCATCAATCATGTTAGCTACCCTTTCAAAGCCTGTTCCCTGTCATTCAGTACTAGGACTCCAGCTTCCACCACCCACTTAGAGCTTCAGATAGTAAGAACCTTTGTCCTTTTGCTCTGGCTGCCTCTTCCAGCTAACAGCAGTCCCCACAAACTTCCACAACCCACATCATCATCTTCCTTCAAACTCTTCCTTGAATTTCTCTCTCATTGTGGTGCAGGGGAGAAGACAGTTCTGAACATCTGTCCCAGTCTTTGCCATCTAGGAGGGCACTTGGTAGGAGCATTTCAGGGTGTTGTGTCTAGTACTGTTAGCTTCCAGCCTGCTACTAAAAGGCATCAGAACTTGCCTTCTGTGTGTTGTTACTACTTCAACTTGGTGAACCAAGCTTTTAAACCATGAAGACTTAATTAGTTCTAACCCAGGTTTATGGATTGACAGAAGGTATTGTTGAAGGGCCTCTGTTTGAACTCTTAACTGTGTTGAAGACGCTATCCATATCCCATAGATACAGAACTGGGCCTGCTCTTCCCTCTGTCTTTTACTCCTTTGTCTGACGTGTGGAAGGAAGAGCGTTTTGGGTAGTGTGTGTTTTTCTCTCATGTGAAACTTCCACGTTCCTTCTGCTGTACTGCCTGCCCTGCTGATCTGGGAAAATAAATCTTCCTCTGCTGTATTCATACTCAGTTCTTTAACATCTGTAGATGCCAATAATACTAACATCTTTTTGTTTTTTTCTTCTGTAGCGTCTCCCTTTCTGCTTTTTGCCAACCGGCGGGATGTTCGACTCGTGGATGCTGGAGGCACGAAGCTGGAGTCCACAGTGGTGGTCAGTGGTTTAGAGGATGCTGCTGCGGTTGACTTCCAGTATTCACAAGGCATTGTTTTCTGGACAGATGTGAGTGAAGAAGCCATCAAGCAAACTTACATTAACCAAACTGGGAATGTGGTGCAGAATGTCATCATTTCTGGTCTGGTTTCCCCGGATGGCCTGGCATGTGATTGGATTGGGAAAAAACTTTACTGGACGGATTCAGAAACCAATAGGATAGAAGTAGCTAATCTCAATGGAACATCTAGAAAAGTCCTCTTCTGGCAAGACCTTGATCAGCCCAGGGCAATAGCTTTGGATCCTGCTCATGGGTAAATATTACTTTGACTTAAATGCTTAAATGGATACACTGATGATTTATGTTGAGTTTTTAGTTCTGAAAAAGAAACATAGCCTTTTGTTTCAGTTTACATTTTCCCAAGGTATTTTTCTCAAGATCTGTAGCTGAACATATGTTTGAGCTTAAATATTTTGTGGCAAGAAATGACAGCTCAGACATAGAGCCAAAAAGAAAAATACAGCTATTCTTAGGTGCCAAGCCAAATATTCAACCAGTATGATTGCCTAACTTATTCCATTGCAATTCTGAAAAGTAATTAATTTTCCAAGCTTTTTTTATTGTTATGTTCTCAGTTATCTTGTCTGGTAAGTTAACTTTCATTTGATATGTGATGTCTATTTAATGCATCTAGTCAGCAAGGTGTGTAAATCTGCATGAGTCGAAACAGGAATTCTCACTTGCTATGCTCTGGTAAACAAAATCAGGATATTTTTAAGTGGTGATGTTGAATAATCATGTTTGTGCTGGGAAGTAAAAGAATCCAGGTGAAACCGGGGACTCTCAATGCTGTAAGGTGACCAGGTTAGGAAGTAATAAGGGAGCACACTGGATGTGTCACTTCTAGTGCTCTTGAAAATACTTCTCTCTCTGTATGGTTCCTCCCTCCCTCTTCTATACTCCCCACCATTTCACATGTGCTATTTGCTATCTCTGTGCACAAATAGTACTGATGTGCAGTTTGGGCCCTTGTCGTGGTTTAATTTCAGTCGGCAACTAAGCACCACGCAGCCGCTCGCTCACTCCCCCCCACCCGGTGGGATGGGGGAGAGAATTGGAAGAGCACAAGTGAGAAAAACTCATGGGTTGAGATAAAAACAGTTTAATAATTGAAATAAAATGATAATAGTAATATGATAATAATAATAATACACAAAACAAGTGATGCACAGTACAATTGCTCACCACCCGCCGACCGATGCCCAGCCAGTCCCCGAGCAGCGGCCCCCCCGGCCAGCTTTCCCCAGTTTATGTGCTGAGCATGACGTCACATGGTATGGAATGTCCCTTTGGTCAGTTTGGCTGTGCCCCCTCCCAGCTTCTTGTGCACCTCCAGCCTTCTCAGTCAGTAGAGCATGGAAAACTAAAAAGTCCTTGGCTAGTGTAAGCATTACCTAGCAACAACTAAAACATCGGTGCATTATCAACTTTGTTCTCATCCTAAATCCAAAACACTGTACCAGCTACTAGAAAGGAAATTAACTCTATCCCTGCTGAAACCAGGACAGCCCTGTATTCATTGCAGTGATGACTGAAGATCTGCTGTGCTAGATGGACCCCCAGGATAAGGGGAAAAGAGAAGTGAGGTGCACTTCTCTTGTGTGCACAAATCCACACAAGTGAGGTGGTTTGCCACTAATCTGCTGCCGTTTTCACAACTCTTTCTCAGGGATCACTTTATCTTCCTCTTCTGTACGATACGTGTAGGTAGGTTTCTCATCTATAAGAAAATCTGGCGTCAACTGACATTTTCACTGAGTCTGGCCTCTTTGCAAAGGGATGCTGAGTTAATACAAGGGCTTAGGATAAACCACAAATATAAAGTAGTTTGTGGTTTATCCTGCACTGGGAGATGGACAGTCTCTTGAGAAACCACCTTCTCCAGGTGTGTGAGAAATGAAAATTGAGACTAAGCAACAGAAGGCAACTTAGGATTGCCATGTCAGCAACTGCCACACTACAGACTGGAACTTTTGTGAGGTGGTTTTTGCAGTGGTTCCTGCATAAGGCTTCCTAGATGAATGTGAGGAGTTATGGGTACATCTATGATTGATACGTAAAGGATGTACAAGTACTAAATGAAACTCTGTGTACCCAAAGAAACAAAATCCTTAGTTTTGTTGACATGTCAAATGCTGGAGCTGTCTGTATCCTTCAGATAACTGGTGGAAAGGTACAGCCATAATCAGTAAAAGAGAAAGTGGAGTGACTTTGTTGGACCAAAGGACTTTTCTAGAGGGGACCTTGTCCTCTTAATCCTGACTTCACTACAGATGCCTTTAGGTGAAAGGAATTCTTCCCATAGCAAATTGCTTATGGAAGTATTTTAAATAAATTAGCAGAAATCCTCTGTGTATCCTGACAGCAAGTAATCTATGCAGAATTAATTAATGCTGAAGACTAACTTTAGATCTAGTGTTCAGTAGTATAATTTAAAAAGGGAATATGATGTTAAATTAAGTATTTTGTAATGAGGTAGATCAGAGAGGGTAGAATGGCGCTTTCCATGAAATACCAATGCCAGGTTGACATCTCATAAGTGGATGCAGTTCCTTTTGACTATTTTCTTTAAGGTAGCCTAAATATTGGTCACAGCAATACATTTCAAACCATATTGTGTGCATATTGTCTCCTGTTTTGAAAAACTGAAGGGATTAACTGGGGATTTCTGGTAGTATATTGCTTCTATACTATAGGAAATGCAAAATTATTATTTTTAATGAAAACTGGATTAGAACAACTGGGAGAGAAATTACTGTTGGTACAGGTCACAATTTTTTGCAGCTTTTTTAAAGTAGTCAATGGTGATGGTGAAGTTGCAGTGCTTCTGTAAATCTAGTCCTTGTTTGTGTTTGGAAGAAGGAGGGATGCAGGCATGGTTTATTTTGCGTGACTTTGAAAGGCAGTTCTTTGCAGCAATACTCTGTGAAGAACAGATGTGCAGCATTTCTTAAACATACACAAAATCCAGTAAGTGTAACAACAGAAGACACCATTTTGGTGTATGTTAGGTATCTTACCTTGTTTTTGCCTTTCCGTAGTAGGTAGCCTATTCTTCCCTTCCTGGAGGACTTCTGTACTTCTAAGTATTTTTACTTCTTGCATTTACTCCTCCAGGGAAGGTGTGCAAGTATGAACAGTTAATGTGGAATGGGCTAATATAAGGAACAAGATTCATTTGCCAAAAATATAGATGTTTGCATGTGAGCTGGTCACCTTGAGACTTTCTGGTATTGGTCAACAAAATTGCTGGAGATGAGGAGAGAATGACAGTTCTTCTGACTTTTGCTCAGATCGATTCCTTGGGTTGCCAGTGCTGCTGTCCTGAACATTAGTTCAATCTACAGTTTTTTGTTTTTTTTCAATTGGGAGCAGCAGCTTTATGTGAAACACCTCTATTGGTTTTAACTTGTGGCAGACATTTCTAATTGTTAGCCTGTTTGATTTGTATATTAATCCAGTGCAACAAAGCAACATAATAAATGGTCTGTGAAAATGCATTATGAAGATACATGTATCCTTTATAACTAACCAATTAATCCCCACTATGTTCTATTAAAATCAGCCTCCATAGAGCTGCTCTTCTGGCTAAAAGTGACAAAATCCAGTATTGCACAAGGGTCCTATTGAATTAAAGGCAGGTTTGCTCAAATAACTATCTAATATAGTAAACTTAATAAACCAAAAAATCATACGTCGTGTATATTTGTGGAATAAAACATTCAAATTTAATTTGCTTTTACAACCATTTCATTTCACATGGTAGTTCTGAAATATTTCATAGGTGCATCTGTGAAGTAGTGATCATTACATTTGATTTAGGCACAGCAGGCTCTGGGTTTGAGCTCCCCTAGAACCAGTTGTTCCTTGTTTACTGGTGTTTTCTGGGGAAGAAAGGTGGATGACAGTAGGAAAAAAGAACCCTTTAGTATCTTTTCATTTGTCTTTTTGTTAATAAGTTTTTGTGATCAGTTAGCTAATGTAGTTATTACAACTGACAGAAGAGTGAGAATTTGTGCTAAGATAGAAGAGAACAGATTAGAGCACTTAAGTTTGTGGGTTTTTTTCGGATCATGAAATCTGATTAAATTTAGACTAGGATTCTTAAAACTGGTTGATGCAGTCTTAAAATTGCTAGAAATTTGCTTTCAGTCTGGAAGAATTTCCGTAGATGTGATTTTGGCCTTTTAGCAGTTTCTTCTAGAGAGTTGGGGGAAGCTTAGAAAATGAAGAAGAAAACTTCATTAGGTATAGGCCAGTCAACTTCAGTTTCCAGAAGAAAAATGGGGCAAATAAGCAGTTTGTAAATGCTTAGCCAATACTAGTAGTACCCAAACATGGGTTTGTCAAGAATGCTCTGTGTCAAACAAATCTAATTTCCTTCTGTTGACAAAATAATGTGACCTTGGTCAGATTGGTGACACCTTCTCTTCTCTTAGCTTTAGTAAGGCTGTTCCGCAGACATGGATGGAGGACTCCATTTCATGTTGTGTTCGCAGTGGGATCTTATGCCCAGTGTCGCGTTTGCCTAATAAATAGGTTTTATACCATTTTGAGCGTGATTCTTCAAAGACATAGACTAGTTTGAGAGAATAGAGGAGAATGTATTGACTATACAGTGATCATCCCTCAGGAACATTATAGGTGTAATGACCAAGCCTTAGGGTGTGGGAGGTGGACTAGTTGGCTTCTAGAGATTCCTTTTGAAGCCTATTTTTCTGTGATTTCCGGCTGACATTCGAAAGTATGATTTTTTTTTTTGATGTTTTGGCAGGCTTGCTAAATAGTAAGTTGGATGTTTTTGGCATATTGACATTTTTAAAGAGAGCTTCATCATTTCCACACTCAACCTACCTTCCTTCTTTCAAGGCAATGCTTATCTGAAGGTTATAACTCGAAAGAGACACGCCCTTGTCATCTCCCCCAACGATAATTCAGAGCATTTCTAAAATTTCTTTCTTTTAAGGCAAGCTGTGAGAGACTATTGCAGATCATCTGTGGGTCTCTACTCTTCCCAGAGGTAGTGAAAATCATTAGTTGTACAGGATTTTCTGATGCTCTGGGGCAGTATCATAATTAACAGGCAGCTGCTTAATATGTAACATGGCATTCTTTCCCATACACCTTAAAGCTTTCTTGCTGGATTCTAGGAGTCAAAGGAGGCAGAATATGTGATAAACCAATTATTCTGCTTCCCTGAAATTAAGGCTAAACTAAGCAGACAGAGGAGAGTACAAAACATTTTTCTGCAAATTCACTGACATTTTATTCTGAACATCCAGATCCCAGACCTGGTGTAGGTTATGTGAAGCTGAGTTTATTTAATGGAAGACATTAGGCTAAAATTCTTGGCACTGTTTTGGATAACATTAGCATTTATATACATTCTTGCTAAGTGGACTGCTGATGGGGGATTCAGTAGCGTTGGTATTTTATTAAGTTTGAGTTTGCAGATTTTGCGTAAGTATTTCTGTGTTTTCAGGACAGCAACTTCTAACAACACTTAAGTTAGTGTATGTAAAGATTTTACTCAAACCCAACTAAAGAGATAGCTCAAATTCTGTGCAACGCAGTGAAAAGAACCTAAATATCATGAATGTTGTGTGAAGAAGCAGGAATGCATTTCAGAAGCAAGTCCTTATCGTGTATCGAGGCAAGCAAACTTCAGTTTCCTGGAAAGAAATTTTCAAAAGAATGTGTGAATGCCTAGCCAAAACAAATGAGTTAATTGTCAGTCCTGTAGGGAAGGTCTTAGATCTGAACAGCCTAGAATGTGTGTTGACAAGGGTCATTAAATCTAAATCTGAAGGCTTGCTACCTTCAACCTGTAACACAGGGCTCTGATTCTGAGAAGCTGTAGCATATCCATAATCCTCATATCTGATTTTCACTGCTAAGTGCTAATGAAGTAGTTAGTTCATATTATTAAAGCCTAGAATGTATTAGAAACATCTACGTTGGTTAATATAAATATTGAATTTGTTCCTGGTTGTGTGATGGCTGCTGCAATATCTTCTGGAGCAAGCTTACTGTTCAAGTTCAGGCTGTATTTTCTGTGGTTTGGCTTATTCAGCAGACAGTACTGCTTGAGAAGTTTCTGCCCCCTCTGTTTGCTGAAGCACAAAGAGCTGAATCACACATCTGTGAAACAGTTATTTTAAAGAAAAATAAAAATTGATTGCCTCCAAAAAAGCCATGCTCTCTTGTGAAGGTTTTTTTTTTGTGTGTATCAGAAGTCTTCATTTGGTGTAGTCACTGGGGTTGTTGAATTGGCCGTACCTGAGCTGGCATGCTAACTCTGATGGGGTTTATAGAAACGATGTTCGTGGAGGAGGAGAGCAAGGACCTTTGAATTGGTTTGACTGGCCGAAGAAAAGCTGCAAAACTCTTTCTACATTTCCTCCTTCATTTTAGTTCTTAAAATGTCTTTTGTGATGTGGTGTGGGTCTGTTGGGCAGTGGCAGTGCCAGTGGACTGGCACAGAAGCCAACTTTATTTGTGGAGCAGTCTTCCCCTTTTGGAATAGCAGAGGCTTTGGGGGAAGGAAATAAGATGCAAATTGGAAAACAGCAATAAAAAAATTATCGAGTACAAAGGATAAAGCTATTAATCATCAGTTTTGGCATTCTGCATAATGGCCATTAGTATAGAGGTTAAAACAAGTCTAATCAGGTTCTGAACAGCGTTAGGGAAGTGTGTGCCATAGCCCAGCCTTACCGTCGCTTCAGGTTGCTTATGGCAAATTAGACAAAATCTGCAAGCAGTGACTGTCATTGACCTAAGGTATATTTGGCACTGAAGGAAGGAAAGGATTGGATGACTAGATATGACAAGTGGGATATTCAAAAATGGATTTAGAAGGGAAAGCTATCAAGATTAGAAAGCTCTCAGTTCAGAGTCTAAAATTAAAAGCCTCAGATGTGCCTAGTTGTTAATCCAGCATTTCATCAGCGTCACAGCAAAACCATGAACCAGACCTATCGCTGTTATAGAATCTTAGAATCGTTAAGGTTGGAAAAGACCTCTAAGATCATCGAGTCCAACCGTCAACCCAACACCACCATGCCCACTAAACCATGTCCCTAAGCGCCTCATCTACACGTCTTTTAAATACTTCCAGGGATGGGGACTCAACCACTTCCCTGGGCAGCCTGTTCCAATGTTTCACCACTCTTTCAGTAAAGAAATTTTTATTCTTAATTTTTCTTCTTACAGAACTCACAACTGTGTTTATAGCAGCACTTAAATGAACCTGCTGATTCACCAGGACCTTGGTCCCACACAACAGTATGTTGTGTACTTAAGGTTAAGGATGTTGACTTTCTGTGTTGAAATCATTGGCATCTGTATTCTGAAGCCTGATCTGTATCAGCTGCAATAGACTAAGGCTTTGAATATTTTGATTTAAATGACTGTGAATGGTGAACTGTTTTTAACAGTGTATCACCTGATCTTATCTCCTTTGGAATAGTTGAGAGGAGGGGGAATACTGAATAAAAACCTCTGACTGTTACAAATACTGGAGAAGAAAAACATCAAACATGGTATGGGTAAAGAATATGCTTTTTAGCAACTCTTACTTTTACTCATGGCTACTCAGTTAAAATGCAGAAGATGCCCTGGTTTTGAGTGAAACATGATTATTGCTGCCTTGAAAGCTAGAGATTAGTTTATATGCTGTGTGTCTCTATTTAGTAATTAATTTCAAGTATAAAATTATTTTGAAGCTTTTGGTTAATTATTTGAAACACTGTAATGAGGATGAATATATGAATAGCACCGTTGTTTTCTTAGAATGTAAGAAAAGTACTCAACCATAAAATTGGTTACGAGTCATATCCAGTATCTTGGTATGGCTGTAATTTCTGGGAGTTGGAAAGCTTTTGATATGTTGTGTGGCCAAATAGCTGCAAATAGTCTCATGCATGAGAAACTTGAAGTTCTTGTGGGAAGTGTTATTTACTCTTAATTTTCAGATGGATGCCCTTGATGGTGACAGCCTTTCCATAAATGTTTCATCGGTCTCTTTTGCTTATTTCTCCCTTTTCCTGCTCATAGATATGACTAAAGGGCATAAATTGTTCAAAGACCATTTGATTCATTTGAAAGCAGAGCTGCCTGTTGAGAGATGGCAGAAAAAAGTGATTTACTTTTTTTTTCTCCCCAGCTGGAATTGCATGGGGAATAGGTGGAAATGTGTAGACTTCCTTAATAACCCCATTGAACTTACTCCCCTGTTAGCACTCTTTTTTTGCTACAGGTTCTGTGATTCCTCATATCCTGAGTCCTGGAGACTGAGGCTTCTTTGCCTTGTACACATTTAGTCTTCTTAAGTAGTTTGGGAATCATGGTATTCTTATCTTTTTAATTTCTGCACCATTTTTTAAGGGAACAGAAGGCTTTGTCTCAGTGCCAGTGTGTGTTGCATTGGTTTCTCAGGTGAAGTCAGGAATGTAGCTTTGGTCTTGTAGCTTTGGCTCTGGGACCAAAGAGATGGTGGAAGCTGGGATTCTCTTTGTTTAGAGGACTTGATGAGTGCAGTTTATAGCTGCACGGAGGCAGTGTGGAAATCATGGCATATACGACGTGTTGGTCTGGCTGGACTGGCACCATTCTGTTTGTCATAAATGGGTGGCTTTGGTTTAACTCAAAACATGTTTCTAATTTTTTTCATGTAAAATTAAGCAATAGTGTAAGCTGAAGTAAAAATTTTTCCACATAACTTGTTGAATATGTACTTAAACAGGGTTTTGCTTTTTAAATTGTGTTTAAAATTGTAAGTGTGCAAATGAACATGCTTAGATTGCATGTCCTGACAAACTATTGGCTGTCGTTTGAGTGTACTGTTTTCCCAAACATTGAGTTAAACTGCATCAGCACACTGGAATAGATGAAATGCATTGGCTTGAGCTAAATATTTAAGGGCAGTTGTGAGATCTGTGGGTAAGAGAGCAACCGACACCTTACTTGCACAATTGAATTACTGTTGTTCAATATGTTTGCTATACCCCTGTCCTCCGTTAAGTCAGTACAATGTGTAGACATAATTTCTTGGACTGTCCTGACACACTTTAATCCAATGTTCCTTATGGAGAGAGGAAGAAATCTAGGCTTTAGGTAGAGGTGGTTAAGTCATGACTGGGTCTACCTACCCTAGCAGAGGGTGGGAGGTATCTCACAAGAGTTCAACAGTTCATTCTGCACCCTTTGATAGGAGGATCACCTGATACTGAGTTGCTGCAGTGTGTCTTAAAATGGGTTGAACTTAGTGAGATTTGGAGTATTTTTCCCTTTCCTAAAAGAAATCATTTTTTTTGAAAGAAGAAGAGGTCTTGGGGTCAGTGAACTGAATATGAGCCAGCAATATCCCTTGCTGCAAAGAAAGCCAACAGCATCCTGGGCTTAATTAGAAGGAGTGTTGTCAGTAGATCGAGGGAGGTGAGCCTTCCCCTCTACTCAGTGCTGGTGAGGCCACCCCTGGAGTACTGTGTCCAGTTCTGGGTTCCTCAGCACAAGAGAGATGTGGACATGCTGGTGTGAGCCTAACAAAGGGCCACAAGGATGATTAAGAGATTGGAGCATCCACCATAGAAGGCAGGGCTGATTGAGTTGGGATTGTTTACCCTGGAAAAGAGAAGGCTCAGAGGATCTTATCAATGTGTATAAATACGTGATCTGAAGGAGTAAGGATGATGGAGCCAGACTCTTCTCAGTGATATCCAGTGAAAGGACTAGAGGTAATAGGCACAAACTGAAATAGGGGAAGTTCCACTTAAATGAAAGAAAATACTTCTCTGCTGAGAGCGTGATGAATCACCGGAACAGGTTGACCAGAGAGGTTGTGGAGTCTCCAATCTTAGAGATACTCAGAATGTGACTGGACAAGGTCCTGGGTAACCTGCTCTGGTTGACCCTACTTTGAGTGGTGGGGTTGCAGTAGACAATCTCCAAAGGTCCCTTCCAACCTCTGGAACTCAATGATTCTATGAAAAAGCAGCCTTTTTGGTGCAGGGCTTGTGACCTCATGAGGTCCTTTCCCTACCTTGTTTTCTGCGACTTCCCTGACCACCCTAGAGTGGTGGTATAATGCTGAATCGCTTGTGAAGTGCTTTCAATGTGAAATAATTTCTTCATATATAGTATTTCTTCATCTCTCCTCAGAAATGTCTGGGAAGAAAAAGTTATATTGCGTTGTCTCTTCTACTATCTAGTGACCATGAGGAGCAGTTATAAGGGCTCATTTTATCTTTTTATATTTGTTTTTCTGTTTTCTGTAGAGTTTTTGCATACGAATGTGCTGGCAATTCTTTTAGAGGGGAAAGTGCATAACACACAAAGCATGTGGCAACTCCTTTTTTTTCCCCAGGAAATCCTACCAGTGCAGTTTCTTTTTCTCAACATATCAGAGGTATTTGCAGTAATATTGAATTCCAAGTTGAAAATTCTCTTCCTAACCCCCCTGAATTGTGTTGCAAGTATCCCCTTACTGCTGCCCTCCTTCTCTAGCTTAATGTGTTTGGAAATCTTCTTGAGTCCCTCTCTCTGAGGATTCTTCAGCTTTGTGGTGTCATGTAGCCTGACTTTTTAACAGGCTGTTGAAGTTGTATTGAATGCATGCTTGTTTACCTTTGAGAAATCACTAGGGTGCCTTACTCCTTTCCATACGGGTGAGCAGGGAAAGATGTGCTCTTTCCTTGCAAGTACTTCATTGCAATAATATTTGAGCATCCATCAGTTGACAGGCAATTATGTTTTTCCTCTTTGTTCTCAGTTGCCAAATAGTATACTATATGTAATATGTAATGTATATATTTTAAAAGAATAAACCTGTCAGAATAAAAGACATTGTAGGAAAACTGTAGTGGAGAAGGGTGGTTCTTGGGGGTTTTGTTTGCTTTGCTTTAAATACATGTCTTTTGAATACAGCGTGATTAGTTGTGATGGTTACCTGCTGAGGCGTATTTTTGGGTTTGATGTAATGTTTTTTGTCAAGAACATCCAGGTCTCAAAGTTCAGTGCTTGAAAAAAAGAAAAAAAAAAAAGAGGTAATTTGAGCAAGTAATCTGCAGCTTAATGCTATGCAAGATAGCCATTCTTTTCCCTTCTGTAAACAACTGGTGCTATTTAATTTCACAGTTGAGTTTTTGTAACTTTAAAGGTGGGATGGGGGAAGTAAGTTTTAAACATGCAGGAATCTAAACTTCATAGCAATTTCCTGTAAACTCCTGTTTTGTGCCCTGGGCTTGTAAAAGTTTGAGAACATTGTTGAAATTGGAGAATTTTGTGCTGATTTACATCATCTGTACAACCGGCCCCTTTTGTGTAAGCAGGTTATGTAAGGTTTGGCACCCGTACTGCATTTCGGGAGGTGGAAAAAGTGTTTGGGTAGTGTTGGCCGCTTTTTATTATGTCCATGATAACTGCCAGCACAGATGGCTGATTGGCTGCTCTTTGAGGGCATGGCCATGATTTCTAATCTTTGCAAAAATGATGACAAGAGAGATTAAGCGCCAGGAAATAAGAAATGACCTGCAGCTTTAAAACTGAGGGGAAATAAGGTCTTCGTCCTGTTTTTGCTCCTGCACCTGGAGTTTTAAAATGAGTTAAGCAGGCAAGAAAAAAAGACCTCTGGGGTGTAGTTTACCAACTTTAAAATCTGTTTATTTTTGCAAGGTGGCTTTCAGTCCCATCCTTCTGATAGTACTGAAGCACCATTTAAGCCCTGATTCAATGTGGTAATTAAGTATGTGCCAAAACCCAGTGACTGCAGTTGAACTGCATTTGTTTAATTCCCTTCTGACTAGACAGCTTGGTAGCGAAGCTTGCAGCTACTGTGCTTACTAATACAGCAGTAACTGAATTTTAGAAACTCTGTTGAGTCCAGTACTTCTGGCTACTGGATGATGGACTGGATGGACTGTTAGTGGTTGTGTGTTCAGAAAGAAGTATACATTTATATCTTCTCCCTGATGAAGCTTTGGCTTTTGCTCTGCTTTGTTCCTGCTGGTTTCTTTGGTGTAGCAAAGTGCAATTCAGTTTAGGGACAGAATTGGTGCAATTGTTGCGAAACTATTATTAGATGTTAATCTCTCCTCCCCCCTGCCTGCCCTTCCTTTTTGCCTTGAAAGTCTAGAGTTAAAGGTTAAAAGCCAGTAAGGGAGAAGACACTTAAGCATCTCTGAAGAACTGAATAAAGTAACCCAAGAGTTTGTCCCAGGGCTGCTTTTTGTTCAGTGCTTCTCTAGTGCTGTTTGGTTGGGTTTTTTTAAGAGTATTGATTTGTGATAGCTGCTTAGCAGTGAATTTTGCTCACAATGGCGCTTTATTTTTTTAATTAGCTCTTTAGGAATTGATGTTTTCATTCTCTTTTATAGCCTCAGTGTTGTTACACTTTTATTGACCTGTTGCAATCCAGGTGGGATATAAAACTCCTGGGATGCCAAATCTCAGTCCTAAAAATCTAATCAATCTAATGTATACTAAGATACCAAATACTGGTTTTGATATTTTTAGCTCCTGACAGTTGTTATGGTATGCTCTGGCCCAGGGATATTTAAAACTGTGTAATTTACATTTAAAAACACCACCAACAACAAAATCAAGCAAACAAAAAACTACCCAAATATGTGTGTTAGGCTCTTCAATATTATTCAGTCTATTTCTTTTCAACAGGCTTCCAAAATAGGGAGTGTTTAATAGCACAGGTAGTACTGGACTGAAATTCTTTGTGTATTCTACTGAATTTTCCTGAAACCTTATCTGGGCTAAATAGCCAGGTTTTTTTATAGTGAAATTAAAACGATAGGGATTGTTAATGTACTGGACACCAGCAAAAAAGGTTATATTTGAAAAACAAAAAAATCAATCCCGAACCGTCAGCTGTCCCAGAAACTTTGATGATGTCTAGACTGTTTAAAAGTGCTTGTTTTTTGTTGAGGTCAATAAGAAATGTGAACTATTGAGCATGTTTTAAAAAAAAAACCAAACCCTCTTTTTTTTTCCTTCTGCAGAAATAATGTGTCAGTTACCACTCCAGGCTCCTGAATTAGGTAATCTTAACAGGTTTAAACTCTATTAATTAAGGTTAATTTAAATCAGGTTGATTTAAATCAGTTCCTCACATATAAACTGTTATGGTGCGTAGACTGATTTTTTCTCTGAGAAGCCACTTTGAGCTTTTTGCCACTTTCTCCCCCTGCCCATAAAGTCCCAACCAAAAATATCTGCTGTTTGTGTAAGAATTGATCCTGTGACCTGGGGGCATTTGGAAGATGCAAAAAGTGTAAGACATAATGGCTACTACTGGACATTACTAAAATACTTAATTTCTCCACTGTTTTTCCTGTATGGCTCTTTCTCTGATGAACCTGGCTAATGCAAGCAGATTTCAGTAGTTTTGATGGAAGACTCATTTTCTTTCTTCATGGGTTATTTCAGGGGTTAGGTACAAAGCCTTTGGCTTTCTCTTGATAACTAATCACATCAAGGAAGCTCCCCCACCCCCCTGCCCTGCCCCAAATTTTTTATCTTGTGGTGTTATTGTTCCAGTTAAGTTTGCAGTGCTGCTTTAGCTAAGCTTTTGTCATTCTTTCCATAATAACCATGGATTTTTTTTTTCTCTAGGATTTATAACTTGCCCCAAATTTTTCTGTCTTCAGCTGTTTGTACTTAATTTGGTTTGAACTAGCTTTGTCACTCAAAATAGAGGAGGGTAAAAAAAAGGAAAGTTTGACACTTTGTGCATTCTTGAAAATCCCACACAGGCATGCATTTAAAACATGACATTTTATGGCCTATTAGAGTCTGATGTGCAATGCTTTGTTGTGCCCTGTGTTGGCCAAAAAATGTCAAAACAGCCTAGATGTTACGGTGGGAGCAGAGGGATGAAGAGGACTGCCCTAGCTCATTGTAGAGTCCAAGGCCCTAATTTGTGAGTGACTTATCTGGGGGAAGTTGGAGAGTAATGCCTCTTTCTCTGGGGTTTCATAGTTTCATAGGTGGCTTCAGCTGTGTGGCTGCTGCCTTTATTTGTTCCTTCAGTTTAAGCACCGCTGCTGTGGGACCATTGGTCAGACTGATCATTTGCTAAGGTAACTGAAAGTTTTTTGTTTTTTTTTCTTGTAGGGTGCTAATGTCAGCATCAGGGCTAGGAAAGGAACCGCTCCATTTGGCAGCAGCATGGTTTTAATTAGGCTTACGTAGACCAGAGACTCCCACTCCTGCTGCAAGAACAGCTGATCTCTTCTTACAGTGATATCCAAAATCCCAGTTCAGGGTCCTAATGTCTTAAGAGATCCCCAAACCAGAGCTGATTTCCTATAATTCATGGCAATTCAGCACCTGCTGCCTGCCAAAAGGGTGGAAACCTGTTGGAAAAGGGGAGAAGGTTAAATGGAGACAAGAATTGCTTTTGGCATTCCATTGCTTGGCATGCTTTCCTGTGATGGACCACAGGGGTGCTTTGTAGCATGTAGGGGGAATGAAACCATTACTTCAGTAGGTGCTTGATTACTGCAGAGACTCAATATATTCTGATAAGTTCACCAGGAAGATCAGCTTTGTGATACTTACAGGATTGCAGAGACACCCTACAATCAGGACGAGATGGTGACAGGGTAAAAATAATCTTTTATATGTTGCGTTAAAAAAGTCCAACTGGGAGAGAAGTGCTTTGAAAGAACGCTGCCTGCATTCAGATTGTTCTACATGTTGTCTAAATGCATATTCATCCTGCTAGCCTTCCTTTGTGATACAGTTTGCTAATACTGTGTAGTTTTAGACCTTTGAATGACACAGGCATTGATGAGGATTGAGCTTGATACCTGTTAATGAGCTAAAACATAGGGATGTCATTTTCCTGTGGCAAATTAATGTGTGAAATTGAAAGTACTACTTTTGTCCAGTAGTCTCTGTGTGGCCAAGGATAAACACACATCACCTATGAAATTAGGCAACAGTTTTTTTGCGGGGGAGAGGCTGTTGAGCTGGAGCTCCTTTAGTATCATAGAAAAGCCATGAGGCCCTTGGGCTTACAGACTTCTTTTTTTTCCTTTTCTTCATCTGAATGCATTGAGCTTCAGGGCAGGCTGCAATTTTAATGGGCGGCTTGAGGAGAGGAATTTTGCTCAAGGGTAATTTTGGGGATGTTTTTTCATCCTTTTAAATTTTAACTTGCTTTTAAGGTTTAATTGGACTTAGCTAGTTTTGTCTCCTTTGTTTTTGCTTTTAAATAACTGTCATGGGATTTCTGATTTCAGTCTAAGCTCCTTTTTAGTCTGCATTCATACATTTCAATATATGAATAAGTGTGGGACTGTCATAGCCATATGATATAGCTCAAAGTCACCTTTTAATAGCCAGGTTTTTCTTAATTCAACAGTCCATCTTCTGTCCATCTTCATTCCTGTAGAGGTGGCTCAAGATGTCCTTTGAATACTTCAAGCTAGTGCAGGTGAGCCAGATCAGAGAACTGATTTGACCTGACCAAAAATGAGTATTTGGCCGGATCAGTTTCACAGTCTGATTCACCAGCTGGTTGCATAGACAGTTTCTTTTATGTCTACTTTTCTCTGGCTTCCATTGTTTGTCAATAGCTGCTTCCCCACACAGTTTGAGCTGCCACAAATTACAGCCTGACTTGTTAAGGAAAACCAAAATGAGTGGCAGTTTACATTCATAGGTTGTCCTGTGAACTGGGGCAGCTCAGCTACTGCTGCCGCTTCTTCAGGAATAGTCAGTCTGTCCTGGCTGCTGGAGCTGAGATGTTTTGGGGAAGGCATCTAGGGACGCACGTCCACTGCAGCCACTCTGAGGTGAGCCATCTCAGAAGCCTGAGGACTCATGTGTGTGGAAGCTTTACCATTTCAGCTAGAAAACTCCTTGTTTTACCCTCCGACACTCAAGTGTATGTGTATTGTGATACAAGTGAGTCATTGCTATCTGTCTGTCTATCTATCTATATTTTTACCTATATTCCCCTCTCCAGTGGGATAAACATGCTAACAATGATACATGCTGCTATGATCAGAATGGTCTAAATAGGTGCTGTGGCTGCACTGGAACTGGAGGTACAGCTGAATCGGGGTGCAGTATGTATATGGAGATCAGAGCATTTTAAGCTTAAGTGAGTTGTGAGGGATATGTGCTGGGGATAACTGTACAGTTGCCTGTTCTTCCTTGGCTGAAATGATGGCCCCAGCTGCACGTGCAGCAGCTACAGAGCTACTGCAGTTTACAGGAGCATCTTTTGTTGTGAAGGGAAGAACAACCTGCTGAGGAACATGACAGCAATTACAAATATAATCCCCCCTTCGTTCCCAAAGTGGGTGGCATTCTCTTTGATAAAAGAAACCATGAAGCTTTTTTCCTCCGTGTGTGTTCACAGTGCACATTCATTTACTTCCTTTGTGGTTCCTAGCATGGTTGCATAGCCAGTGCTGTCTTCTTCAGGGCATCTGAGGGTCTGGGATAATCCAGGTTCTGAAAAGTCTGGCTAAGCATGGGCTCTGCAAGACTAAATAGATACCTCTTTACCATGCTTTTCTGGAGCTCCAGTGGTAGCAGGACTTAGCTTAGATGTAGCTCAGTGCCCTTACCCAGCTGGTGCCCATCCGGCACTGCTGTTGGTCTAATATAGCGCAATGAACCTGGAGTGCTGGAGAGTCCAGTGCACAGACACCTAATTTTGTTTGAGGGCTCACTTAGGTCAAAGGCTTCCTGACACAGACCATGCCCGAAATGGCTGTATTGGCATTGGGAAAGCAGTATCGTTTCTCTGACTGGCCTGAGGTAGCAGTGCAAGGGGTCGGCTATGTTGTGTTTGCACCCCTGACATGCCAAATTTGCAACCTGGATATATTACACTGGGTAATGTTTGCCAGCTGGGAACTGACTGTCCTCTTCTGATCAGACAATTTCTCTCCTAACTGTACAGTCTCAACTTTTCATGCAGATGTTGTGTGATTTGCCACATTTTGATCTGGTCCTTTCCAATTGATAAGTGCAGTTAATGTCTCTATTCAGGCTACTTAAATAGGTGGAGTGACAGGGAAACTGGGACGTGAATGGGAGGGGAAAAAAAGCACCCAAAAATTTAATCTAATGTCATTCTAAGTCTACATGGATTCATGTTTTATTTATTGACAGAAACAAATTTCAGGGCACTTGATTTTATTCTTTTCTGTGTACAGACTTGGAAAAGGAAGCTCAGCTATGCTCATTGCCTGCTTGGATAGGTAATTAGTTGCTTCAGAATGTGATTTAGGATATTAACTTGTAGTAACTGGTCACACAAGGATGATACTCACTTGTAAATGCTTATGACAATCAGGTGCTGCCCAACATTGAAAAAGAATGGTAATACTTTATGCAGAGGCAATGCTTGTGAGAGATGCTCTCATGAAGGACTTTTTTTGCACCCTCTGGAACTGTGGTTTGATTTATGTTAATAAGTATGTTAATAAATTAATAAGTATGTTAAAGTTTTGGGGATATACATTTGTGTATATACACCACTCTATGTATATACACTTACGGGCTTTGCAAAGAGTTGCTATCCCTTCTGTTCCTAAAGCTAACCAGCATGTATTGTGATTTAATTTGTGTGTGTCTCTGCTTTCTTTTTCAGATACATGTATTGGACTGACTGGGGTGAAACACCCAGAATAGAACGGGCAGGAATGGACAGTAGTACGCGAAAAATAATTGTTGATTCAGATATTTATTGGCCAAATGGACTCACGATAGATCTTGATGAGCAGAAACTTTACTGGGCTGATGCAAAACTGAGTTTCATTCATAGGGCAAATCTTGATGGTTCCTTTAGGTAAGTTTCCTTTAGTCAATAATATGGTGTAAGTTATTTCTCACCTCCTGTGTTCATGTTGAACTGACGCATTTTTTTTCAGTAATCTAGAATAATGCCAATACCTTATTGTTCTTTTTAAATGCAATTGTTAATAGCCTTGCAAGAAGTAAAATAGCCTCACATCCTATAAAACTGGTTTTAAAAGTAAAACTATTTGTATCAGTATTTCACTATAGACTGTTTATAGCCTTCTTGTACAGCAGGATTTTTCATTTTTAGGCTTATGTTTGTCTTGAAAATAGTTGGAGATGCTTATCCTTGGCCCTGGGCAATCTAACATTTAACTAGTTAGTGGGATTTTACAGTATTGTTACTGTATTTTTTTTTCAACAGGAAATATACATTGAGACACACTTGTCCTTGGCCCCATCCAAAGATGACCTTTGTGTCATGCCTATAAGTTAACTAAATTCAGCTTATTTCAGACTGTGAGCAAGCAGGAAGCAGATTTTCCTAAAGCTTGATAGAAAGCACGGTATGAAAGCTTTGGTTGGTGGCTTCTGTCCAAGTGTGCTGTTGAGTTTTGGCTTTTGTAGACACAGAGAAGTGACACTTCAGACAGGGCAGACCTAGACATTTGAGATTGCACCTTCAACTCTATGCAGTGTTCAATGGGCAGGTTGTGTTGGTCCTGAAGGGTGAGTGTCATCTGCCAGTGAAATGTCTTGCCGAGGAGGCAAGTCTCTGCGTTCTGGTCTGGCTTTGGTCTTCAGATAGTTTAAAATGACATTTTCATTTTTGTAATTTCATAACATTTTAAATGTCTGTGTTATGAAATCATTTTGCTTTGGTAAAAAGTTGGAGGAGTTTTATTTTATGCTTATCTGTGTAATAGAATAATATGCATTCCCCCAAAAAACCACTGCATTTTCCGTGGTGTTTTTCAGGTTTTTTTACCGAGGTGCATTCTGTGCCTGATTTTCACACTCATAAAAGAGGAATAACAATATTGACATCCTTTATAAAACACTCTTAAGTTCCTTTGAGAGCTCTATGTAAGAGCTAGATAATGGTGGCATTGTATTAAGTGACAAGTACTGACTGACAGCCAGAAGTATAGGCAAGGGAAAAGGCCTTTACGGAAGGGAATGGTAGCTCAAAGGCTGGGTGCAGGTTCATAGACAGAAAGAAAATGCTTTCTCAGAATTCAAAATCTAAGAGAGATTTTCATACAATACAACATGAATATATTTCTCTGATTTGGGCACGAGTGGCAGAGGGTAAGGTTTCCAGGCTGATTCTGCAGTTATCATGGACATACAAATTGTATAAACTTTACTTGCATGTATGTGTAAAAACTTTGTAATTGTAAGTAGAATTTATTTTGCTCATTTTAAGGTAGAGAAAGGCCACCTGAAAGGGAGCAAGCCTTTGAATACACTAATTCCAGCAATCTGTCCAAATTACTGTGTGATAGATTAATGCATGTTCACCACCTCCCAAGCAGTTTTCTATTGAACAGTATTTTAGGAAAAATTAATGTATTTTGCGTTTAAAAAAAAATTTAGCTCACTGGTGTACACTTCTTAGATATTTTACTCAACTGCTGGAGGGAGTAAATGCACACTTGATGTCAGGCTGTTCCTATGCAGGATGCATTCTGGAAATTCCTTGTGTCTAACTGCATGTGGACTTTTAGGTGTTGTCCAATATAATAGCTTGATGTCATTTAGCTGTGTATATTTTATATTGTTACCATATGATAAAACTTCCTTCTTAAAATGTTATGCATATTAATAAAATGCCATGAGTATTGATCTTAATTTTAACTCTTTTAAAATGAAAAATTTTTTTTTTTTCCCCTTCCACTGATCAATGTTGAAACAGAAGTCTGTGAAGCTGGGACTTTTAGGTTCTGGTGCCAAGGTAGACTTCAATAATGGTTCAAACTAGGTGACAACTTTGGAGGTTGCTTCTGTTCCTTAAACATAGAGCAAAATAAGTTTCAACCAGACTTGTCAATAAAGAAATCTGATGGTGTTTCAAATGCTTCTACCCCTCCCGTCCCAGAATCACTTCAGAATTCAAATAAAAAGGAAATTTGCATTCCACATGGTGTATTAATGTTACTGGAACAATCTGCCTGTTGCATCTTAGCAAGCTTCAGTTTGCAAGCACATCAGCTGGAACTGTTTCAAGGGATGTAATTACAGAAGGAGAGACTTGGTATCTAAGAATGGTGGAAATAGGGGCAATATATAGTGGAAAACAGCTGCTACAATACTAGAATACAGCCACTGCTGTTACTAGTAAAGAAGCAACAGCAAAGGTGAGAGTGGAAAGAGAAAGTGAAATCAGTATTTCTATTTTTTCTATCTTGTTTTATGGTGAGAGAAGTAGTGATAATTTGAAGGATAGAAATTTTAGAGCAGTTTCAATTTTATCTCTAGAACAGAAAGAAGAATAATAATTTTTTCTTTTTTCCACATTACCTGCTTTGTACATGTATATGCAAATACTTGTTTGCATGTGTCAGTCTGTTTTAAACTCGTCCATGTCTGAATACATATGAAGAATTTTGGGGGTACTTTTTATATTTCCCCCCCACCCCTCACCCTGTAAAATGCAAATGCTACCTCTGCTGCTCAAAATGAAACAGAATCCTTTCCCTGCCAAATGTTAGCTGGTTTTTGTTTTTTCTTTATCTTTTCAATGGAAACAATTTAAATGCAGATCTGAATATAGGTATAAGAAAAATATGTTCCTCACTTTCCTTCAGGATGATGCTGAGACTTCAGCTTTCTCAAAGTTGTATGATGAAAAATTTTGCATACTGGTTTGCTGTGTCAGAACACTGGTTTGGAAGGTGTGTGTATGCCTTTGTGTTTGTGTATATGTAAAATGCATGAATTTTGTGAAAACTGAGTTCATATTGTTTTGACTGAGGAATTGTCAAGTGTGTTTTCCACTGACTTAGTAAATGTCTCCAAAACCACTGAATATAAATTATACAAATTTATTGCAATATGTATAAATTTGGGGATCCTGTGAGTTTAGAAAACGTTGGAAATGTCATGTGTTTTGTGGCTTTCAGTTCAGCTGATAACCAATGTGAAAATGTATGCATTCCCAGAAGAGGTGTGGCTGAATGAGGTCATTGAAAAACATCTGAAATGTTTCTGATTTATATTAATTATAAATATTTAGTCTTAGAAAAAATATAACTGACCCTTGCTCTACATTTAAAAAGATAATCTGAAAAATATTTGTTTCTGCTGCTGACCAAGTTAAGAGGGGTAATTTAAAGAGACTCTCGGGTCATTTCTTCCTTTTCCTGCTACAAGAGAGGACTGAGTGCAACTGAAGTCCTGGGCAAAGATATCATATATTGCATAGGGGGATAAAAAAAGTAACGCTTTAATTGGAGGAGCACTCTTTGGACCTGTGTTTCCTCCAAAAGGCAATTGATTTTGGCTATTTGCACAGCCCTGTTAAGGAACTTCGGTGTGGCCTTTCAGAGGTCAGCGTGGAGCTGAATCAGATACCGTGTTGCTATGAAACCCAGTATATTTGTGTCCTTATTGCTATGAAGGGGCAAGTCTTGTTTTACATTTTTCAGTCTGATTATCACTTTTATCATCAGGTAATGACCTGATGGTAACTCTTGATCCAGTGAATTTGTTAAAAGATGATGATTCCTATATGAGTTTTTACAAAGCCAGATTTTTTTTTCTGAGTGGTTACAAGTGGAAGCAATGCATTTTTAATCCTTGCTCTTTCTTTCATCTAGGCAAAAAGTTGTTGAAGGTAGTCTTACTCATCCCTTTGCACTGACATTGTCTGGGGACACTTTGTATTGGACGGACTGGCAAACACGCTCCATTCATGCCTGTAACAAAAGGACGGGAGAGAAAAGGAGAGAAATATTGTCTGCCCTATATTCGCCGATGGACATCCAGGTCTTAAGTCCAGACCGGCAGCCATACTGTATGTTTTACTTTTCCCTGATACTTTTTGCATGACTGTTACTTATCTATCATAAAAATGGTTAGTGTGAAGTTGTAAGGTTTTGAATGCTTGTCGGGGGATTGGTTGCTACAGCTATAAGTACCCAAATCCTGTACCTTTCTTTGAAAATTCCAGCCTGAATTGGTATGAGCTCACTCATCATCCCAGTTGGTAACAAAATCCAAAATCCAGTGCAGTACTTCAGTGACATCTTTTGATTTGGAATATCTGAATGAGAATGATAAAGACTCACCTGGCATCTTTTTAACACCATTATTTTAAAGAGAACTGAAAAAAATGCTTATCATTACTTTTTTTTAAGTAGAATTACCACAAAATGTGTAATGTTCACATTGTACTTATAAGTGCGGTTTTTGCAGTCCAGACTTGATAATTTTTATCTTCCATATGTAATAAATGGTTTATGAATGTTTCAATATGGAAGGGATTTAGTTCTGAGCTTTTATATGAAACATATACGTGCCTCTTTTTTCTTTATGTATGATGCTGCTTCAAAGGAAGGCAGGTGTAAAGAATTGAGAATTGAATGAGGCTGTAAATATTTTGTATATGCATGTGATTCCATGTGGCAGTTGGTCTAGGTTTTTTTAGGATTGTGAGAATGGGGCTTAAAAGCAATGGTGTGGAAATGTATATAACTGGGTAGCCATGGGAAGAATCATCTCTTGCCTAGGGGAGATACTCTTGCCATTTGGATTGGCTTCTTTATTTATGCCAACTGTAAAGTCTGCTTCCCTAAAGATAATGTTTGTTATTCCAGTAAAGTTTATAGGATGTCAGTAAACAGGCTTGCAAGTCAGCAAAAGGAGTTTGGAGATCATCCTTGTGATGCAACATGTGCAAGTTTTCATTGAGGTTGTCGGGTATGCACAGCACCCTTGTTTATCTCACAGCTTAAGCTAAGAGTTTGTCTGTGCTGAATTCTTGTCATTGCTTTTAGCTCAGAGAATGCCCCAGCCTTGGGTTATAGTATTTCTGTGTCAGTCACAAAGAAAATATGGCGCATAGGGAAATAGCATATGCTGAAAATAGCTCAGATGCCATTGTCTTTATTAAGATCAGGCTTGGATTCCTCCCTCTCCCTTTTTTTCCTCTTTGTGACTGTCAGTGGAAGTAACGTGAGCCAAACTAGCTGGAAATTTTGTGGGTTTATATTAAAACAGTTCAGATGCTTATTCAAACTATGACTGATTTTTGAGAGATCTTCCAAAACTTGTAGTATTTTTTAATAGCTGGCAGTATTCTCCATAATTATTTATGGTTACAGTTTCATTTCTTGCTGCCATTTTTTTCCCCCATGTAAATGAGATAGGTGCACGCAATTGTCATGTGTCCGTCCCCATCCTGTCCCCCCGCCCAATTTTTTTTTTTTACGTTTTCAGAATTGCTGACTTTACATGTTGTTGTTCTGGATTTCCTGGTGATTCAGAGATATGTCTTTCTGTGAAAGCTTTGCAGTAGGAAAAGATTTTTCCAACATGCAACACTACTGTAATGTAGGAATTGTACAAATTGTTATGTTTTCCCTTCTTTCATAGAACCGGTCACCCCACCGCCATCACCACCCTCCAAGCCGTGTTTTCCATTTTCATGATGCTTAGCAGACCCGACATCCACAAAGTAACTGATGTCCAAAGCTCTTAGCTGTGTTCAGCTTTAGAAGCATTGCAAGAACTGTATAGTGAGATTGCGCTGAGCTGTCAGCTCTTTCAAAATCAGCTTTTGCGTGCATCTCGATTTGGGTGCCCCTAGAAGTAAGATGCTGGGGAGGGGGCAATCAAACACTTTATTTTGTGGTTCCTCTGTCCTTTAGCACTAAAGCTTCTGCCAGTCATTTGGGATCTATGATTTCTTCCTCATGGAGAAAAGAGGGCTTTAGGGGTTCTAGAAAAATGAAAATAAATCTGTTTGGTTTCTTGAAGTTCACACTCCATGTGAAGAAAACAACGGTGGTTGCTCCCATCTGTGCTTGCTGTCTCCAAGAGACCCCTTCTACAGCTGTGCCTGTCCCACTGGTGTGCAGCTAGAAGATGATGGCAGGACATGCAAATCAGGTAGGAGCTTGGCTTTTCTACAGTGACAGTGTTGACTTGGTTTGGGTTTGCCACTTAAAAATTGAGCCTTGAAGAACTGAGTTGAGAGGAACTGTCTGACACACTGAAATGTCACTCCTGTCCTGATGAAGATGGCAGAAATTTTGCACCCAAGTCTCCTGCCAAGCTACCAAAGAGGGTGATATTTATGAACTAAAGTAATCCCTTGCATCAGAAATCAGAGAATTTTGACTGTATTTTGTGTCTTTGGACTGTATTTTGTGTTGCCAGTTCTCTGTAGGAATGAAGTAGTATGTGGAGCCCATTGCAGAAGAATTTTGAAGTAAGCTATTGTAGGACATCTTTCCGTTTGGACAATGGACCATGGACAGACTTCTGCTCCCTCCCATTCATTGTCCAGTAGTGGTCAATGATGCACTAGTGGTGGCCGAGTTGTTGCCTTCCAGTTGCATCTCAAAGTTAGCAATATGCTTGAGACTTGTTCTGCACACAGATGTGCCAAAAATTTGTTCAAGGCCATATCCACGTGCCCATGTACTATTTTAGAGATAACCCAGTGAGTTGCCTCTGCTTCAATTAGTTTTATAATGAAATAATCTGTACAGAAAAATTCAAAATTAAGGTTTAAACTAAAAATACTGTTCGTCTGGTTCTGAAGATTAATCATCCCTCTGTTTCCCTTTGGGCTGCTCTGTGAGAAGGATTTATGAGAAAATTGCACTGGGATTTTTTACTTTCTGGGTCTAGTTTGTGTTTTTTGGACATTATATTTGATTTTGAAAAGTGAGGCAAGGCTTTGTGTGAAGAGACTTACAAAGTTTGCTGCTTGAGATAATTGAGCTAGAGAAAATAATGTTCTAGGTGGCTGTTCCATGTCACTGAGAAGTAGGAGAGGCTTGTGTATTACCAGTAGAAAGCTGTTTAGAGAACAATAGCTAGAGTATATACTTTAATTGAAAAGTATAACTAGATGCATATTTTGTATCCATAAGTTGAATGAGTCTAGTGGTATACTTTGAAAGCTTGGTTTTATAATTGATCGGGAAGCCTCTTTTTAAAAACACATCTTAGAAAAGCAGGCAATTAACACTGATACAGTGGTAGGACACTAGGAGGCAAGGTTTTGGAGAATGTTCTGCCAACAGACTAAAAGATACTCTGCTGCCTGTCTCCAATGTGTTTTCAACGAGTCTAGTCAAAGAGTATAGTCATTTTCTGATGTGCCTTGATTCCTCTGAGTGCTAAAGCAAGCATAATAGATGCCTTTCATGTGTGAACTTGAACCAGAATTTGAACACTGAACCTCCAGGGTTTAAGGGCCAGCTTTATTAGCTCATCCTGCTGCAACTGAAAGGCTTATAAGGTAGTTCTTGCAGCTGCTGAAAGACCTTTCTCTTTCCTCCTTCCAGCTTTGGAAATTTTCCCTTTCACAGCTTTTCAAAAAACATTGCTGAACGCTCAGGACGACCTTTTTAGACATTCATCTTGACCTCATGTTTCTGGCAGTGGGAATGAAGGTCAGCCTGCTTTTGGCGTTTTGGCGGATAGCACAAGCAGGAGTGACTGCTTATACGGTGCTTTCACCTTTCCATTGTCAGGCCAGACAATCTGTCAAGGGTGTTCTGTCAAAGGAGGGCAAAAAAGTGGGATGGGAACAGGAAATCTGGTTTTGCATTAGAATATGACAGTTTCATTCAGCTTTATGGATTATTTCTTTCCCAAGCTTCACATCTTTTGTTGTCCTGTCTGCCTTACGCCAACATCCATTTGCTTCTCTTTCTCCTCTTATTAACTAACTTCTTGGTTGCAAGGAACTGACTTTTTGTTCTCTGCACGAGTCCTTTGTAGTAAAGTTGTATCAGGAACTATGGATGCAACAGAGTTGACCATCTCTCCATTTCGTTCCTTATTGGCTTGGGCAAAAGTGCAAAAGCACGAAGTCACTTGGGCTTATCAGCTTCTTTGACATTAGGCTTTTAAGTGAATTACACAAATGCTACTGGAGATTTGTCTGCAAGAGGAAAAAGCATTCAGTTCTCAAAATCTGTCCACATGGGGAGTTTACTGGTGCAAGTATAACTATATAATGTTACTGTATATCTCTGTCAGAAAGTGTTCTTGTGCAGAAAAGCGCTGAGGCTCTTCGGCGATTTCAGCTCTCTTGAATATTGAAGAATACATATATTGGTAATGTTCAGGTATGAGAGCTCTGTAGCTCTTTACAAAGAGTCTTGAATGGTAATGGGCCTAGGTAATTAAGAAAACATGAATTTAAGGACAGGCTGTGCCACTATTTGCTTTGCTGTGGGTTTTGTCTGTACGCATTGAAACTCCGAAACTCTGGATTTTTACACTTTTTCTAACTGTTGATGTGCTGAAGCCATAAGTATTGTGTCTGTGTTAAAAGAATAGTTCATTATTCTGTAGTTTTGGCTTTTGGTGTTGATTCGTTCTTGCTTTCTCTCTGGTTCTAAACAGTTGCTCTGAATAAATAAAAAAAATTAGCTCTACAGTAAGTATCCATCACTAATAACAGATACTAAATATATGGATAGATTGCAACTGGCATCAAGTATAAGTTCCTCTCTGGGAATGTGTACTTGTTTTGTGCAGGTATATGTTTTGTGTTGCTTCCCTCCAGACGTGTGATATTAAGTCTGTTCTCCTCTGTTGGCTGTGAAAATGCTCTGGACTTGCTTGAAGTTCCCATATCAACAAGCAGAGGGGTTGTAAGTTTGGAAAGTAAATCAGCTGCACCTGACCATGTACTCTTAGCAAAGTGAGCATTCAAGCTATGATCTTTGGAATTACTTAAGAAGTTGCACTGGGCCACTACTGTCTTGGTGGATGTGTCCAAATACACGATTTTAGATAGGTATCTGAACCAAATCTTGCCTGTGTAGAAGATAATGAAGTCACAGTTTGTAATGCCCATCAGAGCCCGATGGCTCTAGTCTGAAGTGCCTGTGGAGGGTGGCTTAGTCAGTAGTAACTCTTAGTACCTCGTAACTTCCAGGAATGACTGACCTCTGAAATTTCATGTTTCAAAATTGAGCTTCAGTTCTTAGACCAGGTGGCTTTCTTGATTTATGGGTTTGGTTTTTTTTTTATTTGTTTTTTTTTGTTTGAAAGTCTTCTCTAAGCCTGCTTGAGCAATGGCATGAATGTTTGAGAAAGAAACAAAGGTTTGGTTGCAGTCATTTAAAAGGGATGTGTAATTCTACCTAATTAGCTCTTTATTCATGCAGTCGTAAGATTGTAAGCCTGCTTTAGTTAATCTTCAGTTTCTTGCTTTAGATGCTTTCTGATGCAAATAATCAAAGTCTTAAGACCAAAGTAAAAATTATGTGTGTTCTATGCATATTTTCAGGGAAACAAAGTTTGGTTTGATCAGCAATGGACAAGCAAATAGGCCAGTTTAGAAAGCAGAGCGGAAGTATGGAAATCTTAAAAGCTTGAGGACCTTCTTTCAGTCATTTTGCTGACTTAGGGCTATCCTGAGGTTTTTCTTTCTGTCTTTGTTTAAGGACCACATTTATCTTCTTTACGAACAGAATTATTTTGATTCATGAGTCTTTTGTTTGTCTGCGAGGGCTCCTTTCAAGAAGCTGTTCCTTGTCCTTCTGTCCTGAGGTTCTTTTCCTAGGATTTAGTGAGTTCTATTGTTGGGCTAGTAGTAGTTCGAAGTGTTGTGAGAAAGACATGTATTAATAGCTAGTGTCATGTCTCCAACAGTAAACCATTTGAACCTTTCTTACCTTGCAGGGCAGAGTCTTCAGGTGATAGCTGCATGTCATCTCCTTTGAGCAGCTTCACCTTCCTCATGCTTCTCATTCTTGCTTTCCTTGGTGCACAGTGAACGACAAGAATTTATCTGTTTCTGACTACAGCTCTGGTGCACCTTTGGTATAATTTGCACCACTTAATGTGAGTATTTCCAGGCAAAATGGAGCCAGGGTCCTTCCATCCTGTTCTGCTTTCATGGAGCAGGTTTGCTTTGCTCTGCTAGGCGGAGGTGCAGTCTCAAAATGTTGGATGACTCCCCGCTTTTTCCTTCCCTCTTTGACGTGACCACGTGGTTCAGTTCAATCCCATTCAAGCAAGTCTAGAGGTTTGTTGTATATCTTGTCAGCTAATTGTGGTTAAACCCTGATAAACAGCTGTCTGTATGCATCCTTCCCAGACTGAGCTGGTTTCTGTAAACAGCGTTCAGCAGCCTGTTCCACTCATGTTTCTGGAAAATATATAATTTCTTTCTGCTGTATTCAGTGTTGCTGGCATACAGCTATTGCTGCAGGCCTTCTAAAAGAATGTCAAAAGCCTAATCTTTTTCCTTACAAGTGGATATATTTCCCTGTAAGTGGTCACTCTGACTTCCTAAATTCCCTCTGCCTGTTAGTGTTGCATTCCGAAAGGATCTTACTCTCATTGCACATCATTTTCTGATATCATGGTACCAAGGAAGTCAAATTGTATATGAACTAAAATTAATTTGACAGAATTTTAAAACCTGTCATCCATGGCTGATACCACAAAATATTTTGAGTGAAAGCTCAAATACTCCCCACCTTGCCCTCCCAAGTTTTTACTAGTTTGGCTCTATGGCTATGGAGCTCTAATAAGTAGGATAAACTAGGACTTCAGCTAATGTTATTTTTATTGTATAAAAGGGCACTTAGAGCTACACAATGTCAGAATTAGTCCAGATCCATGCAGCTTCTGGAAGCTGCGTACCCCAAGGTTTAAAAAACTATTTAATGGGTTTTTTATTTTTGTTTCTCATTAAACATATAATGCTTTGCTGCAGTATATGGATAAAATATTTCAGTAAAAGCTACAGAATTTTCTTTACTCATTATGCAGCTTCATTGTACCAATTCACTTGGCCTGGGCATCATTAGTTTTTGATCCAGTTTACTAAAATTGCTGTACTGGTTTTGGCTGGGATGGAGTTAATTTTCTTCATAGCTGCTCGTATGGTGCTATGTTTTGGATTTGTGACCAAAACAGTGTTGATAACGCAGGGATTTTTTAGCTAGGGCTGAACAGTGCTTGCACAGTGTCAAGGCTTCTCTGTTTCTCACCCTGCCTTGCCAGCGAGTAGGCTGGGGGTGCACAAGAAGTCAGCAGGGAACCCAGCTGGGACAGCTGACCCCAACTGACCAAAGGGATCTTCCGTACCATACAGCATCGTGCTCAGCATATAAAGCTGGGGTAAAGAAGGAGGAAGGGGGCACACTTTGGAGTTAAGGCATTTGACTCCACAAGTAACTGTTAGGCGTGATGGAGCTCTGCTTTCCTGGAATCAGCTGTACACCTGCCTGCCAATGGGAAGTAGTGAATGAATTCCTTGTTTTGCTTTGCTTGCACATACAGCTTTCGCTTTACCTATTAAACTGTCTTTATCTCAACCCATGAGTTTTCTTACTTTTACCCTTCCCATTCTCTCCCCCATCCCACTGCCGGGAGCAAGTGGGCAGCTGGGTGGGGCTGAGCTACCCACCGGGGTTAACCCACAACAGTTGTGCAAACAGTAGTTCTGTTTTCTTTATCTTCTCTGGAGTTTGGAGGGGAAGCTATTAATTTCTGTAAAGTCTTCCTTTCAATTTTGCATGATGTATTTTACTCTTTACTATGAGGAAAGTTCCCTGACGATGTTTTATCTGATCATTCTGTGCTGGGTGATTTCTCTGTTTCCTGTGGCAGATGTACTTTTAATAAATCAAACATTCCTGAGTGTTACACTTGTTCTATCTAAATTCCTCTCCAACCAAATTTAAGTCTCCATTAAGAGGAATCTTTTTGTGCTTGCTTCCACAAAAAAACCCCAAACCTTTCTGTGCATTTCTGTAGGCATTGTTTACACTGAAATCTCCTGGAGATTTAATTTTACACTGATTTATTTTCTTTCCATTTTTGTTGGGAAAGATGATGAGTCTGTTCCCTTTCTCGTATTTGAAAGCAAGATGAGAGACCTCTTGGTAATAAGGCATGTGGGTGTTTGAGGTATAGGTGTATTTGCATGCCATACAAACAATAGATGACAAATGTGACGTTAAGTGCAACTTAAGCAAGTATTTGGCAGGGGGAAGCATTTAGTGGCAAACTGCATCAGCAGTCTTTCATCATAGCTAGACTACTGCTGTCTTCTAGTGCTAAATCCAGGCTCTGATCTTTAACACCAGTAAGAACTTGATGTCCATCTATATGAGATATCCCTTCTCTGTCCATGACCTTTGAGTTTGCCATACTCTCAGAGAAATGCTCTTGGTATTTTGAAGCTTGCACAAAGGAGCGATGCTGGAACTAAGGGCAGTGCCAACTGAAGTATGTTCCTTTAATACACTAAGCATTGCTCGGTATAGATCTAAGTCAAGCAGTGTCTGGATGACCCTCTTAGTCCTACAGTTTAGTTTTAGGTAGTCCTGCAAGGAACAGGGAGTTGGACTCGATGATCCTTATGGGTCCCTTCCGATTGGAGGTATTCAGGTATTCTATGATTCTAAGTAGACTGAGCACAACCATCTCCAGCAAGGGCTATAAAAATGTAAATGATTTTCTGCAATAACTGAAGACAAGGAATTTGGCTGCAAAATCAACAATATAGTAATGGTACCTTAGCTTCTGCTTACCTTGGTATTATTACTGAACTAGGAAAAAGTAAATGCCCATATACTGTGGACAGCTTTGTGAGCTTGATGCTATACTTGCAATGCTTAGTAATAGATTACTTCTATCAGGGGTCTCTTCCTAAAGGCTGTGTACAAAAAATTCGACTCGTTAATATGTTAAGGATAAATGTCCGAGATTACATTTACTCCTACTAGTGACTTGCTTTAAGATTTTACGGAGGGGAAAGTATAGAGCAGAAATAAAGGAAATTTGGGTATTTGCATCCTTCTAAAGAGCAGGACCTATTAGATACTGCAGATGAATACAGATAAAGGAAGTCCTCTGGTACAATGGCAGATGACTGTTTGGTTGCCTAATAGGATAAATGATCCTATTTCGGTTGTTAAACACATCTTTTTTTCTTCTGTAACTTTTGGTTCTTTCTGGTTTCCTCTTCTTGGGTGCTTTTATATATATTTATACATAAACGTGAGGTTTTTAAAAGACCCTTTCAAGTTTAAATTTCTCATTCTTAAACAAAAGATAATCTCAAGGTGAGTTGATAAGTTAAGTACACTGAAAAGTGATTTGTCCATTTCTTGATGGTAGTGAAAACCTGGCCCTACTGAGATCACAGGAAAGCTCCTGTAAGTTTCCCTGGGACCAGGGACTTCATCCAGGATCCTCTCTGGATATTTTTTGATGCCCTTTAATAACCCCAAAGTGTTTGTTGTTGTTATTTTATATTTTAAATTCCTTACATTGTCTGGAACAAAGGAGGATCAGCTTTATTGTCTTGGGATAAATTGGCTTACAAGTTCGGGTATGAAATTTTTTTAAAAAAAAAAAAAGTACACTGAGTGTGTGCTATAAATGCTCAAGTGCAGGAATTTTTAGTGTTTGTATGTCACAAGTTACCTGTGAATGGCCTGCTGATGTAGCTGGCACGTTTGACATTGAAACAGGTACCTGAATTCTCAACTGCATTGGTGGCTTGGCTTCTTTACCCCAGCAAATCTACCCTTAGAGAAGAGAGGGTTTACGCTACTTGAGGTGTGGAAATTAAACTCTTATTGTGCATCAGTGTGCATTTCTTAAAGCCAGCATAAGAGCTGCTGCCGTATCTTTAGCTTTAAACATAATATGAGTCAAACTAAAAAAGTTACTCATTTTCAGAACCTCCTTTTATTTAATCAACGGCAGGAGGTTGGTTGTTTTAAAGCAGTAACAAGGAGAATTTCTTCCCTCTTCTGCCCCCACTCCCTCAAATGGGTGATGGGTACTTTCTAGAAATCTGGTTCCTTTAAGATATCTCAGTCTAGATGTTTAACTAGCCAGCTGCTTTTGCAGTAATCTTGTCCCTGGTACATGTCACAATGTAAGTGGTCATTTGAGACATATGGCATGTTGACTTCAACTCACCAGACGCATTTCTCCAGTTGAAGGCAACTGTTATTTGCTTGAAAGTGGGAGAGCTTTGGCTGTTGAGTCAGTCTCATATGGTGGTAGGAGCTGTAGAGTTTCTGCCAGGAAGGTATGACAGCTGTAGTTTCTCAAATGAACTATGAAATTCTGTTTTCTCAAATGAAAACCGGGGGGGGGGGGGAGGGGGCGGAATTCGTAATTGGAGAAGGCGGCACTAGCTTCAGGCATTTGAAGAGTCAGCTTCCCTTATTTATCCTTGATACTGTTGTTGAGGCAGTTGATCAGGGTTGGGTAATATTCCCGGTGTCTTATTTCTCTGTGCCATTCTTCACAATGCAAAACAAAAAAGTGTTTTTGGAACCTGCTGGTTAATACTGCAGGGCTCATACTGTTTTTTATGCAGGAGATAGAAGAGTACTGAAGGAAGAAATGTTAAGGCACTTCCTTCTCATCTCCTGTGTGTTTCTTGGTGCACATCATACGTTTTAAAAGTTTTGTGTCTGCAGTTCCTTGGCTGAGCAATCATCAGCTTATTTGAGCAATGAAGCCTCAAGCATGACAAGCAGGCAGGCAGATACCTCCATTGTACAGTATTTCTTCTCATGCGATTTAACCACCAGAGAAGAAGGTCTCTTTGCTAACACGTCTTTCTGATTAATAAAGAGAAACAATATGGACTAATCCAGACTTTCTGATTAAGTAGATCAACTGCTAATTAGAGATGACCAGCCTCTTTGCGAAAGGGAAGGGTTAGGGAGACATTTGTTATTTGGGATAATTGCTGTAAATCAGCTCTTTCAAGTACCTGAGAAAGCTTCAGCTGGCATTGTGTGAATAACCTAAAATAACTGGCAGGGGTCTTCTGGCACTTGGAAGATGTTGGAAGAGAAATCTTGCATATCAGTAGATAACTCTGATTATATTCTAGCATTGATTTGGGGCTGTATTGGGAAGGAGCACTCATGTCCTAATCCGTTTGTCATGAGGAAAATAAACAAAAAGATAACTCTATTTTCCCTTATTTCCTAGAACCTTGACAGCTGCCTGCATGCCTGTCTCTCTCCCTTGCACACTTTGTGATTGAAATGCAATTGTGGAAAACTACGATCTTTTGGTTGCATGGTGCTTTGACTTCATAGGTGTCTTCTGTCCTGTGCCTGGTGTCTGACTACCATAGGGAGATGTTATCCAGAAGTTCTGGAGGACTTTTTCGTCATTCCCCCTCTCCCTACTGCACTCCCAAAGGTGTATCATGCTTGCTTTGCTTATCAAGGAATTGTCGATCTCATGTTTTTCCTTTGTTAGGCTGAGATGGGGCTTCTTAAAGGTTACTGTGATCCTTCTCTGAAGGAGGGATTTGTGTAATTGGCATCTCCCTCAATGCCTGCAGCCACATTAGTTCCCTAATCATAGCGGTGTCTTTCCTCCCGCCAGCAGATGCTCTACTGAAAGGACCTGTGGGTGTTTTGCACGAGATGAGAGGGAAAGTTTGGATAATAGATCAAATGTACAAGTAGTCTACTGTGGTTCCTGCAAGGTGGAGAATTATCCAGATTCCACGCTATGAAAATGAGTGCAGTGGGCTGAATGAGGAAATAGCATTTCACTCACTGCATCTGGACCCGTGTTACGCTACTTACTCCAAACACATTCTATTGATTCTTTAGCACTAAAACAATGGGCTAGCATGTTATTTACTCAGTAAGAAATAGTATTATGTGGAACTATATTTCACTGAGATACCTTTGCAATACACCAGAAAGGGTTGTAAAAACTGTCCAGCAATGGGTACCTGACAATCTAGAATCTAGCGGCTACCTCTTCTGTTTCTACTTCATTTCATAAAAATTTCATGAGTATTTTTTTTTTCTTTCATTCATGTGTAGATCTTGTTTGTTTTGAGTCTGTTTTCCTCTTGCTTTTGTTAATATGTTATGTTTATGATTTTATTTCATCTGTATGAAAAGATTACATTACTTTCTATTCATAGCAACTTTTATCCTCCTGAATAGGGAGTACTTCGTGTAGCGACAAAATGAAATAGCCTCATACGGAAATGGCCTTGTTTATAATTTCATTGGATAAAAGCCATTAGAAACATGCTGTAAGGAAGACACCTGGAGGGAGTGAGGAACATTCTGGAAGGTCTGCCATATCACCTTCTAGCTCTGTCAGTGGCTTTGCCAGGCTAGTGAATGAAGCTCTTTTTTCAGGCTTTGGTGCACGTTTCAGATTGATGACTGCTTTCCAGGACTCTAAAACACCGTCTAGTTAGAGATGGTAACTAGCTCATTTTGTGTGTGGTTACGGGGGTGGTGGTGGTGGTGGTGGTTTGTGTGTGTGTAAAGGAAAAAGCGACACTCTCCCTTTTCAGCACTATTGAGTCTCTGGATTGATTCCGGTTTTATGCTGCAGGAAGACCACACCCTGAGTCTGCACTGAAAAGGTTTACGTGTAAACTTTGTTACCTTGCATTCACCATGGGCTAGGTACATGCACAGGGAAAGTTACCAAGACCCAGTGATAGCTTGTTGAGTGCTGTAGCTTAACTACCACTTCAAACATTGGGTGGCCAAGCTCTAATTTACTGCATCAATGTAGCAACAGTGAGGTTGAGACACTCCCTAGGTTTGCAAACCCTAATTTACAGTTATTTATAAGTTTTTTCCATGTTGTTTACCCTTTGACAGATGATTGTGTTCGCTCAGAATTGAATTTTCTGTGGCTCCATCATACTTGGAACATAATAAGTAATGCTTAAATTTCAATGCATTATATATAGCTATCAGCCTCAGAGAGGGCCTGTGGGATGTAAAGTATTTACTTCTGTGTAAAGGAGGACAGCAGTGCAGGGAAACTAATATGTTCAAGGTCTCTTGGTGAGTGGGAAATGCCTGCAATTAGAAGTCAACAGAAGTAGGATTGTAGAAAAACTATTTCAAGTGTATTTCTGTTCAGTATTTTTTAAAAAAATATTATGTATCTTGTTGGGTTGTAATGAATTTTTGATCATCGTCTGTGTATATTTGAAGGTGTCACTGCCAAAACTGTTTAACAGAAGCTAGGTGGTAAAATGGCTGTCACTTCTAAAGGCAGTGATTCCTTACTCTGAGCCAGTGGGGTTATATATCTCCAGCAGAGAATAGGTGCATTTAAACTTTAAAACCATGCTTTGCAAGGAAATGCCAGAATCCAAAGACTGTAGCCTTTTTCTAGCAGTGTGGATTTCTGACAGACTTTTTCTTGGCCCATCCTTTTTCCTATGGCTTGCGATGAACTGTTATTAAGAATTCTGTGCAAAGGGATGTTCATTTTTTTGTTAATAATAAGTAGAAGCTGGGACTATGATATCTGTAAGTTAACATTCAGATTTACCACTTAACATTTCCAACTTTCGCTTCTCTTTCTTTAAAGCACATGTAGTATAGACAGACCTCGGGGTGAGGGGGTAAGACTTAGTTGTTCAAGTGCTTTGAGGCCTTTGGATGAAACCTCTGTATAAGGGCAGATTCTTTGCTTGGTACAGCGATAGACAGGCAGTTGTGCTGATCTTTGATTTTGGTTACTACCAGTGCAGTTATGACTGTTATACTAATGCTATTTTGAGTAAGTCTTCATAAGAGTTATCTAGTCCTCTGTCAGTAGTAACTTTACAAAAACTTTAGAAAGCTTTGTGCTCGCAAGTATAGTACTGGGTATACAGAAACTTAAGGTGTCTCACGGAAGCTCAGTCCTAAATTAGAGTAGGGTAACTATGACTTCTGTGTTGCAACGACTTTCTCTGGAAGAAACATTACTTTTGTCTTAGTCAGCTGTTTTGTGCTAATGATCTTATCAGCTGTAGAGTTTAATTAATATTCTGTTTGTGGGGGTTTTTTAGTGGCCGTATGAATGTGTCAAAAGTCTGAATTGTAGGGTTTTTTTTTCTGGTTCAGGCAAAGTAACTGTTAGAAGTCTGCTACTGAGATAATGGAAGAAACAGTAGACAATAGCTTTTCACTGTAACATGCAGACAGATGTGATGTAATTTATGAGTTATGTGAGTGTTCTGGTATTTCCTTTCTTTGTCACAAGTGTTAGTTTTCCTTATGCCTACTTACCTTTCAATTAAATCAAGCCCTGTCTGAATGTGGGCACTCAAAACATTCTTTCAAAGAAACCTTTCCTGTTTCTATTTTGTTGGTTGCATACTCCCACCGCACACAACTCTCGGTTTTAAATTGGTAAACCTGATGTGCGTTGCATGCTCTCCCCAGTCCACAGTGTCAAGTGGGAGAGTACATTGCCAGCTTTTCCAGCCCATTGCCATCACACAGTACGAAGCTCTCTTCCTCTCAGACTGGAAGATAAATAAAGACCTGAACTGGGATGCGTAGTGCTGTTCACGTTGCAACTGGCTCTGTGAAGGTACCCAAGGAGAATATATAAAAAGAATTTCCATTTATTTCTAGGTATTACCACAGTTTGTTTCAACTCCTTAAATATTTTTATTTTCTGTGGAAGTTGAATAGCAGGAATGGGGTTTTACACAGTGCTGTTGATTTAAACCTCTCATAGTGAGTTTCATTACATCATTTTTCCTGTGGTATGAAGAGCAGCTAATGCTAAACCCTTGTGCAAGACATTGTAATTGTTTTGAATATTGGCAAAAATTCAGATTTACCACTTAACATTTCCAACTTTCGCTTCTCTTTCTTTAAAGCACATGTAGTATAGACATTATTAAACAGCATGGCAATGTTACCTATTTTCATACACTCCATTCAGAATAATGAAATTTTCTCCCACCCCCATATTCTGTGGGCATCCCCCCCCCCCCCCCCCCTTTTGCCGTACATTGAAACTTTGCCAGGTATTTCACTGTATTACAGCAACTAGCAAAATGCCTTGCTTTTCTGATAAATCGTTTTAGTTTATCAAGAGTGCTGAGATAGCTGTACTCAAACAGCTTGTAAGAGAGTTGCCTGCAGTCAAAGTACTTCTAACGCACTCTTCTTGAAAAGTGCTTACTATTTTGTTCTTTGGAGAAGAGCTAAAAGCTTTTCCATTTTTACAGTTTATCTGATTTTTTTTCCCCACAAATATAGAGATTTCCAAAGTTGCCTGTAAATAGACTGAGTCTATACGTGCAGATGCATGCACATGCACATACATAAAACTGGGGGAAGAGTCCCACAATGGAGCATTGTTCTAGCCTAATTAGCAGACAGACAAATGGGAAAGGAATAGCATGGCGTTTTCTGGCATAGATTAGCAGAGGCAACCACTGCGGTCTACATTTGTTTAGGTTGGGTGAATAAATTGGAGCATTTGTTACTGTATTATAGATGTCTTGTCACTTGTCAAATGTGAAGTGGGCCAAGGGAAGAATAAAAAAAGCTCTTGTCAAGCTGGTGAGATGGCCTGCTTTGCTGCCATCAGCTCTGATTGCAGTTAATTTTGCAAATAGAATACAGTTGCCATTTCCAACACTGAAGCATGAATTTTTAATAATGAGAGCACAAACCAACCAAATCAAAGCAAACACTATTCCTAGCATTGATATTAAAAATAATTGATTACTGGGTGTGGGAGGAAAGCATCACATATACGAGCAAAAAAAAATAAGTCTCTCAACCTGTTTCTATAGGATTTCTTGATTGCAAAGAGAGAATATAGTCTTCAGGGAGTGAGAATAACTGCCTTGAATGGTATTATTTTGTTTTCTGTTCTGGTTGGTTTTTAAATTCAGATATTGTTCTGCATATTAAACAGAACAGTTCAACTTTTATGGATATTAGACCTACTGAAAAGTTCTGTGGAAGGTCTGCAGAAAGCTTTTGCTGAATAAAAAAAGACTAGAGAAAATAAACAGTTCAAAGTTTAAACCAGTTGGAAAAATAAAACAATTTGAACCGTGGGTCTTTCTAAATGGAAACTTTAGAGGGACCTAATTCCTTCTGTTTTTCTGATCTATGGTTTGCATAGAGGACTTTACATAAACTTCTGCTGAAGTGTGTGGTTGCTGCAATTGTGATGTTGGAATAGCTTGCATTCCCCACTCCCCCCCAAAAAGGCTTTTGTTCATCGTATGGTGTTATATATGACCATGTTATAGCAGTTGGCAATTCTGCTGGGAATCTCTTAATCATGTGGTTACAAAAGTGATTGTGGTGAGAGAGGTTTTTGAAGATTAATTTAATTAAATAAATGCCGTAGCACTTTAGCACTGGGTAAATGGCTAGCTGTAATGTATTAAGCAGGTTCTAGGGTATCTAGGATAACACTAGGCAAGTCACAGCATAACACTTCTGTAGCCCTGAAAACATTCCTACCAACATTAATAATCAAAACACCTCCATGATACAGATAAAACTAATGAGCCAGACAAGCGTGTTTGTCCAGGTTTTTAGAGAGAACCAATGTCAAGTTCTCATCTCCTAGTGATGTGCTCAGAGCCTGCTGCCAACTTTTTTTTCTCTAGCAGAAATTTGTTAAGAGTGAAATATGCTTGTAACCAACACTGTGATTTTAGACTGCGTTGTCCTAAAAGCCAGGATTTTTACACCTATCAAAAATTACCCATGATAATGATCTTTTACCAACTTTCAAGTGGGGGGTGGAACGTAGTGAGATATGCTGTGATAACATTTTCTCTGTTCATGTGTTTAAGTCCAAGGATGTAGATGCATGTCTGTCAAGAGTCTTGCTGTGTAATAATTTGACTTAAAGTTAAGCATCTCTACAGTAGCAATTGCCAAGCAGCCAGAACTTTAAATTGGCCAAGTAGCTCATTCCCCTTATTATTTCTTTTTCCCATAAGTCTCAGTTAGAGGTATGTTAGAAATTTCCTAAGAAGCATCTGGTTCAACTACCAATAGGCTGTCCTGGTTGTCAACTGAAGTGAAGATTTTTTTTCTGGTCTGCTAGGTCAGCAGAAAAAAGTTTTCTTCTCCCTTTTCGTTTTTAGCCATGTATGTTTGTGGGACAGAACTGAGGTTGGGAATATTTCTACAGTAGTGTTTGCCTGCAGAAAAAACCAGAGTAGCTGAATATGTCAGAAACAGGATTGTTTTCTTCCCTTTGCAAGAAGGTTGTAGTCATCGTGTAATTGCTGATTCAAGGGGTCCTGGCTGTCCTGTTCCTGGTCAAAATATTATTTTGTATGCAAGTGAATGTGTGATCATATGCACAGGTGAACATATGACAGAGCTGGATGAAATAAAATTGAGTCCAATTATTGCTGCTGTGAGGAACTAAAGACTGTTTTGGTATTACTTGTGAATTTTAGGGGGGTATTAACAGTGTCTTTCAGCCTGTTGTCTAGCCAGCATCTCTAGGCATAATTTGGGTCTTAGACTGCCAGTTCCTTCCTCTGGTACGTTCAACTCTGACCTTATTCACGGTGAACCAAGGTAAAGCTGCAATCAGTTGTGTGAAGAGGCAAAACATGCATTTGATTCTAATCTGTCTGTTCCCATGCAATGATGCTTGTAACATTGGTCGTCTTAGAAATAAATGTAATATTGGTAATTGCTGCATTATCAGTTGCTAGGCATGTATTTGATGCTCCTTTGCTTCACACTACTCATACTTTAATATTAAGATTATGATTGCAGACACATTAATATAGTAGAAATTCAAAAGTTAAGATGGATATGAAACTCAGAGTGCTGTGGGTGGCTGAACAGCTGCAGTGCCGCTCACTTTTTGACACAGTTGAGCTAAAATAATTTAAAATTAATTTATCATTTAAAACTCTTCTGTGTTTGTAGAGCACGTGGATGACCAGATACATCCCCCTTTCCACATTGAGTTTTGAGGCCTGAATTTTTACTTAACTTGCACTAAACAGGAGGTTTTACTTTGACTCCCACAAGTGAAATATTTCAGAAACATAGAAGCAAGACATAAAACTTTGTTACATGAGGTATTTGTTTCTGCTGTAGTTGCTATGCTGTTGTAGCTTGCTCTCTGATCTCTGCAGTTGCAGATCAGTGTCCTGCTTTGCAGGTGCTCTCTCTAACAGTGATTCCCTCCCCCCCCCCCTTTGGCTATTAAGGTGTAAATTTAATTTGCATTAGAAAATCAAATGTTTTCTGTGTGTTTAAATGTATTAAGAAATAGGACCTTTTGGAAATTTTTCCTGTAAAGAGACTATTTGGTGGTCCGCAATCTGTACTGTTGGAGGTAATAATATATTAATCCATATATAATATGACCAGGGTTCCTTTTCATTTCTGCTGTTGTCAAGCTAACACGCTCTGGACAAACCAGTGTCTGGTGACACTGTATGTTCTTTAGAGATGGTAATGTCAGAAAAAAACAAATATGTTTAATACTTAGCACCATGGGGCTTGATACTAGTTAAGTACTTCTAACAAAATGTCAACACAAATAAGTTAATGAAACAAAAGAGATCTAAAAGCCTTTCTATTTGAACAGGCTCCATAAAAATACCGTTTTTAACACTGCATAGATCAGTTTTGAATACAACCCTTTTACTATTTTGAAGATCCTCCCTTTCTGCTTAAAGTTGATTCTCTCCATATTGTCTTGGTTTTGACCTGTTTTCTAATCCAGAGATGTTAGTGTAGCCCCGAGACTACTGTTCTTGGGGTAATCCTTGATGTGGAGAGCGAGAACAGCATCACAGACTATGGACTGCTTTTGTTCCCAGGTAGCTTTTTAAAATAGGTGTCTGGGAATTGTATCACATTTGATGTACTCTGAAGTAGTTACGGTGAAGTAGTTGACAGTGTCACCTTTCATTCACGCTGTTTGCCATTATATGTAGTTAATTTTTCAAAGATGATTTGTCGGAATATACATCTAGCAAAGAAGCATGGTAGAAGAGGAGATATAAGCTGTATATTGGACTGCTGTCCACCATGGTCTTTTTTAAGAAAACAGTTGATGGATTGATTTTTTTACTGTTCAGGAAGTAAACCAACATTTTTAAGCATGATGTAAAATATCAAATGCTGTTTTAGGTATCCCATTATTTTTATTTAGTAAAGGTGCTAAAATCCAGGAGATTCATAAAGCTTTTGAAAATAAATACTTTTGCTAGCAGTGCCTTCTAAGGATTGCTGATGCATGTTGTTCCCTTAACAGAAAGGAAACTTGAAAAAATGAAAAACGGTTGCTGTGCTTACCTAAGGGCGCAATGGAGGAAGGAAGCCTTATAAGTTGTCTGGTCACCTAGGGCTGTTCCCTTCTCAACTTGGGCAACAGGTTACTAGTTTTGCTATGTCCAGAGAAGCGAGCAGAAGTTTCAAGCATAAGAAACACTCTTCCTGAAAACCTGTTTTTATTTTGCAACCTTTGAAGTTAGAAAATCTATATTAAGGAAATGTGATGGTACACATCTGTCTTGCTTTGCTGTCAAGAATGGATGGGGTTTCCCTCCTCCCTTTTCTCCACGTGGTTTTTGAGCTCCGAGTTATTGTTGCTTTCCTTCTACTCAAGCCTTCCCTCAAAGTTTGTTGGTGCAACTGATGCTATAGTTACAAAACCTTGTCAGCTAACTGACTGGAAGAAGCGTTCTTGCTCGAGTCCCTTCTCGTGCCAGCACAAGTGTTTGTGGAGCTCTGCAGTGAACCAATCTGGTTGTTAACTTAGGCTGATGGCTTTATTTCTGTTGAGTTAGTTTTTGTTTGGATCAGCTCTTTAGTGTGGTTTGCAACACAGCCATGCTGTGCTTGCATGTGAGAAGGGGTGATACAGAAGTGAGAACAAGCAGCCCATGGTAGGGAGAAAGGCAGCACCGCTTCATTCAGGAGCTGCGGTGCCTTGAGGTAGTTCAAAGTGCACATCAAACTATGTCCTCCGTGCTGTGTAGCAAACTTGTTTAGGTGATGTTACAACACTGCTTTTCTAGATCCTTTCCTTTTATGATACACTTGCAGCCTGAGCACTGTTTCTTTTCAGAGCTTCTGAGATATTTGGAGACTAAGCTCTGATTTCCAAACCTAAAAGCAAACAGCAGCACGGTCCACCTCCCAAAGTGAATGTGAATTTGTTTTTGATGTGCAATAGATTCAACCTCTGAGTCTCCAGAACTCCATATGCATGCCTAGGTGGAATTATTTCTAGAAGAATATTCTCATGAGGATTTGAATTTCTGTTATTCTTTGTGGGCTCAAAAGATATGTCCCATGTTGACCGTTTTCATTCGATCTGGGCTGTTGGTGGGAACTGGAAGTTACCACCTCCTGCTGGTGTTTGCTGGTCTGGATGAAATGCAACAAGTGACTTTGTTCTGGTTTCCAGTTTTGGAGTGTTGCTAAATGATAAAAACTCCTTGTCAGTTTTCAAACTACACAGCATTGGTTTAGTAACAGAGTAGGAGAAAGACACATACTCATATTGCTCTTTTTGTGCTGAAGCATGCATGGGTGAATGTGGAGAAAATTTGTTAGGCAACTGGATGTTTTCCTGTGTGTCCAGCTTTTTGTACTGATAAAAGAAGTTGCCAGAAAGACGACACTGAAGATGCCATTTGTCTTTGAAATGTGCTCCAGGTTGTTGTTTGGCACCCTTTCCCCACAAGCAGTAAAACTTTGCAGTGGGGAGGAAGAATAGACGAGAGAAAAGAGCAACAATCCTATTGCCTGAGAATTAGTTTTGCATCAACTTTGGCCAGATGAGAAATGCTTGCTGTAGTTGCGACTTGCTTTCTTGTTGGGCTGTCTGGAGCAAATCATTAATGTAATTTGTTTACAAAATACTCAAGTATTCTGTTAGCCCTTGCATTTACTATGTAGGGCTTGTGTGTGAAAACCACGTCTAATGCACTGATACAGCTAGTGGGAAGTTTGGCTGAGCTGAGGAATTCTATATAATGTGATGAAATACTTGGACATACCTCCGCCAAATTTTTTTTTCTTTCTTTCTTTCAGATTCTAGATAGAGATTGCTATGTTCCATATTAGTTTAGGAGGCCAGGAGAAAGATGCTGTCATTGCGAAATAAGAGTGCCAGCACAAGTAGCTAGTTGAGAACAACTGATTAGGAGTAACTCTCTGCTCAGAGAAGTATATATGTCAATGAAAGTTTGATGTCCTTATTTTAAGGAAATCTCTTCGTACTGTAGTGACAGTGGCAGTTCACAGCTTGCTGTGCTGTACTGAAGTGTTCACATCAATAGCAAAGGAAATGATACCATGAATGGTTTTCTCCCCAGGTGCTGAAGAAGTCTTGCTGCTTGCTAGAAGGACTGACTTGAGGAGGATTTCCCTGGACATGCCAGATTTCACTGACATTATTCTGCAGATAGACAATATCAGACATGCAATTGCCATAGACTACGATCCTGTGGAAGGCTACATCTACTGGACTGATGATGATGTCCGGGCAATTCGTCGGGCCTACCTTGATGGCTCTGGAGCACAGACTCTGGTAACCACAGAAATCAACCATCCAGATGGTATTGCTGTGGATTGGGTGGCAAGAAACCTGTACTGGACTGATACTGGAACAGACCGCATTGAAGTGACCCGGTTGAATGGGACATCAAGAAAGATCCTTATCTCAGAAAACCTAGATGAACCTCGAGCAATAGTGCTCAATCCTGTAATGGGGTAAGTTTTGTGTTTATTGATAGCCCTGTGATAGGTCTTTGGATCCAGTCTCCTGAAACTGAAAATCTGCAAATTGCATGATGATGTGTGTAATATTTGTCAAATGTTCTGGAAATAACTGGATTTCCCTTGCTTCATCCCTTTAATACTGTGTATATAAAAGGTGACTTCTAAATATAGTGCTCTTCAGTGAACCTATACATTGTGTGTTTGGTTGAGTTTTCTTTTCTCTGCATCTTCAGTGTTATCATAACTATGAAAGAATTGGGCCACTGCACATTTTCAATAGTTTAATTTATTTAGTGCTCAAACTTTATATTGTCATCGCTAATTAAACTTCGAGTTGGCTTGTTTGCTGCAGTTGGGGAAGCAGAAAGTTAGTAAGTTCTTTCAAAAGCAGGACAGATCTTGACGCTTTTTTGTCTTAAATGTTACATGCATTGACTGTTTCCCCTCTTTTTTTTTTAACAGCTACATGTATTGGACGGACTGGGGTGAAAGTCCAAAGATAGAATGTGCGTATTTGGATGGATCAGAAAGGCGAGTTCTAGTGAACACATCCCTAGGTTGGCCTAATGGCTTGGCACTGGATCTTGAAAAAGATAAGCTTTACTGGGGAGATGCAAAAACAGATAAAATTGAGGTGAGTAATAGAGCCATACTTGGGTGCATTCTTAGAAAACAAGTGCTGATCTCATGTGCCGCTTTACGTCTTGGATACATTTATCCATTTTTTGAGGAGTCTGTTGTTTCATTAATATTAACAAGATATTTAGCATAACGACATATTTGAGAAGAAAGGAAACACATTCATGTGGTTCAGAAAACTTTTGCAAGTAATGTTATGTTTGTTATGTCTACAGTGCTACAAGTGTAATTTAATTGCTTGAAATCTCAGGTTTTACCTGAGGCTTTTGCAACAAATTGGGACACTCGGGTACAACCTCTTTAAAAGATGTTTTGACTTGTCTGTGGTGCTTAGAACTAGTATCTAAAATTGCTGCACGCGAAAGACTTGATGCAAGGTTTGTGTACAGAAGAAGGTGGATGTGGGGGCCCTAGAGAGCCATATTTCAGGACCTTAATGATTATGTGGTGTCCAGGTGCATGGACAAGAAGTAATTTTTAATGTACCACCTGCTTTGAAAACAATGTAGGCATTCTACCTCTGAATTTGAGGAGGGGAAATCCTCTTAACAATGTTGTATAAACATTTATGACAATATTTAGTCTTTCTTAATTGTTGAAAGAATGTCAACAGAACACTGTGATTACCTTATTGCCCCCCTTTCTTTGGAAAGAATTTTCTTTAAAATGCAAAAAATTTATCCTGTCTACCTATTGCTCAAACACTAGACAAAGTTGGACAAATTATCCGCTCATTTGTTACGATGTGCTCCCAGGAGTGAGGTAGTGAAGTGTCTCTGGAGATTCACTGCTTTAAGTTTAAAATATGGTCAAAGCAGGCATCTGTACTGTCTAGTCATAGACATTGACAATTGTGCCGGGGAGGCCTGAGATGTTTCAAGAGACATTCTCCTAAAGCAGATGCCTTTTTTCCCCTTGTTTTTGCATTAGTATCCCATGATTAAATCTTAATCTAAAAGAATAATTGTGCTGCCACAAAATTGAAACAGGTCTTAGAATCGCTGCAGAGAACTGAGTCCCAAAGTAGTTTCACTCAGAGCAGAAGGTGATAAATTAAATAACTGAAAGAGTTAGAATGAAGGTTTGGGGCAAGGTGTTTTTGGGCTTCTGAGCGTGTGTTCATGGGATTCTGAGGTTTCAGTGAATTAACAACAACAGTATTCAACTGAGGAAATTCAGCAAATTGATAGAACTTGATAATATTGTGATGTAGAAAGGCACATGGCTTTTGTGTAATCTAGGAATACTGATCAACAGCCATTTTATACATTTGTTGTGGATATGTTCATGGAGTTGCTGAAGACCTGTATGTAGTAGCGGGCTTACTTGCACGAGTGTGTCCATTTAGTTTGAGACAGCTGAGGATATGGATAGAGAATATGGATACAGCCAGATGTTGTGAAGAAGTCTCAAACAGTTGCTTAAGATCCTCTTGTGTTCCCCACCACACTCAGTGCTTAGTTTCTAAATAAAATAGTTGTTTAAGAAGTGCATCTGGTTACTGGCCACTTGTGCTCATATTTCTAAGAAGGAAAAATTGGATTTTGAACCTCAATCTAAAGTTGTTATAGTAGGTTATGATTAACCCGAGGGTTTGGATGACAGCATGAGACGTGACCTGAGATCAGGCAAATTCAAAAATTCCTACTCTGTTATCATTAGATTTGTCAGCCAGACAAATGTTCCTTTTTAATGTCTTGTTAAGCTCCAGGTGACCGGTGGCCATAAGTCCCTTGTCCTGGTTGTGGTATGTTCTTAGTGTGAAGTAGCTGTTTATCTTGCACAAAGATATTGGAAGAACAGTTTGAAAATTAAAGGTGCTAAATAATTAGCTCTGAGTATTTTAATTTGAAAAGGGAATTCTCCAGGGAATTTGATATTAGCTTCAAAGTAAGACGAGGAGAATAACTAGCTAATTGAAATCAATTAATAAAAACAATTATCAAACCAGAATGTGAGAGTAAAGACTCAGAAAAAAAGGGTTTTTTTCTCTTTAAAGCAATAATTAAAAATTTTCTTCCTATGGTATAAGCTATTTGCTGAAGTCGTGTTTTGACTATACTGTTACAACAGTCTATTTCTCTACCAATACCTAAGAAAAGCAATATAGAAATTTTTCCCTGGGTCATGGCCTGTGAAGTCAATTGAGTTTTCATGTTGTTTGGGGGAGTAGCATATGCAGCATTTTTAGATAAATAAATTTTGAGGAATGACTTTGCTCTCTAAAGGTTTTTCCCTCAGGAAGAGGAGAAGCAAGACTGCTAGCTCCAGAAATATAACTTCAGTGTTTCGCAGTAGCTAAGTATGGGGCTTGATGACTTTCAGAGAGGTCCTGTCTCCCCTTACCTTTCAGCCTGCAGGACAGGGAACGTTCCAGATGCCACCTTTTATAGCTGGGACCGTAGTTGTGCAATGCATTTCATGGGTTTAAGCAGTCTATTCAGTCTGTCTCACTTCATTGTAAGGCGGCGAAGCCGGCAATACTGTTTGGTTTGGCATCAAAGTTTAGGAAAATCAGAGAAGCCAAAGTAAGGGCTTTTTATTCCCTCAGTTTTTCTTTTCCTTATTATACTTACTTTTTGTGGGTCTCTTCTATTTGCAAAAATAGAGAGAAGAGGGTGGTTCACTTGGTCTTGCAAACAGAAGTTATTCTTTACATGAAGTGGATTGTGACATCTGTAGATACATTGATTCCTATATATTGTGCAACCCCATTTTAACTGTTAGCACAAAGAGTGAAATCTCCATGCTCGTAGCAATGGATTCCACATTTTCTTATATTAAAACAGGTGTAAATACTCTCATTTTAAGTCTTCCTCCCCCCCTTTTTTTTTCTTTTTGCACTTTTTCTCTTTATGCTTGGAGTTTACTTTTGTTAGCTATCATGAACAGACTCCTTCTGAGGCTGTATTTACAAATATCTGAATAGGCCCATTTAGGATATGATGGGGAAAAAAATCATGTGTGTTTGCCCGCAGTTCTGAACCATGCCGTGAAGGGGTTTGTCGTGGTCCATTCTGGACTGGCACGAATTAAAACGGCACTGGCATGTTATCAGTAGAAATGGATGTTAGATGTCTATTGCAGAACTTCCATTAGAAAACAAATTTTCAGTTTCCATTTTGGAAGACATGCCAGACACGTTTGTATATTCTGCTCACTTGGGAAAGAGCTGTGTGATTTAACCAGTCAGAGACACAGCTCAGATACTGGCCAGTTTGAGATTGGTCTCTAATAGAGCTTCTTTTCATTAATACTCATCTACAAGATGAAAAAAGTGTGCTAAGGTAATATTTTAGAATAGAAGCAAATTGATCCAATGGATTGTATTTCACATTTATTGCTCATCTTGCTGTATTTGTAAACTAACAGCCCTTTCCTGCAAGATTTCTGTGTTTGAGAGGTTCTGTCGACACTCTAGATTTTCCCAGTAAGCCATAATTTGTGCTACTCTTCCGGCCCCAGCACATGTGAAACCTCACTGTATGGTGCATGAGGTGGGGCATTTCGACTTTTACTTGCTTTTGAAGTTATTCAGCATAAACTCATTCTCTCATGCATGTGTTCTGTTGCCAAGAGCATGCCATTTAAGTGGCTTGCCAATGCAGCTGATGTCTCAGTGATTTGTTCTGTATGTGTGTGTATGTCTGTTGCATCCACAGCCTGTCAGAAACAAAAAACAGCTGACTGCAAGTTGAGGATATGCGTTTGTATTTTATACTATAGTTGACCTAGCTAGGAGTTTTCTTTTTCCCGGTAAGCACCTAAAACTACCTTGAAGCATGTTACTGGATAAATTTAGTTTATGTTAACACCTAAAACCAGCATAGGTGGGATAGCAGATAGTAAGCTGTAACTATTTTGTAATTCATTAGGTACAAAAAAAAAGAAAAAGTTGATGAGGTTTTGGGTGGTTTACTCTGTTGCTATACTGCAAGGAGAGAGTTCTTGCTTCATCTAAAATGACTTTATGACCAGATTTATGTTGAGTGCTCCTGAAGGACAAAGACTTCAACCAACTGGAGGGCCCCTACGTGGTTCAGAAAGTGGCACTCTGCTGCAGCACTCTACTGCAGAAGGCAAAGAAGGTGGCATGCAGCATGTGGATCGCTGCGTGCTGCCTTGTATGTCCTCTACTCCCATCGCCGCCTTTTCAGAGCAATTGGTTTCTCTTGGGCTTTTGCAGTGCTGTCACTTTACAGTTTTCTCATCTAAAAACTGCAGTCCCATATTTCCTGAAGCAACTGGAAATTTTCCAGAGACCAAAGATCTGCGAAAGGCATAAGGCAAAGGAGAAAATTCCCATCTCCACTGTTTTCCTCTATCCATCTACTTTCACCTGCCTCAAAATGTCCCAGCTCACTGTAGCTTTCCGACGAACTGCTTGTAGATGAGAATTGCTTTCATCACATAGCATGCCTTCAACTGCTTTCCATATAGAAAAAAACAAGAGTGAATATAGCTTGTGCATATTTGTGCATATCTCTGCTTGGTGTCCTGCTCTGGTTTTTGGTATTTTAGATCTGCAGGGAGTCATCTTACTCTCCCTGGGAAGGCCTGTTCATATACAAAATTCTTAAACAGTGACTGAACTTTGTACAGCTTGGAAATTTGATAAGCTGAAGACATCAGTCCTATTTTTGCTGGACCTCGGGTTTGAAATGTACTGTAAATGTCTCTGGTTTGTCTTGTTTGTTTGTTTGTTTGTTTTGGGGGTGGTTTTGTTTGGTTTTGGTAACACATTTTGACATTACTTTTGGGTGCACTTTTCCACAATTAGAAAAGAAATTCTGCAGAGCTGTTGAGGGTACCAAGCAGGGTCCTATACCAGGAGAGTATGTATGTTCTTATTTGTGCGTGTAAAACTTCAGGGGGTAAAAACAGCATTTCCCCTTTCCTGGCAAAAACCCTTTCCTAACCTTCCCATGTGCAGCATTCAGCTGCAACACAAAGGGCCCAGTCACTTCACAAGCAGTTTGCATCCTGAAGAAACCATTTGGCAAGGCTTGTCAAAATTTTGCATGACAGGAGCCTATTTGCTGCAAATTTGGCACCCTGTGGTAACATTGTTCCCAGCTTTTAATTTTTTTTTTTTTTTAAATTAGTTTGGCAAAGTGCACTGCAAGGAAAAAGATAAACGAAATTTTGAGTTGTGTCTGTCAAAATCATGTGTTTGTCCACACAGCTTCAGCTACGAGTAAGGGGCATGGATTAATCCAACTGAACTCTGGATTTTACTGAAAAGGTACTTTCCAGGAACAAACAGCAGGTTAATAAGGATTACAGGGTTCCAGCAGAGACAGAAGCAAAGACCCAATGGCATCCACGTGTAAAGTTTCCTAATTCTCCTTAAAAACAATTTTGTGGTTAACCAGGTTTTCCCATGTATTATTTCTTCAGCATTTGCTTAAAGTGCCTAAGGTATAATTGCATAATGAGCAATTACTGAATTCTCAGGTGCCTGTTATTATGTATACATTTTACTTAAGTTTGTGCAGTATTCTTGGAATAAATGTTATGCAGACTATCCCTTCTGGCAGCTTCACATCATCCCCCCCATTCCCCTCTATTGACAAACATCCTTGCAGAAGACTCATAATTCTGTACAGTAGTTCTTTGCAAGTTTGTAAGGTGTTAAGTCTAAAGTGTAAGTCAGCACCAGATGACAATCCTGGAGTTCACTGAAAAAGTTTTCCAAGAGGCAGTTATGTGGGCAGTCCTTGAAATTTTAGGAAACAATCTTTATAATTAGTTTGTTGTTGATTGCATTCTGCATAAATAGTGTAAAATGACATTTGGAACAATTTGCTACTTAAATGGGAGTAGGCTTTGTAGAAGTCAATTGTACTGGGGAGAAAAATTAACAGCTAAACTAATTTAAGGCTGCTTTTTCTAAACAAGTCTGAGTGTACTTCACATACTATGCTTTGTTTTCCAGTTGTTTGACCTAAAAAATGCAATATTTAATTTATATGTGAGACATTTTCTCATAACCAATACATTTTTTGTGTATGTGTTTCTTTGCATTGGCATTTTTCACCGAAGGATTAAAAAGACTATGTAGTGTAATAAACTACTTGGGAGATATTCTGGACTGATTTATTGAAACAGGCAAATCTCAGAGAGAGAACAACTAATTTAAACTTGTTGCCACATGCTAATTATATATAAAAAACTCAAAGCATCATTTTTGTATAAATATAAGTGTATTTCAGAAGACCTAGTTTATATTAATGTAAATAATCCCCACACTGCATATTTGTATTAATACATGAGAACAGAAAAGTGAAATGGATATAGAAATATATATATAGTCCTCTATATAGAAATATAGAAATATATATCCATATATACCATATATCCATATATATCCATTTATACAGGATCTCCTTGATCTAAAGACTAGATATCAGTCTAAGTAGGCAGCTGCAGTAATAAAATCACTTAAATTGATGATAGTGAGGGAGCCTTAATTTCAGTGATTTTTTTGAAACTTCTCAGTGACATTTGATTCGATTTAGAACTGTGGCAGAGAAATGTCAGCTAATGTAATTGTTAGAAGTAAGTTATTAATTGAAGCTTATACTATGGTCCCTAGATGAAGCATATATACACTATGTCCTATACTTTTTGCTTTTGGTACATTTGTAAATTATATCCTTTCTAGATGCAAGTGCTACCTATCTAAAGTGATACATACCATATTATATTGACATATAAGATGTTAATGTTGAATAGCATATGTCAGAATTGGGCTAGCAAGCCGTGTATACATCCCTGCTGTTCGTGTAGCTCTGTTCAGCAGCATATTTCTGCAACCTAGGCTGCTCTTTTGAATGCTGCCGCTAGTGCCACTTCTAGTTTTTCTTTTTGCAGTGTACTGCTCTCCTGCCTGGGATTAAGCTATGTTGTTGGGGGACTGACATGTGTACATGTTTGTGGCCATTGGGTATGTTTTTTTGTTGGAGGTTGTGTATGTGGTTTGTGAGCGTTATATACCACTATGTTTTTATTAGTTTTAAATAGCTATTAGGCCTCTGTGTTGCTATGTGTTTTGCTTGAAGAACCAGCAAGCATGAATGCTGTTGTAGGTGGATGGGGTTTTTTGTTTTACTTGAAGGGAGCTGCTCAGCAAACTTTATCACATGAGAGCTATTTTGTAGCAGTGTCCAAAGACCTGGCGTATAACTAAGTATCTTTTAAGGTTCTGAAGGGGAATTATCTATACTAGTGAGCTTGGGACCAAATTTTTACCAGCAACCAGATAGTCATTGTAGAATGGATAGGAGGAGTCATTTGGAGGAAGGACTATCTTAAAATGTTCTCGCAGGGTTCTGGTAGTTCTTGGACTTTGTTAAGACTGATGACAAATTAGTTATGGTTGCTTTTCCCAGAGGGACATTGCTGGGATGGAACACAGGCTTTCTGGGAGGGAAGAGAGCTGTATCATTGACTTCAGTGCTTTAACAATGACAATTATAAATATGTGTGGAGAGTTGCATAAAGAATAAAACAGATTCTCAGTAATTCTAAAAAATTATATAAAGCCTGACAGTACTTCTTCAGTGAAAAGGGTGTGTGCACCCTTAGGAAGAAGAAGGAAACCTGGCAGCCTAGGGGAAGAGGGTCTTTTATTCTCTCATCTTCAGGAATCCCCACTCTCTCATTTGCCTGTTAGCTGTGTTCTGCTTGCACCATCAGACTCATCACCAGGATTGGAGTCAAGAATAAGCACCTCAGTTCAGACTGGCAGGAATGTTAGTGGAGTCTCAAATTCCTCTACTGAAAGAATTTAGAGTTTTCTGCTCAGGCGTATTTGGAATGATCTTTCCTAACTAATTTGCTGCCATAGAAATGATGTTGAAATTGGTCCAGCCTTGTACACCAGCCTGTAGTGGGGAACAGAGACTGCTGAGATGACATACAATGATCTGTAATGTTCAGCAGGTCAGACTGCTGAGTGATTTCAGATCCTAATGGTTTCTTATGAATTTAAACTCTTCTGGCTGTGTTACATGTTTCTAAACCCTGAACTCTGATTCAGGATTTCCTGGTGTGAGACTACCTCTTTCTGGAACACAGAAATATAGCCAGCCTCTACCTGCTAATACACAATGTCCATACCCTGTTTAGGAGCATAGAGCCTTCTAGCTCCACTCTTCTAATTACAAGATCAAGTTGTCTGTATTTTGCTTACTGCTTAATTAGGAATTTCAATATATTATTTTATACCTTGCGCTACATGAGCTTTGTTTGCTTTTAAGAGGACTGTTACCAAGTGTGGGAGCTGCTGAAGAAAGTCAGATCCAGGTTCACAAAATGAGGTGCTTTAGCTGATCAGAACATGTGTCGCACCTTTCTGCTCTAAGCTATGTAGTAAGGAAGTGTTCACAGAGCAGAGAGACTCATTGACCGAATGGAAGAAGATAAACTTATCAAGGTGAATTCCCTCCTGTCCCTTTTCAGCGTTCTGAGTTAGCTACCAGGTGAACTTGTGTCTGAGCCCTGAGCAAGAGAAAGGTATGACAGTTCGAAGAGGAAAGTGTTTGGTATAAGGGACACGTGAATTTTGGCCAATTCCATCCTGTGTTCAGTAGTGCTATTGGAGATACATATAATTTTCCGTTCTTCAGCAGTCTTGAGTAAAACTTTTTCTGCCATTCTGGATGGGATGGGATGGGACGGGATGTGCCTCTGCAGGTGGATGATGACCTAGCCTCAGTTAGTCTTGTCTTTATCACCTTTTGGCTGAAATGCAGCAGCCCAGTAGACAGGGGTGTGGAGGCTTCAGTCCTCAAGGCAAATGTCCAGGGCCAAAAACATTGTACCATGTCTCCTCATCAGCATGTGGTGCCATGAGCACATTCTTAGTTCTTTAAGCTGAGATTTCCCAGATAACTTCCAAATCAAATTCAAGACTCCAGTTCTTTTCTTCATGGTCTAGGCCATGCATATGGAAAAGGCAGCTACACGTCTGAAGTGAAGACTGCTGTCTGAGGTACTGTTGGGCATAAATGGATTTTCCACAATAAAGGTGAACCTTTTCTGTACTAAAGATAATTTTTTATCAAGGGTTGTGCTGAGATACTGGATTAACCTCCCCTCCTCCCCCCTTTTCCCAATTTCCAGGAACTAAAAAACATGAAAAAGTGCAGTACTCTGTTCCAAGTGCAAGGTTCATATTAGTTGACCTTGCCTTCAACATCATAAATAACAAGAAATGTTTGTCTGTAAAGAAGTAGAGCAAAACAAGCTTTGCAGCAAAACCCCATTGTGTGGAAGCAGTTGCAGCATGGGCTTCTTGTCCCAAGTAGAGGATACAGGAGATGATGCAGCCTGTGTTAAGTCATGCCACTTAATGCACTGGTAGAAAACTCTCAAACAATGATTTGATTGAATGACCCTCCATAGGATGCTCTTGATCAGGGATTCTCCCAAACTTTTATATGCCCAGCTTGATACTGTATCCATTAGCTTCAAAGTGAAAAATCCACAAATATTGGCAGTTGCCAGTTTAAATACTCCTTTGAGTCTTTCCATAGTGGAATCTGTACCAGTATGAACTTATTTTCATCTACAACCATTTATGATTTATTAGGGTTGCTATATAGTCATAAAGACCTCTAAATCTTGTCAATTAGAGGAACTATATTGTTTTGTACTACTTTTTTTAAAGGGGCAACTTAAAAAACGAGCAACTGACAAGACAGCTCGTCTTTGTGGAGTGCTCAGAAATTACTTCTGTATGTGCAGGTTTTGCTATGTTTATCAAGAGGAAATCCTGAGGATGTATTAAACTAAAGTTGAAGAATTATTTGAGTATTACATGTTTGAGGCTCTCCTTTCTCCCTGAAGAATTATTTTAGGCTATCTGATATCAAATCACCCTTCTCTGCTGGCTCTCCTTTCTCCCTGAAGAATTATTTTAGGCTATCTGATATGAAATCACCCTTGTCCACTTGCTAGGGAGAGAATTCTGCTTTACTTCCCTTGCTGGGACCAACTTCCTGTATTTAAAAGAGGGATTTTGTATTTAGCGGTACGAAGGCTTCTGTAACTATGAAGTGTGGAAATGGGCCCCCCTTTATGAGAACCTGATATCTTTTCTAGCACAGAATAAATACGTCGTTTTCCAGTTGCTGAGAAAAAGGTAGCTTCTATGGAAGCTGGAGTAACTTGGAGTTTCTTTGTCAGACTAGCAGGTAGGATAGTTAAGAGAGTTTTTAACTTAGTAACCTTCTCGAAGTTACTTGCTATATTGTTTGCCAATAGCTATGAGGAATTTTCTTTAAATACTATTCCCCTTTTTGCTTTTGTTTTCCTACTTTCCCCTGTTCTCTTCCAATAATACTACTGAGCTTTGCCATACAGCTTACCTCTGACCTAGAGGGAAGGTGATTTGTGCTGCCCAGGAGTTGTGATCCCATGAATATTGTCTTATAGCAGTGTTGAGAGACACTTGTTTCTCTGATATTTTGGGGATAGTTGTGTCAATATGCACAGTATACCCTATCAGGGAGGTTGGTTTGTCACCATGGTTTGGGAACTAACTTCTCACTGGGAAAAAGTCCTTCCCCTGCTCTTATTTTCCTATTGATGTTTTGGAAGGAAAGTATTGGAGATACTTGACCTTTCAGTGTCTGGAAATCTCCTTCGCATATGTAATCCTTTGAACCCACTGGGGAGGACACCGCACCCTTCTTGGTGTTTAGCGACCTTAGATGTGAGCTTTTCTAGACTTTTGTGCCACAAACACAAATTCAAGCCGCCTTCTATTTCAGCTTTGTTGGGTTTTTTAATGGTTCTGCATTGGTGATGGTATTTCACAGCACTACAGAAGATAACGTTGGAAAGCACCAGCTGGATTGTCTTGAGCAATGCTGGGAAGGCAGGTGGTGGTACCACACGTGCCTATCGGCAGAAATTTCTGCAACCTTTGGTTGTGAAACATGTGAACCTGGATGCTGTTAGAAACAGGAGACCTGACGTGATAGGCTGGCCTGGTGGGGTTCCTGTGTTTCTGAAGAACGCACGCTAAAATTAGAGGTGTAGAACTTGCTTTTCATGACACCTCTTACTAGTGAAATTTTGAAAGCTGTCAGTACTGTTTTGAGACTCACATCATCTGGCCCTAACGAGAAAGAAATCTAACAGACTTACATGACAGCCACCACCAGCCTATCCTACTTCTCCCAAGATTGCCTGCCACGGTGGGAAATTTTTCTGATAAATGTCGGTAGTGTAGATGAGACCAAAGTTTTTTGTGTCTATTTAGCCTTTCTAAAAATTCTTCAGTGTGCTGATGGGATAGCAGTCACTCAAAGGAAGACTTCCTTTGCTTGGCTTGGTTGACCAGAGTCATTCTGTGGGAAAGGATGCTAACTTATTCTAAACTGAAGGTGACCCTTGCCTTTTTGTGAGCAATGAAGACATAATAGAGGCCCAGTTAGGGTTCAGTGGAACCCCCACAGACATCTGCACACTTCATTGGCAGAAGTGGCTTTCACTTGAACTTGCATTTGACAAGTGTTTTCTGTCTCTTTCTCATTCAGAAGGGTCCTTCAAAGCCAAGTAATTGAAATGCTCTCACCCCTCTCTCCTTTTCCTCCTTCCCCCAGACTTGCTTAAATTGCAGGGCAACTGGTATTCAGTGTTAATGAGTAAAAATGCATGCGCTTCCAAAGCTCACACTTTTTTTCCCTTCCCATAGGGAAGTTTCTAAAAAAACCCCCTCTTTTCCACACTCTCCAGCACCAGCTTCATAAAGGAAGAGTTGGGGGAAAAAAAAAGTTTCTGTTGCATGTTGTGTTGCCGTTTCTCTCTCTCCCTTCCCCTCTTTTTTTTTTTTTCTTTTTCTTTTCATTGGGCTGGACTTTTTGAAATGAAACACAAATCAGGTCTCTGGAATAAAAGGTTGTGAGTATGCCTTGTGGCATTTGGAATGAGACTATTCACTGCCTGAATGACTATAAATAGAAAGCAAGGAGCTGCGTATTTCTCAGTTCAGACTCCCTGCAAAGAAGCGCCCTTCCCAGTTAAAGGGTGACTTTTTGAAAGAAACCTTGTTCCTTGTGCTGAATTGAATTGCTCCAGGAATCGTTCTCCTTGCAGCTTGCATAAAAAGGCGTTAATCTACAATTTATTTCTTCTTTTAAAAGGCAGTATCCTCTATCATAAATGTATATTTTTAGACGTGTCACCAGATATGCTGGTCTTGTCTGTACAGAGTTACATGTAAAAAAATTTCTGAGTGCAGAACAAACATTGTTCTCGGCAATTTCTGTGCCTGAAAGCTTTCTTTTTGGCTCTGGGCCAGCTGTCGGCTCCTTTTTATCTAGTATTCATTCTTCAGTGAGAAGGCTAAATTAGCAGCACTCAGGGTTTTTGAGGGGTTTTTTAGGGATTGAGGAACAGAATGGGAATTGTGATTGATTTTTATGATAAAAGATTTGATTCTTCCAACACACTTGTGATGTTGCCAACGGTAAGAACCCCAATAGCTTACTGTTGCAGTTCTGCAGACAATTTGTTTGGCTGATTTGACTGTTAAAAAATGCTCATAAATCTCCTGTGTTGTGCAGTTATGCAAATTTAGTGCAATCATTTTTCTCCTGCCTTCCCTTTTCAAAAGGACTGTAGTATTAAAGAAGCATAGTAAACGAAAGGAAAATGTTTGCCAACTCGCAAACCCGTCAATGTTTAAGATCTGAGCACTCAAGCTGTTGGATTGGCTTTTTTCTCTTTTTTCCGGTTTTTTCCTTTTATTTTCCCCTTTTTTCCCCTCTCGCCTTTTCTTCCCCCCTTCCCATTTTTCCCTCCTAACACAGTGGTGTTTTGTGTGGTGTTATTTTGAAAGCTGCTTCTAATTTTCTCCTCAGACCTTTGTTTCACATTTTTTTTCTGCCTTCAGAAAACTAGCAAGGGCAGCCTTCTTCATAGACTCTTCTTTTCCCTGTTCATAGTTTTTAAAGAAGGGGTCTAGAGATTCCTTGCATTGCTCTTTCCGTTACCGATGGATTCCTAGTTGTGTGGGTTGTAGGTTTTTTGTTTGTTTGTTTAACAGAGGAATTAAAAGGTTGACAAATACCCGTCTTAATTTTTTAAAGCTTAGCCTGTGCATGGTTTGCAGTGGTTTTTTTCACAAGTGCTAATGTAAAAATGAGAGCAACAGGAAATAAAGGGAGTAATATGAGGTTGCTGTTCATATTTCTAATAAAAGGGGAAAAAAGGAGAAAAAAACCTGTGCTCTTAAGGAAAGTAGATTTTAAGAGGTCGCCAAGCAGGCTAAGGAGAGAAGAGATTCTATAATTAATTTCTCTGTAGTTTTCTAAATTGTAATTTTCTTAGCTTAAAACTGACGGTCATTGTCACTCATTTTTCATAGCTGGACACTCATGTGTCAAACTTCATAGAGAAATGTATTCAAGTTGGTCATTTCCTTCTCTTGATCCCAACTATTGGGACATCTTGATTATCCTTGTCATTTTACATTTTGTCTGCGTGCTGGTTTCTGTCTGGGGTGCCGTATGTTTTCCTTGTCACCTTTATTGTGTGACTGACTTCACCTATGACGGGCACCTGCTGTCCTTTTGCCATTTGCAGCTAGCTAGGTATTTCTGTCACCTTTTCCCTTGCCCTTGGGAGCCTCTTGTGAGCCATTGTACAAACACATTGGGCTCTTTTTCGTCTTGCCTTGACTCCAGTGACTTTTGTCCAACATTTAAAGCCACTTTGTAGATGTCACCTACCATCCACTCACAGTTGTAAAATTTGCCTACTACTATTCCCATCTTAGCTCATATTTTTACGGTAATTTTTTTCCTGCCTCTTAATTTTGCTTCGTGGGATGTTTTACCTTTATAAATCTCCTTGAGCAGAGCTCTTAGTTTAGAAAGACAAGCGATTGCTCAGGTTATATTTTGCCAGTTATTCATCTGAGTTGCCTTTCAGTTCTTCACTTGACTTAAAGTTATTTTCTAGCTAAAAAAAACACTTGCAGTTTTTCTTAGATAAAATACTGCATTGGCTTATTTTTAATTATGTTGCCCACTAGTTCATGATTATATGAAATTTTGGATCATGTGCTTTTTCAAATTATCAGTAAGATTTTTTTTTTAATATAGTGTTTATATATATAATGTATATTTAATAATTATATATGTAGATCCTTTTGAAAAGTAAAACATTACGATTTGTAGAATGGGTGGCAAGCACAGAGTGCACCTTTCTTCTAGCTATGGGTCTGGTTTTATTCCTTGTTAAAATATCAAACATTTTTGGCAAATTTAAGGCAAGAAGAAACTTTCCAGGAAGGACATCATTAGAACCTAGGTAGTTGCTTCTGACATAAAACTCGCCTCCTTTCTGTCATTTGTATTATTAACATTTTAGTCTTATTTTGAATGCCTGAAAACCCCATTGCTCTCACCTAGCAGGTAAAGCACAGGAGAGCCCCTCTGCTTTAGAAACCACTAGTCATGAAAGCTGTGTCCTCGGAGAGAAGGCAGGTGAGATCTGTCTCTAGGAGAGCAGAACTGTTTTTTGTTTCCCTCCCCTGGGGTTTCTCCTTTTCAAGCTGGTTAAAGCAGCAAGGTTGTAGACCCAGCTATCCTGTTGTCATTTTCCATTCTTATCATGAGTCCTTCTGTTTTAGCCCCAAGCAGTTAGCATAGATCTACATGAGGAAAGTCCCCACTCAAACTCCTTGTCTCTTGAAAACATCTCAGAATGGATCTTCAATTTATCAGATAATCAGTAAGAATTAACAAACTCAATGCATCAATTTCACCAATGTCTATGGTGAAAGATCTGGTTTGGTTTGAGGCCTCCCTCCCCTTACTCAGGTAGCAATAAGGAGGGTTTTACAAATTGTGCTCAAAGAGTGTGGATAGTCAATCTTCTAGTTTACCTCCTCAGGTTCCGCTCTGCTCTTGTCATGTGAGGTTTTCCTAACCCAGAAGCAATGGATGTTTAAGTCTCATCCAAATTCTGTGCTGTCTGTGAATAATAATAGCTATGTAATTGCCTTTTCCAGTGATGTAAGGTATAAATAAAAACATTGCTTTTACTTTAATACTGCTTTTACTGGATTCTTCTGTATGTTCCTTTGTTTTTTCTTTGCTTTACTTTTCTTCAGTCTAGCCTCATGAAGTAGAATTATTATTGACTCTCATGGCTCAGGGCTCCAGCTGCATGCCTGTAGGAGTCAGAAGGTTTCTGTGTCTCATGTATAACTGAGAAGACCTATTCACCTTGGCCGCATCTGGAGGCATGACACTGAATCAGTGGTCTAAGGTGATGCAGAAAATCCTTTCTTAATAGGTACTTGGTGTGCCTTATGTGTATGTGCAGAGTCATAAGGATCTGGGGTTAGGAAGCAATATTCTCTAGAATATTCTCTAGAACTTGCTGTCCAGCCTAATATATGATCCTCTGACCATTGTATAGAAGTGGGAACCATGCATCTTGGTGGCAATATTGGTGTCATCCACTTTGCGTGTGGCATGCTGATTAGTAATCTTCAGTGCAACTAGAGGGAGCTCAGTATGGAGAAATGTGTATGAATTTAAGTGGACCCTGTTTTCTTAAATGGTTTTGAGATTGAAGCCTATGAACCATTTAATGAGTTGGTGATTTGGGGGGGGGGGTGTTCTTTTTTGGCAAAAATAGTTCTCTGCTTTCCACTGATAAATGGATAAACTATATATTCCCTGTTCTCATTGTATAACTGTTTCTGAACACTGGATTTGCTGGTGCAGATTCATACTGGAAATAATACAACTACCCAAGTCTGTTGTCAGAACAGAATACTAATGGGTGGCATATTATTAAATGAAATTAATAAAAATGCTTAAAAGAGAAGCTGCAACCAGCAGCTGAATGTAGAGCCAGTACTACCTGCATGTAGCAACATGAAGCAGGACCTGGACTGAAAGCACAGAAATGCGTGTCTTTGTTAAAGTGTAAGTGAAATATTTGTCATGAGCATTAAAAAGAGAATTGCTTGGGTTTGTTTGCATAGCTCCCACAAAAATGTCAACTTTAGCAAATTTTCGACACCCAACTTGTCACTACCTGTGACAGCTTGTGTAGAAATCACTACAGCTGGGACATCTCCTGCCTGTGAATTTATGCTTTAGATTGGAAGTTACTCCTGAAGACTGTGCTGTGCTTTGGAGATGCCATTTTTGCTAGTCCAAACTGATACAAGAGATACACTTTGCCCTGCTGAACTGCTACTCTAAAATGGCAAGGCCCAGCCTAAGATGTGATATTACCTTAGTGATTCGGAAATATTGGGCACAAGAAGAATGAGCAATTAATGCCAGGTTCCACGGGGAATCTGGGAGGTGACAGAGGTCAGAACCAGGACGTTCTGAAGATTCTTCCAGAGTAGTAATTACAAAACTCCTAGGTTTGTTGTTTGTTTTTTTTTTCTTAAAGGCTAGTTGCATTCTGATGGCCCAGCAGAGGTTTAATAAGGCCCAGCCTTGGGTTTGCTCCTTTAGGGAGATACTGTATTTTGCAGCGACTTTTCAAGAGCATCCTGTGAGGCAGTGAAACATAAGTACTTTCCTTTTAGAGAGGGATTAAACTTTGTGGCACCCACTTCTAGAAAGTTGATGAGCTCTTGTAGGTAGGGAGCATCATTGCCCTTCACGTTACAGATGATTAAATTGAGACATGTTTCAGTTAAGTGAACTGCCTGGAGGCAGTTAGATTTGGGACTCAGGCCAGGTTTAAGAGTTGAGAGGGTTAGAAGTGTGGAAGAAGTCATACCCCTCAGCCTATGCTAGAGCTGGGAAGGTCATTTGCTCAGAGTGCTTATGTCATCCAGAGAACACCAGCACTCCTTCCCTCGGTATGAGATATTTCTCTGCTAGTGGGCGTTTCTGGCAGAGTTGTACTGGGGAAATCTTCCAGCATAAAGTAGATCCCCAGGGGACAAAAGTAGGTGGTACTTGTACTGACTTGCTGCAAGATCTTGGGTTGGGTGTTTCAGTATCATGTGCCCCTGCAGTGGAGGAAGGTTAGTGTTTTCCAGCTTGTTGAAGCCTTACTAATTTAAGGTTTGTGAAATGCTACATAAATGCAAACTTACTGATGCCAGGAAATGGGGAGATTCAAGGCATCTTTGCGGAGTGCCACTGCCTCTCCTTTGGCATCTGTTCTTTCCTCCCTATGGTTTGTCTTATGATTTTAATGTTCTGATTTAATGAATCCGCCTTTGGGGATTCAGTAGTAGACCAAATGTCAAAATTGTTCTTAGTACAAGCATTTGCCTTTCGTCTTGTTTTATCAACAGGCTTCTGGCATGGCCGTACAGGCAGCAAAAGGAGTGTCTTCTCCTCCTTGTCTTTGACATTTTGCATTCATGGCATTATGGAATGAGGGTCTGGAGACTTTGTGTGGTGCTTATGCATTAACAGGATCTTCTTTTGGTGTGAGCTTAACACCCTCACGACAGTTCGACCTTGTCTGTCACCTGGTTGTTCCTGCTATGGAGACAGTTCACAGGGAGGAGGAATCCCATTTGTTCCACAGAACCAGTGCACCTGATTCCACGCTTGTGTAGTCAAAGGCTTCTCATCCATGTTTTTTGTTGTCTTCTACTTCTGAGATGGGAAGGATCTACAAGATAACTGGCCTTTTTTTCCTTCATTTTCATAGTTATCAGTAACCTGTTAATTGTGCTACAATATGGAAATCAATGCTAGCTGTTACTTTGTTCTTAAAAATGGTAAGTAAAGGTTGCATCAGTTTATGCCTTCATTATCTATTTCCTGGCTTTTGAAAGTTTGAACTTTTAACTGTAATAGGGCACCCAGTAGCACAGGACGGCTTTGCCAATGCAAAGTTAAAGTTGGTTTTGTTGGTGAATATCCCAGCTTGCTTAGATCTTGTGAAAGAAGTTGAAAACACATAGCAAATGGTTCTCAAAAGATAAAAGATTGCCAATGAGGTTTGGGAGGGGGAAGACGGGCTGAGATCAAAGATAATTTGCTGCTACAGACTGATAATAAAACACAAATCATTTGGTTTTAGAGGAACAGGCTAAGTTCTTAAACACGTCAGATCAGCCCAGTCTCCAAAGTGGAGTGGGATACCTTATGCTATGAATGAATGCTGGAACAGTTGAGATAATTTCTTTTTCTCCAAATTAAAATTGGTACAAATGCACTTTGTTTTTCAGTTTTTCCATGCTGAAACAAGCATTTGGAAGAGAGGCATAGAGTGAAGAGGGTCTATGCATCTATATACTGTATTAACATCTGACAAGTTTATGGCAGCAGATGAGACTCAAACAGTTTATTCTGATAACATTCAGGTTTTTGCCCTTCTAAGTCCTTGAGCACCATTGGTGAATCAACTTGAGAACCGCTGTCTTTGTCAGCCTTGGTGCATTAAAGTAAATGGACTCGAGCTTCCCCGTTAGAGACCCCAACAAAGAGTGAAATGAAATTCATTTCAGTAAGTTCTCAGATTTCTTCTGCTTTGGAGAGGTGAGTACTAGACAAGCCAAAGGCATGTCGCTTGTCAACTTCTCACCCTGGTATCTTTCCAAATAAGTGGGTGAAAGTATTCACCCTAGCTTTTTGCAAGTATTTTTTTCCTCCATGTTGCAGCTGCTTTTAACAGTTCCCTAGAGAACCAACTGAGTGGGCAGTGCGAGCTGTTCACAGTCAAGGGGTAGGTAAAAGTCTCTTGTGTTGAATATACAGTTGGAACTCACACATCGGCATTAAGATACAGGCAGTGGAAGGTCATGGGAAGTCTCCTGTTTCTGATCAAACCAGCTTCAGCTTCCTTTTTGAGAGGAACTTCCTTAGAGTATCTGATAGTTTACTATGTAACAGCTGCATAGTCCAGGCATTCCCAAAATTTGAAATTTTTTGTGTGTGGAAATGACTAATTCTTTTAAAAAAGGAATTGGGATTGGATGTACTGAACAAATTCACCACAGGCAGTGTTTGAGTAAATTAGTTGATTTTTTTACTTACAATTGGCATAAAATTAACAAATATAAATACTGTGATCCCAGTCAGGAAGCTGCCCTAACCCTAATACAACCAAACAAACAAACCTTCCCTCTATCCAGAGAAACCTCTCAGACGATAAGCCATCAAGTCTAAATACGGTCCCAAATTTAAACAGGAAACTGATATTTTTGTAGTCACAGTGGCTGCTTCCTCCCATGTCCTCGGGCTCAAATAAAGCATACGTTTCCAATAGACACACGGAACAGTTGTTATAAACGCTGTTCTTTTATGTCAACCCAGTAACTGGGAGTAGAAAATTAATTATTTTGGTCTGTTTAGATTACTCTCTCTGGTTTTCAGCATTGTTTAATAAAATCAGGGGGAGAAGTCCTCCATGAGTCTGTACCTCTGCTGACACACAAGGTTCTTTGCAGCATCCTTGTGACCTGGCTTGTCATCCTTGCTGACAGTGAGCTGGGAACTGAGGCTCAGACATGGCCTTAAGCCATTCTCTGTAGCAGGTAAGACCCTGTGTGCTCAGCTGGGGTTATCGCAGTGCCAGGCATGCCAGGCTGGTTGGGTGTCCATCTGTCCTTACCCTCTGCTCCAGTGAGGCGCAGTGCCACCTCATCTTGGTTAGTTGGGTCATAGGAGAATGATACAGTTTAGTCCTGTCCAGCAGCAGTATTGGGAGATTTTATTCAGATGGAGTTTGCATTCCTTAAATAAATGAGTGATTGCAGCAGCTTTCTTAGTATCTAAAGAGTGCTTAGAATATGTGCCACTCACTGGGTCAGAGAAAAACTCCAGTTTTCTCACACACCCGTGAGTGAAGAGTGCAGTTCTGGCGGCCAGGAGCATCCAGGTTCTCCATGTATTAACTATGAGCCCCCTTTGTTCTGTAGTTCTGCGGTGAATCTGACTGTTTGCAGAAGATGCTGAAAGGTCTGTAGAAGTACCCTTTCTACCAGATCTGGAGTGTTGTAACACTGTCACTCTCCTTCCCCTCCACTTTAACCCTCATAATTTCTTTCCACCAGAATACTATAATGATCATAAACAACTAAATTGGTCAAAACAAAACATTGAATAAATATGAAGAGACAAAGGTATACCCCAAGTGGAAGTTTCATTCTGAAAAGTTCTTCTCCCATTTCAAGTGATCAGATACTGTAATTTTAAAAGATCCTCATGTTAAAATTAAATGTTTAAATGAGGCTAAGAGGAATTTGTGAAACTGAAATGATAAAAGCCCCTGCAGCACTCTCAAAATTACAACTGGGAGGCAAAACTCACTTTGGCAAGACAGATTTATTTTCCAGGCTTTCATACAGTAAGACCTGGTACTCAGTTAGGCTTTAATTTACATGGAAGTGAACTGTGCCAGAAACTTCATTTAGTGACCGGGTTTTTTTTCCCCAAAACAGTCATCTCCATCTTGGGTACTAAGTACTTGAACTTAGAGATTAGCAACGAGGTATCATTTTTCTGTATTGTAGAGGTGCAGTTTCATTCTTGCCTCTGGCATAAATGCCTGATTTCAAGAGTCTGTAATAATTTGTACATGGACTTTGAGCTTCTGAAGGGAGAAAAAAGTAGTGCTGTAGCCTGTGGTCTCGGCATTTGGAAGTAGGAGGAGTAACAGGAGCCATACCTATTCCCCTGGTTAAATTTTTTGTATTCCTTTTAAAGACGCCTTCAGCCAAACCTTCCCCTCAACTTTGTTCTTTCTGCCATCTTATGCACTGCCTGTCAGAGATGTGAAAATTATGGATCCTTATTTCTGGTAGTTCCTGTGTGTTTTTTCAAAACGTGTGGGTGGCAGTGTCAATCTGGAGGCAACAGTGGGTCCTGTAACTCTGCTACTGCTGTATTAACCATCCATGTGACCTACAGCAGTGCGTGGCAGTGTCCTGACTCAGTTTCCTTGCATGCAAGGTGGGGATAATGGATAATTTTCTGTACGAAGTGTTTGGATCCATGGATGGAAAGAACTGTGAAAGAGGCAAAACACTGTAGTTTATGAGTGGAAAATTGACCTCTAGTTAGCCTCTCCCTTCTTCTAAGTACACACTGTGTTTGTCTGATAGTGGAAATCTAATCCTTTGGGAAGCACAAATTCCTATAACAGCTCTGATATGTATAAATAAAATCATACTCATTACAAACAACATCAAAGCAATCGCAATATGGATTAAAATACACAACCCCCCCTCCTCCATACTAATATGCAGCAATGCAGAGTACAAATGAAGCCATTAGCAGTATCTCCAAGTATTTGGCAAAAGCAACCACACTTGTGTAGCTACAGGCAATGAAAGTCCCTACTACAAAAAGGGAGGGACAGGGGGAGTAGCCTGCATTGATCTAATTAGTCAATGAGGCACAAGGTGTGTAAAATCTCATTATATATCACCAGGAAAATTTGGCTTGAGAAGTAAAGAATATGTAACTGATTTGTCCATGGGTGGGTTATTTGTGTCTTTGAATCTTCCAACAGGAAATAGGATTTCTGAAAACGTATTAGAAACGCACACATCTGCACTTACATGCACACACATAGAAATATATATATGTATGTATATATCTGTGTTTATATATATGCACACGCATACATGTAGCCAGATCCTGAAACTCTTTCTCAGCCTTTACTCAAGGCATGCTTTCATGAGAAAGTTCCTGGTAGGGACAAAGTGAAGATTATTTTTTTGATTCCTAATGAAGACTGTGAATCTTGCTAATGCCAGTCACAGCCTAAAAACACAGTGTGTGGCTGTTCCAGTATTACTAAACCCAGACGATGGGTTTCTCCCATTGCCCCAGGCAGTGCAGCTCATGCATGAAACAACTCTTCTCCCTAAAGAAGATCTGCTTAAAAATGGGGACTTAAAATGACTTTTTATAACTTGCCTTTTGCCCTTTTCTTTTAAGCCTTTCAGGGATTCATGTTACATTTTTTTAAATTTCTCTGAAACCCAGAACACTTGAAACATTTATATTAGAATTTAAGCCAAGATTCCCAACCTGTCAGTGTCTCTCAAAAGCTGAAGATTTAAGTAAGATGCCAAATACAAGTTACAAAAAGCCCCAAACAAAAAAAAAAAACCACCACAAACCACAGCACCAAGCAGCCACCCACCAAGCCCCAAAGCTAAATAGAAAAACAAAAGGGGAGATGGAGAGACAGAGGCACTGAAATGAAGAGACTAGTTCAGTCTTGCAGGTGGCCAGTAGCAGGAAAAAAGGAAGAAGTCTTCCCAGTCCAGCATCCTATTTCTTCCACACATGGAGTAAAACAGAAGGTTTGTGAGTCTCCAGAAGTTTGTAGAATCAGAAGGTAGGATGGGATTTGGAGAAAGTGATGAGTGTTATCGCTGCAGGTGCAATTAGTGATTTAGTTCTTGTTTGCAGGGTTCTTTAATAAATATTTAATGTTGGCTGTGTTCCAACCACATTCTGTTCTGTCCTTTCCTCCACTTTTCCGTGCTGACAAGATCATTTGTTTAATCCCGCTCTTGAAGAAGTTATTCCCATTTTTTAATTTAGATGTGAAAACCTGTGTTGACCTAGTCAAGTTCTTCTTTATCAAAACAAAGCAGGGGTCATTCTTTTTCCTTGCTTGCTTTCTCAGCTTTCCAATGCATCTCTTAAATATGGGGAATTTGGATGTATCTTACATGCTTCCTCTTTTGCCCTTTATTTCCACCTACCCCGCTTCAATAAACAAACATCATTCTAGAACTGATGTACCAATGCACTGGGAAATCGGGATTTTTGTTCCCTCTTTGATAAGTGAAGACCAAGGCCAGCAACTTCCTCCAGTTACCACTTAATAGGTAGGTACAGTGACGATAATTTCTGTAATCTGCTGCAAGATCTGAGGGCATGTTAATGGTCTTAGCAGCTGTGTATGCACACATCCTGTGAAGCCCAAGAGGGAGTTATGCATGTTTAAAATGTGTTTCATCCCAATTTTTGGAAGAACACTTAGAGAACTTATGAACATTATCATTTCCCTGCTCCAGCTACATGAAGCTTAGCTCCCTACCTACTCTCAGTGTCTGTCCTCTGTCTGAGGAAGCAAGAGCCTTCCAACGTACAGAGTACGTACAGCCTCCATGTTATATTGATCCTCATCCTTGTCAGTTAAAGATGGTCTTACCTTTTCCATCAGGTCAATAAGCTATTTTCACAGAAGCAGCCCTTCTTTGTCCTGTTATGCAGCCTGTTCTTCAGGAGATGGCATCTTCTGAAAGGCAGGTCCAGTAGGTCTACTGGTCCCTGAACTAGACAGAACTGCAGCTGCTTAGCATATGTCAATCTGTCTTTGTGTCTTTATCTTCTTTGCCCCAGCCAGACTGGTAGGTTCATTTTTGTTGGCCACCTTTGCATCTGTCACTCTGGTTCTGCTTTGCTTCCCTCCCTTGAGCTCTGCTGGGACAAAAGTTCTCCACCCAACTCCTCCTTTTACTCTGGTTGAGGAGGTAATGTGGATCCTGGTCATATCAGAAGTGACTTGGTGAAGACAAGAAAGATCTTGTGGCTCTCAGAAGTCGAGGTGAGCACAGTCAGATCCCACAGTTCTGACTGGGTGTTGCTTGCAGTAAACTGGCAAAAAACCCCCTCTTGTCTTCTCCCCAAAGCAAGAAGCACATATCTGCTGGTCCCTCTCAGAGACTGCAAGCTAACCAGGTCCCATCTTGAGCTCTTCCTGAGCAGTGACCACAACTTGCCATGTTAGAATAGAATCTAGGAAACAACAAAACTGTGTTGCTGTTTAAATTTGAGCCTGGATGTGCAGAAAGAAAAAAAGTTATGCATCTGTGCCACTGACAATGGCACCAAACTACCCAGGGGTTATTGATGCTTCACAGCTACTTTAAGAATTCTCTGCTCTATGGGGAAGGACACACCAGAACATAGAGGAGCTGTAGTGCAAGGTATTTCCTATTTTCAGGGACTAATCTCTGGTCCTCAGTTGCCCTGTCTGATACCTGTGCCTATCTACAGATTGTTTTCACGTGACATGGGGCAGCCATATTTCAAATGCTTTTATCAGCAGAAAGCATCCAAGTGTCCTCTCATACACTCAAGTGTGGCTCTAATTATTCTTTGTTTCTGAACATACAAGTCAGCTTCCATTCTCCGAAAACTCAGATAATTGAAGTTAAATATCACAGTGGAAATTACTTACGCTGTTTTTTCAGTCTGTGTCAGAGTAGAAGTCTGTTAGGTGGTCTTTGGCTTGCAAATCCCCATTGGCATTATTCTGTCAGCGATGGGGAAGGCACTAGGAGTGCTTCAGTGGAAAATATTGCATCAGGTAAACTTAATTGCTGGAAGGCTACATGATATGATGGCTTTCTCCTTCTTTAAGAAGGAATTCTGATGTTGATGTGTATCGCTGTTGAGGCTGACATCACGGATCAATTACTGATACTTGTTTTCTCCCTATAAATGGTGCTAAGCAGAACTACATCAAGATGCAGCTGGCTGTAGGATTTTCCTTCCCATAGTGTAATGGAGACCTTAAAAATTGTATTTTATCCTTAGCTATTTAGAGAAGTCTTCTCTTTTTTTTGGTCCCCAGAGAGCCTTCTGAATGGTTTGTTTGATTGGAGAATGCCTTCATGGCCACTTTATTGTAATTAAGAGTGTGTGTTTTGGGTTTGCAGCTATTTGTTTTTGTAGCTATTTCAGAGTGTTTTACAATGGAGTTGTAAACCACTACTGGTGAAATGGTGTATAGAAATTAATTCCTTTCAGCTAATTATAAATAAATAATAATAAACCCACAAAAACCAGATGTACAGGTGGACATCCAAGGACCTAGTTTTTTGATGAGGCCAGTCTCATCCCTGGAACTCTTACATCCTTTCATTCTGTGCTTTCCACTGAATAGTACAGCAGCCTTAAAGCCCGAAGTGCTGTGCAAGGTATGAGATCAAAAGAATAGCTGGAGCTAAAGCAGGAATGCTGAGCCCTTTTTAGAACAGGGGTAGAATGCTTCACAAGTGTTGGGGCCCTGCACTTTCAGCCAAAGTTTAAATCTATCTTTAGAAAAGAAGTTGAATATTTGTGTCCATGAAAACTGAAACCAGGTCTTTTTGCAGGCCTGCAAAACTTGGTGGAGATTATCATGAAAAAAAAACAAAAAACTATTGGCAATTACTGAGGTTGCTAAATGAGTGATTACTACCATGTGGGGTTGGCAGAGATCTCTGGTAAAGGGTAGAGGGCGTGTCTGCACAGCCCGTTAATGTATTTCAGCTGGTACTGGGAGCCTTATACCTAGTACCCCACAGGTGGCATGTTTCCTGAGAGGTGGACCTTGGCCAGCATTTTCTGGAGCTGGACTTGACCCTTGAGTGAAAGGCTGGAGGGAATGATTTATATGTGTGAAGTATGAATGCAGCACAGCGTCTCATTCTGAATAGCTGGTGTGCTTTTGCAGCAGACTTCTTAAATGAAAAGGCAGAAGGTAGCTAAAACAGACTGTCTAGCCTTTTTATGAGCTGCTTTATTTTAAAGTTGGCTGAAGGAATGAGTGGAATATTAGCTGTGGTATGTTGAGGAAGACTGCATCTTGACTAAACCAAAAAAAGGAGCTCAGATGCTCACTCAGTACAGTTTATGAACAGAACGTGGCAAGTGCAACACCAAAATCAGATGTTACACTTTTTGTTTCTAAGTATGTTTGTTTTCTTATAAAAATAGACCTCTTCTTAGAGGAGAAACACTTTTGCATTGTCCACAAGCGTATGCATAAAGAAGGTGCATAAGGCTGCAGAGACTAGGGGACATAAGTCCTGTAGTGCAGTGAACAGGGAGCCAGTGAAATCATGGTCTTGTGTTAGGAAGCTCTCCGTGCCCTGCCCCCCCCCCCCCAGTCATGTCATGTGCTTTTTCTATAATTCGGATCACAGGGCAGCTAAGTCACTTGCTTTCATTAACCACAAGCTCTAGGAAGGGCAAACTTAGAGTATGCAAGAGCTTTCCTAAAATTAATGTAAAATAAATGCTAAGAGGGGGGTAGTGATATATCTGAGAAATATTTGTTAACTAGTAGTCTGTTCTCTGATCTTTCAAAAGCTGGGTCTGATACCCATATCTCAAACTAAGATCACAAGAGTCTCCTGAGCCCACACAGTACTGAGTGAGAGAAATATGTTTGGTTTTCTCTTTGGTATCAGGCTGCTGTTGTCAAGAGGTTTTTTCATTACAGTGGCAAAATGACTTTTAGATCCAGGACATCCTTGGTATGAAGTATCCTGCTAGTTTGACATATGGCATGCAGGTTTGCCCAACTACATCAACAATTCCTCAAATTTTTCTAATGTGATAAGGTGAAGTTTTTAATTGAATGGAACCACATAGATCTGACAAAAAGGAAGTCTTGATTAAATCTGTGATAATACTGCAGAGGTTCTTCCTCTTCTACTACTAAATGGTTCACCAAGTGTATGAAAAGATGGGGGACTGTGAAGGGAAATAAGATTTCAAGAGTGGGTGTGTCATCTATTATGGGACTATTACTTCAGCATATGCTTACAAACACTATCTAGAAAGATGCAGTTTCTGGCTACATATGGGGGACTTTACACCTATGGGATGGTAATAACCTATAGATAGCAAAACCAAACAGAAATTATATATTGTTAACAATACATATGTTTTAAACAATGCCCGGAAATATATCTGAAATCTAAGCTTACCATATAAAATGAGGTTTTAAAAGATTTTTTTTTTTAATCTAGAAGAAAAATTATAAGTTCTGTAACTTAACTTATCAAGGTGCAGCTTTTTTTTTTTCCTTAAACAAATTAAATCAATCTAAACAAAAAGAAAATGCAGAGAATTTTTTTGTTGTTATGGTTATGTTTGCAACTTATTAACATAATTGCACCAAAACTGGGATTGAAGTTTCTTGTTTTATAACAGCATTGCGGTTCTCAGTCGCCACCACAGCTGGCAGATTGTCTGTTTGCAATGCATTCCATATGTGCTGGAGACCACAGCGTGGAGGGATTTACAGGGTACAAGATGGAGTGCAAATAATGGAGGTGGGAAGCACTCATCTCTGCTTGTTTTTTAGAATAAAAAGGCTTCACAAAACAGCAATCACACAGAATCACAGAATGGCTGAGATGGGAAGGGACTTCTGGAGGTCGTCATGTCCAGCCCCCGTACTCAAGCAGGGCCACCTAGAGCTGGTTGCCCAGGACCATGACTTTTTGGTTGCCCAGGACTTTTGAATATCTCCAAAGAAGGAGACTCCACAGCCTCCCTGGGCAACCTGTGCCAGTGCTTGGTCACCCTCACAGTGAAAAAGTATTTCCTGATGTTCAGAGGGAACCTCCTGTGTTTCAATCTGTGCCCATTACCTCTGGTCCTGTCACTGGGTACCAGTGAAGAGAGCCTGGCTCCATCTTTTTTACACCCTTCCTGCAGGTATTTACATATATTCATGAGATTTCCCCCTCAGCCTTCTCTTTTCCAGGCTAAAGAGGCCCAGCTCTCCCAGCCTTTTCTCATAAGAGAGAGGCTCCAGTCCCTTAATCTTTGGGGATTAAGCCTAGCCCTTTCCTAGCCTCACACCAACATGTCCACATCTCTTCTGTGCTGAGGAGCCAAGAACTGCACACAGTACTCCAGGGGTAGCCTCACCAGTGCTGAGTGGAGGAGAAGGATCACCTCCCTTGACCTGCTGGCAACGCTCCTCCTAATGCAGCCCAGAATACCATTAGCCTTTTTTGCAGCAAGGGCACATTGCTGGCTCGTGTTCAACTGGGTGTCCACCAGGACACCCAGGTCCTTTTCTGCCAAGCTGCTTTCCAGCTCGGTGGCCCCCAGCATATATAGGTGCCATGGGGTTGTTCCTCACCAGGTGCAGGACTTTGCAGTTCTCCTTGTTGAATTTTACAAGGTTCCTGTCAGCCTGATTCTTCAGCCTTCATGTACAACCTTTGAATGAACATCCAGACAATTTAATTTCAGCTAAGGGATCACAGGATTGGCAGAAGGGGTTGAAGAAACTGTAGATGTATGTTGGTACATACTATGTAGAATTGTGTTTAATGTAACATGGGGGTGACCATGTCATTGACCTTACCGCAAAAAAGGCTAAATGAAAAAATAGTATTATGTGTGCTTCAAGTTCTACATGACTGTTTCGTTCAAGGGTAATCAAGAAAAATATATTTATATGATGCAGAGTGCATTACACCCACAAAAATAAACTAGTGGTCAATATATATAGTTCTTTACCGTATTTCTATCATTTTAAGCAGTTGACAACATCCAGTTGTTTTGAAAGGCTGAAACTGGAATGCAGGAGAAGAGTTGGTCTTGCGTCTGAGTGACTCACTCTTAGGTTTCCTTGCTACCTACAGCTTTAAAATGTTTCTTCAGTTGGACTTTAATCACACAGGCCACAGGTCACTCATCCTGGGTCAGGGAGGAGTTCCGTGCTTCTGATGCATTACCCAGAGTACACAACACTGGTGTAAATTCCTTATTACGTGTTGTGGTATAAAACTCACTGATACAAACCTAGCCCTTCAGTGCTTTCTGAGTAAAATTGGTGAAAAAAAATTCGTAAGAGCACTTTGCTTCAGGTGGCCGTGGCATTTTTGATTTGGAAACAAAAGCCTTCAAACCAGATTTACACCAAAGTCTTGAGATTGGTTTAAGTCAGCACTATAGCTGAGAGGACAGGAAAAGAAGTTAGTTTTACCCTGAATCAAATCCTTGGTCTAGCTGACTGCACAGCCACAGAAATGCATATGCTGGCGTAGAAGGAAATGAGAATGAGCTGCAAAGGCTGATGTGTAGGAGAAGTTCTTGGATCATCTCTTCCAGGTGCTTAAAATGATCATGAAGTTGCGGGGCTATTGTGTAATAGAATTATAGCCTCAGCTTATGTTGAGAGAGGTAAATGAGCATCTTAAACCTTTACCTCTGGCTTCAATTTTCTCAAGTATGTGGAGCCAAGCATTCACCTGGGGAAAAAAAGATTTAACCCTTCTCATGGATACCTGTCAAATGACACTGGCTTTTGTAGCTCTTAATCCAAAGCAAGAGGAGAATAAGATTGAAGAACTTTTTCCTGGGAAGCATATCAAATAGTTTCGCACTGGTAGCAACAAAAGCCAGGAGAACCATTTTTTTTTGTTTCTACACAAAAATATTTTCAGAAAACATTCTTTGATTATGTAACTATTTTCACAGAAGCAGCTTTTAGATTCATTTTCCAGTAGAATGTGATTTCTAATATTAGATACCTGATTCCTAAATGGACTTCCATGAATACCCCTGCAACATCTTTCAGTTGTGCCATTGACCTCTTCTGAGCTGAGAATAGGCTTCTCTCTAATTCCTTGTTTAAAAAATGGAAAAAAGTTTGTATTGCCTTCATTCTCTGTACTGAGATGAACTGCTGCTTTCTTTTTGACGCCTTAGTTTGGGCAAGGCTGACATAACTAGGTTGGAACCGAACACAGGAGAGGTGAATAATTCTGTCTTACTCAAGCAAGATCACGAGTGATCCAGCCCTCCTCGTAGAATGACTTAATTATAGTGTCTATCCCTCAGGACCAGAAAGTAAAATTCGTGGCTTGAGATAAAGACAGTTTAATAGGACAGAGAAGGAAGGGAAAATAATAATAATAATAGTAATGATAAAAGAATATACAAAATAAGTGATGCACAATGCAATTGCTCACCATCTGCCAACTGATGCCCAGCCAGTTCCTGAGCAGCGGTTGCCGCCCCCCGGCCAACTCCCCCCAGCTTATATGCTGAGCATGACGTCATATGGTATGGAATATCCCTTTGGCCAGTTTGGGTCAGCTGTCCTGGCTGTGCCCCCTCCCAGCTTCTTGTGCACCTCCAGCCTTCTCAGTCGGTAGAGCATGAGAAGCTGATCTGTAATGTACTTTGGATAAATTGCCTTTAGGATTAAATTAAATGAGCATATTTTTTTTCAAATCTAAGTATTTGTGGCTCAAATCTTTGTTCAGAAGTAACCTTTTTTTGGTGATTGTTCACTTTTTTTTGTTTCAAAATAAATGCTTATTTCAGGAATGTCATGCAGAATTTTATATTTTTTGGTGTGTTTTCATATGCAGCTTACCAATGATTCCTTTAAGCTTTTTTTATTGTTGTCAGAAGTTCCAGCAGGTTTAAATAAAGCTTAAGCATATGTTTCTGATTAATTTGTAAGCTTTCTGTAGGAATATTGGAAAGTAGGCTGATAATATGACTGCAAATATTTTTGTTTAATTTAGAATACATGCTTTTATGCTGTTTTCAAAAAAAAAAAAAGCAGTGTAATCCCATATATTCTTAAAGATACACAAACAAATGCTGTAGTAGGGTTATGCCTTTATGTTACAGCAGCAGATAAAAGTTGCATCCAAGTTGAATGCTGTTGTGCTCACTGCTGTACATGCATATCATATTTAGCAGAGTACAAAGCCTTTAATATCATACAGTATTTGCATTTGTCTCCAACTCTCCCTTCCTTTCCACCTCTTATTTCTCTATCTATTGAAAGTATTATGAACCAGAAACGTCACATCCAGTCTAGATGCAAACTGCCTACTACTAATGAGAGACACAGCTTTGGGTTTGCATTAATCAGTTCCAACTATTTATCTCTCTTCTTGTACTTGAGACTTGCATTGTTTGAAGAGGCATTAATAAGATCTCAGCAAGGAGAACTGGGTGCAGCTCATTATCTCCTGTGATCCCTCTCTTTTATTTGAGAGTGTGAGTACTGCTAAAATCATACTTGAGCTCAGGGGCAGAGAGGATTCTAATTTGGAGATTCTTCCCCTCCTAATTAGGATCAGAAGGTAGGAAACACTTTGCTCAGATGATCATTTCCAGTCTTTCTTTCTAAGTCAACTTTTACTCCTTGTTCCTTTCAGGACTTTCTATTACATTATTGAGTTAGAACTTAAAAAAGGGCATCTGGGGTCAGGCCAAAGTCCATCTGCTCCTAGTATCTGATTCCAACAGTGAACCAAAACAGGTATCTACAGAAGAGGAAAAGCTGGGTATGCATACACTATTTACCTGAACTACTCTCTCATCTTTCAAATATTTTTAAGCTCAGGGGTTTTCCCTTGACGTGGCAGGGCAACAATTGATCCATATAGTTTGGGTGTCTGAGAACTAAGAGTTTAGTGATCAGCATTTCTGTCTTTGCCCTTTACCTATATTAAAATGTACTGTTAGAGGAGTGTATTTGTGGCTCACACAAAATGCTTTATTTTTTAATCTACTACTCCATCACTGTTGTTCTAGCCTGGGCTGCCATGGTTGTAGTTGCTTTTATGCTACAGAAACAACTATTTTAGAAATAACCATCCTTCTGAAAACAAGGCCTCCAATCCAAAGCCATAAAAATATAGTTACTGGTGTTTCATTGTCCTTTTGTTGTAAGCCCAATCTCCTGTAATATCAGGTTTTCAGTTGTGCCAGCCTTCAGGGAGGGAAATACTGTCATTAATGAATTCTTTTAAAAAATTTATAGTTCAAATTCACATAGATTTCCCTCCCCACCCCTTTAAAACTGAATCCTGGTTTTCTGCTGAACCTTTCTAGGCTTTGAAGCAGCATATTGCAATCTCTGTTTGGAAGGATGAGGTTTTGCCCCAATTCAGTGTTTGCAAGGTCAAGGGAATACAGGGCGGAAAGGTAAATCTTGGAGTGCAAGCACGTGGAATCCTTGCCTCCTCTATAAGTTCAGGGTGAAAAAACTGTGCTCTTTTCCCCTGTCATCAGGCTCCTCACCTTTCACACATAATAATTTGAAAGTGAGCCTGCAGTTCTGGATTTTAGTTATTGCAGGAGAGAGTCGTTAGCAGGCAGATTACAGGTGAAAAGTGGTGTTGGGTCAGCTTTTATTGCTTGGCTTTGCAGACGTGCCCTGTGGGTGACTCAGTCGCATACACAGATTGTATTTTGCCCCTTTTATCTGGGATTGAGTGTCTTCAAATAGTGCTGGTTTCACATTAAATATGAGCTTTTGGGGCATTTGCATAGGAATAAGAGAGCACAAGCTTTATGATTTGTTTCTAATTAACTGTCAGCCCTCTAAGGTACAATTACCAACTATATAACATATAAGTCTTCAATTATTTAATGTATTTATTATTTTAGAATATGTTCCCCAACTAATTTTAAGTATAAAATCACTCCTACTGTTTCAAAAGGAAAGAACTACTCTTGTTACCCAGTGAGATGTATTTACCTATGAAGACATACTTTTCTCGTGGGTCTGTTACATTGCTAAAGATGGTGTCATACAAGTGCTTTCCATCAGTGCCTGCAGGCGGTCCCTGCCCTCCCTCTCTCATAGTGTGTTCTGGCTGGCATAGCAGTCTGTGCAGCCATGTGGAAAACCAGAGCAGGGAACTGATCCAGCTGAAAAATAACCAGCCAAAAAGGTTTATGTTTTTCAGTCTGATACATTTTCTGCCACACAAGTAGTTGTGCTGACATGGCAAGAAGGTGTTGGTGTGAATAGGGGAATGAGGGGCCAGAGGCAAGGTGGCACCTGCTTGAAATGGCCTGAGCAGCACTACCTGTCAAATTTTAAGCTGTGCTCTGAAAGATATATTGGCTTGGCTCCTTTCTTTGGTATTGAGAAGCAGTTTGAACAGACAAGGCAGGGTTCGGAAAAGAAGAAGAAATTTTATCCATGTTATGCACATGGATAAATAATGTTTGGAGAGATTTGGTGACTTACTTGGGATCCGTCTTTGTCTAATATTTGAGCCGTAAGGGACTCTTAGGTACTTTTCTTTTGGAGTTGAGTTCTTAATTATGATCTTAAACCAGCTTGATAAAGGCAGAGAAGCAGCTTGTAAGTTGCAATTGACTGTAGCTAACTTCCTGAAGACGTTGTGTATGTCTGCTCTTCTCCTATCAGTAGATGCTAAATATACCTCTTTTATTTACTTATGCTGGGGTACAGGGAATCATGCCCTAAAAAATCTCTTGTAAGCTAAAAGGATATCCTAAATTTCAGCTGCACTCTTGACTCCACTATCTCATACTTGTGTGATCTAGGAAGCTCTTAGATCTAACGGCCTTACTTAGATCTACTCTCAGGAGCCTTCTACACCTCTCTCACTCTCTGCTGATTAGGCAGATTAGGCAGGATTGAAAATAATCTGCGTGATGGACTGAAGAATTTATATTCTCTTGAGTGAAACCAGCCCTGTATATGAACCGTGGGGAGGCTATTTATTTATTTATTTTTCTTCCAGTAAGTGGAAAATATTGCACATTAACCTCACTTGAAAGGTTATTCCACCTGGCAAATGCTCTCACTTACCTGAGCATGGGAAGGTAGGCACTGTGGTGTGGTGAATCCAATGTTAGGTTGGCCCTTGAGTGTCTTGAGTTCTCAACGTTGCTTGATGATTCAAGGCAACTTCTTTCCTATGCCTCCGTTGTCCTGTCAGGAGAACAGGATGGTGTTATTTTCCTTTTTATTAAAGTACACTTTGGTGAAAAAGCTGTTTAAGAACTGGGGTGGGACAGTTAGCTCATACAAGTTTGAGATCTATGTGAAAAATGTAACATTCTGGGCAATTCAACTGATGGTCTGACCTCCAGAGAGAGCTGCTCAAGAGAGTGCAATGTAATGGAGCATCTTCCTGTGTTAACGTTTATGCCACAAGAGAGTTTGAGTTTTGGCTGCAGAAGTAGTGGCACCCTCCTTATGCAACACCACAAAACACGTTCTGTACCACAGTCATTGGAGATAGGGCCTTCAGCTGTTCAGGACTTGGTTTCCTGTGGTGAACCTAATGGCCTGAGCTTCAGAACATCCTCTAAGGGTCTGTCTGTCCTGCCAGGCTTTGGCCTGAGAAGGAAAGGTAGCTTTATTTGAAAACAGATCAAGATTGTGCTGGCCAAAAGTTGTGTGGTTTGCCTTTTTAACCATTTGCAGGGACTGGACACCATCTGGCAACTACATTTTGCCAATAAACTCTCTGAATGCTACCTTGCATAACTTACTAATATTAATAGTGTCTCAAATAAATACGATTGATAGTATTGCTTATCCCAAGTGACAGCGGAGTGCAGGCATCTTATCAAGGCAGGAGGAGTCTTGCCGTGATCTGTTCTTTCAGCAGATACATTTCAGCTGTGAGAGGGCTTACATGTGTCAGAGCTTGCTGTGCTGAGGTACCTGACTTAGTTCTGCAGGAGCTAGTAATGTAGTTGTGTTAGCACAGTATCTTAGCCTGGGCTCTGTACAGCTGTGGATACTCCAGCTAACTGTGGACAACCTAGTTTAGGTTTCTGTGCGTAGCTTTTACTTGTGCTTTGTTGACATACACCCTACGTGGTGGTATGTAAGACTGGATTTATTGGATTAGTCTAATACAGTGCTTCTATAAACAGTCCAAATAGGAGGGAATCATGATCAGAATTTGCTGTTTACTTGGGCCAGGAGGTTTCATGAGATGAGGAACTGAATGAATATTTGTAGATGCATACTGGAGTCCTTAGACTTTCATTGCCTCCCTCCAAGGAGGCATTGTATGCCTGTTGTATTTGTGTTGGATTAGTATTTCATCTGTCTCCCTCTGATAGAAATATTCATTTAATGAAAGAACTTTGATTCAATTTCTGAGGAATAACTAAGGGAGGTACATGAGACTTTGCTAATCCATTATTAAATGAGGATGAAAGCATTCATTCTTCTTTCCTGAAGTGTATTAAATAAGCAACTTCTACCTAAAAATAAAACTGAAATACTAATTCAGTAGATCCTCTATGCTTTTGGGTCTAGCCACCAGTTGCCATAAATTATTTTGAGAATGTTTGTGTTTAACTTTTTTTCCCCTTTTAAGGAGTTTTGAAGCATGCCATCATGTTCCTGCTTATGAGAGATAAGTTGCAGAATTGACCAGCTGCAACCTTAATTCTTTGATATCCTGTAAGCAGAATGAAGTTCTGGAAATGTCAGGCTGATGTAACTCATATGGAGAACATTAGCTGCTCCTGGATGAGGTTTATAAAATATAAGCAGGTTCAAAATCACAATCATGTTAACACAACCTTTCCAAAAAGAAGAAATTTATCCATCGGTTAGTGTCTGTTAGAGCTTATTACATGTGCTCGTGTTTTGAAAAGTCTGTCTGAAAATGCAATACTCTCTCTGGTATTAATAAGATTTTGTGAAGTCCCAGGAGAAAATCAGGTGTGGTGGTGATTTGATATGGAAAAATAAGAACAGATCAACATTGCATAAATAACTACTTCACATGGTGATAATACGAGCACAAGGATAAGATTATATTTTGTTTATATATTATTCCAAGAGAAAACAGGAGATCACTATAAACTACTATTTTTCATAATGTAAATTTATACTCTGTTGCATTTGGCATCTTTGTAGGTGGTTGGGTTTTTTTTAACAAGTCACTACTTAACTGTCTTGCATTCATTTGTAAGTGTAGATTTTAATTTGTATGAAACAGAACAAATTGATAAAGAAAATGTGCTGGAGTCATTGCATTTGGAACAAACAGTTTTGGAGTATCCTGTCAAGAAGCTGACATTGCTAGATTGTTGAGAATTTTTTGTGTGTAAGACTATCGGAAAAAGCTTGAGTGCAGGCTCTTTTACTAATGGCTTTAATTTGGTATCACACACCAGCTACTTTGTTTTGCCTGTCTGTAGGACAGGCATGGCTGCCTTACCAGCCATAGCATACCACCACAGCTGCAAGATAGAGCCTAGCAGCAGGGATGGTTTGCCATTACTGCTGTGCTTTAGCTTTAGAAGGCTGTAAAGGTACTTGTGAAGGAAGGCTGCCAAAAAAGACTACTGACATTCAATAATCCTCCTTGAAATTCTCTTTACTAAGCATCTCAAAGTGGCTTTTGTATTATGAGTGAAAATATGACCCATATGTGTAGCCGTAGAGAAGTATCTTGTCATGCTGTAGCTTCAACAAGCTAAAATTACATGTTCTGCAGTAGAAATGAGGAAATGTCTCTTAGAGAAGGGAAAAGAATATCTAAGAAAAGGGTGGTGGTTTGTCACTACATGTGTTATCCACAGTTCAGTAGGGGTGTTTCACTCATGATGTATAGATTCGTTCTCCATGCTCTCTTGGTTCATAGCGTATTCTAAATGTAGGTGGGTGTTCATAGCTTGCACTTGGCAACCAACACGAACACCTAAGCAATGTGAGAGTTAAGAAAATAATAATAAAAATGTACATCAACATCAAAACTTACCTGAAATGAGAATGATCTGAAAGAATAGCCACAACAGTACCTGTAGGATTAATCAATTAAATGTAATGACAATAGAAATCTGATGAATTTTATTTATGACGCAGCTTTTACCAGGTAGCGTAAATATTGTCAAGGTGAACAGAAATTATTGACAACAATGAGGAACTGCTTTCTAAATTCTCAGGTCTTACTCAAGTGTTTGAGGCAAAAGATTGCTAAGAGACTCAAGTAGTCTTTTTTTGTGGAAAATGGCCAGCTATGTCTGTTGTCCGTCCATCCCCACCGTTTTTTGATATATGCGTTCTGATACTGTTTGTTTTAATTTTATTCTCTTTTCTGCTTGCCAGTGTCTGCCAGTACAGGCCTGGCATTAAGCCACTTCAGACCAGAAAAAAAAGTTCACTTTTATCCCAAAGCATTGATGAAAGGTGGTTGTGTTTCAGCTGTTGGAAATGTTAACGAATGGATTATACTCAGCTGAATATAGACTGTGGTAGACTGCTCACAGCTGCTTCACTCTTCTCTTTTTGGGGCAGGCTTCTTTACCTTCTGGAGTTTTCCACTTCTCTCCATTTTTCTTTATCTTTTTTCTTTCCCACATGATTTGTCTCGCAGTTTCTTTCTCCAGCCAAAAAAGACTGGGCATTGTTCACTTGAGATGTCTTTTTAGAGTCTTCTGGTGAGAATCATTAGAAGCCATTCACAGAATCACAGAACGGTTGAGGTTGGAAGGGACCCCTGGAAGTCATCTGGTCCAATGCCCCTGCACAAGCAGGGCCACCTAGAGACAGTTGCCCAGGACCATGACCAGATGGCTTTTGAATATCTCCAAGGATGGAGACTCCACAACCTCCCTGGGCAACCTGTGTCAGTACTCAGTCACCCTCATAGCAAAAGAAAGCGTAGCTCTCCTCTTCCACAGGAGAAGAGGAATAGATTCATGAGAGAAGAGTCATAGACCCACAAGCCCACCACATGAGTCTCCTAATAATATGGCAGTCATGTCATTTTACTGTTGCCAACCTGCTATGTCTGCTTGCTGCTCACAGAGTGATTTAGCTCAGCTCAAGAATTGGTATCCATTTGACTACGGCTTTGTCTGTAGCAATTGAATAAATTTTGTTTTATCTTAATGAATTAAATATAGGAGCAAAGTGTCCAAGTTCTCTTTGTTGTTCTGTCAAAAGACATCCTATATGTATGCTGAATAGTTGTTTTTTTTCACAGATGCACCTGAAATATAACTTGACTACATGAATCACGCTGATATGTAGAATTTAATTGCATTGTTTTACTTTAATCTTCTTCAAAGAGCCAAGAGCTTTTGAGTGTTATATTTGGAAATATTTGTTAAATCATTTTGCATACACTGCGGCAGCATCTAAAAAAAAAAAAAATCACACTTTATCATGTTTTTTGTGTAATTCAGTTCATTAAGTCATTTGATGTTGATTTCATTTTGCCCACAACAGATTTTAGCTGAGCTTGGCGATGCCTCATTAGGAGATTTGTCACTGAAGTCTTAAGACTTATCAGGGGCTTTTAGTGTGTGCCTCTGTTCAAGGGGGACTTTCAGTGTTTTGTACGGAAAGCACAGCAGATGTAGTGTTGCATTTATCCTTTGACCCAAGTCGAGATCCATTTATCAGTTATAGAAAGAGGACGAAAACCCTGAGTAGAAAAAAGCCTATTCTAGTCTCTTTGTGCTAAATGGTAAGGAATGCACCTTAACAGCTTCACTTTGGCTGCAGTTGGCAGACTACACACCATTTCAGATATTAAATGATGAGTTAGTATGGTATTTTATTAGCTATTTATTTATATTTATTATTATTTATATAAGCCATTAAGCATTTTATTGCTGTCTGATTCCACATTTTGGATCTCCATTCCCACTGTGCTTGAACAGCCGTATAATGTAGGAATGCCGCAATACGGTCTCCCCGGAGCCTTCTCTTCTCCAGGCTGAACAACCCCAACTCTCAGCCTTTCTTCATAGCAGAGGTGTTCCATCCCTCTGATCATTTTTGTGGCCCTCCTCTGGACCCACTCTAACAGGTCCATGTCTGTCTTGTACTGGGGACTCCAGAGCTGGATGCAGTACTCCAGGTGGGGTCTCACCAGAGCGGCATAGAGGGGGAGAATTGCTTCCCTCGACCGCTGGCCACGCTGCTTCTTATGCAGCCCAGAACATGATTGACTTTCTGGGCTGTGAGCACACATTGCTAGCTCATGGCCAGCTTTTCATCCACCAGTACCCCCAAGTCCTTCTCGGCAGGGCTGCTCAATCCATACACTTTTACTGTCCACATCTGTAAAAGTAGTTGGAAATGTGGTAGTTTGATCATCATCCTGCTGATGCATTGTTGTAAAGGAAATGGTGTCTTGTTTACTTAGTGTGGCACCAGTTTGGCTCCAGCAGCTGAGTATGCATGATGAACTTTTGAACCTGCAGTATTGCCTGTGAGATTGATACTGTTTTAAATAAGTGAGCATTTAGGGTTTGCCTGGACATGATGTAATGAGATAATAGCAGAACCATTTGGCTTTTAACCACAGATAGAGACTTTTTTTTTTAATGTACTCTATTTAGCTTAACAAAATAAAAAGGCATTAATCTTCAGTCTCTGCTACTTCATCAAGTAGTAGAAGAATCGCAGGTTGATGGGCTGCCACAAAACTCCCCTGAAACTTAGTGTTCAGGAATGCCAGTGTTATTTTTAACTGTCTCCAGCAGAAGGCTTTTTGTCTGGAAGGAATCCAGAGGTTTACATGGTAGCATGTGTTCAAATTCACATAAGCTGCTAGATAGCCTTAAAGTTCTTGTGAAGTTGTTTTCCTCTGTGGTTGAAGACATCTGCACTCTAGTGTTGCAAGATAGACTGTGTTATAGTGATGAGTTTTGTGTATAGCATAGGTAAATAGGATGCAGGAGTTGACTACTCACCTCTGCTGTCTGGCTGGTGGTGGCTGGAAGATCTAGTGCATGTCCCATGTGTGTGTGGTGGGTTGTCCTTGGCTGCATGCCAGGTGCCCACCAAGCTGCTCTGTCACTCCCCTCCTCAGCTGGACAGGGGGAGAGAATATAACGAAAGGCTCATGGGTCGAGATAAGGACAGTGGGAGATTACTCATCAGTTACCATCACAGGCAAAACAGACTCGACTCGGAGAAATTAATTTAATTTATTGCCGTTCAAATTAGAGTAGGGTAATGAGAAATAAAACCAAATCTTAAAACACCTTCCTCCTACTCCTCCCTTCTTCCCAGGCTCAACTTCACTCACAATTTTCTCTACCTCCTCCCCACCAGCAGCACAGGGGGATGGGGAATGGGGGTCGTGGTCAGTTCATCACACATTGTCTCTGCCACTCCTTCCTCCTCAGAGGGAGGACTCCTCACACTCTTCCCCTGCTCCAGTGTGGGGTCCCTCCCACAGGAGACAGTCCTCCACAAACTTCTTCAACGTGAGTCCTTTCCATGGGCTGCAGTTCTTCAAGAACTGCTCCAGCATGGGTCCTTTCCATGAGGTGCAGTCCTTCAGGAACAGACTGTTCCAGCGTGGGTCCCCCACGGGGTCACAAGTCCTGCCAGGAGCCTGCTCCAGCATGAGCTCTCCACGGGGTCACAGCCTCCTCTGGGCACATCCACCTGCTCCGGCATGGGGTCCTCCATGGGCTGCAGGTGGATATCTGCTCCACCATTAACCTCCATGGGCTGCAGAGGGACAACCTGCCTCACCATGGCCTTCACCACAGGCTGCAGGGAAGTCTCTGCTCCGGTGCCTGGAGCACCTCCTCCCTCTCCTCCTTCACTGACCTTGGTGTCTGCAGGGTTGTTTCTCTCACATATTCTCACTCCTCGCTCCGGCTGCTGCTGCCCAGCAAGGGTATTTTTTCCCCCTTCTTAAATACGTTATCATGAGGTGCTACCATCATCGCTGATTGGCTCAGCTTTGGTCAGCGGCGGGTCCGTCTTGGAGCCGTCTGACATTGGCTTTATCAGATATGGGGGAAGCTTCTAGCAGCTTCTCACAGAAGCCACCCCTGTAGCCCGCCCCCCACTCCCCCCCCCAACCTTGCCATGCAAACACAATACAGTGTGCTAGCATTTAACAATTTTTTTCAGATAAAATTTATATAGTAAAATTGGTGACCACATCTTATTTTACTCTAAAGGGGAAATGTGCCCAAATTAACTGCATCATGGAAGAAATGCATGTTGTTTTCACAAATTTGTAAAGTATTATACGGTTTCAAAGTTTCATTCTTTAATTTATTTGGATGTCTACCATGGGTGTGCATGAACGTACTGAAATTCACATGCTAATTTAGTAAGATGTGGTGACTGTCATTGGTCATGTTAAAAAAAGAAATTGTAGGTGCTTCTGCTGCTTACCATGTATGGACAGAGCCTTACAACTTACTGTTTTATAATATCTGTATTAAACTGTGGTAAAACTGATGGTTGATTTTTGACTGCCCACAACATCGTTAGGCATTTAATGGTTTAATATTACATTGCATTTAAGTTATAGACATTTTTTAGTAAGAAAAAAATATTGCTTAAACACTTAGCAATTTAAAAGTCAGGAGAATACAGTGTTGAAGTGACCATAGCTGTCTTTAAATCACGAGAAAATAGAAGCGTTGCACGGTGAAGGCAACTTAATCACCTACAAGGTACAGGTTTAGTATTTTGAGTCTGAATAAACAAGTAATTTCCAAATAATAGTAAAGAGGGGACTATTTATATATAGCCTCAATCACAAGCCATGGTAGCCTAAATTAAAGCACAGCAGTTGTCCACCTGTGAAGCATTTCTAGCAACAAATGGAGATTTGATTGAATCACGTTGGAAAATAAATTGTCTTAAGTTACGGTCTTTTGTTTTGGTTTTAATATGATACTGAACTTGATGCTGCTCACAGTATAAATTTTCAAGTAGGATCTTAAAAATATTGTAGTTACATTGCAGCTACCAATTGCAAAAAGTAGGATGGGGAGGAATCTGGGGATTTGTCAGATAAATATTTTGCCTGGGTCTTATAAATATACAGTCTTTTCCATGGATAAGAGATGTCTGGATGATTGAAAAGATTATTGCAGATTGTGTAGTAGATGGAGGAGACTTTAGGTGTATGGCCTTGGGAATTTTATGTGCACATTTTAATTTCCTGTCTTGCCCAATGATTATTGATCAGCGTCAGTCTATATGAATCTCTTTCCTTATGCCAAGCAAAGTGGGGTAGCACAAGGTCATTGTAGTAATTAACCAATAGCATATATATATCTGTGGGGCTTATCCCATCTCCGATACTATTTTGCTTTCTCTGCAGTTTTAGAAATACAGATTTATATAAGTCAATACTTATTCCACATCTTAAAGATCTTGCTTACCACAAGAGTGAGAAAAACTTAATTCTTTCATGGTAAAAAACTGAAATTTCAGAAAGTGCAGATTCTACATGGCCTTGTGCCCTGAAAGAATTCTGATGGCCTCTGTTCCCCATGATTGAGTGCTGAAGGTCACTCCAGCAATCCCTTGTTTCTGGGGAGAGAGTTCAGTAGTGATACCAAGACATGAATGGAGATTAAAAATCTCCTGAACCTCACTCCTGTCCCAAAAACCACTCCCTTTGCGGTGGTCTTTGCAGGTTTGAACTGATGCAAGTTAAATTCATGTTGCTTACTTTTTTCAATGGAGAAGGGGTGAGATAAGCCACTTTCAGTCTTGTCATTCCAGTATAGTTTTCTTTCAGCAAACCTAGAGGTAGAATCATAGAATCATTAAGGTTGGAAAAGACCTCTAAGATCATTGAGTCCAACCGTCAACCCAACACCACTGTGCCCACTAAACCATGTCCCTAAGCGCCTCATCTACACGCCTTTTAAATACTTCCAGGGATGGTGACTCAACCACTTCCCTGGGCAGCCTCTTCCAATGTTTAACCACTCTTTCAGTAAAGAAATTTTTCCTCATGTCAAAGGTACGTTCTTTTGAAAGAAGCATGCTGTGAATTTCAGGAGGTTCTTGCGTAAAAATTGAGGAGTTGTCAAAATATGATTGATATTGCCATTTTAATTGTACCCGCATTAAAAAAGATTATTTTTTCCTTTTTCTTATGCATCCCACAGGTCATAAATGTTGATGGAACAATGAGGAAAACCCTCCTAGAAGATAAGCTTCCACATATATTTGGGTTCACGCTGCTGGGAGATTACATATACTGGACTGACTGGCAGAGACGAAGCATTGAAAGAGTTCACAAGATAAAGGCTAGCAGAGACATCATTATTGATCAGCTGCCAGATTTAATGGGCCTTAAAGCAACAAGTGTTACCAAAGTGTTTGGTAAGCATGAGCAATCACAGGATGGATCTATAGTAGTTTCTAGATGGGCTTGCTTTCATTAAGTAACTGTTGATCGCTTGTAATGAGAATAACTGTGGTCTCATATGTTTGTATCATTTTAAAGGAATACTGCACCTATTGTTTGTAAAGTTGGGAGAATACAGTGTTGCAAAAGAAGTATGGGCTTCCAGTTTTTAGTGACAGTTGACATAAGTCTTGCACAGCTTCCACTATACTCTTTGAATTTTTGTGAGGATAATTTTATTCCTGCCTCCAATCTATAGAAATCATTACTTCTGGTGCTCACAGAACTGCTCCATTTTCTGTTGCTCTTTTCTTCCAGTACAAAGTCCCAGTGATGTTCAGAATCCCAGTTAGCAGAATGCTTTTTACTATGTCGGGTGGTATAGGCAGAGTTAGTGGCCATTACAACATTGCCTCAAAGCACGTGGCACTTAGGTATTAACTTTAACACCTAAATCGTACTTAAATCTTAACAATTAAATCTTGCCCTTAGCATGGGATCAGCAGCTGGAGCTCCATGTTCTTCCACTGCATCTGCTGAAAGGTGCAGCCAGTGTTTCAGGTCTTCTGCTAGCATTCTGCAGACGAGTATGTCACAGGACCTCCTGGCTTCAGTAGTAACTCATGAGAGGTGCGTGTTCACCACAGCTCTGTCTAGGACCTGGAACGTTGGAGTCTGGCCATAGCAGTAAATGGATTCGTTGGTCAGCTATTAAAATTACTGAGAATAGTTGCAACAGAATCACATAAAGTAGGTTGTCAAATTACACCCTGCCAGTACATGGATTTCCAGCCTTTTAGGAAGCTTTACTTAAAGGATAATCAAGTCCTCAAGCTGCAAGTTGCGGCATCAGTCTGAAATATGTATGCCCTAAAAAGGGAAAATTAAAAGAAACCTGGCTGAGACTGATCTTGGGAGACTGTTTTTTGTGGTAACAGTCTTTAAATACCTAAATCCTTGGTTCCAGCAGATGGAGAAAGGCACTCATTTATCTTTTGGTCCTTACTGTCCCCTCCACATTCCCTCCCCATCTGATCATGGTTGTTCACACAAAAAAGTAAGTGTGAGATTGTGGTGATCTTGTTGGAACTGCTTCTGCTAATGAATCTTCTCAGCTTTAAATGAAACAACTAGGAAAGAACTGCAGTTATCCACCTCTTTTCTCACGGTTTTGTATTATTGAACATTTGCAAAACTGGTGGTTTTAAAGAGATACAAAGATGGGGTACTTGGCCAAAAATAACCAAGCTGAACATGTATGTAATTACCTGCCTTCAGTGAAGGAATTTAATCTTTGGGGAAACTAGAAGGATATGTTTGTAGCTGTTATTTGTACTATAGGAGGGATAGGATCAGCTTCCTAATCCTTGGGTAGAAGGAAAGAAACAGTTTTGAATGTTTTTTTTTTAGAATTCCCTGTTGACAACCCATAGTGTGAACTTATTTTGAAAAATTATAATTACACTGTTTCTGCTCAGCCTCCCCCCTTCCCTTTTCCCCCCTACCTCCACAATGTACCAATATCTGTTTTGTTTTGGTTTTTTTTTTAAGGAACTAATTCCTGTGCAGAGAACAACGGAGGCTGCAGCCATCTGTGTTTCTTTACACCCCAGGAGACCAGATGTGCCTGTCCCATTGGCCTTGAGCTCTTGAGTGACATGAAGACTTGCATCATTCCTGAAGCCTTCTTAGTTTTCACAAGCAGAGCAGCAATTCATAGGATTTCCCTTGAAACCAATAATAACGATGTTGCTATTCCTCTTACTGGAGTCAAGGAAGCATCTGCTCTGGATTTTGATGTCTCTGATAACAGAATCTATTGGACTGATGTTAGTTTGAAGGTATTACTGACATGTGAATTCCCTGAATATAAAGCCACAAAACAGTTACTTTGATCTAACAAAGGTCTCTGTTACATGATCTGTCCTGCAGTTGCTAATGTTGTCATTGACTTGCATCCAAGGAGACTCTTGGAGATGAAGACAGTTTAATTGTTGAATGCACAGTTGGGTGACAGGCATCTTCCTGCTTCAAATAAAAATCCAAAGTGGGGTCTGCTCATACTGAATGCCTCAGTCTTGGATGCTGCATGTGTTGCATCCATATATGTATCTATTGTAGAAAAGCTGTTTTCATGTCACATAGAGTAATTTAAACATCAAGCTTGGCAACCCCCTGAGCTTTCTATCCTCTTCCAGTTTTGACTTGGAAGGCAATCTTACTCAATATTAACATTTGGCAAGTGAACTTTGGATTGGTTGGTGCTAGTCTGTGGCTCCAGCTTGGCACAGAAAAGGCCAGGGAACTTGTCCAGTCCCCTCCACGCTGTGTTAAGCCCCCGCCTGCCCCCAGTTCTATCTCAGTGTGTTCCCCAGGAGTTTGACATTTCCAGTGACATGTTTGGTTCACATCCAGGTGCATGCTGAAGTGAGTGGTTGTGCCTCTTCATCAGTGTTACTTTGCTTTCTGAAGTGAATTAAGTAATGGTAGAAAATGACAGATTCACTTCACTGGAATTGGATTCCTCTGTTTAGCCTCTTAATAGGTTTTCCAAGAGCAATCAAAGTTTCCTTGCCACTGTGCCTAAGCCATAATAGGGAAAAGCTCACTTTTAGTGACTGCAGGGCACGTGCAGTTTCCATAGTCTCTCTGTGAAGACTAAAGAGGGTTGTGCTTCAGTGTTAACAGTGCTGCTTGTGGTGTGGATACCTTTCCTTCAGGAACAGTGCCAATGTAATAAATTAGCGTACTGCAGACACAGTTACTAAATAAATCTCACGCAAGCACGTGGAGAGCTAGAGCTATGGTTGTCTTAACCATTTGTAGTGGAAAATACTTCAACTGTGTCAGTGCGTAGATCCCAGTCTCACTCTATGCAGAACTGGAAAACATTTTACTTGTTTGTGGCCTCCTGAATTATCCAGCATACTGTATTTTCACATATGTATCAGCGTATGTTTCAGCATATCTGGGTTTTCATTCCCCCTATTCCCCCACCTCCTGCAGCTTAGCAGCAGGTAGTGTAACTTCAGAGCCCATAGTCATCTTCCTCTCCTTTGGTGACCACCACTTCCCTGATTTCCTCCTGCCTCTGGTTATATGAGGACTCATTTTCAAAGGGGATTATACTTTTTCTGAGATGTGGGTTATACCTGTAAAAATATACTACATGATTTCTGGTTTTGACATTTAGCTTTAAAAATATAAAATGTCTCTTACCCTGATACATTCATTTATCAAATTATTAAGAAATTAATAGCTGAAATATTAGCAGGCACGTAGAATGATTGCTTACTGTAGATAACAAGGGTGGGTAATTCTACATTGGTCCTGGAAGTTAAGAATTATTTATTTGGGGGTTGTTTCAGTGTTCCTTGTTAGGAATGGCTTATTTATATGTACACAGTCCTTGCCCTATGACTTGTTTTGTTGAGTGTGCATAACTAAAATGTGGATGGGATCAGCAAACTTGCTCAAGGTGACTGATCATGAGAAACAATTTAATTCAGATTTCTCTGAATTGAAATGTGTTTCTGAGACTTAAAACATTACAGCGAATGAAGTAATTTAAAAAACCAACTTTGTGTGCAAATAGAAGAGAGAGAGAAGGAGCAAGGAAGAATCTGCAGATACATAGTGCTTTCTGAAAATCATATCTTTTTAAGACATCTTGTACTGGTCATCAGAAACCATTAGCTTTCTGAAAAATCAGGTCTTTTTATCCTGTGAATTGCTATATCTTTTTTGACAACAGAAATTTATTTTAAAAAATGTAACACTGGCTGACTTTTTTTTACTAATTTCTTTTGGTACACTAAACTTCAGAATAATATAAATTTATATATTATATAATAAATTTTAATAAATTTAATAAATAAAATCATATATTTATAAATAATAATATAAATAATATAAAACTTCATATTCCTTTTTACTTCAGTGGGGTATCCATAAATGCTGTAATATTTCTACACAATTGCTTTCCAGACCATAAGCCGAGCTTTCATGAATGGGAGCTCTGTTGAACATGTGATTGAGTTTGGGCTAGATTATCCTGAGGGAATGGCTGTAGACTGGATGGGAAAGAACCTCTACTGGGCAGATACTGGAACAAATCGCATTGAAGTAGCCCGCCTGGATGGACAGTATAGGCAAGTCCTTGTGTGGAAGGACTTGGACAACCCAAGGTCTCTGGCTCTTGATCCTACCAAAGGGTAAGGGGCAGTGTTGTTTTCAAAGCTTTGTGTGCATATTCTTGTACGTGACAAGCTAATTGGCAGTTTATATAGCTCCATTTCTTCAGTGTCTTTGAAAAGACGATAAACGTTCCACAACCCTATGGGTTACAATGAAAAATTAAGAATTGTCAATCATGTTTTTCTGCCTTTGTCTAAAAAAGTAGTGTAATACTGCACATAACCACATGGGTTATTCCTTTTTTTTTTTTTTTTTTTTTTAAAGAACTGAAAATAAATTTAGAAAAATCAAAGCATGCAGCTAAACACAATCTTACCTAGCTGATGTACTCTTTTTGTTCCACTTCTCATTGCAGATACATGTACTGGACTGAATGGGGAGGTAAACCTAGGATTGTTCGAGCATATATGGATGGAACAAACAGCATCACTTTGGTGGATAAAGTGGGTCGTGCCAATGACCTCACTATTGATTACACGGACCAAAGGCTATACTGGACTGACTTAGACACAAGCATGATTGAGTCGTCAAATATGCTAGGTAATCTAGTGTTATGTTACACCAGCCAGCACAGAAATATGCACTGACCATAGTAAAGCAATTGAATAATATGAAATTGGAATAATATAATTGATATTAAATCTGTGTGTACATTTTTCTTACGAGAGGAAATGGAGAGTTAAATGTTTAAGGAGATTAAAAAAAGCTTCCTAAATTAATAACCATATGATGATTTATAATGATGGTGAGATATGATGTCATTTCTCTGTATGGATATGAAACTGCCTGTGTTTTACAAAAGCAGAGATGACCTCTGAGTTTCTCAAAGTGAGGACAACTTATAGGTTCACTGTAAACCACCCCTGACTTTTCAGTCTGGATACTAATTTTCTGTTGAAGTATTATCTCTGTTTCCAGCTTCAGACTAGTTGTATTAGTTCAAAACCAAAATACTGCTTGCATTTCCTGTAGTCTGAATGGTTGTGCAGCTACTTCTGCAGTGTATCGTAACATGTTTTGTACACAACTTTACACATTTTCATATCTTCCACTGGAATTTTGTTTATACATACAAGGGGTGTGCTAAGATTTACTAAACTTGCACATTGATATTGACATGATAATTAACTGGATAAAAGAAGGGAGTTTTGCAGCTGACATAGAGCTTTTGTATGGTCCAGATGTTTTGTAAATATTAAATGGTCTTCCAGGTTTTAGCTGAAGCAGATATGAATTCCTTTTTGAGAAAACAGAAACTTATTAAGTTTCCAAATGCCACACAGTGAATCAATGATAGGATCAGAAATGGAATCCAGAAGTTCCTGACCTGACATCCTATCCCTGTTCCATTTCCAAGGAGAGACCTTCGTGAGATGGGAATTAATGCCTCTGGGATTCCAATGTAAAAATCAAAGTTTATGTAGCAGAACATATGGTATTTAAGCAAACTCATACAGGATTGTTACAGCAATGCTCTTGATTGATAACATATATAATTTCCCTGCAACTTTTTTTGTTTTGTTTTAATCTGTCAAAATTAAATCTCACTCTAATCTGCTACCATTCGAGTGAGACTTTTTTTTTTAAGGTGTTATTGTGTGTGCATATCTTCAGAGTATAGAGATTCTACTAAGCTCAGGAAAACAGAGAGAGTGATGCAGTTTTGGATTCTGAGGCTATCACTGATTCTGCATTTCTTGTATTTGTTGCTTTGGGATGACAACTACTGAATAGATGTTAGTGTTTAGAAATTGCAGTAAGATTGTTTCTTTATCTAGAGTTGGGTTTTTTCTATCCAGAGGGCATGTTCCATCAAAGCTCTCACTAAGCTTCTGCATTATACTTAGAGAAACAAAATAGCTGGAGGCAAGCTTGAACTAGAAACTGATTGTGGCATTGAGAAGAAACACAATATTGAAATCATCTGTAGTAAATTAAACTGGTTCTAAAGCTGAACCTACTGTTAGCATTTATTTGTGGTGAGAAGGTAGAAGGATGAGCGCTGAAGCTAACAATGTTGTATGATGTCTTTTTAGTTAGCAGATTATAAAGACTGAGGTAGACTTCTAGCAAGTGGGCTCAACAGTTAAGGAAATGTTATTAGACTTGGCCTACGTTATGCAGTGCCGGTCTCCTTGCCAGGACACATCTGAATGAGTGTTGCTGATAGAGTCTACCCCACCAGCAATGAATAAAGCACTCTTAAGTGGATGAACGAATGCTGTCCCAGCTTAATCTTGAGCATTATAAACATTACCCAGCAGGAAGATTTTTGGGAGATTTTCCTCCATCTACCAACTATCAAAATTCAATTAGACAGCTTATCTGCTTCCTTCAAAAGAGCCTATCCCCTGAATTCATCACTGTGGACCAGAATTGCTCTAAGAAGTACCTGAGAGTGTGCAGGGTATCTGTGCCCCTAACTTGGACACTTTAGATGCCTAAAAGTAGTTGGGAAGGTTGCCTCTGTATTTAGTTCTGGTGGTTTATAGGGAAGTGGCTTCATGTCCTAGTTTTTGGTTTTTTCATTCCTTCTCTAGTCTTGGCCAAATGGAAGAGGGCATGATGGAAAGTAGGGCGGGGGAAGAAAAATGAGGTGTTCTGTAGAATCTAACATTGGACATTTGTTTGAGGCAGGAGGAGATGATTCTGATGAAGGCTACATCTTCATTTGATGTAAAGTGGCAGGGATTCATAGAGGTTTATGCTTGAAAATGTTTAGGAAGGTGATTTACAGTAAGACTTTATTACTTCAGTAGTGCATCTCTGGCAGAGGCCATCTAATGCTCTAGAAGGTGTTAAATCTGTTGTGAATGTTGCTAACTGAGCCACTGAGTGTGGGAGTATTGGGATTTCTGCCAAACAAATGGTTTCCTAATCTCTTGGGGTAGCTGTATGTTAAATTGCACTGCAAAAGATTTGTGTTTCTTGAGTGAAACACCGTAATTTCTCATAGCTGTTTCTCTGTGAATCTCAAGTTTGTTGTATGTTGTTGCTTTCATATATATTAATTGAGTTTTTTATTGGCCTAAGTGATTCCTGGAGCCGATAGTATTCTTGAATATGTTTTCCAATATCTATTTGGGATGATAAGCATGAGACATATAGAGTAGTATTTATTTAAATGACAGTACACTGGCACAGTTTCAAATTGCTCTGTAGGCAATAGGGTATCGGGATAAGGTTTTTGAATGCAAGTGTTTAGGTTACCTCTTGAGCAGATACTGCTTAATAATGAATCCCATGATGCTGACTTGAGACATGAGGTTTTATTTAAAAAGGGAAGGAAAAACTTTTTCTTGATGCCAGTCACACTCTTCATTTCATGACTCGGGAATTGTCCTTCAGTTGATTATCCTTATTTTTGCAGGACAAGAACGAGAAATCATAGCAGATGATCTACCTCATCCATTTGGATTAACCCAATACAGTGACTACATCTACTGGACAGACTGGAATCTTCACAGCATAGAAAGAGCAGACAAGACCAGTGGGAAGAACAGGACACTTATTCAGGGCCATCTGGATTTTGTGATGGATATATTGGTCTTCCATTCTTCACGTCAGGATGGCTTGAATGATTGTGTGCAAAATAATGGCCATTGTGGTCACTTGTGCCTTGCCATACCAAATGGATTTAGGTGTGGCTGTGCTGCTCATTATACCTTGGATCCCAACAGCAGGAACTGTAGTTGTAAGCCTTTTTGTTTGCTACTATATTCTTCAGTGCTTGCGGCTCCCAGGTGTTTGTGATCCCTTTCAGTATAGAAAGGGAAGGGATATCACAAGTCCATTTCAAAGGTTCTGGCTTTAAAGTTGATCTTTAAATATGAGGACAGAATATGGAGTTTTATATCCATTTTTGTGGCATGAATTAGGGCTGAAGATTTGTATTTCAAATCTTAGAAATAACAGCGCTGTCAAGTCTGGTCTTTCTTGTTTTACTAGAAGTACTTTCTAGGTGATTCAACTGTGTGATTGAAGCTTTCCCAGTTATTACCCGAGTGTGTAGGTGGGTGGAAGAGAAATTCTAAACAAAAAACATCTTTTTCTCTTAAGTGTTTAATAAAGTCAGCAAAAATAACATCCAATAAAACAGCCTCCTAAGTAGTCTGCACAACATGCACATGCACTTGAAATTCATGTAAGTTTGTTTTCCCCCGTGTGTGATATTATGAGCCTGCCAGTTCACTAGTTGCCCAATATGAATTTAAGCTTCTGGTAAAAATAGCAGATGAGTAGAAAACAGACTGTTGACTTAAAAAAAAAAACCAACAAAGCTTTGGGCATCCTGGCACATTAGCATATAAGGAAATTTTAACGGGATGAAAGGATGGATTTATGAAAGGCAGGTCCTGCTTGACTAACCTGATCTCCTTCTATGACAAGATGACCTGCTTAGTGGACAAGGGAAAGGCTGTGGATGTTGTTTACCTGGACTTTAGTAAAGTCTTTGACACCATCTCCCACAGCATTCTCCTGGAGAAACTGGCTTCTCATGGCTTGGACGGGTGTACTCTTCACTGGGTGAAAAACTGGCTGGATGGCCGGGCCCAAAGAGTTGTGGTGAATGGAGTTAAATCCAGTTGGCGGCTGGTCACAAGTGGTGTTCCCCAGGGCTCAGTTTTGGGGCCAGTTCTGTTTAATATCTTTATCAATGATCTGGATGAGGGGATTGAGTGCACCCTCAGTAAGTTTGCAGATGACACCAAGTTGGGTGGGAGTGTTAATCTGCTCAAGGGTAGGAAGGCTCTTCAGAGGGACCTGGACAGGCTGGATCAATGGGCTGAGGCCAATTGCATGAGATTCAACAAGGCTAAGTGCTGGGTCCTGCACTTGGGTCACAACAACCCCATGCAACACTTACAGGCTTGGGGAAGAGTGGCTGGAAAGCTGCCCGGCAGTAAAGGACCTGGGGGTGTTGGTCAACAGCCGGCTGAATATGAGCCAGCAGTGTGCCCAGGTGGCCAAGAAGGCCAATGGCATCCTGGTTTGTATCAGAACTAGTGTGCCCAGCAGGAGTAGGGAAGTGATCGTCCCTTTGTACTCAGCACTGGTGAGACTGCACCTCGAATACTATGTTCAGTTTTGGGCCCCTCACTAGAAGAAGGACATTGAGGTGCTGGTGCACATCCAAACAAGAGCAACAAAGCTGGTGAAGGGTCTAGAGCACAAGTCCTATGAGGAACAGCTGAGGGAACTGGGCTTGTTTAGCCTGGAGAAAAGGAGGCTGAGGGGAGACCTCATCGCTCTCTACAACTACCTGAAAGGAGGTTGTAGCGAGGTGGGTGTCCATCTCTTCTCCCAAGTAACAAGTGATGGGACAAGAGGAGATGGCCTCAATTTGTGCCAGGGGAGGTTTAGATTGGATATTAGGAAAAATTTCTTTAGTGAAACGGCTGCCCAGGGAAGTGGTTGAGTCACCATCCCTGAAGGTATTTAAAAGATGTGTAGATGTGGCACTTAGGGACATGGTTTAGTGGTGGATTTGGCAGTGTTAGGTTAACGGTTGGACTTGATGATCTTTTCCAACCTGAACAATTCTATGACTTAATGATAATGTAGGAAAACCTGTGACTGTGTATTGCCCACTGTCACTGGTGTTACTTAAATTCCACATGGGGAACATAGTTATTTTATAATATGAAAAGGAAATACTTTCTAGGTATGCACATCTACCCTCCAGAAGTACACAAAGAAACATTTTCAACTTAATAGCAAAAATCTCCAATTATGTATTACCTTAGTTTTTATTGTGAATATAATTGTCTCTCTGGGATTTTGTCCTAATTATTCTTTGTCTTTTGTGTTGGGTGTATTTTTGACCGTGTGAGTTGCATTTTCTTATGCATTCTGTTTTGGCTTTTTTCAGCCCCTGCCAGCTTCCTATTGTTTAGCCAGAAATCTGCAATCAGCCGGATGATACCAGATGATCAGCAAAGTCCAGATATCATCCTGCCTATGCATGGTCTAAGGAATGTCAAGGCTATTGATTATGATCCTTTAGATAAATTGATCTACTGGGTGGATGGACGTCAGAATATTATAAAAAGAGCCAAAGATGATGGCACTCAGGCAAGTTTACATGGTGTATATAGTTTTGTGTGCTTCGTACTTTATGCTTGACTTTCGCCTTCCATCCCCTGCACCAAGGAATCATCGGTTTAAACTTTACTCTTGCCAGCACTTATTCATGTATATTCTATTTATATGTGAAAATTACTGAAGGCTTTTAGGATCATGATTTTAATTTATACACAAAGAAGTGTAATAGAATATAATACATTGTATGTATCTGAAACTATAAGCCTTGAATTGCCATCTTTAGTTAAGGATGGGCACTGAAGTAAGGCAAACTCACTATTTATACTTGGGACAGATAAATTGTATTCTAAAATAAATACTGTGCATGCCAATTGTGTGATAATATTGTCATCATTGTAAAGCTCTCTCAAAATGAAAACTCTTCAGCTATCAAGCTGTAGTTAAACCCTGAGTGAATGTAGAGTTGATTGCTGTGCCAGATAGAGAGAGGCTTATCCACATCCTTAATTGTTTTACTGAGTTGGGGACATTATTCTTTTGCGCTAGTTATTCACACAACAGTGGAAAGAAGTGTACTGTTCTTCCAGGCAGCGTTTTATGTTAACGTAGCTTAACTCCCAGGTCAAGATAACAGATTCTTTAAGAACTATAGTTTGAATAAGAGTATAAAACGAAATGGAGAATGGGCAAGTTATATTTTCCTAGTTCTTGGGCAGTCGTATCTAAACAATATGACATGATATCAATGGAAATGGACTGGTCCCTTCATGCATCTAGGGACTCAGAGGTTTTACAGTTTCCTTTAAAGGAAGAGATGACAAATTTCATTTTTGGCCATTTCTTTTAAGATTGGGAGGAGGTATGTTGGGATGAGCAGCTAGCTGGGTTGTGGATGAATTTTGAAGAAGTTTTGCTCTTGCTTTTTGGGATTATGCCAGGTGCTAATTGTTGTAGTCTAGCTTCTCTTTGGTACTTGCTAGGTGCAAATTGCAATGGAGATTCATTTGCTCTGTGTTTCCCTCTACCTTGGTCACACAGCTTTGAAGATGCAGATCCCCTGCAAATTTTGACTTTCCAATTCTCTCTAACTATATTTAATTTTGCTAAATCGCGCTGTTTGCAGGTGATACATATGAATTTCATACCTGGGTAATGTTACCTTTGATTTCAGGAAAAGAATGATTTCTTTTTATATCTAGGCACACTGTCAAGACAAAATAGGGATAAAGCTTTATATAAAAAGAAAAAAGCCTGTATATCACTATGCAGAACTTGGAGGCTTAAAAACAAACTGTGGAAATATAACTTTCACAAGTAATGCTGTGTTGGGTTTGACTTAAGCTGAGCACGGAGTGGTGTCTTCAGCTTTCTTGACCCATATGAACTTTTTCTGGTACTGTTTTTGTGTTTGGATTGGGAGTGCTGCATTAGGACACTTAAGGAAGCTACTGCTTTCCCCTCACCATTATCATGTCACCAGAAGCAGTCACCTTTGAAGGTTACTTTGATGTTGGGAGTCCTGCCAGCAGTTTTACTATTTCAACGGCACTGGGATTGGCTGTACATTAGTGGAGCCTGTGTAATGTTAAACAAGCAACAGAAAGATTATTTTCCTTTAGGGATTTTTTTTTATATGCTCTAGTGCTCTTCTCAGAAATAAGGTATTGAAGTCTATGTTAGTATTCAACATAGAGTTAAAAAGTGTAGTAAATAGTATGTTAGTTAGATTGGGAGGGGTTGAAGGTTATGATTCCAGGAACTTGGCAATAATGTCAAGTTTTGTAAAGTCCATCATAAAGACATGAGGGTGAAAGCAAGGTAATGTTGTTAGTATGGGTGTGAGGCAGAGCTGTAGCCATTTGACATGTAAGCAAACAGAACCAAGTTTCATTAAAAGATTTTAGTTTTTAAGAGAACCAGGACTTAAGGAAAATCAGTAACTACCACACTACAGATAATAAAGTAAGGAGACTTTGGCAAGAGAGAGAGATTTGTTCAGCTGACTGTATAACAGTGCAGGTCTGGCCAGAAGGCTGCCTTGTTTCTTGCATTGTTTCGTTCAAGATTGTTCCATGCATAAACATTCACTATTGTTTTCTTCCATCTCCTGCTAATTAATTCTACTTACAGGAGGCCCCACAACTGCTTTCTGAGGAGTTTTGCATAATCTTACAGATTTTGTCCAGATGTTTTTCCTCTAATTTACAGTTCGAATCAAATCTTTTTTTGTTAAGCTTTATCACATTTCTTGTATTTGTTGTTTCCTTGTGAGTGGTTCTGGGTGTTTCTGGACCAGCAAGTAGGTAAACCATGCTTTCTGTGCAATCGGTGTTCTTCAATCAATGATCAGAATAATTACTGGAAATTGGTCCCCATATGTTGTCTTGTAGCCTTTCACTGTCATGAGTACTCCAAACCAAAGCCAGAACCCAGAGAAGCAGCCACATGACCTCAGCATCGATATATACAGCCATACCTTGTACTGGACCTGCGAGGCCACAAATTCAGTCAATGTCCACAGGCTGAATGGCGAGTCAATTGGGATGGTGCTGCGAGGGGATCACGACAAGCCCAGAGCCATTGTAGTGAACGCAGAGCGAGGGTGAGATTCCTTTCTGTACCTTGTACAGAGCACTCTTGGGATGTATGTCAGCTGTGTGTGTGAATCTTGTGTTGCATCTGTATATTTTAAAAAGGAGAATTTTTACATACTTGATTGTTCGGGATGTAGGTGACTGCTTGTCCAATTCTGGCTTTTAAAGGTATCCAGCTTTCCCTTCCTATTCTCTCCTTTGCTGCCTCCTCTGGTGTGCCGACTTAGACGGTCACACAGCCACGTGGTTGGTTATACTGAGGAACTAACCCAGGCAGGGAAAGCAAAGTAAAACCACCTTATCCTGTTTGCTGCGTGAGTGCACAGCCCTGCCACCTAATAGGAAAAACAGGAGACTTTACACTGTGTTTATATCAGCTGGGGATCTGGCTCATAAATGTTTGGTCATCATAAAACAAATGTTTCCAGGAAAAAAAAGGGATCTCTCATATGATATAACTATTCCTGCTAATGTAATAGTATAAAGTTAAACAAACAAACCAACCCCTTATGTTCTATCCATTTTTAAGTTAGTTCTACCTTGATGTGTATCTTAAAAATTTCTGAAATTAATTAAAACAGGTAGGATACACTAGAGTGATTTCCCACAGGAAGAAAATATGTTGTTTTGCCACAAAGCAGTTTTGGTTAGATTCAGCAGACACCATCTCCACTTAGGTGGTTAGTAGCTTCATTCTTAGAGGTCGAAGATGGTCCTTTACTGTTCTTTTTAATAAGTTAAATGCTTAAATCCCAATTTACTACTAAGTGGCTTACCATGTGCTCGACAGATGTTGAATGACAATATTTTGTAACTGTGTGGATACAGTAGTACCCAGAGACTCTATCTGGAGCATTTATAGGATTGGTATTTTATACAATACTCTGTACTCTGCACAGTTCAAAAGCTGGTGTGGGAAGAGGGGGATTAGAGGAAGGATTCTAATCTTATTGGGACTAAGTCACTTGGACATAGTTTGTATTTATAAAAGCTTATCTGCTTTCTCCACTAAAATGGGAGTTTGGGTTTCTTGATCTCTAAAATTCTCAACCTTTCTAGTCAGGTTTCCAAATGATTGAAAGATAAATCTGTTTTTAAATTAAAGGAGGAAAAGATGGGGGAGAGACTATGCTGAACGCTGTGACTACCTGGGAGAGCTGAATGAGTGATCTGTGTACTGAACTTCTTCTGTCTTAGTTCCAGAAATCCTTCTCTCCACCTCTCCTTTGGCTGCACATTTTGGCTGCTGCCTCTCCTCCTTGTGCCATCACAAAAGGCTAGGCAGCAGTATAGCCCACTGTATTAGGGAGTTTGCCCATGTTATTCACCACTGAAAAAATGGTGGACTTTTCCCTGAGGGAGTTCTCAGTTCATCATGTGGGTGCATAAGCCCTTTTTTCCCTATGCTGGGGGAGGGCAGAGACTCCTTCTGTTTGCAGCTGAACAGATAAGCAGATATAAAGAATTCATGGAACTAAGACATCAGGAACATGCCATCCTCAGTTGTTCTTCCTTCTGTGATCTTTGCTCCTCAAGTTTGGTAGAATTTCTACTTGCTGAGAAGGAAGGCAACCCAGAAGGAGAGAAGGTGACAGTTAATGTTTTTTGTCAGAAAGAGCTGCTGGGCTTTGATTCACAGATGGGGACAGTTTTACCCAAGGATGGTTGCAGAAAGTCTGTGTTAGTCTCTTACAACCTCCACTGCAGGAACAGTGCTGCCGGTGCAGCAGTGCTGAGTGCTGAGGCATTTTATGGCCTGGTGTATTAAGGACAAATGCTATTAATTTCAGGCTATCTCAATATGACAGTTAGCAAATGTTTGGGGTTCTGCAGTTGACAGATCTGGGTCTTTGCAGCTGGGAGCAACAGTCACCACAGTCTTCCCTGTGTAAACCGTTCCCACTTAAAATGTAGAACCTTCATTTCATTTCAAATGCCTCCCTTCTGAAGCTCTCAGTTAAGCAGCTGGTGTCTTTGTTCTCAGGTATATGTACTTCACCAACATGCAAGAGCGAGCTCCCAGGATTGAGCGTGCAGCTCTTGATGGTACAGAGAGAGAAGTGCTTTTTACAACTGGGTTGATCCGACCAGTAGCACTGGTGATTGACAACAAACTTGGAAAGCTTTTCTGGGTGGATGCAGATCTGAAGCGCATCGAAAGCTGTGACTTGTCAGGTATGTGGTATGCAGTTAAACATTTGGAGCGAAGTGTGTGCATGTATAGGACATCATTCCCTCTTCGATGCTGATGCCAGTAACTTCTATCTCCACTGTTGCCAGTTCTGTGTAGGCAGGCACAGGTAACAATTGCTGGTGGGCTCCCATCTTTGATGTGATTGGAGTAAACATGTCTGAAATGATTGCCACCCTCGAAGAGAGCCATTTGACTTTTTATATGTTCTGAAAGCAACTCTTGCAAGATCAGATTTAAATAGGTGTTGCCAGTCATGGAACCCCTAAATCACCTCCCCCGTGCCCTTTTTTTTTTCCTTATGGTTTGAAAAGTTTGCATAACTCTTCAATTTTTCCTTCTCTGGAGTTTACAGCTTAGTAAATCAAGGTAGCTTGAAAAACAAACAGAAGGAAGGGGAATGGCTTTCTTCCTAAGATGGATGATAAGGCAGCTCATCTGGAATACCAGTGTTGCAAAACAGTGGAGAGATGTCAGCTCATTGCAGTTTTCCCATATTAGTAAAATAAAGCATTACTCCACGTCCATAGCAATAGCACCACATGGATCTTAGAGAGCGCTGTTCATCCTTGACTTTTAAAAGCACTTGATAGTGCTGAAGAAGTGGAGAAATGGGCTCGCTCATCTGGTGAGCAGTATAGCACAGAGGATCCAATGGCCCTACTTTCTGACTCATGATTCATTCTCTCATCATCATCTGTGTATCAAGAAATGAAACTCCTAAAGGAAGTGCAGAGAGAAGTGAACTAGTGTGAGGGGGTAGAAGCTGGGCTATTCTAGTGATTGGCATCTGCCTTAAAAGGCTGATTCTCCAATTTTTGGTGGCTCTTCTCTTCTTGCCATGTAGTTACATCCTTCCCTTGTGTTGTAGTGAGGCAATGAATAAAACAGGAGAAAATTGTTCACTTTCGAGCACCTAAAACTGACTCAAGGTCAGACTCAGGTCTCTTCTGCCAGAGAGGGGATAAAAATGTGAAGCTGGAGCTGTGAAGGTAAAGCAGCCCATGTCTTTCATCAGTTATCAAGCTGGATAGGGGGGTATTGTCAAACTGCCTGTGTAGCCACAAAATGTCTAATCCAGGATAGGCATCAGAGAACCTCCAAAATTTGTAGGAGAAAAAAAGATAGGAGGGACACAAGACTTGACCTATGAAACAACCCATGTTTGAGAAGAAAAGGTTGACAAAGTGGGACGTATAACACAAAATGCATCAGAGATACTGAGAGGGTTTTGTCTAGTGATGAAAGAAGAAGTGCTGTAGGAGGAAATCTAAAAGTAAAAGGACAAGACAGAAAAGCAGCATATCATGCAGGTGTTGTGGCTGAAGTGGTATCCACAAATCCAAGAGAGAGAGAAGAGGCACCAAAGAAGATTATGTGGAAATCTTATGGTTTGGGAGAGGGGGAACGTACCAGGGAGAAGTTAATGAATTGAGAAGGGAGGATGGGATCAATAACTAGTGCTGCTACTGATAAAAAGGTGGCCCCCATGTAATAGGAAGCCATATTACTTAATGAAGCTGTAGCATACAGTGGACCTAGCTATGCCTAGGTCTTCTACTTGTATGTACATAAGCATCCTTTTTTCCCCTTTGATTTAGCACGCATGCAAGGTTGAGTCACAGCTGGCAGATGGGGGTGGGCAGGAGCAGGTGCTTCTTGCTTGTCATGTCACACATTGGAAGATGGACTGTGTCCTTGCATAGTACAGCATAAAATGCAGAGGAGTCTGTTTATTATTGTTTTAGATCTAAGTCTTGAATGAATAAGACCTGACAATAGGACTTAGGTAAACTGATATATGAATAAATCAGCAGCTAGGCCATCACATGTGATTGCAGCTTCCTTTGTATGCATTCTTCCTTTTTGTGACATTAAAACTCCATGTAAGCATATGTTTGCATACTGGATATATATTTTAATCCAATTCTTTGGATCTTTCTACAGGGAAAACTAAACTTTCTCTGCTTAATATTGAACCAAAGCTTTTAGTGCACATTTATTTGATGGGGTCACAGCTAATGAATCAAACCTTATAGGTAAGATAAAAGCAGAGGAAAGCTACAGGATTAAAAGAAAACTACATTTATTGATGTACATTATTTGTAGGAGAGGAGGATTTGTAGAGGATACGTATCATGTAGCCAGAAAAATATGGTTGTATTTGATCCATCTGAGCTCACTGTAATTTGATTCACTGAGCTGTTGATTTTTTAAATTAGTTAACAACGTATTTTTATTTTAAAATATTTTGCAGTCTTGTATCACAACTTCAGAAGAAATTTGACAGCCAAAGTTATGTTGGCTTGAATTAGTTCCCCTAAAAAGTATTTTCTGAGCAAAACACTTTAAAATGGGCATATATTAGCAAAAGGATTTTATCGTAAACTGAGGCTGCTGAATAAATTGGACCAAAATTGTGTATAGCATCCTTCATGCCAATTAGACTGGTCTAGACAACCTTATTCCTCGTAGGTTTGGGGAGATGACATCGTTATGGAGGTTTCTGAAGTTTGCACTACACTCTGATTAACAGCATCCTGCGAAATCATGGAATAACCTTAGATGTCTAATGCTTAACTTTCAAAGAGGGATGAAAGAACTATAAATCTGTCTAACAGTTTTCTTTATGAGGTTCTTGAATTTTTCAGTTGGAGTTGTTGATGCTTTTTAGACATTCATAAACCATAAACTTGTCTGCCACACCAGTCAATTAAAAAGTAGTGTTTTATATTATTGTTGAAGTGACTGGAAAAGCTATAAAATTGCTGCGGTGAAAACATGCTTTGTTTTCAATGAGACTTTAAATAGAGGAATTGTGTGTCCTTCCAGCTTAATGTTCTTTACATTTAACTATTGATTTCCATCTTGAAAAGACTACACATCTGTTTCATTCTGAGAATCAAAGTATTTAATTACTATGGAAATTCAACACTTCTGTACTTGTAACATGTTTACTCTTCTTTTTTCTAACCATATCTGTTGAAAATATCCTTTTATTTATTCAGATCAAGTTTTTCATTTTGATCATTCTTCTAAACAACAATTTAATGGTGTGATCCAGTGCTATAGGTGCCCTTTCCATCTCCTTTTAAAATTATTCATTAATAATTTGGACTGTCATTTACTCAAGATCAAATCCAACATAATTATAGTATAGATTAATCACCTTATCCAGTGCTATCTCCAGCAGCTTCCCAAATCACCAATGTTCAGCTTTTTGCAGATGAGGGAGAAAAAAGATGACACTTGATGTACACCCCCAAATGTAGCCTGTTTTAGGCCTGGATTTGGGAGACTGTTCAAACAGGCTAGGATTCTAGCAGGACTGCTAGCTTGCAAGTGTCACCTGACACTTCATGTATTCATGATTTCAGGTTGCCTTCAGGATATCCTTCAGGAAACCAGCCTTTTACTTCTAAATGGATAAGCAATTTAGCATTTAAAAAATCATGAAGGCAGAAGGAGTTTTCTTTATATCGAGTTGAAATGAGGCTTTCCTATTCTTCTGGTATCTTGAATGCAGCTGAAAATCGTGCTTTTGTGTCAAAATGTGAGGCTTAGTCTGGCAAAGGACAGTAGTCTTTGAAAATCCAATGACACTGAAGTTCATAGGAGCTAAGGGTGTTCAGCAGGTTGCAGGGCAAATGAACCCTGTGCTTTGTTCACCAAGAACCTTCATCTGTCAAAATGTTTCCTAGTGTGTCTAAATTTTAAGACCTGTTTAGGAGAAGACAAAGAACATCTCAGGAACTGCACTGCTAGAGAGTAGTACTAAGGGTCAGGTTTAGTGCCCATTTAGTGAAATTAGTGCAGGTGCATCTATTCTGTTCTTTTATTCCTTACAAGAGTAAAATCCGGTGCTACATTGGAAGCGTGTACAATAATAGACACATCAGATTACAACCAGGACTGTACTGTCACATACAGTTCATGCATCTTTCTTCTGAAAATTGAATGAAACAAAGGTGTCTTCCTCATTGGATTGGAAACAAAAAAAATTCAGGGCTAAAGAACTAAAACCCCAATTACAAGTCCAAGAATTTCTGATCTTTCTACAACTAAATTTGATTTGAATGCACGCTGTTTTCCATGACAGTCAAGCAAGAGTCATTGCAGGCGGTAATTTTATGTGCAAAACTATTAGAATCTGTAATTGAAATAGATGTTACATTCTTATGCTTGGCTGAGCTCTACATAATTTATTCAGCAAATTAGTTGAATCCAGTGCTCATAGCATTTTTATTATGTATCCAGATTCTATAATCTCATTTTGTGTAGATATTCAAAACTTTCGGTTTTTAAATGCAAGCAGACATAAGGTCTTTATTCCAAAATGAAATATGAGCGCAGAAGAAGCACCAAGTTAGGATTTTGTTTTGATTCCTCATTTTTAAAATCAAATATATCCAGTATACATAGGCATACACAGCCTCAAAATGGTTTCTGTGAATTAATAGAATAATTTGGAATCTCTTGTTCACCCTAGACAAGCATAACAAAAGCAACAATTAAATGCCACTAAGTGTAGGGCAGCACACAGTAGAAGACTGCAAGCAGTTAAAGTTAAAAGCAGTCATAAATGCATTTTTACTTAACCTGATTTTTACATGTTGGCTGAGAGCAGTTTCACACATTTCTGTACAGCAGAAAACCTGAGCATTTGATAGTGTTCCTGTTTAAGAGCATACCGAGTTACTTGGAGTTTGGGTTTTCTGGTTGGTTACTGAAGAAAAAAGAGAAGGTGAAGAAAGAAGTGTGTCTGTTAGAATATGAGCTTTTCTTTCATGGTCGTATCTCTGTGGTTGTGATATTGCATATGACAGGGTTTGTGTACTTGCCTCTTGCTTTGCATAATGAATGTTTTATTTGAGTAATGACAGTGAAGCTAATTGATTGTATTTCACTCTTGCTTGTAGATTCCAACAAAGTGTACTGCTCAGTGTGTGAATGTATTATAAAAATTTTGGCCCAAGAGCTGAGTCTGTATTGGTGACAGAGGCTTTTAGGGACTGCACACGGTTACATGTAGCAGAGCATGTCAACATGAGGCTGATCATGGCTGGCTGACCAGCCAGTGTATGCAAGGATGAGCTGTGTTTCATATTGTATCTGCTTGCCCTCGTGACATGGCAACTGGTTGCATTTACCTGAGATGAGTCTGAACAAGCAGAGCCTTGGTCTGCATAGACAAATGAAGCCAATGACCTTATAGCTAATTATTTTCAGGATTTGGTTCGCTTTGGGTTTGGTTGGTTTTTTTTTTTTTTTTAAGAAATGAGTTAAAAGTCAACTGGTATAAAACTAGTCTTTGTTTTTGTTGATCTCAGGTGCTAATCGCGTGACCCTGGAGGACTCCAACATCCTTCAGCCAATGGGACTCACTGTGCTGGGGAATCACTTGTATTGGATTGATCGTCAGCAGCAGATGATTGAGAGAGTGGAGAAAATGAACGGGTACAAAAGGACTAGAATTCAAGGCCGAATTGCTCACCTAACAGGCATTCATGCTGTGGAAGAGCTTGATATGGAGGAATTCTGTGAGTTTATATCAGTATCTGATGTCTCTCACTCTTGGTCACTGTCTCTCAAAGTCCTCATCCAGCTGAATATTGTAATAACGTTGCCCAGTGGGCTTCAGGTAAGCCATGGAGTCCTTTCAACTTGGCCAGTCGGGATCCTAGAAGAGGAGGAGAAACAAGTTCTTCATTCTTGTCCAGAGGAGTATTTCTGCACAGCTAGAATATGTGATTTCATGGCACTTAGTTACCTGCTTTGTACAAGCTCATGTGATACTGAATTCACTCTGAAAGCTACTTATAATTATGCTTGTTAATTTTTTAAGTACAAGCAAGTAATAAGACTTTGAAAAACCTTTAAAAGGAAAGAAAAAGATTATACTTGCCTTTTCTCCAGGGGTTTCAGACCCCTGTGTAAAGCATGACTGGTTTGACTCAGCACAATCGATGATGTAAAAGCTTCCAGTGAGGGAGGAAGAATGGGCAGGAAGCTCTTAAATTGAGTTCTTGTGGATGTGGAATTTCTTTCCCGTCAGAGGTGGAGCCATTTTAGGTGCTCCCTTCTGAAAGCGGTCACACATGCAGGACCTTCTTTTTTGGGACTGGTGGTCCAAGTTCCTGTGGTCTAAGGGGAGTGCAGAAACCTCTTTAAGTGTAGTCACTCCTCAAAGTGACAACCTACAGCTTGTTCTGCTTAACAGGAATATAAAAGAGAACATGAAAGCACAAACAAGATGTGGGAAACAGAGGGCTAATGACAGTGGCCTCTTTAAACTTTGTTGCCTGTGATGACTTGTCCTATATAGGGAGGGTACATTTGTGTATAATGCTTCAATTTTCAGAAGAAATTATTCCACTTCGCAACTCTCTGTGCCATGTACATTAGTTTCTGTGATAGCTGAAAGTATTTTCAAACTTGCCTATGTGGGTAAGCTGTTACAAATAAGCTAGCGTAAGTATTTAAACTGTAGTAGATACTATGTGCTAATCCTCATTTAGATGTTCTTTTTACTTTCACAATACCTAGTTTTTCTTCTTCTGTGCCATTTCTCATACTTTTAGTGTATTTCAAAGGCAATACTGAATGATGCAAAAATAATTTTTTCTTTAATTCTCAGCACTGTTAAAAAAAAAGATTACTTTATATCCCAAGTGTTTTTTAAAAATGTTTATTTTTTATGGCAAGAGTACTGTTTCTTCTAAGTCACACTGAAAGGAATCACCTTTTGCAGCTGAAAACTGTCCTACATAGGTGACTTCTGTTATAACAGGAGAGTAAAAATACATATGCACATGTGTGCATGCCCACACAAGTATACATGCATGCACTTTTTCTGCTAGCAACCCACGCCTCAAACAGTAGTGTCTCCAACGCTGTATTAAATTAATGAATTTGTTAAAGGTGAAAGCAGGTTGCTGAGAAGCCTGAACAGATGGAAAACAACTTTGGCACAGAAACTATGATATCTATACCATTTCTTCCCTGTGGAAATTCTTGGTCCTTACTAGTAGTAAAGAATGCATTGTTCAGCAGCATCACAAATAACACAGGCTATAGCCCCACAGATCACTCCAGCAGATGCTCAGCTGTCAGCTCGAATAAGCAGGCAGGAGACTGGGTCTCTTCTGACTCTGTTGGGCTGGGGTCCTCAGACAGTGACCTCACTTCTCTGTTCCTGTTTCTTATCCACCTAATGTTCATTTAGAGTGATTCTATTAGGAGCTCTCAGGTACTCAGTGCTTCTGGGTAACTGATTTGGGAACACAACCATGTAGCTTCTTATCTTTAAAAAAATAAAAAATCAACTGTGTGTGCTTATATTGCAGTTTTGTGAGTAACAGGGAAGTAGAGGGGCTAGGTATTAAGAGCTCTTTAAGATTAAAGAATTCCTGAGGGGTTTGGGGGTTGGCATTCTGCAGTGACATATTCTTGATGCCTGGCTACCCTAGAAATGCAGCTGGGATGTCTAGGTACACTTTAAATGCGACCTTCTCAAATCTACCTTCTCATTCCTCTTCACCTGAGCTCCCAAATTCTTTTTAGAAGTCCTTTAAAGGTCTTCATATCACTTTGACTGGAACAAATGTAGTCCTCATGAAGTAGTAAATCAGCTTTTGAGCACTGAACTGAAAAATCCTGCATTTATCTTCCTATATAATTTGTAGTGAAATCTTGGTTACTCGAACAGAAGTGGTTTGCGAGTGGTTTTGTGAGTTTGCCCTAGCTAGGAGTAGTTATGATTTCTTTTATGCTGTCTAATATTCTTTTCTGTGTGTTTCTCCAGCTGTGCATCCATGCTCCCGTAACAATGGTGGGTGTTCGCACATCTGCATTGCCAAAGGGGATGGGACTCCAAGATGTTCATGCCCCGAGCATCTTGTGCTTCTACAGAATCTCTTAACATGTGGAGGTGAGTTATGTTTAACAGTACTGCTAAGCAGTTTACATTAAAAAAGATGGGAGTTGAGGTTGCATTCCAATCCAAAATACGGATTTACACACAGTGTTTTCCTACACATGGTGTGTTGCATCATGTGTTAAATGGACGTTTGATTCTTCTACCAGCTGTTTTCTGCTTCAGTTTTTGGACATACGTGACTTTTCTTTGTGAGGAGGATATTCTTGTTTGACCTTAAAATACTTGCATCTTCTACTGAGATTTTTATAATTGTATGATGTGACAGGTTTGTGCTTTAAACAAATGCTTATAAGATGATGTTGCATCAACCTGTGATGACCTAGCAGCAGAAATTATGCATATGATTCCCACAGTGTGATACTCCAGTCTTTCAAATGAATTTGGCCTCATAACATGAAACACTGTACTGTCTAGTTATGAAATGTAGGCCAAAAGCTCCATTGCAATCCTTTTTAATTAAGGTAATTCTCCTCTTTCCACATGTTAGACTTTCCCTTTAGACTTCCCTTTCACAATCCCAGGATTTTTGAAAATTGTTACATTACACTTGCAGAGGGGATTAAAAACAAAACAAAAAAATCATTGTTTCTTTTTGGGAGGCATCATATCTTAAATCGTTTGGCTCTGTTAGTCCTCTTCACTTCTTTTTGCTGTGGATTTCATTTTCTGGCTGAACTCTGACCTCCCATGGGACAGTCATTTCCATTATAAACTGTTTTCTTTCCCATGACCACAACACGCTATGTGGTTTTAGAGTAGTGGTGGTTACATCTGCGGGGTGGGGGGGGCAGGCAGAAATCAATCTACTTATATTTCTTGCTGTACTGTTGTTGCACAACTTGGCCAACGAGAGATTCTTACGTCCCACTCCTTTGTTATCTTCAGCTATAAATCTAAAAATTAAGGGGCCTTCATTTCAGTGTCTGTTTTTTTTATTCTAATCCTTCACTAAGTCTGCAACAACTTTTTAACCTATCTTGTCTGCCATAGTAGCAGCCAATAGCCAGTATTTCAAAATAGATTAATAGCTATTTTGGTTGGAGAACATTTTTCCATGTACCCTTATGAATGCTCTTGACAAGTTTTTTAATGCAAGCTTGTGCCTGCCAAGTACAACCATAATGCAACATTAAATGTGGCTCTAAATGCAGAAGTAGTAATCTGTCTGTTGAATTATCTAAACGGCACACTCATATCAAAATTTAATTCAAGAATTATCTTAAAATGTGTGCATCTGGCATCTTTACCTTACCTATAGCTGTCAGGTCACTGGCTACATTTGTAATTCTCATATTGCTACACCAAATAATCATAAATCAGAAACTTAAAAATCATAAAATTTTCAAAAATCAAATTCATTTTATTTGCATTTTGTTTTTCAAGCTCTTGATTATACTTGAGTCTCATTCTTGAACATTTCTCCCTAATGAAGGAAGGACAGCAGCACTTTAAAAGTGGTTTGCATGTAATTGCATAGCTCTAGGATCTGTAACACGACCCTCGGGAGAAAAATACTCATACAGAAGTGTTGTCATTGGTTACAACTGAGAAGCTTTCCTTATGCTGGGTTCTTTGTGAAGTCCATTCCTGAGCCTGAATGTTAATAAAAGCTCATTGGGTTTCCAGAGGAGCGTTACCATCCAGTGTCAGAGCACACCTCCAGCTTGCTCAATATTGTTGTCATAGACAGGGTATGATGTGGTACTCTTAATCCAAGTGGTAAAGCATCTACTTAGAGCATTAGCTGGCAACAGCAGCCGTGGGCACTAGTGACTGCCTCTGTTAACTGATTTAATTATGTCACAGGGATTTGACCCAGCAACTTTTGAAATCAGTGGAAATGTATCTGTTTGCCGCAGCAGTGTTTTGAGATGGCCCCCTCATTTTGAACATAACTAACTGCTACTGATAACTGAAGGGACTTATACGTTGACTGTTTCTTTCATTGATACTAATGGTGAAAAAGTGTATGCTAATTTGCTGTATGTAAGAATTAGGAGCATTTTTTGCAATGGATTCTTGATCTGGATTGTCTTTGTCTCTTGACATTCTGAAGAAAGCAACTATGAATGCCTCATTACAGCATAATTGTTACATCTCTACATGAGGTTGTAGCTGCTGCTTAATGCTATCAGTGTGCGACTGCAACCTGAGCAACAGTATGGATGTGGAATGGATTGATGCCAGGATCTTGGGGTCCATGAAAAGTCAAATTTGAAGGAAGTCCCAGCTTTCTTAGGTCCAACAAACATAAAAATGGCTTTGCCCAAGGTCCAGTGTTCTGTCTCTGACTGTAGTGAAATAATGTAAGATCAGGGCAGGCCTACAGTGCTACTCAGACTACTCTCTGAACCTCCACTGACCTGCAGCCCAGAGACTTTCCAGCAAGAGGGCTTAGCTTAATGTTTAATAGGCCTTTTCAGATATTTTTTTCTCCATTCATATCTGACTGGGAAATTTGTTTGTGGAGAAACCACTGGAAAAATAAACAGATATTGTAGAAGCAAATGTTATATGTTTTAGGTGTATTTTAGGCTAATATAATTGCAGGGATTAGAATTGTGTAGAATGTGGTTTGCAATCAGAAATTAAGTATTCGTTTGAATTTATGTGTATGACAGCATCTTCCAAAAGGTGGCTGTTAGAGCCAAAGTAAGTATTTGTAGTTCCTGTCCTTAGTTCAGTGCTCGACTGCTAGAGCAAGCTTCTTCAATCAGCATGCATCCAGTTGCTGTTATGAAGTTGGCAAAATTTCCTTCCCTATGCAAAATCACATTTTCCTCTTCACTGGAATCTTAATATTGTCACAGAAGAACTTCAGTCCAGGCATAAGTGTGTTTTTCTTGAAAAAGTCCATCATATTTTTACTCTGTTGTAAGGGCTAAAATTGAATATACAAATGTGATTTGTTTTCTCTTTCTCCAGAACCTCCAACTTGTTCCCCAGACCAGTTTACCTGTGCAACTGGAGAGATTGACTGTATCCCAATGGCATGGCGGTGTGACGGATTTCCAGAGTGTGATGACCAGAGTGATGAAGATAATTGCCCCATATGCTCTGCATCCCAGTTCCAGTGTGAGAAAGGACAGTGTGTCGATGCACATTTGCGGTGTAATGGAGAAATTGACTGCCAAGATAAATCCGATGAAGCAGATTGTGATAGTAAGATTAATTTTCCTGAACTCATGGTTCTAACATAAGCATCCATTTGGGATTCTAACTGTTCTTGATATATATATGATTTTTAGTTTCAAATGGGGAAAAACAGCCTTAACCATAAGCCTGATTAAGCTATTGTTGTGGTTTAACCTCAGCTGGCAACTGAGCACCACACAGCCGCTCGCTCACCCTCCGCCCCCCGCTGGGATGGGGGAGAGAATCAGAAGAGTAAAAGTGATAAAACTCGTGGGTTGAGATAAGAACAGTTTAATAATTGAAGTAAAATAAAATAATAAAATAAAAGAATACACAAAGCAAGTGATGCACAATACAGTTGCTCACCACCCGCCGACCGATGCCCAGCCAGTCCCCGAGCAGCAGCTCCCCCCCGGCCAGCTTTCCCCCAGTTTATATACTGAGCATGACGTCACATGGTATGGAATATCCCTTTGGCCAGTTTGGGTCAGCTGCCCTGGCTGTGCCCCCTCCCAGCTTCTTGTGCACCTCCAGCCTTCTCAGTCGGTAGAGCATGGGAAGCTGAAAAGTCCTGGACTAGTGTAAGCACTACTTAGCAACAACTAAAACATTGGTGTGTTATCAACATTATTCTCATACTAAATCCAAAACACAGCACTATACCAGCTACTAGGAAGAAAATTAACTCTATCCCAGCCAAAACCAGGACAGCTATCCACTGATTCTGTTTTTCTTTCCCTCTTTCTTATTCTGTTGCTCAAATTAAACTTCTCTGTAGCTACATAAATTGCTGACCACATAACTATAGATATGGGGGAGGTTGGGGAGTGTATCTTTAATACATATTCAGAATGAAAACAGGAAAGAAACTGGCAGAACTTACCACCGTCTTTTTTTTCCTGCTTAATTACTATTTTGGCTTGCACTGTTTCTACAGTGTCCACTTCACCTTTGGATAGTGGTCACTGCAAGGTGCTACAGGGAGGAAGAGATGGACTTAATCCTGTGGCTGAATTGGCTGTTCTGAGAGTTCACTCTTAGCAAGCTGATGCTTGTAATCCTGGATGTACCTTTCTATGAGAAATCTGTGGAATGACATCCAAGGAACTCTTGCTACTGCAGCTGCTTTATATGCAGTCAGCCATAGGATCTGGGTCCAAGAGAGAAGCATGGATGGATGCATTTGCATCATCCTTTGGTTGATGGGAAAACTTGCATATTCTGTGTCTAGTATCAAGGCATAGCTGAAACAGACACTTGACCATGAGCTGGCTTCATGGCTTCTTATTGCTGTACAAAATTTCAGGAGCCTATTCAGTAGCGTGGCTCTTGCCCTGTGAAGCCTCAGGACCCTTGGCTCTATCCACTCAGTGGCTAACCATTGCCACTGGGCCAGCAGGGTAGATTTTTGTGGACATTTCAGTGAGCAATTTTGTGGATTTGCAATGTCTTCTGTAACTCTGAGCCTGGACACCAGAACACCAGTACCTTCTTTGCAAACAAGAAGAGGATCAGCTATGTCCAAGTTCCTGTCTTTCTTGTGGGAGGTGGTACTTACTACCTGTACTGCTTCATAAAGAGGCTCTGCTTTGTCCACCATGGAGCCCATATGCAATGTAACGGTGCCATTACCCACACACAGTGTCAAAGTGGAATGTGCATTTGGTCATCTCCCTGTGAAATGGTGGGCACTGCTAAGCAAACTTAATGCCAATGTTCCTGGCACTGTATGAACTGTAGGTACCTGCCTTGCCCTGCACAGCCCCTTTGAGGGCACAGATGAGCCTTACCATCTGGTCTAGAATAGTTGAAGACACGTTTCTTTAGCAGTTGAATGCTCAGTGGTTGTATGCCTAGTCCTCTGCAAGCACTTGGGCCACCAAGACTAGACTTTTGTCCAGGATACTGTATGATGCTTCCCTTCTAAGGGCTATGAACATACTCAGTGTCCAGGGTTAGACTGAGAGATATGTGGCAAACGTGGCCTCTGTAGTCCTCAGGAATCTTTACAGGCCAAGGCCTGAGTGGGTTCCTAAGAAAAATAAAACCAATAGGCCTTTCTCATCCCTTAGCATGTGTCAGCCTATAACCCACTGTGTTTAGGGAAGGGAAGGTGACATATAGTACTTTCTTGTTCTTTATATGAGGTTTATTAAGGTGGTGAGATATTAAGGTATTAACAGAACTTTTCTACTATACCTCATGCATCAGAGGAATTGCCTTCTGGTCAGAGCAGTAATAATCACTGCCTTTCCATAGGTCTGAGTTCAATACCTTGATTCTATGAGAAGCCACTTCTCCTGTCCCCTGGTTTCCTAAGGCATGCTTTTGGCGAGTTGAATCTGACGCATTGGCACAGGGGTTGCAGACTATGACTGGAAGTGGCCAAAGAAACGTCCTTGGGTATGTTCGTGGTTCTTGTCCCACGTCTTCGAGACTGTGGCTTTCATCTTCTTGAATTTATTGTGGCACTGCTAGCTGGTCCTCTCATACCCAGTGGAAGTCACAAGGTTAAGAGTCTCTTGATACTGCAGCTGGATTACCATGCCACTGAAGAAACTTCATCTCCTATACAACACAGGTTCAGTGCTCCAAGTTGTCCATTGCTGGATCAAGAAGAAACAAGGAGTCCAACAAGGCAGGACAGCAACAGAAGATACGGCACATGAGAAGGGAAAGTATATTAAGACAGAAGTCTTGATGGAAGACAAAGGAGCAGCAGACAGTTGCAAGAATAAGTAGAGAGCTGGCAGTCATTGGCAAATGGGTGCACACAGAACTTGGCCCTTCTCATAGTGCAAGAACCTAAGTGGTGTGGTGGGAGCTCTAGGTGCTTTTAGAGCCTTCTATCAACATGTGTGTGTTTTGTATGCACTGTAGGACCTTGTGGAGCTGCATCCAACTTACTGGGGGCATAACAGTCCAAATCAGGAGCTGATGTATTTGGAGCTTCTAGCTAAGTTTTTTTTCTCCATAGATAATTTAGTTCTCTTACATGAGAACTGCTCTGCAAACTGGACCATGGCAAAGTAAGTATGGCTATTCAGGAGGTCCACTTCACAACACCACCAGTGCTGTGATCCAAAACATGAATGTGGATCTTCTCCTCCAGAAGAAAAGAACCTTTCTTCTTTTTGCATTGAATAACCTATACTCTGAACCTTCCAGGATTGCTGGTTACTAGCCCTCACAATACAGTCTCTTTACTGATCATTTAATATGCTTTGACTTGACGGAGATTCAAAGTTAATTAACAAGTCCTTTTTGCTGAAACAGAGGCTTCTGAATATAGATAAGAAATTTAGCAGTTATTTAGCAAGGTTAAAATCAGGAGCTGATGCATTTGGAGCTTCTAGCTAAGTTTTTTTTCTCCATAGATAATTTAGTTCTCTTCCATGAGAACTGCTCTGCAAACTGGACCACGACAAAGTAAATATGGCTATTCAGGAAGTCCACTTCACACCACCACCAGTGCTGTGACCCAAAACGTGAATACAGGGCTACATAAGATAGTATAGACTATACAAGGTTTTATAATATGCCGAGTTACTACATTTTGTTAACATGTCAGGTGATCAGCGACACTGTTAGTTATTGTAAGGGATTCTTGCTGATTTGATCCCAGTTTTGCCCCAGCAGGACTGATTTGACAAAGGTTAGGGAGTTACTGGGATCAGAATTTTATTTTAGCCCGACTGAGTAGGATGTATAACAACAAGGAGGAAGAATCAGAGAAATGCAGACTTGCATTTTACCCACAGCAGCAAAGCATGTGTTCTGGTGCCTACCTGGTCATAATATAAAATGCACTGTGGCTTCATGTCTCACTTCTTTTCATTTTCTTAAGATGCTCAAATGCTCCCATGCAAGTAGTACTTAATCTTTTCTTTCTTTCTGTGCAGCAATTTGTCTACCCAATCAGTTCCGATGTGCAAGCGGCCAGTGCATCCTCCTGAAGCAACAGTGTGACTCCTTTCCAGATTGCATTGACGGTTCTGATGAGCTTATGTGTGGTGAGATGTCTTTCCTTGAGATTCAAGTGCTGTGTTCAGGGATAATGTCCTACATCCCTGTGCAGAGCCCCAGTCTTTGCATAGTAATATTCTTTCAGGATAGCTCAGTGAATCTTGGCCAAGTACTCTCACAGTTGTATTTGGCTGCTAAATACAGTCACGCTCTTCCATTGGTCTGTGCGGCAAAAGAGCGTGAGCTTGCAACATGGTGTAGCAAGTCTGTAATGCTATTATTCCAGGTAATGCAGGAACAGCAGTAGTGAAGATGAACTGAAATCCCAGTGTTACTTCAAGCTAGTTCTAATATGCTGTATGGGATAAAACGCTGCCTTGTTTAGATGGGCCTTCAGATCTATACCCAGGGGGACCTGATTCTAATATGCTCAGTACCTTGGAACTTGCAGAGCTGCTGCTAAGCTTGGGGTGGCTTCCAAAAATGCACAGCCCTATCCACTGCAATTACAGGGTCAAGCTGGAGGCTAATTATGTGGAGGAACTAGTATGCAATGAGCACAAGCATTGACCACAAGCTGGTCTCTTAAAGTGCAGGTAGGAAAAGAATATAAGGAGAGACCTTGGTTTTTCTGGGCAAAATGTTTCTTTGAATTTTCATGGCAGTAGGTATATGCAACCACTGATGGCAGTTGCTGTATTAGTCCTTAGCGGGGTCTGTTATTTTGCTGTCCGAAGTGGACAATAAAATTCACTTGTGCTCTGCTTGCAGTTTCCCTCTTTTTGCACCATTGGGGTGACTAGTGCATGAAGTTTTCAGGCAATGGGGCAGATAAAGGGAGCATTTAGTAGCTCATGAGTGGTTTAGCAAAATAGTTGGAACATAGCCTTTTAGAACAAAAGCAGATAGATGTGCTGATCTGTCGGTAGTTCATTCTGAACAAATATCTTGTGTTGGGTTTGTATAGAGAAATGCTGCACGTTGCTTAATAATGTTGCCTATAGGACCTTGGCTAATTGCGAGTTTTTTAATACCTTAGAGTCTTATCAGGTTTTGAAGCACCAGTTGTCAGAAGCTGTGCCACTGCTGGGATGAGAGGAGGGGTCACCAGGTCTTGTCAGGGTAACCTTGTTTATTCCTTCCACCCTCAGGAAGGAAAAGTGTATTTCATGAGCAAGAGTGGTGAAAGGAGCCCAAGTGGTGAATAGAAAAGGCTAAAAGAATGGCGACAAAAACTCTTTACCTCTCCTGATGGAAATTTCAGACTGAACATGTTTCTCATGCTTCTCCCACATCTTCCACTTATCTCTCAGCTCTCACCCAGTTCCCCCAATTCCCTGGATAATGTAAAGCCACTTATTCCTTTTTTTTAGTTTATTTTCTTTGTGAACTTGGCAAACTTTTGTGCTGCCAAGTTAATGTAGCTGTTTGTTTCCCGTTTGCACTTTGGGTCCAGTCCTGCAATTAGGTCTTAACTGATTTAAATGTGTCTTTATGTAAACATAAGACTGTCTCCTCTGGAGTCTCTTTGTGGAACAGAGCATTCTGTGGTTTCTTGCTTGACTGAGTGTGAAAGAACTCAAGTAGGGAATAAAAATGATTTTTACTTTCTAGATAAGGATCTTGCATGCAAAAGAAGCTAGGTTTAACCAAAATGAGAATTGTGTGTTTTAAATTAGCTAATTTGGGAACATGTTTTAATTTTGGCTTTGCTTTTTTCTGGTATCACATCTGAACTCATCTGACTATTTGAAAGTTAGAGCCTTAGCTGACGTAAAAGCTGTTATGCACTAATAAGTGTGAAAAGTAGATAAAGACTTTAAGACAGAAATGAATTCTTGATGCTGAGCTGTTAAGAGTTTATTGGTAGATCTTTGTATTTCCTTTATCTTCCTTCTCAAATTTCAGTTGTTTTTCATTCCCTTCAGTGGAAGGGAACGAAACCAGAACCACTGGAGAAAAATTTTATGAAGGCTTGAATCTTACATGAACCATTTCACTTCTTACAACTTCATTAAAGGGGGAAGGGGTCTATAGTTTGATCTGAACATGTAAAATTGATAGGCTTTGGCCAAGTTTATTTTGATTTTTTCACTTTATGAATATATATATTTGTGTATGTAAAAAAATAAGTGTGTGAATCACGTGGAAAAAATTATTTTCACTGAAGAATGTCACATATGCAAAAAACATAGAGGTGTCAGGTTTATTTGGCAAGAATTTTGAATGTGTTACCCATAATCAGGGGTAGATATGATACGTAGCTCATCTCAAATACTGCAGCACTTTTTATTATTTAACATTGGGCTATATAGGGGAAAAAGAAATAAGAAGTAGAAAGGATTGTGTTTTCCTTCCAATTTGTAAGGTTTTTTTAGAAAGCAAGTCATAATTTAGGAAGGAAAAGTGTTCTATTTTAAGGCCTATATTAGCTAGGAAGACATCCACTGCTTAATACATATGGTAGCTTCCCTACTGGTAAAATCTTTTAATTTTTTAATGTTATTGCTAGCCCAAATGGCTTTTGAGAGAGCAGATTCCTCTCTGATTAAGGACTTCATGTTTATAAGTGTCCTATATCCTTAACCTGTAGACTTTGTGGGGGGAAGAAAAGGAAACTTTCTAGGCTGTTGTTACATCAAGATAATAAGTAATCCTGTTACGAGATGAATTGCTAGACAGAAAGGAAAGTACCTTGCTAATACTGCTTTATGTACACGAAGGGGAAAAGGAGGCATGAAGTCTTGTGCATTGAATCAGAATATATGGAGTTATAGATGCCTGAGTTTGATGCAGATACTTTCAAAGACAGTGTGAATGACTGTGAGCTGACTGATTTGCTGCACGAGCTCCAGGACAGCAACATATATATTGCCGTATGTTTAATGACCTCCTTTTTTTTTTTTTCCCCTCTCCTTCCAGAAAAAACAAAGCCAGCCTCAGATGAGTCACAGCCACACAGTAGTGCTATCGGTCCTGTCATTGGTATAATACTGTCACTTTTTGTCATGGGAGGAATGTACTTTGTTTGCCAGCGAGTGGTGTGTCAGCGCTATGCCGGGCCCAATAGTCCTTTTCCACATGAGTATGTCAGTGGCACCCCTCACGTCCCTCTTAATTTTATTGCTCCAGGAAGTTCTCAACATGGCACTTTTACTGGTAAGGATGGTAAGGACCTTGCATCTAATCAGTACCACTGCATTGTCTGGATTTGGAGTTTTACAGGTTATTAAGAGTGCTAGATGTGGACTTTTTAAAGAGCAGAAATTAGATGTTGTTGATCTGCTCAGCGGTTTTGGTATAAATTTGTCATTTGGATCAGATATGCAAAAACTATTAGACACATTTCATTAGGCATCTTGCCAGATTTTCAAATGCAATTTTCATGCTAGGCTGCATCTGCACAGGTATCTATCTTTTTGATAGAAAATCTACAGTATTTTGCCAGTGAAAACATCCTCTTTAAATAGTTCATTCTGGTGTATGTAATAAAGCCTGGGTTTTGCATAGTACTTCTTACCCAAGGCCTGCAAAACACTATGAAGAGTAGTGAACCACATGCAATATTGGAAACTAAGAATGTGTGTGCCATTCAGTGTTCTAGTGAGAGCTCTGTTGAGTTGTTTTTCGTGTCTTCTACTCAGATGTCCTTGTTTCTGTCCTGTTCATCAAAGGTCTGTACACAGTTTTGTCCTGTCTGCTCAGGATGGATAAGTTATTCCACAGTGGAAAGAAGCAGAGGAAAGAAGTGAAGCAGCTTAGTTTACTATAATACAAAAAAGCAGGGGATAAATCTCCCTCCCCAAAGTTACAACAGCAAATGTGGAAGAACACAAGCAGTCTGGGTATGGTCTTGCAGTCTGGCTGCTCATTGCCTGAAGTGTAATGAAAACATCCCCTTTGGTTTAGCCCATCTCTGAGACAGCTATCCTGCTTGCTTTTGGACAAAGTATTTATTCTCTCTGTGTCTCAGTCTTTCATCTGTAAAACAGCAAAGCTTCTCTACCTCGCAAAGAACTCAGAGCATCAGTTCAGAGAAGTGCATGCAGCTACAACACTGAGATCGAAGGAGGACTTGAAGTATACATAAAAGCTCAGGATATTCAGCTAATAGATAAGAACCCAGAAACCTCATATAGACATCAAAGTAAACACTTAAATGATGTACTGCAAATTATTTTACAAATGTAAAATATACTTTTCATAGAGGAAATAGCAAATTCTTAACTACAAAGCCCTGAGAAGAAAGAATATCTCTTCACATTGTGCAGGAAACTGGAAAGTAAATGTTTGCCTATAAAACTGCCAGACAGGGTCAGAATACAAGAAATCCATACTTCGGAGTGCTTGGAGTCTGCTTTTCATGTCAGCTGAAAATCAGATAGATGATAAACTTAAAGACAAATGAAAAGATGTGGCACTTCTTCATATTAAACAAGTTTTTGAGATGTGCTAATTGTTGTTTTCTTCTAGCCTTCTGGCTTTGAATATAGCCAGATACAACTTAGGTTTAGCCTTTCTTGCACTTTAATGACTGTGGTCAGCTGTTCCTGTTTAAATTATGTTTTTACGGCTATCAAGAGGTTTTTGAGGATGAAATCATTGCAGGGGAAATTTTTGCAGTGGTGGTTTAAATTGGACTTCAAGCTAAAGCTTTTTTAATTAAAGCAAGTATCAGTGGTTTTCGTCTGTACCTCTGTAGGTGCTAAACTAAGCTGTCATTCTGATTCTCATTCGTATTTGTTAGTTTTTTCTAATCCATATTGCTGTGACAAGTTACAACAGCTGATAAAATTACCATTGATGTTAATTCTAAAGAAAAGACATAGGTTCCTAATAGCATGGCATTTCCAAAAAAGATAAATAGTCATGAATGATGATCACAAATAGAGTCACTCTGCTTGTAATAAGTATTTCCTGCACCTGAAAAATTTCTGAAAACTTCCCAAAATAAACTCTTCCATTAGCACTGAATAGTCTGACAGGAAGAAGCTGAAAATGTATTGTCTGATTTAAGTGTATATTGGAGTAAAACAGATTGGAGAATGTTGTCTTCCCTTTTCCTGTCACCCAGGTTTCCCTCCTTTTGCCTCTGCTGATTTTCAGTTTAAGCAGTGATTTTTTTCAATTTTTTTTTTTTTTTTCTGTTGTTCATCTACTTGCAATTGAATTTCTTTGGACGGAAATTAAAACTTTGGAGGTTTCTAGCTTGTTTTTCTTGGACAACGCATAATGCTTTTTTTGCAAATGCCTGAGTTTGTTTAATTGGAAAATTTCTTAGTTAATGATTTAGGTGAAAAGTTTGGATCAGCTGTTCTGGAGATTCTCAGCAGAGTGTGAGAGCAGGTTGTAAGGAGTTCAGTGCTGCAGTGAGACAATAGGTGGCCTGGGGGTGAGATGTTTTCTTCACAAAATACATTGTTCCTTGTAATCCTGAAGTTTTTACATAAAACACTGTTCCCAAAGTGACAACCAGTAGCATTGCACGGGTTTGCCAAGCTGTGGATTTGTTTTCTGTTTTGCATTGGTAGCTAAAATTGTGGTTTACCTAACCTTGTTTTCCTCTGTGTCTCACTGCAGGCATCTCTTGTGGAAAGTCCATGATTAGCTCCATGAGTCTCATGGGAGGAAGCAGTGGTGCCCCCTTATATGACAGAAATCATGTTACTGGAGCCTCTTCGAGTAGCTCATCCAGCACTAAAGCCACTTTCTACCCACAGGTATGTCTTGAAAATATACCTGTGAGTTAGATATCTCCCACTTCTGAAGAAAAGGAAGATGAAAATTTGTGATACTAAATAGAATTATTAGATAGATTGATAGTGCGTTGACCAGTGGCAAATGTGCTCTCTCTCCCCTATAAGAAGGACAGAGATGGAAAAGAGAGGCTTGTGAGCTTATCTATTGATAAGGTAAAATAGGTTACTTATTTCTTGCATTACCTTCTCAATGAAGCCATCAAGAAGCTTGTCACAGCTAGCAGATGTTTGGAACTCAGCAGCCTCCTTAATTTAGCTTGTCTCATGCTTTACCAGTGTCTCTGTAACATGCTGAAGGATTTCATGCTAGTACCTGATTGACATGTCGGTACCACACTAAACAGAAAAAACTTAGCTGAATTTATATAAAAAACCCCTTCCTTACATAAATCTTGAAAGAGGAAAGAAGCCCAAGAGCTGATCTGCCTGTGCCATTCTATGGGATCTGTGTTGGCCAAAAGATCAACTCTTCCGTTGGACTTCTGGCCTGAGCTAATCTGACTGTTACTGGGAATTCTTCCACACTATCCACTCCGGGCTATGTCAGCCAGGGTCTGCAGGGATGATACCAGCCTTTCCTTCAGGAAAGGGATGCTGGATTCTTAGAAGAAAGCTGTTGCAAGGGCTTTATAACATTAAAGATACTGCTTAATCCAAATATTTTGGTCAGTTCTACCTGGTAGCTAATTACCCAGCTTTAGGTTAATAATAAAAAGGAGAGATCTGAGCATCTAGTTGTCTTGGCTTTTTTGTTTTGTTTTGTTTTGTTTAACACATCTTAGTGGTACTGAGAGACGGTCCAGTGAATAGAGACTAGGAAAGAGTTGATGTCAATGGAATTACGCCAATTTATATACCTGAGAACCTGACCACAGGCATCCTGGCTGACATTCTGCTGTATTTAATCTGAACGTGAAGTGGTGTTGATGCTACTCAGGGTGCTAGTAGGAGACAATCCAGAAGTAGCATGCGGTGCTGCTCCAAGGAAGGAAGATTTGTGGAAGATACTTTTGGGGCAATTACTCATCATTCCCCACAGCTGACAATGGATGGTATTCAAGCTTGTCTCTCCTCACATGAATCTGGATGCAGGGCTTGTCAGTATTAGTAATGATGAGCTCAACTCAATGGCCAGGAATCATTTTGCTAGACGCTGCACAGTGAAGACCAAAACAATGATATCCACCCCAGTGATTTTACAGTATTATTATGAAAGAAGAGCAAAGGTAGAGGAAGGATGCTATTGTGGTCACTGTGACAGGCCATGGCTTGGCAGAATGCCCAGGACAGGCTGTGTACAAGATGGTCCCATCAGTAGCAAGGCCCTACCATCAACAGCAATGCTGTAATTTTCCACATTGGAAGGGACGAAGCACTCTCCTTGTTTTTAAGGCAGTGTCCTGCTGGCCATGTCAGGGGTTCTGCTTCCTGCTAGGGGAAGAATCCTAAAGGATTCTGAAGCATAAGAAACTGTTCTCCTAGTGTGAGGGTTACCAGCAACTGGGTATATGCACACACAGGCTAGGGCAGGCTATAACTATTTTTTAGCTCTTAGGGTCTTTGCATTGTGAACTGTGCCAAAATGATATGTTTACAGAACAGCAGTAAAAAGGAAGTATTCAGGGAAAGATGGAGTTGTATTTAGTTAAGTAAAGGAACTTGGCCTCCTGACCCTACTATTGACTTGGGGGTATGTTTAGGGGCTGGGAGTGGAACAGACTTTCTTTGCCATTAGGATCTGCTGAGGATGATATCAGTCCTTATGTCCAAAGAAGCACACTGAGATTCAGCAAAACTGGGTCCAGTTTCCAGCTTTACCCCAGCCTTCCAGCGTAATAACGGATGTGGCAAGGAAGAAGATTCCCTGTACTGTAAAAACTTTGAAGGCCTGCAGTGTACCTAAGCCCAGAGTAAAGTCTCATAATGAACTTCTGTGATCTTTAAAAATGCATTAACCCACCCAAGCAGCAAGGAGAGGAAACTAAAATAAGGATGAGTGACAGGGTGAAGGCATAAATAATACTTTCAAAATAAGTAGAGTTGTGTAATTAACCCAAACTTTCGCACTGCTTTTTCCTATTCTTCCTAGATCTTGAACCCACCTCCTTCCCCAGCTACCGATCGCTCCCTGTATAATGCAGAGATGTTGTATTCCTCAAACATTCCTTCAACAACGAGATCTTACAGGTACAACTCGGATAAAAAGGTTTGATAAATCTTCTATTGATCTGTCCTTTTGCATCTTAAGCAAAATGTTCTTGTTCAGACTTTACCTTGTTTAAAAAAACCTTTCCCCCTCTTATTACATGACCATTCAAATGGAGGTTTTGCCAGTTTTGACGTTAAACATTGGCTTTGTGTTCTTACTTTGACATAACAGGGTTTAGGGCCTTTCAATACAGTGTTACTGAGTAATAATGCAATATATATAGGTTATATTGCTATGTAACAGTCACTTAGCATCCTGTATAGAGAAGGTTGGTGTTTTCTGTTCAGTTCCTCAAGCTTATCTTAAAACTCTTTGATGAGTCAACCTATTTGTTAGTGACTGGGCTAAATGGTCATGGTGGTCTCCTCCGACTGGTCAGGGGCTGGAAGAATGCACTGCTAGCTGAGGGCAGTTGTGCCATTCAAATTTAACACAGTTCAGGTACTTCTTGTTGGGTTCCTTTGAAAACCTGAATTAAGGCTCACATAGTATTAAGGAGCAGGTATCTTGACTGAGGACACATTTTCAATTTCTTTCTTTTTCTTTCTTTTTTCCTCCGGATTGCAACTAATGCATGTGCTTTTTTTTTTTTTCCAGGCCATACCTTATACGAGGGATAGCTCCACCCACAACCCCATGCAGCACAGATGTTTGTGACAGTGACTATACTACTAGTCGATGGAAGGCCAACAAATACTATATAGATTTAAATTCAGACTCAGACCCTTATCCCCCTCCACCCACACCTCGTAGTCAGTACATGTCAGCAGAAGAAAGTTGCCCTCCGTCTCCTGCAACGGAACGAAGCTATTTTCACCTCTATCCTCCTCCACCTTCTCCTTGTACAGACTCCTCATGACCTCAACAGAAGGAACTTTTCCTGTAAATATTTTAAAATATGAACAGATTTAAAAGATATATTTTATGATTTAAAAATAAATCGGGGTGGGAATTAAAAAAAATAAATGTGAATAAAAATGGGTGGGAGGGATGGGGCTGTGAAAAATTGTACAGAGGAAGAATATTTATAAAATTGATTTTTTTAACTTAATTTCCATTCTTTTGTGCCATATTTGCCTTTTTGAGGTCATGAAAATGACTCAATCTCCAAAGGATTTGGGGAGGGAATGTTGAGCCTTTTTCCATTTTTAAGTCACCTTTTTACATGCAAAGTGTATGTAATTCTTTTTATTAACGTGAGATAAGAAAGTGAAGTGGCTTGTGGGAGGAGGAGTCTAAAGAAAGATGTAAGTTTATTTGCAAAGAAGAAAAACACATTTAAATAAAATTGTCAGTATCTCATCCCTTCACCACCACTGGTAGAAAACATGCAAAGATTACCACCCTCAGATAGTCCTGTTTGCAAGTGGGCTTCCCAGCAGAACTCATATGCTGAGACCTGGATTTCAAACCTCGCTCTCCATTTGCTTAGCATTGAACTGAAAGAACACTTCTTCTGGCCAAACCTTCCAGCTTAACTAGGCCCACAGGCATCATGCCCTACCTCATGTCAGTGCCACTCTGCACATGGCCAATTCTGGAACTGATTCAAGCTAAAAAAGGTAACCAGCCCTAAAAAACTTGGTTTAGCTCCAATCAGTTCCCCACTTGACTGGCTGAATGGTAGCACAAGCAGTTGTATTGACCTGTGGGTGAGAGCAAGGGTCAAGTTTAAAGTGGTATTTAAGCTAAGAGAAATGCCTTACAAACTGCAGATTTGGTCAGACTCACCATTTTAATTGTGATGAAACCAAGCTCCTTCATCCTTCCTTGTGAGGCTTTGATGACTGTCTGGGAAGAGGCTGTAATATTCCGCTGCTTCTCAAAATACAGTGCTAGTTCTCAGTTTCCCAAAAGTCCAGTAATTCACTGTGCCAGGTCTCTGAGATGTTCACCTGTGTTGACTTGATCAGAGAACTGCTTCATCTCTAATGTTCATTTTCCAAAGTGGAATGATATGATCACTTGTATTCATTTAAATGAGGAAAGTTGTTTGTTTTTTAATAGGTGTTTGTAGAAAATGGTATGTGCATAGCTCAAAACAAAAACATCTGCCATTCAAACAGTTTAGTCATATCTAATAAAAATCTGCCACAAAATTAGTTCAGGTTTAGAAATAGACAGAAAAAGCACGGGGGGAGGAAGGAGAGGAGACAAATACTTCTTTCTAATTGTGTTGAAATAAAAAAGATAAAGTTTAATACCAACTGCTGTAACCTAAGGACATCATGATCAGCAAAGTGCTCATGTTCCCAACTCCTACCAAAAAACCCCCTTTGGGAATGGGGAGCTAGGATCAGTCCCTTTCAAAATACAGAAGATAAATTTTTGCTTTGATTGCTCTCTTGCTGTAACAAAAGGGATTGGGTATTGTATGGCACTTTGTAAATTCAGCTCTGGTGATGATAATGTGAGTGCCTACTTGGGACATCTGAGGGAAGTCCTGAATATGCAGAATTGCACCTGTTTCTGTAGCTGCTAAATAACAGATGTGTTGGGCCTTTGATAGCTTTAACATTGTTAGTAACAATGAACTTTTTTCTTGTTTGAACTTAAATTGTGCTTGGTTTTGGGTCTTTTCAGTGTTACTAAAACTCTTAAGTAGCTTTTACTACCTTCATGTCTAAATTTTCACTTGAGAGATTGAGCACAAAGAAGATGCCCACCATTTTTCATGGAGAAAAATACAGAATTGGAGAATACAGCATTGGAGTTTAAGAATGGGTTCTTTCCCCATCCCCTATCAACATCAGTAATTCTGTAGTATGCCAAGAGGGAGAAGGTCATAGTTTGTTACTCTTAGAGTGACTTGGCAGATCGCTGAACAAGTGTTAATGATTTGGTGAAACAAAGCAATTCTCATGTGATCATGTTTCAGTGAACTAAATTAGGAATATAGATCCACAGGGTAAGAAGTACTTGTTCTGCATTACAGCAGTTGGTAGTCATATTTCATATATGTAATTTTGTGCATGATAACTATTCACCATTTATAATGAATTCATAGTTTAGTTGTTTCGTGTTACAGTTGTAGCTTAGAGACATACTACATTGATTTTCCTGTATTCCTGTGATGACACTGGATGCAAAATTACATTGATGTGTTTTTTCTCATTAAACCACTGATCTTTTTTAAAGAGCCACAACTATAACAATCCTAACCACTTCATCTGAAGACTTGTATTCTATTACAAAGTTCGGAGTTGAGTCCAAGAAAATTAGCATTCTTGCTGCGAGCTAAACTGTCTTAAGAGTCAAATTCTTTTGGAGCTTAGGTATTCAGAAGGAAGGAAGCACTTGCTGAATGGGGTGAATTAAGCATGTACATTTTGATCTCAGTTGGACATTCATAGCCTCTTGCTGCTGATGTTTGCTGAGAAATTGCCTCCTCTGAGGCACTTGGAGTTTGGTGATCAGAATCTAAGCCCCACACTGCTCCATAATACTGACTTTAAAAGCCTCTTCTAAAAGGAATTTGTATACAAATTTAGCATCTTAACATTTAAATACTAAATATTATTTTTGATTGCTGTAGACCATATACTTTAAAAGGATTACTGTACTCCTGGTGCTAGAAAAGACCAGAAAGAAAATTTGAGTGACAGGAGCTACTTCTCTCCAGAAATATCCTCAGTGTGCTCTTAGTGGTTTCCATCCTGTGAACTTTCAGGCTAACATGTAGAAAATAGGAGCTATTTTCTTCTAGATCAGGATGAGAGAAAGAGTTGCAGGGAATTAGTGAATGCATATGACAAGTTGTGGCAGTTTAGGGCTGAATAGGAAATAAGTGGGGGAAATTGTATTTTGGTGAGGTTTAGGCGTAGTTTTAATAGTGCAAAAATTTTCTGTGAGAAAGCTGGCTGAAAGAGTTGTCCCCTGAGAACCTGCAGGGGGATGCATGTGATTGGAGTACCTGTGTGAGCTTGTGAGTACTTGAATCAGTGTTTTCAACCACTATTTTCAAAGCCCATTATGATTGCATTAGCACTTGAAACAGCTCAGGGTGTAATATAGAACTGTCTGGAGAGCAGCTAGTAATGGGCAAATGATATAGTTGATTCTGTGTTACATTTAAAGGACAGATGTCCTAGCAGAAAGCAGCTTACCTGCATTCCAGTGCAGTCATGAAAGCAGCTACTCGGGTCGTCTTCTCTTTTGTAGAATTCCTCCTCCATAGGAGGAATCTGTCCTCCTATGCAGGACAGATGTAGCAGCAGTGTGAAGCTGTAAGGTAAATGGACAAGTCATGATCTTCGACAGTGAAGGATTCTTTAATTTCAAGCAAAAGTTTTGTGTAAATTATAGCTTGACTTTACTTCAGCTAGACTGGTCAACAGCCACTGCACCCTGAAATTTGCAGTGGAGGTAATTAATTTGTTCATTATTGCTGGATGACTTTGAGGAAACTTCATTAGCACTATCCCAACTGTCTTACTGGTTCAGTTTTCTTCTGTCTGGACAGATTGCTGAAGAGAACTTAGGCTAAGATTAAGCTAAATCTGTATGTATGACAAATAATGTTTTCTTTAGGATAGGGTCATAGTAAAAAATGCCCCATGTCTAAAAATGAGACTGTGCCATTATCAGCATGTTCTAAAGAGGAAGGCGGAAATGAGTGGAAACAAGTTTCTTCTTTTGGAATAATGAGTTTGATTTTCAGTAATAAACCTTGATCTCTCTGGTTTGCAAAGGGTGCAAGCACTTCCCTAAAAGTTCTGATTCTTTTCAAAGTAACGAAATGGTCTCTTCCCTCAACACCGGTTCTACACACCTAGGATGGGCCTTCTGGAAATCTCCAGGCCCATTTATCCTAGATTTATTTTCCATCTGATATCTAGAAGGTCATATGCTAGATCTAGGACTTGTCATATTCTCTCCATTTTTATGCCAACTGCTGCCTCTTGGATTCTGGGGCTTCTGAAATTCTGTGCACAGCAGTGAAAAAGGATTTGGAAGCAGGAGCACTTAGTAAGGGCTGGTCACACTGGGCACTCACAAGGACATTCCTCCATTGCCTGCAGGGTCAGATCCCTTTGCTAGCATGGGCTCCTGTGCTACCCTTCATCTGAGCCTCTGGAGCACGTTGTACTACTTTACAAGTGTGGTCAGTCAAACATCACAAAAGTTGTGTATCCTGTTTGCTTCAAGCGTTTTTGGAAGCAGATCTTCTCTGATGTCCGTCATTTTGTTGGGGTGTATGTTGAGTCAGTCCAAATGAGTAGCTGTGCTTATAATTGTACTACAAGTGATATGCATTAATGTCAGGAAATGAAAACAGAAGGCAAGCATGTTCCCAATAATTAATAACACACAAGAGTTGCTGGCATGGAGCCCTGAATTAGAAGTAACGTATTTGCTGTTACAGTGCTGAAGGACATTTTATAAATGTCCATGTTTGAACAGAGCCTTAGACAAGCCACAGTCAAAGATGATAGTAGTTTACATATCAGTTATTCCGTTGTTTCTATGTTTTTATTATGACTCCTTTATGAATTATGAGTGCAGTCCTCACCGTAAATTTGGCTTGTCTGTAGAAGATTCAGGGAAGGCTGAATACTAAATTCTGAGAGGTGTCTGCTGGTTCTGCTGCTGTTCCCTTAGGTATTGCAACACTTTCTGTTCATCATTAAATGTAAAAACCCCTTTCATCAGCTATTGTAAGTTTAGCTAAACAGCTTAAGGTATTTACCACATGTTAAAAGAAATATTGGTATACATAGATATTTCCAATCCTGTCATGTCTTCTAGCTCTCCTTCCTGAGAACACTTACACTAGTTCTTGTAAAGGGTATTTTAATTTATTTTGAGGTTGGCCAACTATGCTGTGGGCCTTTTCACATAAGATCTTACTCCCTGGAGGGGGAAAAAAAGGAAAAATTGGTTTTAAATCAATGTTAAGCCTGCTGATAGGAATGATGGAAACCAGTCTGATAGAAATGGCTTCTGCATTCCACAACAACATCCTTCAAAATGCCATGTCCTGACATACTGACAGTGCTCCCAGCCACCTGTGACAGCAAGCTGCCACATCCTGGCTGTTCTCAGCATGAACCACAGCCCTTGTCGCAGCCCACCTCTGGAGTCAGGGGCTGGGTTCTCTCCAGCCAACACAGAATCCTGGTGGATGGAAGACCACAATGGCAACTCCTAAATGGGTCATTTAATATTGACAAAATATGTGCAGAGAATGTGCTTAGAAGGACTTACCAGAGGAGAAAAGCAAGTTTGACAGCTACAGTAAGTGACAGACTAATTCACTGCCATTCATGTCTTTGAAAAGCAAGTACTCCCACTGACGCACCTTTCTCTAAATAAGAATGATGCTACTGCTGTGACAGCATTCCCAGAGTAGCTGTGTTTGACAAAGGGAGCGATATTCCAGTTTGATTTGTACAGAGATCCTGCAGTGTGTAAATAAGTACAAAAGTATTTTGGTTGCAACTACAAACACAATAGTTGTAAATGGAATTCATCAGCCTACAGAGAGAAAAGCTGTTGAAAACGGGAGGACTGCTTTGCTGTTGTAACCTGAAATTTGGAGGGCATCATAAACAAAACTAACCCACACCGCTTTCTTACTTACCTAATTGTATCGTAATTGCTGCTATTGTAAATGTACATGAATATACAAAGAGTACCAAGAATTTTTATGATGAAACCCCCACACAATCTTTTTTATATTTATATTAAAATATGTATTCTGCAAACAGCCTAATAATTACAGCTTTATATGTCTATCATTTTGTAGCATTTGTTACTACAAAAGACAACCAAACCCAATACTTCAGTGCCTTCCATATTTTAAACAGTTCAGCATATTAACTGTGGAAAAAAGTAAAGCCTTAAATCACAAGTGCCCCCAGAATCATATGTAGATTGTACTCCACTGGTTTTAACAAAGCTTTGTATCATTGTTAGGGTTCTCTTCAGTTAAAATACATACATGCACAAGTTGTGGAACTAACTAAAAGCTGACAACTTCTGATTTTTTTAGAGCATGCATGTCTTGAATTTGTAATATATAGGAATTTCTCTCAAATGCATTATTTCAAGTGAACTTTGATTTTTATATTCATATCTATTTCAACAGAAATCTCGATACATGTCAAAAATACATAACATCTAAAAAAAAAAAATACCAGTAACTGACACTTACGTATTTGGGGATTAAATTGACGCTATTTTCAGATTGTCACTACAGTACTTTTCATTAGAGCCATAAAATCTTTGTTGTGTTACAGAAAGTCTTTACCAATTATTTTTCCAAGCATGGCCTTCTAGCATACAACTGAACTTGGTAATGCTGTCTTAGGAAAAACTTCTTTGAGACTTTGATCACTTCAGACCATTATACATTAACAATTTTCTGGTCATGCAACTGCAGTGTTTCTTTATGTTAACAAAACCAAAGTCTTGTTTGAAGTAACTGGTATTTTGTATAAATATCCATACAGATAACCGACTCCGCATTTGTACTATAGAACATGTGGATTTTGTTTTATAATAAATACTTTTAAAAGATTTGATTAGCAGCCCTTTTTATGAGTGAAGCTGTTTCATCACCTACAGTAGAGACAACCAGCCAGTATCACAATTGTTTTAGATACTATTTAAGATAAAGATAGTGTTACTGTCTCCTTGTTTTTAATTTTAAAATGTACAATAACAGCAAGAGCAAGGAGGTGAAGAGGTTGGTTGGAAAAATGATCGCCTTTAAAATTACAATTGTTAGCTAGCTATAGAACTTACCACAAGTTTGTCAGCATCATAGAATCATAGAATAGTTTGGGTTGGAAGGGACCTCTAAAGGTCATCTAGTCCAACCCGCCCCTGCCATGGGCAGGGACATCTTCAACTAGATCAGGTTGCTCAGAGCCCCGTCCAACCTGACCTTGAATGTTTCCGGGGATGGGGCATCCACCACCTCTCTGGGCAACCTGTTCTAGTGTTTCACCACCCTCAGCGTAAAAAATTTCTTGACCTTATCAAAAATGTTACACTCCATAGGAATAATCTCTGTGTTTTGACTAGACCAGATTGGATCTGTATTTCCTTTTTTAATTGTATGGTATCTTTTAAATTGATGCTATAGGATATCAAAGTAAATCTTTTAACTAATGACTTTTTTTATGGTGAACATACTTGAAAACTAGTTCCATTGATTCTAGTTTGGTCTTGATTTCTGCAGTCAATATTGGTGGTCTCAGAGTTGTGAAATTTACCATCTTAACCTAAAAGTCAAAATAATCTTTAACTGAGATATCCTTTCTCCTGCGTGTTGGTTAGATGAGCTCAAAATGAAGGAAGTCTTGCTGAGCAGTCATCAGCAGTCCTGGTGATGTCCAATTCCATTTCTTTGGACTTTTCCAGGATAGAAAAAAATACAGCATACAAACTCAGAGACATGCTTCTGTTTCCTACAAAATTCTTTCAGGTTTTGTATTGTACTGAACCAGAAAATACCGAAAAATTTTTCCTCTTAGCCACCTTACCCTTGCAAATAATGCTTAATATAAACGGACCCTGGACCAGCCATGTGATGACTGCCTAACCCTAGTGATTTAGTCCATTACTGTGATTAAGATACATTTGTAGTTTGAAGAAAAAATGAAGGATCTGGACTTCTGGTGCTGTGCACAGCCTGGAACAGGCCATCCATCATCCTATTGTGTTAGAAAAGTTGGACCAAATTACCCAGAAGAACAGAAAGGTTTTTAGGACTTCATATGGCATGAAGCAGAGCAGCCCCACTTTTCTTTCCAGAACTCCTGGCCGTAGCTGGGCTTTCTCACCTGAGAAGATGCAGAAGGTCTTCATCTCTTGGAGTGGACACTGACTGACACAGTGGCTGGTTGCAGGGAGGTGTTTGATACATGTATCCCACACAAGGAATTCAGATTTCTGCATGGCATACCTATCATTCCTGCTCCTCCAATGCCTTTATCCAAGATGTTTCCATCCTCTCTTGAAACTGGAGGAGACAGTATTTTCTTTTTGCTCCAGAAAAGCTTGCTCAGCTGTCTGACTGGATCTTTGTAGTCTTACACTCCCACAGCTTACAGATTCCTTAATGCGTTAATTGGGAAATACAGCTCTGTTATATCATTTGTCCCAATGGAATCTGAATATGTTCCCAGGACCAAACCTGTGCTCACAGGGAAGGATGCCTAATTCTAAACCCACTGGTCCTGATCTTTTATGAAATTGCCCCAGTTGTTACTGTCCATGGCAGGGCAGATCAAGGTGTTTGGCTGATTCAGTGCAGCATCACTGTGGATTCAAGTGGATAACAAATTGCATCTGGATATGCTAGGAAGTGGCTAAAGTGGTCAAAACGCATTCTGCCAGAGCATGGGTGACCCACAGCTGTGCTGAGGAAAAGCCTGATCCCAAACTATGCAGCTGTCTGGACCTCCTTCCATGCTTTATGCCAGCCCCAAAGCAACTAGGAGTGAAATTCTGCTAAGCAGTTTTATGTTATAGACCCTAAAAAAGGTAAGCGTGAGGTAACTGTGGCCACATGCTGCCAAAAAGCCCATATGGAGTTATGGGGATAAGAAAGTTCTTCATGTGAAAATAATGCTCTTTTTGGACAGGTATTCCCAAGTATGTTTGTCTTTCACCCGCCTATACTCTGAGGGGTTTTACACAGGTTGTCCTGTAAGTGAGAGGCCAGGGAATGGTGGTGCAGCCTTTTAGGCCAGTGCGCGTTGCTGTGGAGAGCAGGGTGGAGGGAAGGCGATCAAGCATGCATGCTCTATGGCTTCCACAAGAGCAACTGACCACAGCAGGCTGCTCACATACCTGCTAACAGCACAGAGCACTACGTACCACAACCTTTCTCCAAAGAGTCCAGATGGTTGCTGGAATCTGCTCAGAAAGCACATATAGGAAGAGGGTTGGTGTGCACGGGAGCCAATGCTGTTGTGGTTTTAAGCAGTACGGAAGGGCCCCTGTCTATAATTAAGATTGGAGGCAAAGCTAGCTTTTGGGAAATGAAGGCTTGATGAGCCAGGCTATTTGCTGGACTCTGAATATATTGCAGAAATGAGATGAGGAACTGCAAGGGGTATTGCCAGATAGCTGGCTAAGATCGTAGCTAAAGTGAAGATTAGGACAAGCAATTTACTTGGGTCTGCCCAGGTTGGGTTTTTGATGGATTCCTCATGGAAAACAAGAATTGCAAGAGGGATGGCAGAGGCAGGATAAGGTCTTGAATTTCCTCTTACAATTAGTGAATGGTCTCCTGTCTGTAATTAACATTAATAGTAGACTTGAGGCTAGAGTTGGCTTTTGGGATAGGAAGATACCAACAGCTTACATATATTCTGGACAGCCTGCAAAGACAGGATCTGGGCTTGCCCTAATTGAGGCTAATGCCTTCTGTTACAATTTCCTGAAGGGAGAGCTACTTTGGCAATAAATCTGATTTAAGGGATAGCAACAGCTTTAACAGTCTATTACTTAGGGAGTGATGTTTGTTACTGAACTTTGCATGGCCTAGAAGGGTATGAGAAGGACTCATAAGAATAGGGCCAATGCTTTCTCTTGTAATTTAATTTAGCTCATTAGGCTATCATTACAGGTTTGATTAGGGCTTAATTCTTAGATGATCTCTCTCTCCCTCTCGTAGAGATCTGAATTCCTCCTAGGTTGTAGGGAAATCGATTTAGTGCTTACGTTCATTTTACTGTAGGCATTGTACTATACATAGTCAGTCACTAAAACTAAGAAGCATTCAGAATAGAATCTGGAAATCTCAGGCTCCAAAAGTTACAGTCAGTTCCCACATTATACATAGCCTGCAGCATTAGGAAGGGTTGGTATCCTTAGCTTCTCTTTTCTATTGTAGGTTATAGTACAAAAAGTCCATGTATTGGGAATAATAGCGTGGCAAGTGTTCAGTTGCTAGATTCCCTGGAGCTAGAGTTGGGAGAAATGCTCACATAGGTGAGACTGTGCCCTCAGCTCCTCTTGCACAGCAGGTGTTTCTCCTTTGCCTATAATTATGGGGAAGTGTTTAGGGATTAAAATAATAAACCTATTGTTTGATTCAGCAGGATCCTGGAGCCAGGAAGGGTGCTGACTGATAACTGGCAGACAACTGGTCTCTCAAAGCTTTAGGTTCCCTAGCCCTACACTAACCTAAATGTTGAAAACTGATCATAACCAAAAAAAAGAAGAAGAAAACAGCTTCTATTCAGTTCAATCCTTCTTTTTAACTCCTGATATGCTACAGGAGCCAGCAATGAACTGAAGCCCAGGTGTTTTACATTTCTCAACCTGAGTATTTCTCAATCCTATCCCTTACAGGAAAGCTGATGAGGGATCCTGGCAGAGAGGTGAGCATCTCATACGCTCTAGCCCTCATCCTTACCCCTTTCCTCTGCAGTTCTGGCAGGTGTATCCAGGAAATACTGAAGTATAATGCTAGGGGAGAGGTATGCAAGCTTTCAGAGGACCTGTTTGTCACAGAGTTCTACCCAGTTCCTGGAGAACAATGTTTCCCATGTTTGCTCACATACAGCATTCATCTCCCAGGTAGAATTAAACAGGGTTAGGGAAAGTTCAAAGTTTGGGAATCCAAAATGTAGGGGGCATACTGCTGTGTCTGTACAGGATCAGGTAGTACACTTTTACTTAAAATGAAAGCTAGACTGAATGGGAACCCACTTCTCTTTACTAGTAGACCTGCTTGGAGGATCAGACCTGAGAAATCAGGAATTGGTGATGAAAGAGATTGAGGAATATGTGCATTCTGGAGCCCACTGCCCTAACTTGGGCCTTGTGAGAGATAGTGTTCAGTGGGACAAGTATTTTGTCTCTTTTTATAAGTCAGTATCTTTTTTCCACCTACGACTAAGGCTAGGTTTTGTGAATTGAGCACTTGAAGAGTCCAGTTTATTTCCAGATCCTGCTGGATTTCTAGAGATGCAGCCAACAAGGAAATGCTTAGAATCCCTGGGACCACCACCTTCAATCTTGCTCCAGAAGTGCTTCTCAGAGGTCAGGCATAGTAAAGACAGCAACAGGCGTAGGGACAAAAGCTTCTCAGTCTTAGAACAGAAGATTGGATTTCATTGCTGTAACTTCAGTAACACTTATGATTGATTGCAGTTAAGGTTGGGGAAGGAAGACTTGAAGAAGCATAGGTTGGCTTTCCAGCTTGCTCACAAACCAAGGGAGAGGACAAGTGTCAAAGGGACAGCATCTTTTCTTCCAATTTTGCTAAAAGGTTATTTTTCCTCTGGCTAAAGTAAAATAAGTGACAGTCATTTTAAAAGGAATTTTCACTTCCTTCATATGTTCTGTGTCGTTCAAAGTTGTTTCAAACACTTTGGATTACTTCTTTTAAAGATGGATTAGTGATTTTTTTTTTTCTTTTAAATTGGAGTGGCATGTCCTCTCCCACATTCTTATGTCAACCACTTTTGGTTTTAGGAACGTGTCGAATTCTATTTCTTAAGATTTACAACCAAACAGGATTATTCTGCGGTATTTTTTCTGCAGACATGATATTCTGTAGCCTGTAATGTAAGAGATCAGAAAATTCATGCTTCCCTACCACATGCATGAACAGAAACACAGGAACATCCATATTCCAAAAATCAATCTTCGATGTCTAGAAAGACTGAAATCCTCAGTATTATCAACAATTTGTCTCATTTTAGTGAAGCAGTTTAGTTACAATCAGCTTAAATTGTATATAACAACTGGCCTCTTGCCTTATTGGTCCCCTTTCTGTCTTTGTTACAAAGCCACTGTCTATCTGTGATGTTTACATAAATGTAAGCAAAGTGGCATTGAATCTCAGTGCATCTGGTAAGCCTTGACAGGGTAACACTGAGTTCTCAGCATTAAACATCACCTGTTTTCCAAAGGTCTCAGTGCATCTCTGATTTAATAGAAAATACATTTATGAGAATAATTAGTTCTGTTAATTTGTAACTGTGGAGTAAGGGAGAACTGAATGTAGAACAAAGCCTAGGGAGAAGTCATAAATCAAAAGGATAAGGAAAGACCCTGGGTGTCCATAAGATAGGTTCCTCAAAGACCAGTCAGGTAACAGGCTGGTGAGAACAGACAATCCCCCAAGATATGCAAATAACATCCATCTGAGATCAAAGCCTGCAGTTATGGCAGAATTGTTCCACTAAAACAGACATAACTTCTCCCATTTCAAAGACTGGGATCACACAGCCAAAATACTTACTTAAATCTGCTTACAAGCATTTAACATTTTAGATAATAATGTCAGCAAGTTGCATGTATTTAGATAGTGAGCTTCTTAGTCAGGTGATTTCTTCTTCCTCTTAATCTTTGAAAGAACACTCACAAATCAACATCGTCATTCTGTAGTAAAAATAACTCGTATCCTCTCACAAGTTAATAGTTCTAACAACAAATAATATATTTGTAAAGTCTCTGGGTCAGCAATATTTGGAGTTACAGAGATGAGAATCTGGATTTGGATTTCAAAAATCTCTAGCATCATGAACCCCATGCTTGGAGATAGAAAAGTTACTTAAAAGACTGGGGAGGAAGATGAAACATGTGAGTAGGAAAGAACAGGGTTTTTTAACAAAAATCAAGTTACAGGGATCAAAAGGGCAAAACCTATCTATCTAGGCTAGAAATCTACAACCAACCACCCATGGACCAAATGTGGTAGTGCAGCAGGTGTAGGACTGGCCTGTGCCATACCTCTGTATACAGAGGTTCAATGATTTGCCCAAGGTCAGGTAAAAGAGGAAGACCAGGAACAGAATCCAATCTCCAGGGTCATGATGCGGAAACAAGATTGTCTCTCCTTTTGCTTAAAGGCTGCATCAGCTTTATTAGAAGGACCATTTCATACTGGCACAAGCAGCAGGGGTAAACTTGTGATCACCACAGAGGGTGTCCACCAGTGGGATTTAAACCCCACAAGTGGTTCCAAGTGATCTTTGATAAAACCTCCAGTGTGGTTTTCAGTCTGGAGAAGGCTAGTGGGAAGAAACTAGCTGTGTGAAGCTCCTAGGAGATATCAACATGTGTCAGTGGGAGTCTTACTTGAAAGTGGAAATTTTATCAGTAAATTCTGTAAATTTTTAAACATCACAAAACATGGGAGGTTCGAAATACATCACCCTTTAAAGTCTCAGCTGCAGTGGGATAGATACATTCAAAGGACAGTGCACAGCTTCTCTCCTGACTGGCTGTGACACCTGGTGGCATCTGTTGATGTTGTGGGTTTTTTTTTCCTTCCTAAAGTTAGCTAATTAGAATGAAGAATTTCCTCCTCCTCTTAGGGAAGTGTAGGAGTAATTTTTGTTTGTTTGTTTTCATTTCAGCTCTTCCTTTTTGCTGTTCCCACTATCTGTAATCAAAGTTGCCAAGGGCAGCTAAGCCCTCTGCTCACTATCTGGCTGCTTAGTTACCTAAACAACAACACAAGGAGTTAACGGCAGTTTAATTCCTCCTGCCAGTCTTATGTGTGTCAACACTACTTTGGACAAGCCAGTGGCACATTTCAGAGAGAAGAGACTGGTCTTTGAGTGTTCAGTACCATTTGGTAGCACTGTAAGCCAAGAGACCTTGTGGCTTTTCTTCATTTTGCGATTGATCGGGATCTATGATCAACTTCACAGGTTGCATCACTTCTGTGTTTCTGCTGGCCTTTCCTTCCTTCATCTGACACGTAGATAGGGCAGACTGCCTCTATCCATGCACAGCGTGGACCCAGGGACCCTCCACTTTAAGCTCAAGGCCACCAAAACAGATGCTGGCCTTTTCCTTATGGAGCTCTTCATCTGTGCCCTCCTCAGATGCAGCAGGATCCAGCTGGTGCAGGCAGGCTGGGCATCAAGGATGCACCTGCTTAAGCAAAAGCAGCATAGAGATTATTTGTGATGGTGTCTCTGCTGTCAAGGTGCTAGAGTTTCAGGTGACTTCTATTAAAAAAACAACTGTAGTGACCAAAGATTATCTGACCTTGAAGATTTCAGGTTAAGAAGTACCAGGAATAAACTGCCCTGCTTCCAGTGTAGCAAACAACTACTGATTCCAAGTGTTTGCCCCTCCCTTTAGGCTGGTAGGTTGAGTTGGGCATATGGGCAGACTAATATGGGACAGTAGGAACAACAACTGTAAAGTTATTAGAGCTGACTCTTGACTCCTACTGCCTTTCTCGCAGTACTACTGGGCATTTTTTCTTGCTGTTTCACTAGATCTGGCATTTACAGGAGGACACCCATGTCAAAAAATATAAACAAATACTTCAGAGCTTAGCACTAACCAAAGCCACAAGGTAGCACAGTCATCTGCTGTGAAGCGTTGCTCACCAAACTTCATTTCCCAAAGGAAACACAGCTCCAGAGCTGCCCTTTTCAACAGGGAATTACCCTGTCTCTCTCCTCCCCTTGCACTAGGTTTCATAGAGTAAACACTGATGGTGGGTGTAGCTTTTCTCAGAGTGAGATTTTTATTATAGAATAAAGCCCTACCATGGAAATAATTACATGGCAATAAGCAGTTTGCTGCTATTGTTAATTTTCCTCAGCCCTAGAAAATCTGTAACAGTAAACCCCCTTTTTTCGCTGGTGGAAGAAGCATCTCTGCTATGCAGCTTTATCTGCGTAGCTATAGCAGCAATTTGGTGCCTGACTTCAGCTTTAATATTGTGAGACCAATGCAGGATTTTAGAACTAAGTTAATCTATCATCTCCTGCATTTTCTTCTTTGGAGAGAAACATGGAAGGTATGGAAATCCAGAGATGAGAATTGGTAAAAGGCAAATGTCCAGAAGGATCAAAGGATCTTTTGGAAAAAAAGAGGCTGTCCTTATATCCCTTGTTTCCAGAGACACCTGCATGGGGCAGGGGCATGAGGAGGATTTAGCATTGCCAGGAAGAAGCAGAGTAAAAAGAATCATCAGCATGTCTGTCTGTCCCTCTATTCTTCTCACCAACCATAGGATAAGTGCAAACACTTGGAGCTACTTTTGTTTGCAGACTGTGTGCTGTTTGACAGCAGGTGGAAATAATTTCTCTCATGTAGACTGTTTGTTTTGCTTGTCTCTAACAGGAAATACGCCAGTGCCCGACCTGCCCATGGACAGCCCGGTCCTTTGACCTGGAGCAGCCCACGTTTTGCTGTTCACTTCTAACAGAAAGACACCCAGCAATGATGTGTCTCTTGACTAGTGCTTGGTGTTTAAACAGTTCTGACAACTGATCCTTTGGTGTTGTTGAAAATAGATATCTATCTGTCTATACATATATACACATTTGCTTCCCTGTCCCTCACTTCTGTACTGTCCCTTTTTTGAGGTTATATATATATCTCTACATATATCTCTCTAGATATATATTTATAATTTCTACATATGCTTAGATGTGAGTGCTTGGGAATCCTGGGGAATTAACTAATCTCTCCCTGACTCTGTCCAACTGAAATCAACTCCTGCATATACCCCAAGCCAAGCCAGATTCCCAGGAAGAAAATGTACATTTATTCTCCTGTCCATCACTTCTGCACTGCCCGTTTTTTGAGCTTTGCTCCACACTGCAGGCTTAAATGGCTGTGCTGAGCCTCCTGTCCTTTGTGAAGGCTTCGTGCATGGGGCAGATGAGGCCTGAGGGACACAAGTATGATTCTGTGGGGACTCAAGGCTGCCGCAGGAACTGGCAGAGCTGGAGAGAGCCAGACTCAGGGCTGGGTGCTTGCAAATAGTCTGTCCAAGCAAAGCCTGCTCTAGATTGTGCTGTTTATCATGCAGTTGCGTAAGCCCAGAGTTTATTTCAACAAGAATGAGATCAAATTTCTGGAGTTGCTTTGCTTCTCCTGTCCAGAGACCAGGGATTTACTTTGAGTGGCCTTTCTTTTTCTAATTAACAAAATAACTGGAGACTTCCTCTTCCTTGCATGGGAAATCAGAAGCTTGAAATGTCTGTAAACTCACACCCTGTACACAAGGCATATGGGGATGCAGCATCCAACTCATTACTTAAATGGGAACATGTAAGTAATTAGAGCCCAGTGTCTACTTCTGGTCCCTATTGTTACTTCCTTCTGAACATTGTGTGGGCTTTCACCATCAACCTCACCAAAGGTCTAGAAAGCAACAGCAGTGCATCAGCATGGGCAAATTCCAATGGCAAAATGGGTATATTCTCACTCCATTCCACAAGCTGAGGTGCCTGAGCACCTTTGTCTGGGCTGCTGCAAGGGGAAACGCTACCCTCCTGTTGGACCATCACTAGGCAAGAGGAGGCAGGACTGCCCAGCCAGAATTGACCTTTTCAGTGGCAGCTTGAAGCTATGATGAAAAAAATTAGTGAATGGGCATCTCTACTGCATTATTTCTTTCCCAGTCCCTGTGCATCTTCCCCTGCCCTGCAGAGTCTGAGACAGAGCACTTACTTACTTACATTCTTGATCCAAACATGCCACCTGCTGTTTGTCAGAAGGGAGACATTGTATAGTCAATAAAGCCCGTGTATAAATTAACCAAACTAGAAGCATATTTGCATTGCAAAACCAGCCAAAGGACCTGGATAGCACAGGTAGAGTCTGCTCTCCACCACCGTGCAAGAATCACCCTGCAACACTACGCTTTTGACCTGCAAATCTGCAAATGCCGTGGAGCAGCAAGGCCAGAGCCTGGACAACCTTACAGACTACCACTATACCATCTAGACCCAAGGCACATAACTGGCAGTGCCTGAAAAAGCCACAATGAAAGCAAACACCACTGCTGCCTCTTGCTGAGGGTTTCTAACACAGGGCAGGGAAGGGGCTAGCAAGGACATGACAAACCGGTGTTGAAGTGGATTGCAAGGCAACACTCAGGGCCTGCTTCGTAAGAGCAGTGATAGCAGAGGAGGCTTCTGGGAGGAAGCAGTGCCTCTGTAAAAGGGAAAATTCTGAATTGAGAGACTTCTTAACATGCTTTAAGTTTTGGTCAGCCCTGAAATGGTCAGGCAGTTGGACTAGTTGATCGTTACTATTCTATTCATGAGAAGCAGGATAAATATTTGATTCTTACCCCATGGGTGCTGCTGACCAGACTGCCGCTGAGCAAACACAGCACCCCTGTTCAGCATGGGTAAAGGGTGCCTAAGAAGTCTGTGAGGAAGCAAAAGTCTCTCTCAACGCTGGGCCCAGGAACTTCTGCTCAGGCAGAGACTGTCTCAGGGTCTGGGGGCTTACCTGAACCAGGCAAGGAGAGCCCCTCCCTCATTCCCAGGCTGCAGTCAGCCCTGCAGCACTCTCCTGTTCCCTCGCCACCTCTCCTAACAGGCAGCGGCCTTGGTGCAGAGGGCCCAGGTGGAGAAGGAGGGAGGGAGCAGCGAGGGGCTCCCTACAGTGCTCTCCCGGTGCAGTGGGAAGCCAAGCGTGCCCTTGGGCTCCCACCTCATCACCCCATCCCCACCACTACTGAGCTGGGCCTGGAAGGGACAGATGGCTGCTGATGGGCTGGATCCAGATCCCCCAGGAATCTTGTCCAGCAATACTGCAGGGCCATCAGCAGGAGGCCTGGCTGGGTCACCGGCATGTGAGGGGGAGGCAAGGTGCCCCGGGACTTTCCAGCTGGTACCTGGGCCCAGACAGCTTTGGGGATGCTACTGGGGTGACCTTCTGTGGCACAGAGGCAGAACTGCAACCCTCTTTGATGTCGTGTGTGCAACCCCGCTTCAGCACTGCCTCCTGGATTATCTGCCTGTCACTGCGGAGGGGTCCCCCCAGTCCTAAAGCAGTCTGCAGGACAGCCACAGCTCCCTGGAAGGTCTGGGAGATGGCAGATGCTCTGCAGAGAGGGAGGGAAGGAAGAAGGGGTTAAAGGAGAGAGGGAGGGATGGGCTACAGTTAGCAGATGTCCAGGGCTGAAAAGTAGGTCACCTATTTCTGCCTGAGGGGGCAGACCTGATAATCGACACTACATCAATGCACAAAGCCAAGTAATACAGCAAGGAATAAAACTGAGCCTTGGAAGCCTCACAGAAATTCTCAAAGTACACAACTCCTCTAACACACCATACACAGCTACTAATTAATATTGTCTAATTAAAAAAAAATTATTTTTACCTGTATATACATATATACAGTCACATAAGAGGAGAGGCTAATGAAAAAATTATTGAAATTAAAAAAACCTTCAAAACCTGCAAACCCAAGAAAAGCAGACATTCTCTTATTACCTGTGTACAAGGCTTGGACAGATATTAACTTAATTCCAGGTTTTTCTCAGCAGCCTTAGGCACATTATTTAGGCCTAGATTCTCAAGGCTAAGTACTAACTCCTGTTGATGCCTTTGTGAGTCCTTGGAAGACAGACACTTGCAAATACTTCTGAGGTTGTGGTCCTTGGTGTGCCTGTGTGTCTCAATATAAAAAGGTTTAAATAGCATCACCCAAGCAGGTCATGAGGTCTCTGCAAGGCATTCCCTATCTCAGATGTTGGAACTAGATGAACAGTTAATTGCAATCATGTACACTTTTTAGGAGCCTAATCCCTTTGACTGGCACTCCTCAGGTTTGCATACATGTACCGTGCTGGGGGGGGGCAGCAGGTCAGGAGAGACAGGAAGAGAAAGAGATGAGATACAGAAAGTTAGGTGGGTTTCTCTGGCCAGGTCAGGGTAGAGTCATTCAGTAAGTATTTATAGTCTCTAATTTATTCAGAAAAAATAAATTTGAGGACAAATTCTGATTGACATAAAAGCAGCCTCCAGCACATACTAATCACTCCTGATACCACATTATCACCAAAGGATGAGAGGTATTTGACTCACTGCAACACAAAAGATCTTTCAGGTAGAAAAAAATGGACTCATTACTTTGTACAATTTGTCAGAAACAGAATATTTAACTGTCACAGATTTTTAAAACCAGTCTGGGCATTAATGAGAAACTTCTGAAATATTTTAAATGCTGCAGAAGACATGTGGGTGGGGTTTTTTATTTGTTGGGGGGTATCACAGAATGATTATCAGGCACTCTTTAGAGCTCTCTGGTGCAGGATCTTCTAAGCCCAATTTCAAAACTCTTGATGTCCTCCTATTTCTTTCACACCAACAGCGAAATTACTCTTGGGAAAGAAGCTGTCAGATGAAATCCTCAAGCACAAGGGATTAAATCAGCTACCTAAAGCCCAGACTGGGGGGGCAGGGGGAGCCTTTCACATTTGCTACAAATCAAGTCCTTAGTGAGATCAGTTGAGTTTGGAGATACTTGCTCATGAAAATCTCAAGTAAGGGCTGGAAAACTACCCCTCACATTCTGGTATCTGTCTTAATCCATCCCAAGGTTAGCTCAGGCTCTGTTCAGCCAGGATATGGCATCCTTTGTGTGCCTGTGCCTCTTTCCTAACTTAAAAAGGGTTAAATAGCATTGCCCAAGTGGGTCATGAGGTCTCTGCAAGGCATTTCCTATCTCAGAGGTAGGAACTACCTGTACAGTTAATTGCGATCACTTACACTTTTTAGGAGCCTAATCCTTTTGACTGGCACTCCTCATGTTTGCATACACGTACCATAGTATGAGGGCAGCAGATTAGGAGAGAGAGGAAGAGAAGAGGGCTGAGATAAAGAAAGCATCTTCATTTTCCTAGAAGAACTGTGAAGGTAATTTCTCTACGTTGTTTTTCCTGTGCTTATTTAATCATCTTAGCTACCAAAAGATGGGCTAGCTGATCATAGCCATCCTTTCTGGCCTTCAAACAGGGAAACATCTTCTCTTTCCTCTGTTCCTTCCTACCCGGTGGAACAAGGGAGTAAAACCAGAGTTTGGCTCTGTATTTCAAGGTTGCAGTAATTAAACTCTGTGCAAGTTTCCATCTTGACCAATTTGGGGGATGACACACCCTTTTCTGTGGTGGAATTGAAGGGGAAGAAAGAGGAGAGGAAGGCTTAAAGCAAAAATAAATTGCAACTGTTGCTTACGACATGCATCTGATTAGATGACTATTCCCTGTGTTCACAAGTTTGCCTGGGTGATCCAGCCTGTTTCTGTCATCTCTTTCAGTCCTGTGCTGTAGTTTCACAAAAACGTGAACTCAGTAGTTACTAGGCAGCTTTATCTTGGCTGGTTGGGAAACGACACGATATATGCACTTTGCACACTTGCAAAGCACCTTAATTTTCCTAGGAGAAGCACCATGAAGGTAATTTCTCTAACTTGTTTTTCCTCTGTGCTAGTTTAATCAGCTTAGCTATTAAAAGATAACATGGGTTTAGGACTATCATTAGCCCGGAGCAGTCATGTGGTTATGCTGGTAATTAGCACTGCTGCTGAACTCAGTGTTACTTTTTTTTTAATAGGTAACTACATAACAAAAACAGTACCCACCACACATCTAAAGAAGCAAAAGAAAAATGAACACCCTCTCTCCCTGCATCTGTATTCAATTATTTGTTTAGCAGCTTTCTTCTCTTTTTTCTCCCCTGTGATATTAGTATCTACATCCAAAGCAATTAACTGCTTGAAATGGGATTAAGACACTCCAGTCTAAAATTGCAATCCTCCTGCTCAGCTGCTCTGTAAGCTTTAAGGTATCAAAAATCCCTGCGAAGGCTCTGAGAGGGCCAAGCAGCTCACATCCGAATCACGATGCAGAAACTCTGTATTGCTTGGCCTGGGTCCCCAGGAGTTCAGTTTGGTCAGCATCCCAAGTCCTAGGCATGCTTCCAGGGTACTGGACTCTTCACAACTCACAGCTCTTAGCTATGTTTTCTTTTGAAGCACAGCCAGAGGGAAAAGAAATGGAGATGGGTACTCCTTATATACAACAGTCTAGGGCTTAGTCCACTTAATGAGGCTGCAGGATACCAAGCTCCCATTCCCTTCTTTGCCCATGGGAATTTCAACCTGCACCTCTCAAGCGTACCTATAACCACCAGATTACAAGCTCTCCTGGGGTGGGAATGTGCCACCAACCTCCTGTCAGGCCAGTAGGACCAAAGAAAGACGTGCACTGCTGTAGGCAACATGTCTGTGTGTACTCTGGGTGCTGCAAGTGTATTTTGTCTGGTGAGCGTATAATGGTTACTTAATAAAGTTCTGCTCACCTTTATCCCTATACTTGGGTTTTAGCCTCAAATGTTTGTTGGAAACTATACTTCATTATTTCTTCCACTTGCAGTACAACCTGTTTTATTTTTAGAACATAATTTGGTTCTGATGTTAATAATTGATGTAACCAGGTCTTCCCCTAGTCCCCATGATTTCTAATTAACAGTGTTATGTTTGGATGGGAGACAAACTGTAAACATCCAACTCTTATCTGGACAAAAAAAACCACAGGTCATTGCTCAAGGGAAACCACCCTGACATATACATGGGGTCAGTGGTAGCACCAGGGAGCAATGTTCAGGATCATCAGGCTTCCATTTCTGCACCCATTTTACCATGTAATAAAGTACAAGGAGTCTCCAACACACTATGTCAAGCTGCCTTGTGCTGCACAAGCAGCTTTTGACCATGCTCTGCCCAGACATCACTGTTTCCTCTGCTCTTTTAGAAAATGGATGGAAAGAAATCGTAAAAGGTACTCAGCTAAATAACCATGTTTCCTAGTCATGCAATACATGGAAGAAAGATCACACATACATATACATATATGCACATAACAGCATGGAAACACAAAGATACCTCAGAGAGCTCAAACCATTTAAAAGGACCATACACTACACATGGCAATAGGACAGAGTCAAACCTGACAGAAGATTCCTCACAGCTCTTTACTACAGTCAAATTCACTGTTTCTAGCACATTGTGCAGCCCTTAAACTTACCAGATAAAGGACATCATGGTCTGTGGTCCTCTGAGGATTTTCTACAGGTAGATAAGGCATACTGATACTTGCAGGCCTTTATCAATGGCAATGTAATTGCTGTCCATCTGAGCACAGCTGGAGAAGTGGGGGAAACACAAGTTTGAACAGCCCTTTAGCTCTCGGTACAGGGGTTTCTTGCCTCTGTGGAGATGACAGTCCTGTTGTAGAGCTCAGTAGTTTTTCCTGTATTCTTCACAGTTAACAAACTTTTTATTTGCTTCCTCTCAAGGCAGACTTTCCTCTCCTACAGGGCTCACTGGAAGACTTTGATGCTAAAAGAGGGATATGTTTCTCCTGATACACTCATGAATCTTTTTACTCTTTCCTGCCAAAGCAACCCCCTCAATCAGTGCAATGCTTTTTTGGGAGAGAAGGCCAGCACCTTCTACTTCCCCATGTGCTGCTCATCTTTTAGAAAGTTCAATTCCCCCCCACACCATGTGCAAGAAATTCCTCTTGATGACTTCACAGCACTTGGAGTCTTAACCAGAATCTGCCTCAAACTCACTTATCCTCTCAATAAATCTCAGCTGCCAACTTCACTGGTCCTTCAGCGATTTCCAACTTTTCTGTCTGCAAAACCTCCCAGAGAGAGGGCATACATTCCTACTAACCTCATGCAAGCAACAGCCTTGTCCAGTCACATGCCAGACCCAAGGAACCTATAATTCCTGTAGGTTATTTCCTTTTCAGCTTCCCTCCACACACCTTACCAATCTCCTTATAATTAGGCCTCACTGCCTCAGGAATCTCCTCACTGCTGCTCCTTTACTTGCTCCCCAAAACTGCCCTTTCCTACCCTCAGACCAACACCTCCTCCAGCAGGAGCAGCACAGAGCTCATGCTAGTGAGCCCAGTTGAGCTTATTAGGGATTTGCTCAGTGTTTTGCCCATACCGCTGGCACAGCTTGCCAGCCTCCAACACTCCCTGAGAAAATGTGAGAACCATCCTGCCAAGAGGGATGGGGTTGGTTAGCCAGGACAGCTGTCCTGTGGGGCCACCCTACTCCTCTGGCCACCCAGCAGGCTCACAGAGCCCATCAGTCTGCATGCTGTGCCCACACTGTGCATCTCACTGGCAGATCACCAAAGCTAACAAGTTCTGTTTGCTTTTTGCTCCCAGGTGACATGCCATAACTGCTAGTGCTGGGCTGGTGGAAGAAAATATGTGAGGAGAGAGGAGGATGACCAGTACTGATATAAGCCCTCCCATGGTGATGGAAGGGGGATGGCTAAAGCACTCAAGGCTCAGCTGAAAATCAAATGAGTTGGTGCCAAAGCTTCCCTCCATGCCTGTGCTCTTTCCAGCAGGGCCACAGGGATGGTACGGAGGTCCCATCCTACTCCCAGCAGCTTTGCCTTGCTAATAGGATCAGTGCTGGGAATGAGATTAGAAAACTAAATTTGAACATTTTGTTTCAACTAAATGGATTAACTTGTGGGTTTGGTACAGCCAAACATCCATGTTCACCCTCAGGAGCATAACCATGAAGTCATTGTTCAGAAATGCTCCTTCCCTCTTCTTAAAGCTACTTAGTTTTCACAATTTTAATAAGATGTTGGGCTAAACATTAAGTCATTAAAATTCTTTAAAGGGCTTTATTGTCTCCTGAACTATGAGGGGGATAAAGGATTTTGTAAGGGCTATGGTTAAACCAAAGGTGTTTGTGTCTTTGGCTGACCTTACTCTACAAATATTCATTTAGTGTTAACACAGCTGGGGACTCTTTGGTGTAAGGCACCCAATTGTCCCCCTCTTTCTAGTTCTGTTTCCTAAGTGTAACTTGTCAGTGCTCAGAAGAGTTAACTACAGTCAGATTAAAACCGGTTTAGACTATCGCTTCATTTTATGCTTGAGGTGATCAAACGGTCAGATGTCACCAGTGAGAAGGTTCAGCTCCAGACCTGTACGCAGGTGCTCCCACTGCCTTGCAGGCACTGGCGCTTCCCTGCTCCTGCAGGGAAACCCAAGTCTGCAAGCTGGGCAAACTGGAAACAAATAACTCTTCATAGGGTCCCTCAGCTAGGTCCCCCCCTGCCCTGGAGGGGCAAAGGGAAGACAACAAATTGGTAGGGACGGGACCATGGCTGTCCTGGCAGACCTGAAGCAGAAGCACACCCCGCATGCTCACGGTCTGACATTATGGCTATGCAGCAGCTAGTGGTGAAATGCTGCTGAAAGGGTACAGTCCTGCCTCCCCTCCTCTGGTGTCACATCTAGCAATTGCAGAGCCATGGGATGAGCTGGCTTGGCAGGCTATGCCACTGCTTGGGAAGACAAGTTTGTTCTCCAAGCTGTGGCACAGCTGCTGAGACACAGCAGCCCCTAGCAAATGCTCCCCCTGGCACCTGTGCATTGGGGTCCACCAGCCCCCACCAGCTTCAGGAGGTGGTAGCAGCTATGGCTGAGGGGTTTAATGGTGTACAGTGAGGAAATATGCTTAGCGTTGGTTGATGGGGTGATGGTGACTGAGCATACCACTTTATGTTGAGGAAGTGGCTGACTCGAATAATTAGAGGAATCCATCAGAAGTGGCTGCCTCCTCCTTGTAGACATGAAGTGTTTCTACCTTGAGGTAGTAGCACCCTAGCATTACCATCTTATATGGTAATGTTAGTATCACCTGGACAGTTGTAGTTTTAAAAAATAATTACACAAAATCAAGATTTAGAAATATATTGACAGGAACTCTATAAGACAAAAACAGTGCCTGTGAAGTCCCAAACTTTTCCAGAATTGAGATGGCGGTGATAAAGCCCTTGAAAATCAGAAGCGTGTCGGTGCAAACATCATCCTGCCCCTTCTGAGTTGAGATCCATCCCTTACATCCAGGGCACATTTGCTCAGGATATAGGATGTGTCAACAGCAGCACAGTTTAACACTACTTTGTTGTGAAGACAAGCTTTATGCTTATGGAAACTATACTAGGTAGTTAACTATTTTACTGTAGTAGCTGTTCTACACTCAAACTATTAATCTCCTCTCCAGATACTTCCTCTGGTGCTTGCTAAAGGTTATAATCTCATCATCCTTATAACAACCTAATTGCTTGTCCTGAGAATGCCATTTAACATTGTACTCTCATTTATCCATTATTTAAACCTATAGACCATTCTTTCCTATTATCTCCCTGCTCATAGTTTCCAGTGCAATGTCTTTCCTACAGACTGTCATTGACAACTGACAATACAACCAGAACTGCCTCTATACACTTTATCTTGTGAAATCTCCATTTGCTGTAGTCAGTGCAGGTACTCGCTGCTGAACATGCAAGTGGCATGACATAAACAAAACAAAACAAAAAACAGTGAAAGAAAAGAAAAAGGAGACAGCTAAAATAAATGTGGAACAAATACAGTCTAGAGAGCTTTCTAGACCGAACACCAGCTGAAATAATGAAAAAAGAAACTATCCCATTTCATGTTGATTGTTTTGAGGATAAACATTTTTTGTACATTTTACTAAATAAATCTGCTTGCATGAAAAAGAAAACAAAACCAGGCTCTACACTCAGAGACCTAACTGCGCAACTCTGTGGATCAGCAAATACATTTCATGCTGCTGCGTTTTTACCATGTGTTTGCAACACATTAAGATCACATGCATCCATAATTCCTGTAGCTCTACTAACTTATTCAAGCAGGATCACGTGTCTGAGCGGGCAGTCAACAATCTCCTCCTAATGGCAGCAACCCACTGGGCCCACAGCTTGGGGAGGGCTTCTGTTCACAGAGGTTTTGTGAAATAAGGATGTGCCATCATATGCTGAAGGATAACATGAGCAAGGATGGCTCTTAGTAGGGTAAAGCGTGCTATGACTCAATCTTTGGGAGAACCAGTAATGCCTACAGAAAGCACAGGAGCCAAAGCTTCGTCAACTGGTAGGAGAGATGTAGGAACAAACAGAAAGCTGACACTGTGTCCAGCCTTTTATGCAATGGGCATTATGAAACCAAGCACCTGAGCAGCTGGCAAGAGTTTCTGTTGTGTGAATGCCTGGACAAAGCACAAAGGCCGGGACACGTTAGCCTTTTTGCAGCTATTATAAATCTGATGGCTACCTTTTCTTTAGAAGCAAACATCTTAACCTATCTTTCTGTATTTAAAGTGATAAAAAACAGAGGATTCCCAAGCAGCCTATATCCTACTTTAAACTTCTTGAACACAATACCAGTGTGAAGTGGAAGATGTGGACTCCTTCTGACCTGCAGGCAAAATTCAGTCCTGACTGACAAGGAGGGTACTCACAGAAAGATAAGCACACAGCTTTACCTATTACATCTTCCCTTTGTCCACAAAACAACTTGAAGATGGTTTATGCAGAGACAGGCTCCCATTAAGACCCTACTCTTGTAGCCCAAGCTTTGAGCCCATTTCTAGCTTGACTCGCTGTTTCTCTCCTGAAAGAGACGCTGCTTTCTGTAGCAGCACCCTCAATATTTATGCCTCTTTGTAATATCAATAAATTTGTTTTAATGGGAGCAGATCTGCTGACTTGGTCGTTGATTTGCAGTAAGATGTAAGTACAGCTACACTGATCTTAACTTTGTATGTCAGATGAGCATGTGAAAGATGTGAAGATACATTATTCAAAGTGGAGCTGCTTTATCCTAGACTGCCGATTCATAATGAACTCAAAGAAATGTATTGTTTTCCCCTTCCTCTGGTATATGAAATAAACACAGTGATCTGTGCTACCCTTCAGTTTTCATGTGCTCTACATGAGGTTCTTGCAAGAACTACCCTATCACTAAACTATCTTTTCAGCTCTGTTGTTTCTTCCCCCATTGTAAATAAATAAGTCCTTGCCTTAAACATAACATACCTGTTTCTCTTCTTAAACATATTATGACCAGGAACTATCAGAACTAATATATGTAAATATAAAAAAACCCACCTCATGCATGATTCATACTTACTCATTATAAAACAGAGCTCTACCACCATTCACAGAAAGCACACGCTACCCTCATAATGAGCAAGGCAAATGCTAGCATGATGGAAAATTAGCTTTGGTGAGCCTGGATTGCACCATAACCCCCTTCAGCTACTTGCTTACACACATTGATGAAGAGCTGCTAATGCCATGCTGTCATGGTGCCCTGATGGAGCAAGCCTCCGAGAAAGGCAGTGTTTTACAAGTCCATGATGTCAATTGATAAGGAGAACAACAGGCTTTCCTGGCTCTGTTACTATATTGGGAAGGGACTTTGGGGAGGTGCGGGAGCTGGGACTTGCAGACAGGCTGTCTCCCTTTGCTCTAGGAGGTGACTCCCCCCTGTGCAAAGTGGCCCCTCCATGCACCTTCATTCACAGAGACACAAACATTTTATATACATAATTGCCAACTCTAAACTTTAAAAAAAAAATCTAAAACACACAAAATGTAAAGGGCAGAACTGCCATGCTTGGTCAGGCATGGTGGCTCAGGCTCAGCAGAGCACCCTTCAGCTGCACCTTCCCTCCCAGGAAAACCGAGGTGGGTCCGGGAGGGGGGACCAAAAATAGTTGCAGGTGGTGACCAGGCCAGTACTGCCGCCCCAGGGTGCAACCAGACATTTTTGGCACCCCCCACCTTGCTGGTGCCACCTCCAATCAGCAGCACCCCCCAGCTCTTCAAGAGCCATGCGCAGCAGAAACCAGTCGAAACCAGTCAAGAATACATTGAAACCAGGCAAAAGCCCACCAAAACCAGACAAAACCTGTTGAAACCAGATGAAGTGGTTACCTGATGGTGGCTCTGCTGCCCACAGGCGAAACGCTGTTGACCACTGCCAGGTGGCCTCCTCTGGGGACAGGGTTGTCATCCTGCCAGTGACATTTTGAAACCTGGAGGGCTGCCCTGATGGGTGGGCAGCTGCAGGGGTCACCGCCATTTTGGGCAAAGGTAATTTGGGAGTCTCTGTGGGGGAAGGCTGCAGGCAGCCTGGCTGGCCAGAATGTGTTTGTGCCTCTAAGACACAGCGTGCAACACACCACATCGTAGGTGTTTTTTTTGCCAGTGGTGGGGCACACAAGCCCACCTGCTCAGCTATCTGCCATCCAAGCTTTCAAGCAGAGGTTCTTACCAGCGGGGTTTGGCCAAGTGGGGTTGCAAAGCTGCTGCCTCAGCCAGCCGTACTGCAGGTGACATGAAGGGAGGGTTGCCAGGGCGCAGCACCTTCCCTGGTTTTCACACAAGTTTATTCTGGTGCGCTTTGGTTAAAATATATTGCTAGTTCTTATGTGGAGCTGGAGGTCCCACGGACGCCCAGAAACAAAAAAGCCCCTCTTGTGGGGAATGAGGGCACCGATCCCACTCTCCCTCGCATGCTAAGCGAGCACTCTACCTTTTGAGCTAATTCCCCTCCTCACTAATGCCTCCCCCCGCAAGCTGCCACATCGCACCCCTCCACGCGCACCACCGACTTGTTGTCAGGCAGTTTGGCGTCCGCACCACGCCCTGAGGGGCGTAGCTCCGCGCGCTGGCCAATGGCGAGGCGCAGGGGGTAAGGCTACAGGGAGATCGCCACTACAGGCGCCCACCCCTCCCGCCGTGGCCTCCTGCCGGGTCTGAACATCTCAGCTCTGGATTGGGCGGAAAGGGTTTATTTTTAAAAGGAATGTGCTCTTTCTATTGGGCGAGAGAAACGCCTGTCAGGGTGACGTTTCCTTGTTGCTAAGTCGGGAAGGTGGGAAGTGAGATGCACCCGCCCCATGCGTTGACTGGCCAACAGGAAGCCGAGAGCCCGCCCCTAACCCCGTTCGACCCTGTTGCAGTCGCGTAGCTGAGTGACTGACACCCGCCAGACTGCCATTGAGAGGCCGAGCTCCGCACACCGCCCAATAGAAAGGCGCAAGCCGAGGAGGAGGGTGGTGCCGGGGCGGTATGATTGGCAGGCGGGGCGGAGGGAGAGGAGGGCTCGCAGGAGCTGATATGTCCGCCATCTTGGAGCGTCGGTGATGGTGGCAAGCGGTGGCTTTCCCGCCTGAGCGGAGGCGGCCTGGGGCCTGTGGCGGGGGGACGCGCTTGCCGAGGTATGGGCGGGATAGCGGTGAGCTCTCTCTGCCACCGCTTCGAGCGCACCGGCGGCTGCTCTGCTGCGGTGGCGCGGGCCTAGCGCCTGCTCCCCTCCGCGCGGGGGAATCCGGACGCTCCTCAGGTGCCGCCGGGCCGGGGCCTGGCGGGGCTGCTAGGGCCTGGCGGGGCTGCTAGGGCCTGTCGTGTGCGGTGTCCCCTCGCATACGCGCCACCGAGCCCGGAGCGCCCGGGCCGGGCGCGGCGGGCCACGGCGCGGCTGCGGGGTGCGGCGGGCCTGGGTGCGGCGGGGAAGGCCTGGGCCGTGCTGGAGGGAGCCTTGCCCGCCCGCCGCCTCTTTATTCTCGTGGCCGTGACGTTGGGTCCTTCGGCAGCTGCCCCGAAGCTTCTTCCTGCCGTCCGTGGCGCTTCATCCCGGGTGGGGAGCCGGCCGGCAGCCGCGGAGGGGCGGGGACGCCGCGGCCGTTCCACGGCAGCTTTTGGGCGCAGAGCGTTGGCGGCCTGGTGCGGCGCGGAGCGGGTCGTCGCGCGGTTGGGTATGGTGGGCGGTGCATTGTTCCCCGCTAGACTGGAGAAGCTCTAAACTGGGTGAAGTGTTTTGTCGAAATGGGGGAAGCTGTCTGCACTACTCTACTCTCTCCCCCGGCAGTCACTTGTGCTGTTGCTGTGACTTACAGAACTTTATTCTGGTTTCACTGTTATCTCTCGGGTAATAAAACAGATGAGCCTTGCTGATAGCTAATTTTGCATTCACTTTCCTTCTTCAAAATCAGTGCCTCAGTATTCCTGTGAGGACGCTGCCTTTTTTTTTTTTTCGGGGGGGGGGGGGGGCGTTGTTTGTTTTATTTTTTTAACAAGGCAGCTTCTTTTAATTAGAATTTTTTAAGAGCATAGCAGTGTTTGGGTAAGCTTTAACTGCTGTTAAATACATCTGGCAAAATTTGACTTTGAACCTGCCAGTTCTTTTGCTTTTGTTTTGCTTTAGTGGCTAAGAACATCTCAGAGTGTAAGAGGGAATTAGTGTTACAATCTTGTCTTGTATGACATAAATACAACTGAGGCTAAAGTTCATCTCTGTTAGGGTAAATTTTATTTAAGTTAGAACAGTAGGATACTTCGAATAGGTGGGTTGTTATTTTAAAAAAGTGTTCTGAGTGGAAGAGTACAGAAAACTTATAAGTGGGTGGATAGCTTTAGGAAGTGTTCCTTGTGAGATGTTGACAACTTAAAAATGAAAGGTTGTGTTACTGCTAGTGATATTACTTAGATTTTAAATCTCCTTCAGTGGAAGGAATCTAAATATACTCTAACAGTGTGGGTGTGTTTGATTTGGGTTTGTTGGTTTGGTTTTTTTTTTTTAATTGATGAGTATTAAGCTGGTTTAAAATTTCCAGGTAGTACATGAAGTAGCTTGTGAACTGCACAAATACATGTGTGCTTTTTTTTTTTTTTGAATGCTGAAAGATGGGAAGTCTCCCTGTTTCAGTGTTCCAAATAGATTACTGCAGTTACTTGAACTGCAATGTGTATTTTCAGTACAACATGCATTCTAGTAAGAGTTTGTCATTACTTAGCTCTGTGTTATTTATTTATGTTTTCAGTGGTGAGGCATGGACTAACTTTAGCTTGCAAGAGTCTTTATTATACAGATATAAAAGAACACTACAGAACTATCTTTCAATATATAACTTGTTAATGAGACTTCATGCAAATGTGGTATCTAGTCTCCATGTTTATTTTTTGACAGTTTGTAGTTCTAATTATGTGTTTAAGTTCACTTAAGTGATTTGTTTCCTCCATCTATGATATTGCTTGAACATAGGTGATACTTCTTATTTGCTTTCTGTATGAAAAGCAGAATGCGTATGCAGTATTGAATCCTGCACTTTCTGAGTTACTAAAGGAATTTATCTTCTAATACTACTAGAAGATTTTATTTAGGCCAGAAGAACTGCTGAAGAGGTCTGTTTACAGTGAACTTAAGGAAAACACTGAGTTAAAGTGAAAGTTGTAGTTTAGAAATTTCAGGAAAAGCGGCCTGTTTAACAGGAATGTCTTTAGGTAGGGTAGTGCATTATAGCTTCTTTGCAAGCAAGTTAGATTTATATGTAAACTGCTGTGACTGTAATATCTTTGGATTCTTTTAAGTACAAATCAACCAGTCATTAAAGATACTAAATTGTGTATCTTTTCATAATACTGCCTGCAAACTGTTCACTCTACTTCTGTTGACTTGCTAAAGTGAGAAAATGTGACTGTTTCCTTCAGAACCCTTCTCTCTTGCACTTAACAGAGGTGATGCTATAGCCTGTATACCAATCAGAGAATCAGATTCAAGTGAATTAATAGAACGGAATCTGAATTTAGTAGTATTAAAGCAGAAAATTACATATGTAGTTAACAGATGGTTAGAGAGTGAACTCTATTGTTATGGCTCAACAGCTTTGCTTCTCTACTCAGTTTAAGCTTGAAATGCATGTACTATGAAATGCTAAAGAGCTGGCTCAAAAACAACCAGTATGGGATTGAAACAGTCAGAAGGGAGAAATGCTTTGAATAACTGTCTGGTCAACTCTCCTTTCTCTCCATTGATGTCCTCTTTTGTCCAAGTGCTTAAAAAGCCTTGAAGTATTTACTTAACTCTGCAGTTAGTCAAGATCACTTTGTATCAGTATATTGAAATAAGACGTTTTCTAGCTTCAGTGTTCCAGCATACTACACAACATCTTCGTAGGTAGGAGGCTTGCATATTCACTTCTCACATTAACTGGGTTAATTTATGGCCTTTGGAAGTTATGATGGAAATCACAGCTTTTCTGCTTGGGCCAAAGAGACACTAGTATGACCATAGTGACCTGTTTCTGTAGTAAGGTAAGATGTCTTAAGCATATTTTCTGCCATCTAGATTCAGCTGTCGTAGTAACACCTTCATCTGTGACTCTTAAGATTACTGTGTACTCTATGTTATTTCATATGCCAGGTTTAGGAATAGTGTGCTATCTCAAAGTAGACACCACATCCAGATTCTAGAAGACCAGATGTCTGATTGGATTATCTTAAGAGCAAGATGTGGAGCCATTGTTTTTGGCAAAACTTTCCACAATAATAAAACAAGTAGGGATAAATGAGACAAACGATATCATTTCTCGTCTTATTTTGTCAAGTTGGAGGAAGAGAGCAAAGAACTCGGGGAAACTATTTAGTGATCACATTTGATCCTGATATTTTCGGGGAGGGAGGCAAGCCTGAAAGATCAGTCAGAAAATATGTAGAGAATATGAACATAATGTTGAAAGCTTTGCATAGCATGTTTAATCGTTTTTGTGGTGTGTCAGGGTGCCAGCATCTGTTTTAGAAACCATATGGTTTTAGAAACCATGCAAATGTTTTTCTACTCTTGCATATTATATGCAGCTCTATAGCTAGCTTGGGACACTTCTCAGGAAATGGGATAGACTGAATTGATAGGATCGGGAAGACATTTGGTATAAGCTGTTAACAGATTGCTTGTTTATGGAATAGTTCTTCACACAATATTAGGAAAAAATCTGTTACTTTAAAATACAAGACTCTTCTTGACCTCTGTTTATTTAATAACTTCCTTGAAGTGCCAAGAAGCATGTTTGAAGTGGTATATGTGATTTGGAGTGGGTGAAAAAGATCCAAACTAACCCTTTGACTGTTCTTTCTTCTTGCTGTCAGTCTGTATAGTCATCCCCTAATCCTGTTAAACAGATGTAGCTTTTCGTCTTACATGGGACTTAAAAACTTGGAATGCTCAGTGACAGAATCTATGCAATGTGTTACATGCTAGCAGTGGAAAAGAATACCAAGAGGACCTCAGCATACAACTGTACAGAACTGTGAAGCTGTAATATACTCTACTGGAGTGGTGGTATATGTTGTTAGGCATGTTGGCAAAATGGCTAAGAAGAGCACCTATGAAATTGTAGTAAGGATTTGGTTACAAATGTGAAGGGAGGCAGAACTGAGTAAAAATCACGTATGTATGCACAAGCAGAAACTGCCCCATAGGTTTGAGGGTGGGTTCGTTTCTTTGGAGGAAGTTTTGAGAACATTCCTATTTCATTTTGAATGAGATGATTTCAAGCATTTATACACAGTCTAAGCTGTGCATCTGCAAGGAGATGGAGTACATGGCGTACTGGTTTCCCTCCCGTGTCCACTGGGTCTTCTGGAAAATGAGCACTGAAAGACCATAGGCCAGCTCTTGTCAGTTGTGACAAAAGATGCTTTTAAACATGAAAACTCAAGCATTTTTATGATGACCGAGGAGGTCCTGGGTGAGGCTTGTGAAAGGGCCATGTGATTTCCAGTTTGGTAACAAAACATGGTTGGGATTGAGGATGGAAACTTCAAAGTTTTTTTAGTAAAAACTAGTGACCTGAGTTTATTAAATATGTTCTATAATATAGCAATTCCAGTACTAAAAGCATTCTTATTGTTACTATGTATCAAGTGAATCCTAGGCCTCTTTTATCCCTGCTACGTGGTGGCACAGTCCCCACCTTCAATGACCATAGGCAGACTTTCTAACTGGATCCGAGTATGTAAAATAAGGTTCTATTGTGTGAATTTAACTTCTACTAGAGGTTTTTGGAGTGAATCTCATTATTTCCCAAACTAGTAGTTGAGAGAAAAATGCTCTCTGGAAATAGACGTTATGCTCCTCTAGAAGAGTGAAGCATAAGACCCTAGTCCCCAGTTAGGCGATGCACACTTCTCACTTGTAGTAGTGCCCTAATTGATAGATTAATCAAAAACAAGTTAATAAAATTTCAAGTAGTGCTTTATACAGTGGCTGTAGGCAATGCTAGTACAGATGTGATTACATCTTTTTTTTTTTTCATTCTACTGTAACTGGTTTGAGCGGTTGAGTTAGAGCAGAAAACAAGGGAGTAATAGACGTTTCTAAAGGCTTGGTTTGCTACAAATTGATATTACCTCAGTGCTACTTGCATTGTGAAAGGATTATCAGCCGCTGCCTCCACAGGGTGGATTTTTGCATCTTTGTACCAGAGTGGTGATACAGTTAGTGTTTCTCATATAGAAACTGTAAAAATACAATGCTATTTGCTTTTATTTTGTGTAAGTATAGTGGAAGCCAAGTCTTGTGGGTTTTTTTTGGGTTTTGTGTTTGTGGTTTGTTTGTTTTGTTTTTTGGTTTTTTTTTTTTTTACACTAAGAGTTACACTAGGGCAAAAATCATAGGTAAGGTCTTGGTGAAAAAACGTCTCTGTGAAACGCACTGTAACCTTACCTTTAAAGCAGATGTAGGGCTCTCTTCATATTCTGTTCTTACTTACCATGTACTACTCTGACCAGTCTCCAATCTGAAGAGCTTAGCTGGAAACTTTAGGACTGGTTTGAACTATAGTAATTCACATTATTTCTTTTGTTACTGCCTTGACAGACTTGCCAGATATCCAAGTATCCTTGGAAGCTAACTCTTCTAGAAAATAAGTAGTGGATTACATTTGTTTGAGAAGTTTAGCTGCTGTCACCGAACATCTTGAAAAAGGATGTAAAGTCTAGAGACTGCTAAAACAAAGCTGTAGTGGTGGTGGGAACAGATCCACTTTGAGGTAGGTGCGTTTCCTGCTGATGTTGTAAGTGGCTTGCATCTACAGGAAACCAACTTCATTTCACGTTGATATTGGTGAGCATGCATTCCAGATGGAAGTCCATTTGAAAATTGCAACAGCATGGGGGTTGTATTCCCATCTTCCATGTTTGTCTTTGTGTTCTTTCTGGCTGTTACAAAGGAGGAGTTTGTCACTGTTCATGGCAATTCTGAGGGCTAATAGCATTTTGTGAAGTGTTTTTTCCTGCCCATGAGTGACAGCTGTAGGAGTTAGACTGAACTGGCTATGAAGTAGTCAGTTCTTCCTTTTGGCTGTGACAAGCAAGCATTCATCAAAGGATCCTCCTATGTGTGTACTTGATGCTGATGATGTGTGCTTTGTTATAGCTTCAAGCCACATTTAATGGCAAAAAGATGTTGTACGCTGTATTTAGATGACATTTGTCTAATAAAGGAGGTGGTAAAGATAATATTAGTGAGAGGTCTGCATTTCTTAATGGTCGACATAAATTAAATGCGTCTTTTCATGCTGCTTGCCTTTACTGTAGTGATTAGTGTGCTGTTTTCATTTTAACAAGTGCTGCTTCAAAGAAGGGAAATGGAGGAAGATTTAAAGGCAATGCAGGCAGAAATCCAGTAGTTGATGAAAGATGGTGTAAGACTACTGCACAACTTGTTGAGCTCTGCAGGTTGTAAGAAAAGATAATTGCTGTCATGGCTGTGAGTTGATAGTAGCATTCAGTGCTTAATTTTAATGAATTGATAGATACTTGTAAAACTTTACAATTCCTTTTGATGTTACTGTGTCCTTCCTGTTGCTTTACCAGTGGTATTATGGGATATCTTTCCTCATTTAAAAGGGATCTACTTTGCCATCAGATTATGAAAGCAGTGTCTGTATTTCTGTGGCTTTATTGTTTTTTGGGCTAAGGCTCTCTTCTAGAGTCACTTATAATCCAAAAGCTTATAAATTTTGCTGTAAGACCAGTAATGTATGATTGGGGACTGAACTTGCAACTTCAGTCTTTCTCAACCCATTGTAAATGTTTGATTGCTTTTATTTTTCAGTAGTTGTGCCAGGTGCATTTGTCTTATTAATATGATAATAATTATTATCATATTAATAATATTATTATTATTAATATGATAATAATTATTATCATATTAATAATATTATTAATATTATATGCCCATATATTAATGCCCATCATATTATCATAGATGGGCACATACCTTTTTCTGTGGCTATCTGCTCTAGTATGCTCTCCTGCTATACTTAGGTATTATTTATTTATTTTGAGAGCCAAAAAAACCCCCAACCCCTTGACATGGCTGAACTGAGTACCAGCTATACCTGGCTTGGATGCTCTGCTTCAAAAACGCAATTTATAACTACAAATTAATCCTTAACTCTACAGTTACTGAGTAGGGAATTTAGTTGCCCCAATTGGAATTGTAGAGATAGGATATTGAAGGCAGACAAAAAAAGTTCTGAATCTCTTACGTATGCGGGTGTTTGTGAAAAAAGATTCTAAGTCTGAAAAACCCATAGGTTTGATATCTTTTGTAATATAGGAAACATCTGTGGATGTCTTGTCTTTTTTTCATTATAGGAAACTGGCTTCCTTTTAGGGCATAACAGAAAGCAGTGATGTTAATACTTGGACAATAGCTTTTTCTTGGAAATACACTGGTCCAATCCTCCCGTTCTCAGGACTCGGGAATTCTGAAGTTTAACAGTTTAACCTGCACTCCTCAGAAAAATATGCTAGCCATAAGGCTGGAGTGACTTGACTTTATGGAATGGTCTTAAGACTTACTTGACAAAAATCTGTGTGGACCATAAATGTTACTTAAAAGGATAAAAGACTTAAGTTCAGGTCTTAAGTAAATTGACCTCTAAGTTTCTGCTCAGCAGGGTATTGCTTTTTAGGGCTATATCATGTAATGCTCTTATAAATACCATTTTAAGTTCTGAGCTAGCATTTTAAATGGCTTGCTTTCTTTGAAACTTTATCCTTAAATCCCTTGAGTAGGCATATGGAACAGAAGTATCAATATAAAGTATCGATACAGTTTTCTGTAACTGTTTGTCTTGCATTGGGATTAATTATAACATTGTTATTTCAGTAATTCCTAGTTAGTAATGTAACACTTCTTGGTGAGAGTTCAGACCTCTTCTTGCAGTGGGAGAAAACTGTTGACGGATATATTGGTCACTAGAGAAGCGACTTGTAGGAAAGAATGGATGCTAGAAGTATTTTGGTGAATTATTGTGTTGTAGCCCGGTCTTGAAAGGGCACGAAGAAAATGAGAGGAGAAACATAGACAGTTGAAATAAGGGTCATTCCAAAACAACATTGTATCCCTAAACAAGCAACAATGGCATGCTGCTTGAATGTTTTTTTTAAACTCTGTTTGCATGTATATATTAGTTCACTTATTATTGCACAGCTGATGATCACTTCAGTGTAAAGATTTAGAATATGAAAGTAATCTCCCTTTGAAAAGTTTTCTTAAGAAATGCTACTAAATCTTTGAGGTAGACTTGCCCTGTAGTTTGCCACTTGCAACTATGATAGAGTTTTGAAAGACACTGTAACAAACGTACTCTTCTGATGCTCCAGAGAGAAGCATCGAAGTAGAGCTTTAAAAAGATTATGTTGAAGATTACAGAGAAAACATAGTAGATTTGGCATTTCCGTATAAAACTTTGGCTTTTTCATCATCGGTAGGGTGTATGTTGCAGTTGGAAGATGGCTTATTCTGTTAGGCAATCTTGATTTTTCTAGTATTGTCCATCAAAATAGAAGAGTTCCATGGGGAAGGCATACTTCTGTTCAGTGGAGGCACCAGAGGCATCTGTGCCTGAAAAATGTAGTGTAATTGCAACGTGCATATTTTGTAAAAGCACAGCATGGCAAAACTTGGTTTACTGGAGTGATTTGCTCCAAAATATAAATTGCCTGGGGGGTAGGGGAAAGAGGAAGAAAGATAATATTAACTTAATAGCCACTTCAAACTCTTATGTGCAAAATGTCTTCTCAGTGATTTTTTCATTATTTTGCTGGGTTTCTAATTTCTCTTCTAGAACTTACGTTTGCATATACCCAGATAAAAATGATGGTCATTCATTAAACTTGTGTAGGTGAGACTTAGTGAAATTTTCTCATTCAAAGCAGTTTTTTCTTAGTTTTGTAAGCTGAGTCTCAGAAAAGTAAAGCTAGTCGTGCCTCTATCTGTAGTTTCACTGTGTAGTGCTAAGTACTCGTTGTTTAAATAACATGGGGCAGGGGGCTTTCTAGCATTTTATGTTACAAAAAATGGTGGTAAAATGCTTGTGGAGTATATTTAATCTTTGAGTGATAAGGTAACTGAATAGAGATTCAGACAACCCAACTGTTTGGCATCCAGTACTTAATTGACATTCCATATGTATTAAAATATTTTTCTTTTCCAACTACTTAACTTCATCCTCAAGATATCTGCAGAGTTGGGGAAACAGTTGTATAGACTATTTTCCCGAATATACGGACTATGTTCTGTGAAGGAAAGGATAGTGTTCTTACTTGGTTAAAGGCTTAACTAAAGCCATAACATCGGCACTAAACTAGGGAAGATTCCAGATGGCACTAAAGAGTTTTTCTAAATGCAGATACCAACATTTAGGTAAGTAAGTATGGTAAAGTAGCATCACTTCCCTTGTATCCAGGTGCTGCTGCTGTATTTTATTTCTCTTGCTTGACGTTGGAATAACTCTTCTACTTTTTGTCCTAGGGGTTGTATTGATAAACATGAAAATTTAGGGATTGTAGAAATAAGTATAGATGGGCTTAAGCGTTTTGGTAAGTGAAGTCAAATTAGTAATCTTTCCCCAAGAGTAAGTCAAAATCAAAGACTTATTTTAACCTGCTTAAATTAAAGATTAAAGAGGAAATATCTTCAGTTTTTCTTTTCATGCTATTGGACCTCCACACCCTTTGAAGAGTGTTAGGGATTCCAACAGTTTGAAAAGCAAAACATGTTTGTGATACTGTCATGTTAGGGGAGTATTAGCCTGTGTATGCATGTAGGGTGTGTTGATTAGTTCTGTCAGTTTTCACAGGCTATGGTAGCACAGAAATCACAGGTAATACATTAGTGTCTCAGTCCTTGATATCCTGATTAAAAGGGCAGTCCTGCCTGACATCTTGAAAATGTGCAGCTGTTAAAACTTACTTTAATAGTTCTGTAAACCTTAGTATGAAGAAAAGCAGGAAGATAATCTTGCCCACAGCCTTTAGTGCAGTTCAGGTAACCTGCAGTGAAAGCTCAAGTTACCTGAACAACAGGACAAGGAGCCTTTAATGAAAGTGAAGAGTCAAGCAAGAAGTGACAAACAGCTTCGGATTTAATTTTGAAGTTGCTATCTTAATGCAAGAGTTCACTCTAATTCTGGCAGCAGCTATAGCTGACTGGAGCTTCAGGAGGCAAAATGTTGACAGCCTCTTAGAGGCTGCTGACTTCCACTTCTGAACTGTGAACAATCTTAAGTATTCTTTTTTTGACAAGACTAAAATTTTGCATAAAAAAGAAAGCTCGTAACAGACTTGAATGCACTGTCTATACAGAAAGAACACTCTGGTGTCCTGGTTAGAAGTTGCTAAAGTAAGCAGCTTTCTTCTACCTCTATGTATGTGCCTCAAAATTTGATTTGTGTCCAATTTTCAAGGTCTAATCAATGAGGTGAAAAGGAGGATGAACTTGTTTATCTGAACAGTTAAAGGTTGTTGAGAGAAAATGGGTATGTTTACATGATACACTACAGTGCCTTGCTAGAAATGTCCAAGCCAGTTATGCGTATGCTTTTGTTTAGTGTGCCATGCCGAGTAGTGATTTGGGTTCAAAAGCTGTGTGGCCAGTTAGCATGCTGTTGTGCTCAGGTTAATTAAGGGAAGTGAGGGACAGGGCTGAGTAGCTTTGGTACAGTGAAGTGTCTGATGCAGCTGTATTGCCTTCTAGTAGCACTGCTTCTGGTACTACCTTAGGGAACTCTTTATCATACTGTTGCCAAATACTGGTAAGCATGCTCAAACAATAGTCTTCTCATCTCTAGCCTGCTCTTTTTCAGCGGTGTTACCTCTGGTTGGGGCAGAGTGGGGCAGATTGAGTGAAACGCTGAAAGTTAAAGCTGTGGTTCAAGTCATGCACAGTACCAGTTTCTTAGACTTGGAAAAAAAAAATCCAAACCCACACACTTTTTGAGTACTAACTGGAACAGAATAGAATAAATGCTTAAGAAAAAGGAATCTCTGCTAAAATTCGTACATCTAACCTTAAGGCTGTCTCCTTAAGTTACAATAGTTTTTCCTTAAATGTTCAAACAAGAAAGGAAAAGTGTACTGCTGACGCAGTCAGCATTACTTACTTTTACATTTCCAGAGTAGTAGTACGGGAATTCAGGACTCATTTACACTTGCAGATTATCAGGTGGTTGAGACAGTAGTAGAACTGATGTTGAATTGTCCAAATTCAGCCTTGCATGTCTTGTTCTTATTTATCATCAGATTCAGGAGAACTTCTACTCTGCAATCCTGTAGCAGGCCTAAAGTGATATAATTTGGGGCAAAGATGGAAGAGACAAATCTTGGTTGCCCTGTCCCTAATGGTGTGTTCCTTCTTCCTTGGCCATGCTGGCCCTGGTGATTGACAGACCCTTTGAGCTGTTTCAGCATGTGGACTTGGCAGAAAAACTCCTTCCCTTCTTCTTCCACCAACTGCATTTGTCATCTCTTAAAGTAAGTTTTTCACTCAGAAATGACTTGGCAGAAGTCTGACCAGTGTTGGGGAGCCAACAGAGGGAGACTGTACAGCAAGGGGTAGTGCAGAGCTTCTTTGCATAGCCAACTTAGCCTCTTATAGCGCTCCTGTCAGAGATTGAAATTCCATCCAATTCCAGTCCTCATGCTGAGTGTGGATGGTCATGTTTCGGCATACAAATGTGCCCTCCAAGCAAGGTGTTTGGCACTGATAGCCAAAGCATTCAAAGTTTAAGTCCTAGCATAAGTGAGCCACTTCTTACAGTGTTTAAATGTTGCCTTGGTTATCATGCAGATTTTTTTATAAACTTCACTAGTTCACAAATTAGAATTCTGGACTAGATCAAATGCACAGATTTCTCTGCCCTTCATCTGTCTCCACCCTACCAAATTAATGGTGGTGGACAACATTTTAAGGCCAAGTTTCTTTGAAGACCATCTGTTCAAGGGGTTGCTTAAATAAAAGTTTTTGGAAAAAGATGTTCCTGATTAACTTCTGTAGTAAGCCATAAGACATGAGTGTTCTAAGGAGGACCTGTTATTTTTATTTTTCCACCAGACATTTGGATAGGTGTGGTAAGGAACAATGATGAGTCTTAAATGATTTAGCAGTGCTCTGTCTTGAGCATTAACATTAAACAGTTTTGTATTGCTAGACTGTAACTTAACTGGGGAATCTTTCTGGGCCAATAAGCCAGTGGAAAAAGGGAAAAAAATCTACTATTTTTTTACTTAAGCACAGTGTTGTATAAAAACAGTTGCACTTGTTCTGCGTATACTATGGCCCAAAGATGGAATAGAACTAAACCATGCAGTGGCCTGTGCTTCCCATTATTAATTGTGGTCCAGACACCTTTATTGTTCCTGAAGAGATGCTGGTGTTATGCTAGTGGTTTTGTCAAACTGATTGTCCCCATGATGGGGATGTGGGGGCTACAAAATGAAACTGGAATTTTTTCACCGAGGCTTTTTACATTGCAAAAAACCTAATCTTATATAGCAACTTTATTTCAGATATAGTAGGTTATATAAGTTACTGTTTTGAATGCATGGAATGAATTACTGTAAGATCAGCACTATTTAGTAGCTTGCAGTTCTTGCACTTTTTTACCAGAATGCACAAATGTTGCAGTGGTTTCTGTAAGCAGAGACACCTGTTTAGTTTCGGTGTTTGGGCCAATAGAGATGCATGGGAATGGTTTTAGAAGTAGACATGTCCCAGTCCAGCATTAATAAAATTTGTTTAGTCCTGTTTATGGCAGCTGGTCACATAGTGGTTAACTTCTCTGTCTAAAAAAGTGTAAATAAAGTTCATCAGGTAATACTTTAGAAGAGTCTTTACCATGCTGTTGCACTTAACATGAAGATGGATGCTACCCTGGATAGTTGTGCCTTGCTTTTATTTCTCAGATATATCAGTTAAACATGACCATGGATATGTTCTAGTGGTGATGAGTTTTCATAGTTTTATGTTTGAATGTAATATGTATACATGGCAATACTTTCATCCTGCCTTTGCATGTTATCTTCAGGTGTCCTGGTTTTGGCTGGGATAGAGTTAATTTTCTTCCTAGTAGCTGGTACAGTGCTGTGTTTTGGATTTAGTATGAGAATAATGTTGATAACACACCGATGTTTTAGTTGTTGCTAAGTAGTGCTTACACTAGTCCAGGACTTTTCAGCTTCCCATGCTCTACTGACTGAGAAGGCTGGAGGTGCACAAGAAGCTGGGAGGGGGCACAGCCAGGGCAGCTGACCCAAACTGGCCAAAGGGATATTCCATACCATGTGACGTCATGCCCAGTATGTAAACTGGGGGAAAGTTGGCCGGGGGGGGGCGCTGCTCGGGGACTGGCTGGGCATTGGTTGGTGGGTGGTGAGCAATTGCATTGTGCGTCACTTGCTTTGTATATTCTATTATTATTATTTTATTTCAATTATTAAACTGTTCTTATCTCAACCCATGAGTTTTCTCACTTTTACTCTTCCGATTTTCTCCCCCATCCCACTGGTGGGAGGGAGAGTGAGTGAGCGGCTATGTGGTGCTCAGTTGCCAGCTGAAGTTAAACCATGACATGAGGTTTAAGTTTTTTATAGCTTCCATCATGGTCCCACTTCTCTCTGACAGAAGTACCGTGTTAATGTGGCTGAACTATTGCTGGATGTGAGCCATCCCTGGATGTAGGAAAGCCAGAAATAGGCTTGAACCTCATCCAATCAGTTGATCCTTCTTCTTACTATTTTAAGGAAAGAACTCCTGTGGGGTTTTTTGGTGGTTTTTTTTTTTTTTTTTTAATCCATACTGCAGTCCCTTTCAATACCTAATCTGTGCTGTGGAGGGGAACAATCTGTACCGTTGAGTGGAAGTCATTCCTTAAACCAGACTCTCTTGTAGATTCTGAGGTGGACTGAAAAAGTCCTGATTGACCAGAGCAGGCTTCGGGTGGAACACCCTTCCCAGGGTATGCTATAATACTTGTGCTGTTAGTATCTTGTTAATTTTGATTACACTAGTGTTTTATTTTCCTGTATAATCCTACTGTATTGAATTCAGAAGCTGACTGTTCTAGTGCTGAACAATGGTATCTAGACGTTGAAGTTTTCAAACAGGAAGAGGAATAGAGAAATACCAGAAAGACATCCTTGTAAGGGGAGTAATAATAGTGGTTTTGATTTGGATAGTTTTCCTGGCAATTGAAATCTCTGTGGACATTATCTTAAGAATTTGTAAACTCTTCTGAAAGTGCATTATGCTAAGCAGGCTTCTTATTTTGCTCCCACATGACATAATTGAGGAAGTGACATTCTCTTCTTGGAGCTCTACTTCTGAACATAAGTGTGCATTTGGAATGCAGGAACGATAACCAAGGAAACTTTAGTAAAGCAAACTAAGTCCAGTAAACTTGTTTACTTTTCTGCTCTAGTTAGTTACTTGACTCACAAGGGATTGGGAAAGCTACCTGACATGTAGACGTGAAGGTCTAAGGATGAAAAACACATGTGACCTTTGAAAGTATTATGGTCAATGTTTACATTGACCTTCAGTTCATATGTATGATAGTTACTAAAATAGCCTTAGAGAAAGTTACGTTTAGTGTTTGTGTACGTTAAGGCTTGGAGTCTTTGTGCTGTTGTGAATGAAATGCAAATGTGGTGGCTTTTGGTTCCAGAACTGTTGGAGGTAACAAACATGGTATTTCAAGCCACAAAACTTACTAGCCCTACCAAAGCTAAGAAAAAACGCTTTTATTGGGTGATTGTTTAACTAGAATGCAAGAGTTTCTTTTAGTTCAAGAGGAATTTATTTGTAGTATATATCTTTAGGTTGACAGAGGCTATCAAATCATCTGCAAAGATCAAGAAACAGCTTTGAAGACATAGCTTCTTTAACATGGAAGGTGTAAAGTTAAATCATTCTTCTCTTTCTATTTGAAATGCTTTTGAGGTGTGTGGTTTGGGATTTTTTTTTAGCTGAAGATAAGTTTGTGACAAACTCCGATAGCAGAGCTTTTCAGCCAAATACTAGGTAGCCACTGACATGAATTAATCAACATGCTCCTATATTTGCTACCCTTCTTAATTGCTAGTACTGCTTTTTTTTTTCCATGAACAATATTACCCATGTTCACAAAAGAAACAAAAGTCTTGTCTTGCTTGAAACCTGTGTTAAAAAGCAAAATCAAAAAGCCCTCTGTAACTGGTGGAAAGGGAAAGTGAATTTTTGTATCAGAAATTAATCTTAAAACTGCCAGAAAAAGCTATGTCAGAAAGAAGCATCAATTGATAGGATGCTTTTTCTTGCCTATTTGGTGTTGACCAAAGCATGGGCAGGTAAGTGTCACTCTGAAGCCAGTTACGGATATCTAATAAAGCTCTTTAATGTCACTTTGCTTTGCATTGAAAGAATTAAACTATCAAGAGCAGAGGTAGCCTTAATGATGAATTTTAGGTGACTGAATGCTGTCTTAAAACAGCTGGCTACTTTGTAAGTCTGTATGTGGACTGTATTGTTTTTTTCTAAGTTAAACTGATTTCAGATTGAAACTGGCTGAATTATTTATACAGACTTATGCCAAAATAACTGGTGTTCTTAGTGTTTGTATGTTTATTTCTGTGCAGGTTTGTGTATAAATCAGATCTTAATATAACAAGAGAATAGTTATGAGGACAGAAAAGACTGCTGCAAAAAACTCTAGTAATGGGTATTTCAGATCTTCTAGATCTGAAGACGTTACTTCATATGAAATTGCTAATAGTTTATAAAAAAGAAAAAAGTCTGGATTCATGTTAGATTCCACAGTCAAGTGCAGATTATAAAGGCAGTTTTATTTCAATGAGGCAATGAAGTTTCTTCCTTTGTCTCCCAAAAGTAAAGAGGGATGTTTAATTAAAGTTGGTATAAAAAAAGTAAGTCTTTCAGATGACAAGCTGCTTTTGAATTTATTCTCAGAGTATGCTGCATTGAACTGACACTTTTCTTCCTAGCAAGTCATTTCCTTCTTCAGTTTGTATGTCTTATTCCCTGCAAAGCAATGCTTAGTATTCATGCAGTTGTTGAGCTATTGAATAGAACCTGTTAACAGTATTAAATTATAAAATGTTTTTTTGTCGTTGTAGGAAGAAATCTGCTTCAACTAATTCAATCCTAATTCAGTCCTGCTAATCTGCTAATACTGTAGATTGAAAGATTTTTTTTTTTGCTGTTGCCAGGATACCCTGTAATGGGCAAGGAGCCTGAGAGAATACAAATCGTTCTGGTTTTTTAACTTTTAAAAAATTTTTGTGTTTAACAGGTAAGGAACTTTTAAACTTCACCTACAGCAGTAGATTTAGCTTCTGCATCTATAAAGTCTTATCTTAAATTTTAAGTGGTTCCTGAATGCTTTAAGTTTTTCATGTCCCTGATGTCCACTAAAGGCTTATTTACCTGATTTCTGTAGGTTCACATTTACCACCACCTAAACTGCTCTTCCTTCTGCAGTTCAGACTTTGTGGCCATTCCTTCCCTTTTCTTGCAGCTTTTTTCTGAGTACTTTCTAGCTGGCTGTTTCTACTCTGTCTTTTAACCCACCCTGCTGTTGCACTGTCGTCTTTCTCTGCCACGCTTTGGTCTTACAACGAGAATCAAGGGTCATCTAGACACGCTGCTGTAGTTATTTTATTTGTTTTACAGGGAACATGTTTTAAAGTGTTTTGGTTTTGTGCCAGGAGGTGTATCTGCTGCCCAGCCTCCAATTCTTTGGAAGAGTTTCAAAGCAAATGTGTTCATGAACTGACATATATTAGGTATGAATGATGTTTAGCACTATAGGTTATTATAATGAAGTATGGTAATACTGTCTTCTGCAATTGAATTTTTGGTACTAAACTGCATGCTTCAGTGCAAAATTGTCTTTTGGGTAGCTATGCATTGTTTAGTTTGCTTCTTATAACTTTATGGAACCATCTGCTTTTCTCAGTACATAGGTATCTTCATTTCCATTTTGAAGATAATTGGGAGAATTTAAAATATGAAGAATCTAACTGAATTCTGTGACCAATGAATATTTTGAATGTGTAAATGTTTGGCTGTTGAAGTGGAGTTACTAGAAAATGATTCATCTTTTCTACTTGGGCAGAGGGGAAATCAGTGTCTAATTTGTAGTTATTGCAGGTAATTAAGATCTATATTTGTTAACACTATTAACCCATGGTTTGAGATAGAGTGTAGGAATTGATAAGGATACATTTGTTGCTTGGTATAAAATTGTTCTTGTAGCTTCACTGCAAACTGTATATTTCAGCTGATTTTTGTACTTTTGCCGGATGGTTATGACCTCTTGAATTTTGAGGAATTGGTGTCTTTGAGTAAATGTTAATTAGTTTGGACTTGTTTATGTACTTCAGCATGTCAAAGCAATTGATTATTGGGGCATTCAGTCGTAAAAGGTGTGTGTATATGCACATGATGGATATATATTATGTAGAAAAATACGTATTTATAGTTCTGATCTAGATAGAAGTGCAGCTAGTGTGCGTAAATAAGGGAGGCTAGTGTGATAAATAAGGGTGAATGTGATTTTGCTTCTGTCTAAATTCTTAACTGTTCTGCAACCATAGCGGGCTCCCTCTTTCCTTGTCTGATAGGGGAGTGAAAGTCCCTACTTAATAGATAATTTGCTTCCTCATTAGGAGGAGGAGGTGGCAGTTGTTAAAGAGGATGTTATGAAAATTACTGTGTCTTCTGATTGTGTTTTCTGATGTGTTTCTCTCCCAGTCAAGAAAAGGGCTACCATATGGTGTCTTTTGCTTGCACTTCACTCAAGGGTATGTAGTTACCCTCTTGAAAGTATAGTAGTTAGCTGAGGAGCATATGTGCTGTAAATGAGTATAATGGCTGAAAGGAATTGTATCTGTAGTACAAGCTTATATTGTACAATAGTCAATGAACATGCTGAAGTGTTTCTCTTGTATTCCAAAACATTGTTTGGTTACCCAGGAACTCCTGATGGTATTTGGAAGAAGGTGCAGTGTTTTGGTTTTTTTGGTATGTAAGTGAAACTTTACTTGCAAATACTTCAAAACACTGAAATGTTGCTAGCTTATGTACAAGGAATGCTCCCCCACAATTCGTGAATCTTAAAACTTAGTGATGGTAAGGTCTTACTAAGATGACTATAGAATCATTGAATGGTTTGGGTTGGAAGGGACCTCTAAAGGTCTATCTAGTCCAACCCCCCTGCCATGGGCAGGGACATCTTCAACTAGATCAGGTTGCTCAGAGCCCCGTCCAACCTGACCTTGAATGTTTCCGGGGATGGGGCATCCACCACCTCTCTGGGCAACCTGTTCCAGTGTTTCACCACCCTCAGTATAAAAAATGTCTTCCTTATATCTAGTCTGAATCTACCCTTTTTCAGTTTAAAACCATTACCCCTTGTCCTATCACAACAGGCCCTACTAAAAAGTCTGTCCCCATCTCTCTTAAAAGCCCCCTTTAAGTATTGAAAGGCTGCAATAAGGTCTCCCTGGAGCCTTCTCTTCTCCAGGCTGAACAACCTCAATTCTCAGCCTTTCCCCATGGGAGACGGGTTCCATCCCTCTGATCATTTTTGTGACCCTCCTTTGGACCTGCTCCAACAGGTCCATGTCTTTGCTGAGTGCTCCAGAGCTGGATGTAGTACTCCAGGTGGGGGTCTCACCAGAGTGGAGTAGAGGGGCAGAATCACCTCCCTCAACCTGCTGACCATGCTTCTTTTGATGCAGCCCAGGATACAGTTGGCTTTCTGGGCTGAAAGCACACATTGTCGACTCGTGTCCAGCTTTTCATCCACCAGTACCCCCAAGTCCTTCTCAGCAGGGCTGCTCTCAATCCCCCAGCCTGTATTGATACTGGGGGTTGCCCCGACCCAGGTGCAGGACCTTGCACTTTGCCTTGTTGAACCTCATGAGGTTCACATGGGTCCACTTCTCCAGCTTGTCCAGGTCCCTCTGAATGGCATCCCATCCCTCAAGCATGTCAACTGCACCACTCAGCTTAGAGTCATTACAAATTTGCTGAGGGTGCACTAAATCCCACTGTCTGTCATTGATGAAGATATTAAACAGTACTGGTCCCAGTATGGACCCCTGAGGGATACCACTTGTCACTGATCTCCATCTGGACATTGAGCTGTTGACCACTACTCTCTGGATGCAACCATCCAACCAATTCTTCATCCACCGAACAGTCCATCCATCAAATCCGTATCTCTCCAGTTTAGAGAGAAGGATGTTGTGGGGGACTGTGTCAAAGGCCTTAGAGAAGTCCAGATAGATGACATCCGTAGCTCTTCCCGTGTCCACTGATGTAGTCACTCCACCACAGAAGGCCACTAAGTTGGTCAGGCAAGACTTTCCCTTGGTGAAGCCATGCTGGCTGTCTTGAATCACTTCCCTGTCCTCCATGTGCCTTAGCATAGCTTCCAGGAGGATCTGTTCCATGATCTTCCCAGGCACAGAGATGAGGCTTACAGGTATCTTTCACTAGATCAGGTTGCTCAAAGCCCCAGCCAACCTGACCTTGAACACTTCCAGGGATGGGACATACACAGCTTCTCTGGGCAACCTGCTCCAGTGTCTCACCACCCTCATGACGAGAGGCAGTTCCCTAAGCCTGCCCTTGTGTGCTGTGTGCCCCAGCCCCTCACCATCTCGAAGGTCCTGGGCTGGGTCCACACCCCACACATCAATGTCTTTTCTGGACTAGGGAGACCAGGAGGGAACAGAGGAGTCCAGATGCAGTCGCCAAAGTACTAAATAAGAGAGGAGGAAAGCATTTTTACTGTTATTTTCTTGTTTTAGTGTTTTGGGGGTTTTTTAAATTGTTTATTGCCCAACCTTGAAAAGAACTCCTAATGAAGCAGCTAGAAGGGACCTTAATGCTGCAGGCCAGCACTTCTTCCTGGCAGAACTGTAGTCTTCTGCTTCTCTAAAGGAACAGCTGTCTCAAACTTCTTTGCTTGATTTGTTGCTGTTCTTCATGCGCCACCACAGAGGGTCTGGCTTCATGTTCAACCACCCATCGGGCAGCCTTCTTGTCCTTAGACTGAAGAAACCCCACCTCCAGGCCCCAGAGACCTCGGTGGCCCTCCAAGGGACGACTCCTGTCACCCCCGTGCAGCAGCCCAGTGGAAGCCAGGTCATCTCATACCCTTTTCTTGGGGCTCAAGAGATGGGCAGAAGAGGTGGCCTCCCTTTGGGGGGGGGGGGAGGGGATGGGGGATGGAAAAGAGAAGGGCTCACACCACCTGTGGCAATCAATAAAATAATTGTTAATGCTGGGAGATGGAATAGGTGAGCCTGTAGGACAGCCAGGTGCAGAGGCTCGGCCTCCTGGCTAATGTCAGGTGTGGAGGCTGGGCGCTCCTGCGATGCTGTGTTGATGGTGTCATGGAGGGGAGCCCTGGCATGGTGTAGTGGTGCTAGGGGAGCCATGCAGGAGGTGGATCCACTTCTACTAGTTCTTCCTGATCTTTGGGTGGACCCACCTCCATGAGCTCCACACCATCAGCCACGTGAGTGATGGCCATCGCTACTGTGTGGCTGATGGTGCCCCCCCTCTGACGCTGCTTCCTCTTCCTCTGTGTCTCCTGCAACTGCCTATCTGCCTTCCCACACACAAGTGAGCAGCCACTTGCCTTGCTGCTGTGGGACCTCTTTGTTCCAATCATCCTTGGAATCTGAGGGCCTTGAAGTTCAGCAAATTGTGGGCCAGCTGCTGGGGTCCCTGTATTTATAGGGCCTGGAACAAAAGGCAGTAAGGTGGCTTGTCACATTAGGATACCACTGTGATGGCAATGCATGTGGTCAAATATGGCTGTTCTGGGAGATGGGGGGGCTGTGGCCTCAAAGATGCCCTCGTGGAAGGAGGAGGAGGGTTGGGGGTGCTGAGGGCCCCTTTCCTGGGGATTGCTCCCCTGTGCTGTTCTGCTGCCCCTTGGACACAGGGACTGCCCTCCATCTCCTCTCATGTGCCTGGGCTCCAGCCCCTTCCTCATCCTGTGCCTGGATTCCCCTGGATGAGATAGTGGCAACAGTGTTGCAGGAGGGTTGGGGGTCCTCAGTGACTTCCCACTGACCTGGCTGCCTGCAAGTGGTGCAGTCCCCTGTGCCTGACGGTGGCTGAGAAGGGGGTGAAGCATCCAGACATCCCGCAGACGGAAAGGGAGGCGCAGCCAGCCTATGCAAGGTCTCTCAGCCCTCCATAAAAGAATTGTTGATTGGTTTTGTTTTCCTTTAGTATCTTTTCTAGTTTGCTATGTCCTTTTGGAAATGGGAGGACTAGGACTGTGCAGAGTATTTGAAATACGGGTGCAGTATGTATTGAATTGTTGAGGTAAAGGTGTTTGTATTTTGTGTTCTATTTCATTCCTTTTAACTTCAAACCATCTATTGGCTCCCTCCTCCACAAAGTTTCAAAGAAACTTCACTAGCTTATAATCATAAAAATCTAATTAAGATTAGTGTAAGTAATGGAGTATTTCTCAAATTAATTTCCACTAGGGCTCACATTCGTGGCCTGAACAGGCTGTTCTGACACTGAAGAGACTGCTACATCTTACTTTGTATTCACATGAGATTTTTATTCTATGTCATATTGATCTACATTTTGTTTAAGAAATGTAGAAACTGTACCATGAAAAAACTCTCCTGTATTACTGCTTTTTTTAAATTTGTGATTGCTGGATGTAATGTAAAGTAATGTAGTTAAATCTAGGGACTTGAAACAGTAACTTTTATCTTTCTAGCTAATAACACTTACAACGAACCTCACTGCTTTAATGGAAAATAAGTTTATTTCCAAATAGATTATTGGGTAAGTATGGTCTCTATTGTATTATTTGAAGTATTTAGAAATAAAACTATGGAATAGTTAAGAGCAGAGGTTTTACACTACTTAAAAACCATACTATTTTAATGGAATAGAAGATAAAGAATTCCTTATTTTTCCCCTGAACTCTCAGTGCAGAAGAAGCAATGTAAGTATGTTTCTGTATGTGAAAGACTCTTTCTTGCATTCATCAAGTGGAAAAAGTGGGGAATTCAGTTATGGCATAACGGTGTATTGCTATAAATTACCATTGCTTTACAGAAAAGAACTGTTTTGGTCCAGATCTTCAAGCTAGAATGCTGGTGTCTTATTTTTTCATATTATTTTGTTCAAATTGCCCTTGATTCCAGACTAAATGCATAAGTGCTTAATTTTCCCATTTAATAGGTCCTGGGATATTTAATGCTTTGAGGAATTGTGCCCCAGCCTGCAAAGGACAGGCAGTTGTAGACAGCAGGTTTACAATGGGTGATGCTCTAGCTGAGTGAAATAGGCAGTTTAAAAAGTAGTCACTAGAGTGTCTTCTCTGTCAATTTGGGTGACTGGTAATTCTGTTTAGCTCTAAAATTTTTTCAGACATGCACTGGTGCTTAGCTTTGTTTTGAACAGATGGTCCATTTCCAGTGTCAAATTAAGCACTTTATAAATGCTAATATGGTGTCTAATTACTGTCCATCATTTGGAGAAAGGAAAAAAACCAAAATTGGAAACTAATTATATATACCTAGGGACTAACTGGTTGAGGTTATGTGAAGCTGGCAGAAGGGCATGCTTAGCATTTTAAAGAAATCACTTAATGCATTTAAAGGTCTTAAATGTTGGTAAATTCTCTTAATGATAAAGCATAAGAATTTATCTTCATCATTACTTTGTGTCATGTGTGGTAACATAGTGTGGTTTTCTTCAGCTGTAGTAGGCAGAAGACTTCATTTTTTTTCTGGTCTGAAAGGATCATGTCTAAGCTTTATTTCTTCCCTTTAGCAAACAATTCAAGTGAGAATTTCACTTACCTGTATCTCAGAGCAGTTGACAGGTTTTCTTCATTTTGGTGAACTGCTTTCTTTTGTTTCAGATTTAAGTCAGGTGTTTACTACATGGAATGTTATTTCAGCATTCATTCAGAGAAAAATCTGTTAACAATATTAACTAAGAAAACAAAGCAATATTTTTCTGAATGCTAGGTGTTCCTTAGGATCTTGAATTGTCATAACTTGTACATCAGCAAGTTGATGTAAACTTTCAGAAGTACTGTTTATATGAATTGGAAGTCTGTTAGTCTTGCTTGATGGGAACTTTCAGAGATTATGGAAAGCTAACTCAAGCTACAAAAGACAGTCAAATATCTGCAGCAGCTTTAGCATCTTTAACACAATTTTTCTTTCCACATCTGAGAGTTTTTTTGTATTATCCTGGATTATTTTGCTTTTTGCAGTATCTAATCTTGAGCACGTCTTGTATTTGGCAGTCTTCTGCATCTTGCATTGAATCCACATGTTGTGATTTTTCTGCTCTTATTGGCAATGGAGTTGAACATTGGGAGTAACACAACCCAATTGACCTGTGGAGTTCATCATAAATTTGCAGATAGTGAAATTTTGCGAAGAGCGCTCCTGATTTGTGGACGTAAGGCCTAATTCTGACTCTTTCAAATTTCAGTCCCATTAATAAAGCATGAAGATAATTCAAAATTTCAGAATTGGTAGGTTTTGAGAGGGAGGGTAGAACAGTAGGCTCTGGCAAGAATAACAATAACTTTTGTTTTTAAAACTTCCATTCAGAACTATGGTAGGCTGATTCTGTAGTCAGTGATAACACCTAAGAAAATTCTCTTCTCTTCAGGGTTCCTGGACTTCCTCTTTGGCAAATTTTATGTTGTTTATTTTTCCTTATTTCAAAGGACCTGGGCTCCTGTTGAAAAGTGATGGAATAATCTCTGGCCGGCACCTGACATGTTGAGGGAGCACCCCCTAAAAGAGCTTGCCTGGGAGACAGTTTGTGAAATAACGCAGTAACATGTTTGCAGTAGTATGCCTCTTTTTTGTTGTTGCTATTTTCCGTTGTTGAATTTCTCTTGAAATAAGTAACTGAGAAATAAATTGAAGCTACTGAACTGCAGAGGGATTTACATCTGGAATTAGCATTGATAGTGGTTACTTGCAAAGATGCTACTTTCATAATTGGGGCAAGGGGAGGGATTTGATCTACTTTCTAGAGGCTTAAAACAAACAAAAAAAACCATCCTGTGACTTTAATAATGCACTAGTTTCACTTGCTTACAGTAAGTCTGTGTGTAGCCTGAATACCCACAAGCTAGTGTTTTTAATATCAACTTTGTATAACTTGATTTAAACTAACTTGTGAGATCAGGTATTTTGAACCCTGCTTGTAAGTTTACTAATACTTTCAGTAGAAAAGATTTTTTTTTCTCTTTTTTAACCACTTAATCCTTGCATGGGATCTCAGTTGATAAGTACTGATACTGCGATTGAAATTAGCTGTACCTTTTCCCGATTTATTTTGTTTGACTCCCATATCTTTAAACAGAAAGCTATGTAATCTGGGGGCAGCTATGTATGCTTAAAACTTCTGACAAAAGGTTAAGCAAAGTAAGGTGGTATTAAGTGATCGGTGTTTAATGGTTAAAGAAACAATGAAAACCCTAAAAGCAATTAAAACTTCTCCATAGTGAGTATACCAGACTTTTCAATATTTAAGCCAAATACTGGAAGTCTTGCTAATTAAGAGTCATAAGGGTTTTGCTGGATTCTTGGACTCGTATCTGTTTTCTAAACTGCTCAAGTACTAAATCTGACACTTCACTGTTCGAAATAGCTGCAGTTTGCATGCTGAATCCTTTTTAGCTTGGAAATAAATGCTTAAAGCTGTCTACCTCTTAGTTTGCATAAGAATTAGATATTTCTGTTTTAGTTTTCGTAGTTTTTATGTGTATGACAAGCATAGTTTGATTATTGTCTTTAAGCTTGCTCCTGCATGCAACCTGCAGCCTACAGAAGTGTTCTCACTAAAATAGTACTATTCCCCTACATTCTACGCAGTAACTACATGTCCTCGCAACTGATGATGTCGCTAATGCACAGTAACGTATTGAATTAATCCTTGACATTTGGAAGGCAGTTACTAAAGGAGTGTTTCTTTCCTTATTTAAATGAGTACTGCTCAAAACCATGCTGCTTCTAATTGTAAGGAAGGTTTCTCTTGCTGTTCTCTAGTATCTGTAGTATCTCTTTCAATCCACTTAAATTCTGCATTCGCATAAGACCAGCTGATACTGTGTCAGACGTTAAATGTCATGTAAAAGCCCAGTTTGGAGAAGGGGGAATGGAGCGAATGCTTGTAATGAGCTTAATGAGAGGTGAAAGCAGGAGCTTACTGGATTTATCGTAGACTGAAACAGTCTTTTCTGATAGCACAGTTGTCTCAGTAGCAACTGTTTGCAAGGTGTCTTAGAGCAACAAAACTAACATGGAGGTGCCAAAGCATTTTATAAGGAAAGGTTAAGTTGCTCATCCTTATACATCTCTGTTACAGCCTTTTACAATGTTTCAGTGGTTGGGGCCACTGCCTTTTCATGTGTTTGCATAAGATATTTTATTGTCCCTTGTTCTTCCTCCTGTGTCAAGTTTGTACAGTGAGAGAGTAGGTCCTGTGTTGAAATTAGCTCCAGCAATTTGATGTGTCCTGCCTGCAAATTAAAATTATTATAATTCTTCCACCTTTATAGGTGTGTTCTTCAACGGTAAGGGTGGTACTCTAGTGCATTTATGCAGGTCCATTTTATCTTCTCTCAGCTCTATTAATTGCTGAGCAAGTTGTTCTGAATCTAAGACTGGGTGCATAGATTAAAAACAAAGGTTGCGAAGAGCAAATTCAATAAATTGAAAACCGAAGTTATCCTTTTTTCTTTAATGCAGATTAGCATGTTCCTTTCATGTTAGTAAAACCCTGGAGCTGCCTAACTTTATCTTTGGATGTTAAAATATTGGCTGTTGCTACAGGTACAAAAATTACTACGGTGTATTCAGTCACTTTAATCAAGCCTGATTTTGTAGCTTTTGATTGTCAGCATCTACTGTTGTGTCTCATTTGAGTTCTAGAAAGTTTCTATGCATGCAGGTACCTTTGGGGTTAGAAGCTATGATATACTACTGTGAAGTGTTACTACAAATACTGCTTAAATAGATTTGTAAACTTAATGCTTTGTGTATATTCTTCTTATCCAGACCAGCATGTTTTGGAAATTTGATCTCCATTCGTCATCCCACATAGATACACTCCTAGAGAGAGAAGATGTAACACTGAAAGAATTGATGGATGAAGAGGATGTTCTGCAAGAGTGCAAGGCTCAAAATCGCAAACTTATAGAGTTTCTGCTGAAGTCAGAATGTTTGGAAGACTTAGTTTCATTTATTATCGAAGAGCCACCTCAAGACATGGATGAAAAAATTCGTTATAAGTAGGAAAACTTTTGGGGGTGGGGGAGACTTGGGAAGGTGGAAAGAGGGGTAACTTACTCCAGTTAATTTGATAGTGTGTTTTGAATCCCTGCGTGCTGGTGTGTAGTACAATACTGGTATCTTTAGAGTAAGTTTGTTTTCAAGGGGCTTTGTAGAACTTTTAAATAAATCATTCTAATATTTGCTTATCTTTCAAATGGAAGCCTCTAATCCACAAATGCTTCCAAAACCAATTGCTGTCCAAAGGAGGCTTATGAAAACAAATAATCAGAACTCGCATGAAGAATCTTGTAGTTGTGATTATTAAGAAAGTAGTTGAATGAAAAACCCTATTTGGGTAGTATAGTTAAGTGCTTAGCTTTGTCTTATCGATGGTTGATAAGATGTTTTGAAGATGCTTATTTAGAAGGTCTATAGCACTCCTTGGAAGAAGGTACTTAACGTCTAATTGCTGGTGTTTTCCTTTGCAGAGCTAGAACTGTAAGAATTGGGTACGGCCATGACTTCAGCTAGTTTGCTGAGAAGGTTCAAACTCAAAAGTCAACTTAGCAATTCGTATAAAAGCACTTCTACCATTTTTGGCCTATTTTAGAGTTGTCTATGCAGAAAGCTGCTTTTTTTTCTTAAAACGATATGTAAAAAAACAATGTGAAATAAGCTACACTGTTAGTTGCAGCACTTTACCGTTTCTGGTAAACCAAGCCTCCTGTAAGTGTTTCTAGTAGAGTTTGAAATTGAAGCATCTTTCACTTAGAAACCTTAAGCTGCTGATGCTGTCAAAATTACCTTTAGTATGAGTGGGTGATAGTACTGTCAAATACAGGAAATTACTGGTCTTGATGGCCTCTTAGTTTAATTACTCAGTGTTCTGAACTGTGCTTCTGACTGTCGTGAAGCAGTACTAGCTGGTTTTGCAGACTTTGTCAGACTTTGACTAGTTTACTAAATTTCTACATAATTGCAATATATATTAAAAAAATATATATATAAAATCCTGAAGATATTCTTTTTGAGCTTTTTTAATATAATCCCTGTTATATTAGAAGGGGCAAACACTGCTCCCTCCCCAGTATCAGTCCAGTACTATCAGTCTGCTTAACTTCTTGGTAACTAACTTTTTTCCCTTCAAAAAAAGAAGTGGCTTCTGAAATGAGAGATCAGTACTTGAACAGGTGGATTTAATGATAGAACAGATGGATTTAACAATAGATCTTAAAATAAAAGTTCGCCCTTTCCTTTCCCCACTTCCCTAGTGTTGTCCTATTGCTGCTGAAGAACAGAGTAGTCCATTTCTACAAGCTCTGTTCTTTCATTTAAGGCTGAATGTGCAGTTATGTTACCTTGCAGTAGTTTGCTGCTTTAATTAGGGCAGACAAACCCTGCTTGAAAACTTGATAAGAAGCTTACTAGGTTCTGAATTCAGAGCTGGAAGTATGACAACATTGAAGTATGAGATATTATTTCTTTCCTTTTCCCCAGATATCCAAACATATCGTGTGAGCTGCTTACATCAGATATCTCGCAGATCAATGATAGGCTGGGAGAAGAAGAATCCTTACTTATGAAACTGTACAGCTTCCTCTTAAATGAATCTCCTCTAAACCCTTTACTAGCCAGTTTCTTCAGCAAGGTGCTAAGTATTCTTATAAGCAGAAAACCAGAACAGGTAAATATTTACAAGCTCTCCAATTTAACAGGTGCTCTAATAAAGTCGTAGTACTCAGCAATGCTGCTTTAAGACTACACATTTGAGGAATAGCAGCAGAGTCAAAAAAGAGCGTTTAACTTCTATACTAACTGAAGACACCAACTTTTTATGGTATGCACAGGATTAAAAAAATATATCTGGATGAGTAAAGATGTATTTGATTCAGATTTGCCTGAGCTATTTGTGCAGTGTGTGAGTGCTTACCTTTTAGCTTAGCTCAGTATTTTATATGATGATATTTGCATTAATTGCTGTTAGAAGTGAAGGTAAGTGAATTGAATCAGTGGGAGTGGGTCTGATTTGGTGTGAAGAATTATTATAGAACAAGGTAAGAGACGTTTGGAGTCCTTGTCGTACTTTGTGTTCATGAGGCCCAGTACTGCAACAGCTGTAATGACTGGCTCTCGCACCTGAGCAAATTAAATCTGTGACTCTGTTCTGCATCTTTAATTTAGCAAGCTCTGTGTTTGTATTATGTTAAGGTTTTGCTGTGTCAAGCTTTGCTCACTAAGCGGGGATGAGAACAATTCATACCCAAAAGGAAGGTTGACTGTGCATTGGATTATAAGTAGTTTATGGTCAGCAAGTTGGGCTTGAGAGGAAGCCCAAGACACACTGCACATAGTATAGATCTGTCCTGTGCCACTTTTGCTACTCTATACACATGTATTATTTTATCTTGCCTTGTACTGCAAGCTTTAAGTGGCAAAAGTGTTTAAGAAGTTCTCATTTATTTTCTCCATTTGGTGGGAGAGAGAAACTAAAACTGGTTGGTGTAATTTACCATGTAAAATACAGATAAGCAAATGTAAGCTTCTTTTTAATTTCTAGATTGTGGATTTTTTAAAGAGGAAACATGATTTTGTAGACCTCATTATTAAGCACATCGGGACCTCTGCTATCATGGACTTGTTGCTCAGGCTACTGACTTGCATAGAACCACCACAGCCCCGGCAAGAAGTGTTAAATGTAAGTAAAATGTCTCAAAGGATTTTTGTCTGACATGTGAACTGTAAGGTGGCTTATCTTCTGCTGGTTTTTGCTAAGTTTATTTCTTAAATGTGCTGAAATTAGATGTGCGGGGTTTTGTTTTTTTTTTTTTGCTTGGAGCTGCCAATACTCTTCCAGTGGAGCCACAGCACTGGTGGGGATAACTTAGAAGCTGAGTGGCTGGTCTCTTTCCCTGGTCTTTAATATCTAACTTAAAACTGCCAGATGCATTTTTAAAAATGTTTTGGACCTTACTGAACACTTTTTTGGCATCAGAAAGTTATTTTTAAAATTATACGTAAGGCTTTCTTCTTTACAGTTGCTCAGAAACATTGATTTTACTTTTTTACTTTTTTCCTTTTTTCTGAAGTATTGTTAGTCCTTGTTTAGAAATAGCGACAGCATGAGTCGTGGCAATTGTCAAACGACTTCTTTTAATTTCATTAATTTTAATTCATTTGATTCATTCACTTGGATAACATTGTTACTAACACCTACAAACACTTTTACAGTGGCTAAATGAGGAGAGAATTATCCAGCGGCTTGTGGAAATTGTACATCCGTCTCAAGATGAAGATGTAAGTATTAGTATGACACTCTTCTGGGTCTATCTGTTCAGCAAGTTGCTGTACAACATAGTATTAGAATTTTTTAGTTTTACTGTTTTCTGTTTGCTTTTTTCAGTAAGGTGATTTCATTTGAGGGGAGGGTGTGTGGGTTTTTTCTCCCCTTTGCCTCCCTTTGCCCCAGATGGTTTTTTGGGTAGGAGAAACTCTTGTCCAAGTTGAAACTTTCACCTTTTTTATTTGAAGAATTACAGTCCAGCATGTTATTACTCTTACAGTGAAAAGCTATGTTTTTTCTGTTCCAGAGGCATTCAAATGCATCACAGTCACTCTGTGAAATTATTCGTCTAAGCAGAGACCAGATGTTACAAGTACAGAACAGTACAGAACCAGATCCACTGCTTGCAAGTCTAGAGAAGTAAGTTGGCTTGCTGAATTTCTGATTTTATTTTCAGTTCATAAAAAACATAGTTTTTAACTTTTGACCTTGAAAACCTTTAGAAATGGCAAGCTCTGCTTTTCTTGGCTACTCATCTGTCTGTGTAATTTAAAATAACTCAGTGAGTAAGCAGAGCCCTCCTGGAGGACTTCCTTGAGGGGGGGCTGTCTCTGTTAAAGTATTTCCTGTGCTGCCAAAGTTAGTGGGATCAGACATGTGGAGGTCAGCTTGATATGTGCAGAGTAAACATGGGAGACTTTGTCTTTGATCTGTTATTTGTTTTAAGTTAATCTAAGTGTGTGTTTCTGCTGGAGGAGATTCTCCTGTATTCCCTTCTTCCTGGTTCTAGGTTTTTAGGTTTGTGTGGCTGTTACGACAAGCTGAATCAGGTTTTTGATCTGACTGAAAACTTACTTTTATAGTGTTGGTTGTCAGATCAAAAAACTAGATCAATGGAAGAAATAGGAAAATATGATTGGGGCAGCGCACGTGGGAGTGATTGTCCTAGTGGTACCTGCTAGCTTCAAATAGCTACTAGTTTGCTTTGTATTATCCCCTTATTAATTTTACATGGGCAAACAGTAGCTACTTCTGTTAACAGCTCTATCCTGAAGTAGTGTTATATCTGATGCTAATGCTTTTCTTTTCAGACAAGAAATCATAGAGCAGCTGCTGTCTAATATTTTTCATAAAGAAAAAAATGAATCTGCAATAGTCAGTGCAATCCAAATACTATTGACCTTACTTGAGACAAGACGACAGACGTAAGTGTTCTTATTTTGCTTAAATTATGCCTGCATAATTTAACTAAACTACTGTTAAGCAGTAGCAAGTGTCTTCCGTGTACTTATGACTGAACCATTTTTGTGGTCTGTAGCTGAAGAAGTAAAAGAGCAAACCAAGTGATTGCAGTTGGCATTACTACACTTTGACCAAATGACTGGTCTTTCAGCAGTTTTTTCTAAAGCTAGTTTAAGTGCCACTTGATAGATCAGACTAATTATATTTCATCAATTTGTTTCTGGATACAAGGAATAGAGTAATTATGTACAGTGCAGTGAGTGGGTTTTGACTTTTTAAAAAGTTATTTGGAATTTTATTACAACTTCACTTTGAGAAACCGCTGAACAGATCTCTGTGGTACATTCAACTTTGTTGTTCAGGATAGATGAGTTGAAGTTCTTTATCTGCCTCAAAAGAGGAAATAGAACAGCTGCAGTGTTTAATCTCAAAACAATATTGGAGACTTCAAGCACAATAAACCTAAAAATACTAGGGCTAGTGTTTGGGAAAAATCTTGTTCAACCACTGCTTCACACTTAATTTGTATTTGTAACCTTATGTTTTTACTTGCCTCTTCATTCTTTTCACATGCCTTCAGAACCGTGACACTCAAAATCATACCTTAAAGATGTTTTACAACTAGTTTTGATATTAATTATCAGATTTTGCTTGTGTGTGGTTTAGATTTGAAGGCCATATAGAGATCTGTCCTCCAGGCATGAGCAATTCAACATATTCGGTCAACAAAAGTGTTCTAGAAGCCATAAAAGCACGACTTTCATCCTTCCATGAACTCCTACTTGAGCCTCCAAAAGTAAGTGAAACCTTGCGTTATGAAATTAATTGAAATAAGACTGTCACTGTGTGACTGTATTTTAGGCAGGTTATACTAACAAACAAAACATAGTTTTACAACTTTCAGGCAAGTGCCCAGGCTCTTTACCAGTCTGTTGTGAGCTTTGCTGTTCATTATTGTTGTCCCTGAGCCAATGTGTTGTGCTAATTGATATGCTTTTCCAGCTTAAACTTTGTTTAATTGGCAGAATAACCTTGAAGCAATTACTACTTTCTGAGAGCAATGAAAAGAGATTTGCTATATATTAAGGTGCATCCTGTTTTCTGCTTGGAAATCCTATCTGGATAGGAAACATGGACTATGGATGCTTCAGTTGTTTGGAACTTTGGCATGGCCCACATGAGGCCTGCACAATTCCTCTAGACTTGCCCAGGACCCAAGTAGACCAGCTCCATGGCATGCACCCTGTACTCTAGGCATGTTAAATTCTTTGGGCTTTTAAACTCATTTCAGCAACTTATCTATGTCATGCTGTTGCGAAAGATAAATACAAGATGTATAAATAAGGGGTTTGCCTATGATTGATTGATTTATTTTTCTGCTCAAATTTTCACTGGCAGAATTTCAGCTGGAGCACTGCACCCTGAACTGGGTGCCATAGTCCATAAGAGAGAAGGACTTGTGGGCCAAAGTGAAAATAAAGACCAGAGTTGTATAAAAATATTAGATGGGGTGTCAAGGTAGTGTTAAAGTTTATTTTAGCCTGGAGAAGATGAGACCTCAAGATTTCCAAATGCAGAAGAGGTAATAAAATGCAAAGAAACTGTCTTATCTTTATTGCAACAACATGGCAAGATACAGGTCTCTATTACAGTAAAAGCAGGGTCACATAAGATACTTGAGTATTTTTTGATGGTTGGACATACTTAGCATTTGAATAAGTCATCTAGTGAAGTTACTGAATCTGTTGCTCATTTTGAGCACTAGTTAAATGAGCATCCTTAGTTTTTTGCCTTATGTAAGGAATGGACTAAATGAAACATTCAAGGTCAGGTTGGACGGGGCTCTGAGCAACCTGATCTAGTTGAAGATGTCCCTGCCCATGGCAGGGGGGTTGGACTAGATGACCCTTAGAGGTCCCTTCGAACCCGAACTATTCTATGATTCTATGAACTAGCAGGATGTCAGTCATCTTTTTTCTGATGCAAGGGTGGCGCTGGTCAGGCAAAAATGACATCCAGTGTTACAGAAGGCAGCAGTGGTCTCCTTGTCAAAACATGTTTGTGCCTTAAGATAGGAAGACATTTTCTTTATGAATTCCCCTGCTCATTGCATATTTGCTACTAGATTTTTATCTCTTATGGTAGCCAATACCAGATTTTTCTTACTGGCACTTAGTTATGTGAGAACAGTTCTGGTTTGTTAACCAGGTAAAACTTCAATGTAAGAATCATGAAGCTTATGATTGTAATACAAGGACCCATTAGAGCATGGAGAGAGATTCTTGCTGTGTTGGAAGTAACTCCTTCAAAGACTACAGATGGAGCGTGTTTTGTGTATAACATTAGAATAAGACACCAGAGAAGCTTGTTGCTTAATGAAATTGTTTTCAAGTATATGAAGTTAGGGTTGTTGAGGCATTATAATACATTTAGAGACTGTCCACCTAGCTGTCTTGTGTATATTGTAGGAATGTAGACTATAGCTATACATGGATTGACCAGTGAGAAGTGTTTCCTAGGAAGTATGTCCTAATTCCTTTCAAGGTTGGATAGAATGCCTCTGCTTTGAGATTCTGTCTGTAGTTAACAATCAATTTTTACAACGTCATTGGTTTCATGTGGCTGTTCTTAGTGCTTCCTGTCTATGGAGTTAAAATAAGCTCTAGTGTTCAGAACTAAAAATTGGTTTTTTGCAGGGTGAAGGTAAGACTGTTGCTCAATGACTGATTGTATATATTTTTAAGCACTACTCTGTCATTGTGCATAGTAATGATGAGCTCTTTTTTTAAAGATATTTTAATGGGTTTTACATATGTACCTTTTTCTTTTTCAGAAAAGTGTTATGAAGACAACCTGGGGTGTATTGGATCCACCTGTGGGAAACACACGTTTAAATGTGATTAGATTAATATCTAGCCTTTTACAGACAAATACAAGCAGTGTGAATCAGGAGCTTATAGAGCTTAACAGCATAGGAGTAATACTGGTAAGAACTTTATGCTGCCTTCTTTATTTTTATTGATTGGTATTAAGATCTTGTCTGTTTTTGCTGTCACTGCAGATAATTTGTAGTATATTTTCCAACCTAACTTTTCAGCCTGTTTGTGTTGTGGCTTCTACTGCACTAAGAACTCTTAATATTGGATTTTACTGTTAAATTCTTCTGTCTGAAGTCAGCATTTTCCTCTGATCACTTGAATGGTTCTTATTCTCTACACCTTCATAAATATATGAAGTGGTTTTCTTAACAAGCTTATTTGTTTTCTTGGTAGCTCATGTGCCTTCAAACCTCTGAAAGCAAGATGTTGCACAACAAAGTTTCAGTCAATTAACTCACTGCTTTTTGCGAATGTGCAATGTGTACTTTTGGTACTTCCTACCTCATAATTCCAACTATAGCAGGACGTATTCTTTGTGTTTAGGTTGACCAAAAAATTCAAATGTTGGTATCAGTTAGTAACTAGCAAAACATGCTAGAACTTATAGTACAGTTTCTGAATACAGTATGTGAACTGCTTCTAAGCAGGCAGTTGCAAATTTAAGTGTAAATATTTTCTCTGCCTCAAATTGTTTGTCTAAAATCCCTTTTTCCTTCAATTAATACATACAACTATGGTTGTAATGTCTTAATCTCAATTTCAATTTCTCTGCGCGGTTTGGGTTTGCAGACAGGTGCTAACTTGTATACAAATAGCTAACTTCACCGTAACTGAAGTTTTTCTTAGATGTGTTGTCTAAGGGAATGTACATGCTACGAACACTTGCATGTTCTTATAAGTAGATTATTTTGTAAACTAAATTCAGTGAGGTTTGAACATGCTTTTCTGTTGCAGGTTTTACATAAGGAAAAAAAGTAATTATAGCCATATAAACATCTTGGTGCTTCATGCTGTTTGCTGAAACAGCACATGCTTTACTGTGTAGACTTGACTGTTAGGAAAAGTAATTGTCTAGTTCCAATAGCATATCTTTATGGGAGGATGTCATTAGTTTAAGAGGACTGAAGGAAAATCTGAGATCTTCAGCTGTATTTTGAATGAGACTTAAATCGTTTAACACTGTTCCAATCACTGCACGTATTTCCATAACTAATTTCATTTTACCAGTGACAGCAGTCATTTCAGCTTTGCAGTAAGAAGTAGTCTAAAATAACTGGACATAAAGCTTTAAAAAGTCTTTCCTATGTTTAAGAGGAAAAATGCGGAGAACCAGGAACATGACTAAATGAACACTTTATTGTATATCTACCTCAGTATTTGTCTGTCTTGCGTAAGGCATTTAATAATCTTAAACTGCATCTAGATTATTTGAGGTAGCCTTCTGTAATAGAAGAATAAAATTAGTAGATTACAGGTCCAAAACAGGTAGATATGATTTTGTAAGGAATCTCACTGAAGTGAGGAGCACATTATAAACAGTATTGTAGATGCGAGAAGGTTAAGTGAACTCAAAAAAGAGAAATCTGTCAAGGGCTACTAAGGTCATAAATAACACTTCTGACTCTGGGACTCTCTGGGCTGCAGCTAGCAGAAAGAATGTAAGTGGGGAGTGTCATTCCTCCCTGTCTTTGTTCTCTGAATGCGCATTATTGGTTACCCCTGGGATAAATCCAGTTACAGTTGAATTTTTGTTCTGATCCAGTATGATAGTCCTTGTGTTCAGATAATAGCAAGCATAAGAATTAACTTTTTTGTAGGTCACATTCTCTTGCACAATAATATTTACTGTAAAACTTAAAGTATTTGTTCCAGTGTAGTCATTCAAATGACTTGCTGGGGTGAGACTATTCGTTATGTTTAATGAAAAGACCTTGGTTTGTGTAAACTTTGTTGAATTTGTTTTTCAGGACATGTTCTTTAAGTATACGTGGAATAACTTTTTGCATACTCAAGTAGAAATCTGTATTGCATTGATTCTTGCAAGTCCTCTTGAAAGCACAGAAAATGGCACAATTACAGATCAGGATTCCACTGGGGACAATCTCTTACTGAAACATGTAAGTTGTGGTTTTTTGATAATCTCTTGAATTTTCCTGTCTCCAGGCTATCGTAGCAGTTACTCTTACATAAGTACCCCAATTTTACTTTATGTATAGAATGAACAGGAATATTTTTCTGTTTTTTCTTAAAATGTCAGTTCAGGGTGTTAAACCTGAAAGTGCCATAGAGTAGATTTTTGCTGCCCCAAAGTGACCATGTGTGCAGAGCTGCAAGTATTTATTTTCCTTGAAGGAGAAGTTCCTCTTACTTTTAAGAATTAAAATTGCTGTTTCAATAGCTTTATGCTACTACAACTCAGCAGCTATAAGGAGAAGTAGAATTAATGTAGGTTTAGCTTTTAGGTTTGTGGTTGGGATCTGACTGCTGTTTCTGAACTTTAAACCCTTTAATGAAAGTATTTATCCTGAACATGAAATTAGTTGTCTTTGTAAGACTTTAGTAGTTGTTAAAATCAACTGTGAAATGCATAATAGTGTTCCACCTTACTGTTACTAAGCATATTTTGCTTTTTTGATAGCTCTTCCTTAAGTGCCAATTAATAGAACGAATACTTGAAGCATGGGAGATGAATGAGAAGAAACAGTGAGTAACTAGTTTTCTCATTCACTGCAATTGTCTATGTAAGACTTGAATTGTGAAATGAATGTATGACCAATTCATAACTGATCTGGCCAGTTCTAAAAACACTTGTATGTTAATATTTGGATTAAAGGTTTCTTTCATACTACTTCTTGGTAGCATTCTAATGCTTTTTCCCATGACCATTTGAGAATACAATAGTTTGTCATTCTTGCCATGTATAAGATACTACTATGATCTTTAAAGTCTACCCATCTTCAAGTACAGAAACATACCTCTTGTGGTTTAACCCCAGCTGGCAACTAAGCACCACACAGCCACTCACTCACTCCCCCTCAGTGGGATGGGGTACAGAATTGGAAGAGTAAAAATGAGAAAACTCATGGGTTGAGATAAAGATAGTTTAATAGGTAAAGCAAAAGTCGTGCATGCAAGGAAAGCAAAACAAGGTATTCATTCACTGCTTCCCATCGGCAGGCAGGTGTTCAGCCATCTCCAGGAAAATAGGGTTCCATCATGTGTGGCGGTTACTTGGGAAAACAAACACTATAACCGTGAATGTCCCTCCTTTCCTCCTTCTTCCCCCAGCTTTATATGCTGAGCATGACATCATATGGTATGAGATATCCCTTTGGTCAGTTGAGGTCAGCTGTGTCCCCTCCCAGCTTTTTGTGCACCCACAGCCTACTCGCTGGTGGGGTGGTGTGAGACATGGAAAAGGCCTTGACTCTGTGTAAGCACTGCTTAGCAGTAACTAAAACATCTCTGTATTATCAACACTGTTTTTAGCACAAATCCAAAACATAACCCCATACTAGCTACTATGAAGAAAATTAACTTTATCCCAGCCAAAAGCAGCACAATACTGTAAGTTTTGAGAAGACAGGAAATAATTTTCTCCAGTAAGCAATTGAAAATTATTTATAAACACATCAAAGCATATTACATATTGGGGAGCAACAGACTCCTAAGTAGTAAAAGCCAAGTCCTCAGCAATGGATTACCTTCTAAAAGTACGTGTTTGTGAAAGGATGGAAGTTTCAAGTAGCTAATGCTGTCTGAAACTGTATTCATAGCAGGAGAAAAAAAAGGTCAGTCTTCACCTGAGGTGGTAAAACAGCTCTCTGAAGGCTCGTAAGTTTGGTTCAGGAGATACCGTACAGTAAATGTTAGCTCTAACTAATACTGAATTAGCTGACTGGGATAGTGTTGCTGGTTTGCTGGTGTATTATTTGAGACAGTTCTACTCCCCAAAATATTCCTGTTCCTATTTGATGTGAATCAGATAGTAAATATATGGCTAATGTAACTGACCTGAAAATAAGGATGTTGAAGTAGGTGAAGAGGGTGGTACAAAGAAAGGGAATGTGACTTAATTTAACTGTAGAAAACATGCTCTCCTAAATGTCTTCTATTTTATATTGTATTCTTCTGAGGTTATAGAGAACTACCAACTTTATCAGCAATTAGACTCTCATAGGAGAGAAGTATGGCAAGTTATTTCCATAGATCCAACCTAAAACTATTCTTAGGTTGGATAAGAATGTTCTTGATCCAGTGCTTACCATATGGATGAATTAATTAAACATTTAGTCTCATGTTTGCAAATACTAATGTGGAAAACATTATTGTAAACCTCAGATTGTGCTTTTGTCTGGAAAGAACTGATTTTTATTTGTGAGAAACGAGCAGACTGCTGTAAGTAATTCACCCCTTTATCCAATTTTGTACAGGTATGACTCCAAATATAAAAGATAAGTCTTTAAGATAACCTAAAGGTACTTTTAGCTTAGCTGCTTCAGGAAATGGATTTTTTTTTATGCTTCTGTATTCTGTCACTTAATGTTATTTCGAGCAGCTCTAGAAGCTTGAGGCTGACCACTGTCTGCTGGTAAAAATCTGACATAGTAAAAAGCTGTTTGATTCACTGGGATTAATAAGCATTTGCTAAACAATTGTATTCTAGACTTCTTGGCTAGGCAATGACAAGTCAGTCCGCTTTGTCAAATACAAGCGCTCTTTATAGCATATCCTGTATTAGAAATGATAACCTTTGCCATCATCACATGTTGCTTGTTTTGAATGTAGTTGTAACCTAAGCAGTTGAGGAAATAAGACAGGAATCTCTCTCTCAAGTTGTTCCTGTAAACAATGTGATACTGTTTCATTCATGACATCTTGCATTGACATAACATAATTTCAGTTACTTCATGTGTTAGATGATGATGGTGGAAAATCAAGTAATGTGATTTGTGTTTGCATAACATAAGCTACTTCCTGAACTGTCACTTTACAAAGATTTCAGTCAAGTTTATGGGAGGTTTGTCTAGCCAATTGAGTGGGTCTGTCTTGATTTTTTTTTTTTTTTTCTTTTTCATTTAAAAAGTGCAAAACCTTAAAGCTGACACAGCAAATGTCTGGTTAGCTTGCAGCTAAATGCTAGAAATTCAGCCCAGGTTGGAGCTCTCACTTTAGCTCTTTGGTCAGATCTGGAACAGTTCCAGCTGATCATAGCTATTCAGAGCACTACTCTAAAAAATGGTAATTCCTGTTTCTACAAAGCAGTTCTGTCACATAAAAAATATTCAAACCGCATTGTAACTGTACCTTTGGTATGCACTTAAATGTCATTCCTAAACTTCAGGAAAGCAATGATCCTAACTTAAATTTCAGTTGGTCATACCATTCCAGCTCTATGCTAAATGTAATGTTAAGAAATTCTGCAATACTAGACCACACTTAAAATTTAAGAATTTTTTCTCTTTTGGTCATGGACTCAAAGCTCTGAGAGAATGTTTGGTGTATTAGGGTATTGAAAAATACTCTCAGCAACAGAAATGTCCTAAAAACTGTGGATGTGTTAATTTTGTCTTTATCTTGATAATGCTGTACACTTTTCTTTCTACACACACACAAAGGTGAAAGCAGAAATAATCTGTTCAGATACTCTGCACTTCCTTCTTGGTAGTTTACATGCTTGTTAAGTCTTCTAAACTGGCTCAGTGTAGTCAAACCAATTGGTATCTTAAATTCTTGAGTATTTTTGTGAACCTTTGGTTTTACGATGCAGCTCTTCTGCTTAATAACCCCTATGCTATTTGTCTTGTTGAACTTCTTGACTCTGGTAGAGTGTTTTATAACTAAACATAGTAGCGCAGTTGCTGTGAGCATGGGCAGTTGAATTCCTTTTGTCTCTTGCAGGGCTGAAGGAGGAAGACGGCATGGCTATATGGGTCATCTGACAAGGATAGCAAACTGTATTGTGCATAGTACAGATAAGGGGCCAAACAGTACACTAGTCCAACAGCTCATTAAAGGTAATGTTAATGGTCTTAAGTTTGTCTTTGTGGCTTTCATTATCAAATTGAGGAAATAAACTTAAATTAAAAGGCAGCTATTGGATAAAAGAAGAAAATATTATTTCTGACCCATTCAATTTAAAACCAGCCATCCTTGAACATACGCTTAAGTCTTTTTTTCAAACAGTATCAAAGCTCCCTGAAATAAATGCAAAGAGGTGCTGACCTGCTTAATTCGGACTTTTTTGCTAGGTGGAGTAATCTTTATGGATTTAGGAGGATGTATATGTTCTTTGCAGTATTTCTGGTAGAGCAGAAGAGAACAATTAAAAACTAAGTGATGCTCCATTGTCAGTAGTATCAAATTGTTTTTTTTTTTTTCCTGTTTCCTATGCTAGAGCTTCCAGAAGAGGTCAGGGAGCGATGGGAGACATTCTGCACAAGCTCTTTAGGAGAAACTAACAAGAGGAATACAGTGGACCTGGTAAGTAGTGGTGGCTAAGGTATCAAAATTGCTGCTGTTTAATTGGGTCCCAGTTGCTTTTTGTCAGCAGCACAACCAGTCTTCCCAACCACCATGTACTTGTGTCAACAAGTACATCTAGTTGCTGAGCTATGGAACTGATAAGTCTTTACTTTTCAACTAAAGCTATATCATTAATATTTTGTATGGGAATCTTGCAGTAGCTCAGTTTGTATAGCTCATCCCAGACAATCACCAGGAAGGGAGATTTCTTTACAGCTTCAAGTTAGTGTCCTTGAAAGCTCCTGTCTGCTTGAAGAGTACAAACTAAAACTGCAGGAGCTGGTGTTAATTGCTTTATCTACAGTATGTAAATAAACCTATGTAAGTTTAATGGGAAAATGCTACCTGCATCCCACTGCATGTGTTACTGACCTTGCTTAAGTCGAGTAACTTTGTGTACTTTTGTTGTGCACCTGTCACTTCTTCTGCACACAGCAGTAGTGATTACACTTTCAGAAAAAAGCTAAACTTAAGAAGTAGGAGTATGAAGAGGTTTTGTGCAATCATGTTAAACGTACAGTTTAAGAGTAATCACCTGGAGACTTTAATAAGCAGAGGCTGTTTCCAATGTCAACAGACCAATTAATGAATTTTAATATATCTCAGTTTCCCCAAAAACACTTTACAGACTTTACAGGAAGTTTATTTCTGTTTTTCCACTGCTAATTGTCCTTCTGGTAGAAGGTAGGCAGTACTTCACTAAGCTTACCTATTTAGACTTACCTAGCTGAAGATTAAACAAATGTGGAGTAATTGCTCATCTTCCCTATAAACAAGGTGCATTAATGATGCTGGTACAGTGAAGAATGCTATACAATTTGTAATAATAGTTTTGTACAAGAGACTTTGTGTAACTTCAGGTGTGTCTCTGTGGCATCCTTCCAATATTAGTCATGATATTGAATGTTCATGAAGTATACTTAAAGACTAGGTGAGGAGAATATACCTCCCCTAAGCCTAAAAATAACAGTCTACAAGACAAATTGTTCATGGTTGCCTTAAAAATCACCATGTAGTTCCTTTCTCTTAAGGAAAATCCTTCTCAATATTACCAGGAAATGAGGCAAAAAATGCCACACATCAGAATGAATTATTTGCGAAAAGTGCCTGTGCTGTGTGTTAGAAAGCGACTGGTCTGAACAGTGAGGAGCTTTCTTAAATAAAGAATTAATTGCTGGAATTTGCAGTGGTAATTCTCACTCCCTTCTCTGGCATAATTTTGCCATTTATTTATTAGGGTGGAGTAATGCTAGTTTCTTCTTTCAGGTTTATGCTTTAACTATAGCAGCTGTCAGAAAACAAGAGAAGTAACTCATGTATCTTAGGCCTTATGTCCTATTGGTTCCCAAAGGGAGAGTTTGGGAGAGAAGACACTATGTCTAGCTAAGAGTTCTGAGCTCGTTTCTGTTACAGCAGTAAGGGCAGGATTTCTACTGGGGATTAACTCATTCATTAGTAGTAACTAAAACTAAATAAACAACTTCTTACTTGGTTTTGGGTGTCTTTTCCCCCAACAAGTTGCAGTTGTAGAAGGAGTAGGTATATTAACTTTTGTCCTCTCAAAATGTGCCCACGTGAGGGGGGCAGTATGTAGTGCATGTCAGGTTGTGGTATGTAATGCCATATAATTACCTTGAAGGGTGCAGACTTTGCAAGAATATTTTCATAAATATACACTGAGCACTAACCTTCAATGGACTTGGTCTGTCACTTGATATAACAGTTCTTCTCCAGGCACAACAAGCCCAGAGGTCATTTGGTGCATTACTATTCTTCCCACTTATTGACAATTTTAGTGTTGATAGGTCATGTTTCCTTCAGAAATTCACTAACTTGAAGTCAGGGTACTTCTAGTATGCAAATTGAAGTACAGGGCTGAATGATGGATGTGCAAGAATAAAGCACTCCCAATTTTTTTTTTTAAGTAAGTGTTACACTAACAGAGGAAAAAGCACAAAAGCACAATATACTTCAGGTAACAACTTCCTTCATTTAGTTCTTGCACATGTGCCCTGACTGTAGCATTGTCCTGTGATATTTGTGGGAGTATAGAAAGGTGTCTGTCTTGTATGAAACCTTGTATGTGTTTCAGTATTCCTCTTGTATAGACTTGTATTTTCTTCAAAAAATAAAAAGAATCCATGAACCACCTGACTTCGCTTGAGAATCTGTAACATGGAGTTCTAGGGGTGTGTAGAATAATGCAATATATTATAGTGCAGTATAAATTTTGTCATCTGTAGATTTGCTTTATACTAGTGATCCTTCATAGAGTATGTCTTAAGGGTCAGCTGTCGCTACTGTTACTTTAGCTAATTGCTGTCCCAGCTAAAATTACTTTTGGAGTGCTGTTCTGATTGAAGATGAGTACTTCCAAGAATATGTTGCTTAGATAGCAGTGTCACTGAACAAACTATTCCCACTAGTTCTATGTCAGATCATCAAAAAAATATCTTCTTTCAAGGGTCATGTTTAAAACAGCAGCTGCTGTGGCAACAACTCCATGTTTGTTACTGCAAGTACACATTGGTTACAAATTTCTGAAGTTTAATTCTTTTGTCTTTCTGTAAATACTGTAGGTACCTAAGACAGTTTTGCTTTAATTTTTATATATTATATATAGGAAAGGAGGAGGATCTCTATATAATCTAGTATTTTGGTGACTACTAATTCACTTGCTGTTCAATATATTTCATGCAGTATAAAGACAAGATGCAAGTTTTGTCTTATTTTTAGATAACTGTCAGCTGTAGGCTTTTTCTATGTTAATAGTCATTCTGAAGTAGTCAAAAGCTTTGGCTTTTTTGGGGTATCTAATACTCATGTATGTGTTAGCACTATTGCAATATTTCAGGGACTGATTATGTGGTATAGCAGTTAGGGAAAACTTAAAACTAATTCAGTTTCTTATCTTGATATGAAACTGAAGATTCAGCCAGATAGTGTGAGTATACTTGAGTGGCTGTCATATACTATGCAAATGACTGAATTCCTTTTTATAGGTTACTACCTGCCACATTCATTCTTCCAGTGATGATGAAATTGACTTTAAAGAAACTGGCTTCTCACAGGATTCTTCTTTGCAGCAGGTGAGTTGAATTCTTTTAACAGCCTAAGTTTCTCTTTCTGTAAAAATAAGAAATTTTAAAAAAGCAGTAGAACTTGTTTCTATCACTGTTTTATTAAACCCAGAGGTATGGTTTTTAACACAAGTCACGATATGGTGTGCTTTCCAGTTTTTAGTCTTTGGTCATGCTGTGTATGCAGATATCTACTCATTATGCCTAAGAACACATTTTATATGCCAGCTGTCTGGCTGAGTTTGAACACAGTTTCTATGTTAACTTTAGTCCTTACTAGATGCAGAAGTTTGAAATGGTGGCTTCTAATTGTGTTCTCTGGCAAGTGTGAATTGCTGTGAAAGCAAATACGGGTTTCTCTTTGGTTTTGCTAATAGATTTTTTTTTTTAAATGTTGACCCTTGTTTTGATGAGTAAACAAGGAGGATTGGCTATTTGTTGTTACATGCTTTTAATTTTTGGCAAAATGTCAAACTCTCAGCTGTCACAACAATATAAATGAAGAGCTATGCTCTTGTGACGGGTTGTATCTAGCAGCTCGAATGTTTTTAACTTTATAGACCCTTGATACCTGGCAAGCCTACATAGCCAAATCTTCCTGAACTAAATTTCCAATGAACTTGATCACCTATTTTTAAATTCAGTATATGCTTTTGACAAGTCATAGGTGAGTGTTTCAAAGATAATTATTTATCATTTGGTTTAATAAAAAAAAAATTTGAAAATGCCTAGGGAGTTTTCAGATCAACCAGACTGAAAGCTTAAGTCAAAGCTATGCTCACCTTGAAGTTTTAATGCTTTCATAGCTGACTAATGATAATGATACAGTGTTTAATATGGTTACAATATTAGAGTATTTTTGCGATGAGTGATTATGGAGAACATTGGTGCCATTTTGATGAAGAATGACAGCATTTCTGTAATAGTACTGTCCTATGTGCAATATGCATCTCTTTCAGTTCTTCCACTGGTGGTGAAAAAGTGGGAGCCATGTGGCACAAGACTGCCAATAGATCCCTTATACAGAACATGTTACTTACCTGGGTTATTAACCAAAACCTTTCAGCTCACACTAACAGATATGTAGTAGCTACCTAGTCTAAGACTGGCTTCGGTACTTTATGCATCTTCTATAGTTTTTATAAATACTTGCTTATCTGAGTTTGAATTGTGGGTGGTGGCTCAAGTTTTAAGAATCTGATGCATTTTTATCTGATTCAGTGATTTTGTGCATGTAAGGTGCACCTGAATACAAACTTGATAAGTTGGGCGCTATCTGTAGCAGCTCTGGTGAGAAAGTAAGATCTTCAAATATCTCTGCACTTTTCATGCATCCCCTTAGTGACCTGCTGTGCCTAGGCAATCCCAGCAGTTCCAGGTAGTTAATCTGGAGAAATGCAGATGGTCCAGTGCTGTTTCTTTCAAGTTTGTCACCATTTTCTTTTTTTTTTTCCTAAGCTAGTGAAATATACTTTCTAAAGTGGTCTTGTGAGGAAAGATACTGAGATACTAGACAAGATAAATCACTGATGGGAAATGCATTGAAATTACTTAAAGCATTCTCCAGCTGCACAAATCCATTCATAATGGTGTCTGGCTTCGGCTAGAATACCCTATTCTAGACCAATAGTTAAAGGAAGAAACAGGAGGTAAACTTCCAAAATTCAAGTGGACCCATTAAGAATTGGATAAGGGAGGAAAATACGAAGGAACCTATTCATATTTGGTTTATTTTTGTCAAATTTAACTTCTGCCTGTGCAGAATTACATTTGCTATGACTACTTCTTTCTTCTGGCATCCAAATCTAGTTCGATACTGTTTTTGTCTAATGAAGACCCTTTGTTCCAGAAGGGAAGGTTTCTTTTTTTTCCTCCCCCTTTTTCTCAGAAATGCTTTTTATGTAAGTTTCTGAAAAACACTTCAAAACTGACATCTTTGAAAAAGTGTTCCGTCACCTAGTTCTGGATTGTAAGTCTTCTTGTGCCAGCAGTATTTAATGTGCTGTCTTGCTGTGGCTCTGGAAACTTTTCCTCCAGGAAAGCATTGTTGTTCTGTTCTCCACCAGCTTAGTACCACTTTTTGTCTCTCTTGAGCATACTGAAAATATATTGGAGAACGGGATAGAACTCTCTAGGGTCTGAGATACACTAGCAGTTTATAACTGCATTTTATATACTTGTAGACGATTTTGATGTTGTGATGAGATTTCACACTAGTTTCATAACTAGCTGATGTCATAAACCTCGTGTCTTAATTTTCTGTTTATCCTGGTGAGTGGTGTTCTTAATGATTGCACCTTTTGTAAAACAGAACAAGTCTGTTTAACTACTTTGTTGTTTTTTTTTCTTCCCATGGAGGTAATTCACTAATGTCTTTCAGTCACATGTACTTTTTAATATCTGTAATAGTGAAAATACTTTACAGGAAAGGAGAGCTCAGTAACCAGTGTAAAGCAGAGTAATTATTTTATAGGGAGGCCAGTCAGTAATTGATTGTCTACCTGTGTAATGTTGATATACTAATTGTGTTAATATCAAATCCTGAAGTTTTTCTGAATTAACTATCAGATTTTAAAATTTAGAGTCAAAATGTAAGAGTTCTTGCTTTGGCCTGGCTTAGCATAGTGATCCTACCAGCCATGATGGTTTTTCAGACCCACTCCCAGCCCTGATGTGGTGTCTTGCTGTATACCTCATCCTTCTATATCTCTATTCTTTTTCCTCCAGTTTTCATAATGCCTTAATTCAAACTTGCTTTTTTTTAACATTCTCTTGTTTTCTTTCCATATTCACTTTTTTCAGCTTTACCACCTTCTTCAAAGGTTTTGTCTGTATACTGTCTCCCTTTAGCTACCTGGGCAAGAAACCAAGAGTTGATGTGACAGCTGTATTTCCTAGAATATTTTAGCATTGGCTGACTTTACACATGCAAATAACACTATTAAAAGTCCCTAGAGAATGTGTGATAATTTAATTATAGTCCTGGGAAATAAGAGACAAAAACTATTGTTATGGATAGGAGAAAATGCCCATGTGTACCTTAATGTGTATATACCTATCTGCTGGCAGTTGACACTGGCACCTTTATTTATTTAAATAAAAAAAAAAAATCACTGTGACACTGCATTGAGATGTAAAATGTTCAGTAGTTTCCTTCTTCTAGATGTTGAATAGATGCTGCTGGTATGTGTGCCTGAGACTGATATTTCTAGTGATAACTACATGATAAATATGCAACTGTGCTTTAGTATCTATGTATAATGTACTCTTCTGGTTCTTACCATTTATAACTTCATGTTATTTTGAACAAAGACAGCTTTTTCTTTTATCTAGTATACTGTGTAGTTTCACTGTTTCTTTGGGGTGCATTTGGAAAGGTGCTGATTAACACGTGGTTAAATTAGAGGTTTAACTTTCTTATTGAGAGCTGCTATTAGACTGGCTTTCAAGTCAGTAAATGTAAGTAGGTGTGTAGTCAGTGTTACCATTTAAAATTCAAAGGTTAAGACAAATCCTTTTCCTGTCCTTTATGTTTGGATTAGAGAGACTTACTTCTTTGGAGCAAAATGGGCAAATAGGATTTAGAGTATTATTAGAATCATTATATCACTGTCGTTGGTCCTGGGGTTGCCAGGCCTTTTCTGATTATCAGATGCAACAAATGACGTCCAATTTTATTGACCAGTTTGGCTTCAACGATGAGAAGTTTGCTGATCAAGATGACATCGGCAAGTGAGTATAACATTATACTGGCTTTGACTATAGTCTCGGGAGTTTCCTTTCTTTTTGTGTATTTGGCTGTGTTTTTGCTGATGATAAATACAAGCCTTTGCTGATGTGAGGCAGTTGCCAATCAGTCCTGTCTTTTTGTACCATCTGTGTGCATTGATAGAAGCCTCCCTGAACAGTTTACAGAGGAAAGCAACAGCTTATCTTCCATTTCTAATGTCCTGGTTGTGCCAATATGAGAACACATTGCTTGTGAATAAATAACTAAATTATAACTCTGCTTTTGAAAGCTATGTCTGTCCGATGACATGGCATTGTTGGGGGCACTTTCACTTTCTCTGTGCCTCAAAGTGATTTTTTTTTTTTCCCCTGCTGAATCTTATGTATCAGACCAGATGAATAGCTCTACTTTTAAGTTTTCCTGAAAAAGATGACAGAAACAACATGTCTGTGAGTGTACTTTTCTGTAGGGGACAGTAAGGAAGGGCATTGTAAATCTACCTTTGTTTTCAAGGTCAAGGCAGTTAAGACTTGTTTTTACAAATAGGGTAAGTGATGAGAATATGAGAATAATCTTGGTCAGGTAAAAAAAAAAACCAAACCCACAGCAAAAACACCCCACACAAAAACTGATCTCTTTCTTCAGTTCTAAGTAAACTGATGCCATAATGGGAAAGGGAAAGAATGGGGGTTCTTGCTGAAAACAGAGTTGATCTTGATTTTTTTTAAGAATTCATGGCTTGGGATGCAAGAACATGCAGATAAGAGTAAAAAGCATTATTTGAAGATGTTTTCTGGAAGAGTAAAATACAATAGAATGTCTCGGTGCTCTTCTGTAAGACGTTTAGTAAATGATGGTTGACTGAAGCTTGCATGTGCCATCTAAGCATTACTGCCTTTTTTACACCACATAATCTGCTGAGATTATAGATTAAGATATGATGGGAGAGGAAGCAACTCAGGATACTCTAACTTTGTTAGAAGCAAGTGGATTTTGGCAAGGATAGGAGTTGGAATTCCTTTAAGATCATGCCTTTAGTAGTGTATAGTTTTGGTGGAAAGAAGATAACTACTTGTGTAAGCAGATCTCTTGAGATTTGTGATAGGTATACTGATGATGTACTCATGAGTTGAATTAAGATGTAGATAAAGTTACTTTAAAGTTATGTCTTTTGTGCAAGAATCAATTACAGCTTAAATTACCTGCTTACTGTTGTACAGTAATTCAGATGGTAACTTACACAGTAATTCAGTCACACTTAAAACTTATGTTCCTTTAGACCACTTACCTTGTTCCCTACTTTGTAATGCAATGAGGATTAGAGGAAGAGTAGTATGTGCTGTGCTGAATGCACTGCTATATGTGGCTAGAGAAAGAGTATATTAACTCTTCTGAAAGTCTGGTAGTATTTCCCATCTTTTCCTCCTCTGTTTCTTTTGTCTTCCCCTAGAGATTTAGTTTGCCTAATGCTATTTTAGTCTGACATGTTTGTAATTACTTTAGTGAAACTGCTCAATAGTTTTAATATGTGAAGATGTGTAAAACCTAATATTTAGTGTTCAGTTTGGAAAAAAACTTAAGTGATTGGTTTAAAAAAAAAAGATTCATTTTTTCTTTAGGAAACAGAAGTTGATACTACATTTTTCACTTTCTCTCTTCCTGTTGAGAAGGTCCTTCTGTAGAGTGGTGAAATCAGTTAGAAGGTATAAGAACTGCTAATGCAGATCTTTGCAGGATTTTGAGCTGTATCATGGTAGACCATTAGGCATTCTTTAGGCCTACTTTTTTTCCAATACATGACAGTACAGTATTTGAGACTTGTGTATATCATTTCAGTTATGCTTGCTTAGGCTTGTTGCATCTTCACAGCGGACTGCAGGGTAGAGATGACATTGTTTTGTATTTTTGTTTAAAATATTTCACAGTTAGAAAAATCACATGAATGTCAGGCCTCTTTAATGTGGAATTTGACTTTTATGTTTGAAACTACGTTGTCTTTAATCTTGCATTTTTAGATTATTGGAAAATGAGAAACCTAAGAGAAATGAAATGTCTTCATGTCATAATACAACATCTTGTTTTATTGCATACATCTGCTTTTTTTTGTAGTGTTTCTTTTGATCGGGTCTCAGACATCAACTTTACCCTCAATACGAATGAAAGTGTAAGTATGTTTTCCTGTACTGTCAGAAAAATTACTGTCTCTTAAACTTCAGTGTGACCTCAAAGTTTTGGTAGTTGTTATATTTACTCCTTTGATGTGTAATCTTTGGAAAATAACTACCCTACGTTGTTCCTATATCATGAGATTTTCTAATTGGAAGACACTATTGATGATGTTTGTGATCAGTGTTAAACAGAATTGCTTCTATGGCAATGGTTCAAGAACAGGCTTGGATCCAATTTGTGCATATTGCATACTTGTGTTTTATGGGTAGAAGATATTTCAGTCTTCCAGTGAGACTGTGGTGACAGCAAAGTAAGGACAGACATGTTAACCCTAGATATTATTTGTCAGTTGAGCTGAAATGAACCCCACTACAGGAAATAAAGCTGCAGTACATGGTAGTCTGGTTATCTGAAAAGCTCTTCAGTGTCATTCCTGCATGCCGTTCTTAAACATGATGGAAACTCCTAGCTGTTCTTTGATGGTCCACTCAGGTTATTACTATCTGAGTAAAACAAGCACCACTGAATATTTTCTTGACAAGCTTTAAGTTGTTAAGATGTTTTGGTTTTCCGCTGCTTTTAGAGAATTTTTTTTCCCCCACTGGTTTAAGATTCTCTACAGAATAATCATATATTTCCAAAATGTTTACTAATGTAAGTAGAATGATTAATCATAAATACAGACTTTACACTTTTGCTGTATTTAGGGCAATATAGCCTTGTTTGAGGCATGCTGTAAGGAGCGGATACAGCAGTTTGATGATGGTGGCTCTGATGAAGAAGACATTTGGGAAGAAAAACATATTGCATTTACACCAGAGTCCCAGAGGCGTTCCAGGTAAGAAATGTGTTTTTCATCCAAATAGCAGTATAGTGAGCCCTCAATACTGAGCATGTCTTTTGGTTCAGGCTGACTGTTAGCACAGACTGTCCAGCATAACTAGCTATTTCCTTTCTGTGGAGAAATGAGTAGAGGGGATGGCTCTAGTGTCTGTCTTTCAACTGTAATTTGTAGATGATGGCAACAGCTGCCCTGCCTACTCAGCTCTTCCTGTACTTCAGCTTTTGTAGCTTGTTTGTGGTTTTTTTTTTTTTTCCTGCTGCTTATTCTTTCTCTCTGCTTTTAAACCTGCTCAGCCCTTCTTGCCTTGGACAAGGCAGTCCAGCTCCACACATCTGTAGTCCTTGCTGTCCCCTCTACAGTATCAGTGTGGTTGTGGACAAAACTGCATAGGAAGTTGCATTGAGGGGAAGGAGCATCTGGTCCCCAAAACTCTCAGGGGCTGTGCAGCCTCCCTTGATATCTACTGAATTTTGTCCCAGGGCAGTCTTGGCTTTTCTGACCTTCTTGTGGCTTGAGTCACAAACCTGTTCTTTTCTTCCTTTGCAACCTTCGAAATGCATGTTGCTCATACCTTCTGTACAAAATCAATTATTTTGTCTGATGGTGTTGTGGTTACTTAATATTATGTGTTTCAGAGACATCCTTACCTTCTCACATTACCTTGCTTTTTGTGTTAGTTGCGCTCATCAGGAAGGGAGAGATGCCCATAGGTTTAAAGTATGTAGGTAGGTAAAGAGGATGGAGTGGAATACAGTTGGAGAGATTTTTAAAAAGATTTGTTAGATTTTTTGTTAGATTTTAAAGTAAATCAAGTCATATCTTGTTAGGTCAGTGTTGAAGAGAGGTTTTTGTATTTCAGCGCTTCCGATTAGTGTGAAGAGACCAAACAGACCAACAATCTCTGTACACAGATCTGATTCCTTACTTTCCTTTTCTGCTCCCTTTTGCATGGCAGGAATAAAACCAATATTTGTCTTCTACTTGTAAATGGGGGCAAAAAAGATAAGCTCTTTACACAATCAAGTGAAAAACCTTAAACCTTGGGTTTTTTGAGAGAGAAATGAGGGGAATACTAACAGCTAGGAAATTATACCTCAGTTAATCTATCAGAAATTATAGCTGTTGCAATTCTCTTTAGCCTCAAACTCTTTAGTATTTTATTGTGCCCAGGGTCTGATACTAAACACAATGTAAACTATTTCTTTGTATTTTAAGTTCGGGCAGTACGGACAGTGAAGAAAGTACAGATTCTGAAGAAGAGGATGGAACAAAACAAGACTTGTTTGAATCACACACCAATACAGAGGACAAAATGGAAGTAGACTTAAGTGAACGTACGTAGCTTTTCTCCCAGCTGCTTTGAGTTACAGGAAAGTGTTAGATCTAGCAGTCTTACTTTGTAGGAGTTTTCTTTGTTTACCATTTTTATTCCAACTATCTTAGTAAAGTAGTCTTTCCCACTGTAAAGACTGATTGCAACAAAGCATGCAAATGTTGGGAAGTTTGAATTCCTTATGTGTTTTGAATCAAGTTACTTAGTCTCTCTAAAATTCATATTTCTAGTCTTCAAGAGGAAAAAAAGGAGGAGGAATCAGAAAGGGAAGGATGAAATATAATCATTTATACATTTGAATGCCTGCAAAACTAATAGATTATTAATCTCCGAACCTAAAATATGGTTATTTGTCTAGAAGCCTTTCAGACCAACTTTTCATCTAACAATGATCTTTTAAGACTTCCTACAGAAGCCAAGTGAATTTGCATTGGTCTGGTTTCATGTGTGAATGGAAGATGTGCATCAGTAGACTCTTATGTGGAAACTTAACTGATGTAATTGGCTTAAAAGTTTTCATGTTCAAGTCGCAGTAGACTAAACTGGCTTTAGTTAAACTGGGAATATCTGTAGGTAAAAACCCTGTGTTTATCTAGACTGTAAGGAATTAAACTAAAATAGAAGGAAAAGTTAAGGGTTTTCTTTTCTTTTGTCAGATTGGTGTCGTTGGCATCTGTGTGTCAAACAAGTTTTGATCCATGTGGGTCTCCTCCCATATCTGCCTGGGTTGGAATTTCTAATTGCTAGTCAGAGCTTCCTTTTCAGCCTGTTTTTTTGTGTGTAAGTGTTAATGAAAAACATGTTTCCCTTGGGTAGGTGAAGTATTTTGAATTGACCTATCCAAAATTAGATGCTGTTAAGTCACAGTTACTCCAAAATTTAAAATCCCAATAAATATTTGAAGTTGTAAAAAGCCTTAAAGTTTTCTGAAACTTAGTGGTGTTAGTGCATGAGAAATTATTTAGAGACTGCTCGTACGTAAGTTGACATGCTCATTTTCTATGTTCATGAAAATGTATATAGGAAACTGAAAAAGGGATGAAAACTTTTTTTTTATTATAGACATTAGTTTTGAAAAATGGTAACAAATGTTGATGTTTAAAGAATAAAGTGGGATTACACTCATGATCTATTATGTTTTATTGTTTTTGTTCTTCGGATAAGCTATATTGATTTTTAGCAGAATACTCTGAGTTACTGTTTTTAAAATTCTGCCTTACTAGCAGAATTTCCCTTTTAGGGAATGCATTCATTTTTTAACAGTATATAGAGGATTCTTCTGCATGTGCTTTAAAGTCTAGTTATGAATTTTTCTGCTCTCTTTGGAATGTACATATAGAGAATCAGTGTGTTAGGCACATGTGCACTCATGTTCTTTATTTGAATATTTTCCTAATGAACTTGTTGATGGTTTTTCAGCACCAAACTGGTCAGCTAACTTTGATGTACCCATGGAGACTGCACATGGTGCCAGTCTGGATTCTGTTGGGTCTGATGTGTGGAGTACAGAAGAACCTATGCCAGCAAAAGAAACTGGCTGGGCTTCCTTTTCAGAGTTCACGTCCTCTTTGAGGTAAGAATGTTAGTGATTCAGGGCAAGTTCTTCACTACTAAATGTAATGGCAGCTGCCGTTTGGTTTCCTTGGGGTGTCCATCTCTACCCAAGCCTGTGTTGGTAGTGTTCTGGTGGAATACAAGGTGTGTAGCGTCTGAAGGGCCCCATGTGTTATAGCAGTATGCCTTTGTATGGTCTACCTCATAGCAGGCTTTTGTAGCATGGGTGGACCCTAGTGTGTCATTGTTTTACAGGGTTTTTAAAGAATATTTGGGTCCTTTAATATTGGTCTCTCACCAGAATATGGGCTGTGATTTTTTATTTTTAGCGTAGACTGAACCCAGTGAAGGGTTGAACGTGAACTATTGAATGTAAAGGTCATAAAATGTCGATGATGATTCTGTTTTATGGATGTTAGAGAACAAACAGGTTTGGGTGGTTTTGTTTTTGTTTGGTTGGTTTGTTTTTTTTTTTTAAAACTTGCATGGTTATGCAGCTGTGATATATCTAGGTTAGGCAGTTCTGCACTATTTTGAGAATGCCCGAGATACACTTTTCCCTTCTTGGCTTGAACTCTACATAAAAAAAATAACTGAAGTCATCTGTGTAAGTACCTAATCAATTAGATGTAAATTTTGAGTTGCCAAATACTAGCAGTCAAGAACTGATTCCTTCTTTAATCAGAAGACTCTTCCTTTTATACATCTGGCTTTCAATTGTCTGTCTGGGCATTAAACAGCTCGGATATAAAAGTATTATTTTTTCCAACATAAAACAGTGTATTTCATGCTCAAGGCAGGTAAGTTGACAATACGGGTTTAGAAAATGAACACTTGGAGTTGCCACATTAGTGGATAGAAAAGTTCTTTCTGAGTTCCTCCAGAATGAAAAACTTGTAGCTATACTGTATATACGATTAAGTAGTAGAATCTCTTCCACAGTGGATGATGGAGGACTGTGTTGGCAGTCTCAGCAGAGAACCATTTTTCAAGTTGCAAAGAGTGCATTTAGAAAGTCAGTTAAAAATGTTGGAAACACTACAAGGAGCCAGTGATACTTGTATGCCTTATTTACCAGGGACATGTCTGCTACTACTTGTAAACAAACCAAATAAAACAAGTAAAAATAAAACCACCACCAAACATATACTCAGTCAGCTCAGTTCTGGTGGATTTTGCATTACTAAACTTCTGTTTAGCATGTCTTCCCAAGACTCCTACAAAAAAGCTTGCTGTCATTCAGTTTCAGTAGAGTTCTAGGCCTCATAGCTTTGATATAGAACTAAAAATACTGTTTTAAGAACATTTCATTCTGCTATTCAGAAATGTTTCTAAAGCTCTTTTACTTTTGTATTTGAAGCTCAAAAGATTCCTTAAGAAGTAATTCTCCTGTGGAAATGGAAACAAACACAGACACAATTGATCCCTTGAGTGCAAATGTAACTGCTCTTGCAACACAGCTAGAGAGTAAGTACACCGCATTCAGAAATGTGAACAGATTGATTTTTAAGAGTTGTACCCAAGAAAGATCTCCCTTAACTTTAAAATTTAGGTTTCCAGAGACCTCTCATCTGGCTCTGCTGCTGTTCTGCCAGGTAATGAAAATGACTTGTCAAAGAATTTCTGAACTATTTAATAGTTTCCTATTTAAAACAGGAGCCAGTGTTACTGTTACCTCTAAAAAGCCTGCACATCATGAACAGAAAGGCATTACAAAGAAGCTAAGTGTGTTCTGTTAGAGAATCCTCACCTGTGTCAGCACTTAGTTAGCTGAGCTGATGCCCGAGAAGAGTGGTAGCTTCTAGCCTCTTCCTATATGGCAATAGGCCAGTAGCCTCAACATGTTCAAATTTCCACTTCCTGCTCATTCCTTTCCAAGTTACCTTCACTATGCATGCACTAATTCTTTCTTCCACGTGTATGAACTGGTTAAAGGCCAAATATGTGCTAATTAGCTTTTTGTATGTATTATTAACAGACAGAACAAGAAGTGCAGATGAGAAGTCCAGGGAGACTGGACTTCCCAAAGGCTTGTCTGTACTTGGAAACTTCCTGTCAAATTTGCACTGTGTGGGCTTGTGTAATGAATTTGACTGTACAGAAAAATAATACATCACTATAATCCTACTATCCTACTAAAGTCTTGTTCAGGCAAACCTGTTGCAGTAACCATTGTCAATCTAAATCACTAAGTGGCTTGCAAAATGGAAAAAAAAAAGTTATGAAATGTGACTTTTTCTCAAGCCATCTGTTAAAAAGTACTTATGCTCTATATATGTGTATAGTGGGGGTTGCAGAAAGGTGACTTTCTCTGTAAGGAAGAATTTAAGTGTACAAAACTGCAAAAATATTGTTCTGGTTATATTGGCTTGTATGCTTGCTCGTGAAATAGAAACATAACCAGTCGTGTACTAAATTACTCCTATATATCTAGCCCCAGGGAGTGTTGCTATGGAGGCCAGCTCAGATGGAGAGGATGATGTAGAAAATGCAGACAAGGTAACTGAAACAGTAATGAACGGCAGCATGAAGGAGACACTGAGCCTTACTGTAGATGCTAAAACTGAAACGGCTGTTTTCAAAAGGTGAGAATACCTGTTTATTGTCTTCCCACCCTTGTAAAATAAGCACTGTTGATGGAACACTGTGTCATCAAAAAGAGTTCTTTGCAAGTGATGATAATTCCTGAGGCTTTAACTAGAAACCTTCTTCCAAAGTAATTGTTTTGAAATTTTACTTCCAGTTAGTTACTATAACATATAACTTCCCTTATCAAGCCTTAATTTCAGTGGAAGATTATTAGTGGAAAACTGACTCAATAACTTTTGACCCTGATGCACATTATTGTGCATTTTTATGTATAATTATTCTTTTAACATACAGTTAATTGTACGTCAAAGCTAAGCTTTTTAAATTTTGCACAGAATTGTTAGATTTGGGTTAGAATTCCATCCCTCTTATCCAGGAGGATGGAGGACAGAAGTTGAAGGCCAGCCAGGCACTGCTCTTGAGAGTAACTCATCAGACATTTGCGGTGATCACTGGTGGTATGGATGATGGTGTCAAATCTGTTCTGGACTACAGGTGGCCCATAGAATTCTAGAATAACGGGAAGAACAAACTCCTTAATTTTGGTATCTTCTGATAACAAAGTGTTTGATTCAGGAATAACTGTCTTATAATATGGTTATATTGCATATCACATATATCAACATTGTGATCCTTTTATAGGAATAAAGCACGCTTCCATTTCATCTACTTAAGATCTCATCTACTAAGATCTTGTGATTTTAGATTTAATGATCAAGTGCTTTTTATTTAGTATCAAATCTTTATGTAGGGAAACAGAGGCTATAGGCAGTCTGACCTGCAAAAATAATTTTGCCTTTATTAATTGAAGCTGGTAGCCCCCCCACCCTGATCTTGACAAATCAGAACATATTACTAGCATTTTGGTGTGCAACCATCTTCTCATTCTTTTAGAATAACTTCCTAGTATCTGTCCCTATTCTAGCTTTAAATATTGAAAAGAAATTGTCCATATGTCTTGAAAGTTGCTTAAAAAAAAAATCCCAGTCCATTTCAGTAGAAAAAACTTCCCAGTGTTAGTCCTTACATTGCCCTTCTTTTAAATTCATTTTACTTTGTCCCGTTAGTGGTAGTAGATAAGTGCTATTAATTTTGGATAGTTCAGGAATTGAAACGTAACAGCTTTCAGTCACTCGCTTCCATCCTTTTGATTATCAAAGCAATAAATGACAACTCTAATCTCTTTTGGCACCTGACTTAACTTCTGATGTTTTTCAGTACAGAGGAGGGAGCATTTATGGCTGCACAGTACTTATAAATTAAATGGCATTGTTAGAGGAATTGAACCAAAGCAGTTTAGAGGAGGATTGTGACTCAGTGTGGACTGATGTGGCAAGACATAGTGCCTTGCTGACTTCGTAGATGACGCATCTGCTCTCCAGTTTATTCTGTATTTTGGGGAATACTTTTATATGATCTGCAGTCCTGTTGTGTTAGATGTTTACAGTTTGATTTAGTTATCCCTGCTGTTTTTACACTTCTCCTTAAACTGCTTTAGTTCACATGCAGTTTAAAGTTCTGTGACTTCTCATACTGGTGCAAAAACTAACATGAGGAGGAAGCATGTGGTGGCAGTTCCTGTCTGCCTTCATGGAATTACCTGCTTGAGCTGTTGGAGTAAGCACTTCAATTCTTGTAGTTGGAAGGACACGGAGGTGCAAAGGGAGGCAACGTCATAGAATCGCCCAGGTCAGAAGAGACCTCAAAAGATCATCTACTCCAACTCTTGTGGGAAAGGGAGCCCAGATGAGATTATCTAGCACTCTGTCCAGGCGCAACTTGAAAACCTTTAGCAGTGGGGACTCTGGGATCTTGATTTGGAAAGGGGAGATTAAGGAAACGTAGAAAGAGGCTGAAAGGTGAGGTCTTAAATATGGAGACTGTTCTACTCTGATAGAAGTATGTGGCCTCATACTGAGTCAATGCTCACATGGCTTTCTTTAAACCAACATTTAAGCGTGCCAGAACAACAAATGGGAGAGAAAAGTAGTATTTCCTTTGGAATAAATACCTAAAACAATGCTGGAATAATAAAAGTCTATATTAAGGGACAATTAGAGAAGCGAGAGGAGGGCCTACTCTGGCCTGTGTACCTGGCAAAGTGGATGCTTCCAGACCGAAGTTTTATATAGGTTTCTGCCAATAGAAAATTGATGGTGTTGAAGTCCATGTAGAGAGGAGGAGGAGCATCATAAGCACAGTAGTTAATTTGTGGAAAGCTGCAAAGGGCAAAAATGTGGTTTCTGAACTTAGTTCAAAATGGAGAATGAGAAGGGAAGAATGATAGCAGAGACTACCCCTTTTTAAAAAAATAAAAAAATTAGGAGACCAGTTCTAATGGTGATAAGTATTTTATTTTGAACAAATACAAAGAGTATCAAGGCAAATGAGATGGGGAGATCAGGTGGGGAAAACTGGATCTTGATAAGAGATTGCAATGCAAAAGACAATATTTTTACAGGCTCTGCAGATATAAGGAGGCATGCGAGGAAAGAGACGAATTCATTGAAATTTAAAGGATCCATTGAAAGGAGAACTCTAAGAATAGGAAGAAAAATCAGCAGAGTGGCTTTAAAATGTTCCTGACTTCTTGCATAAATAGATTTGTTGCCACAGAGGTATAAGATAGATTTTTGTGTCTACTTCGGAGCTATCTTGTAACTATCTCTTCCAGGTGTATGGTCAAATTTGTATTTTAGTGCACTCATAATGGTGTGGCTGAGGTGGGAGAGGGTAGAATAAATAGAGAGGCAGAAAAGCTTTGATTTTTGTATTTGTTTGTTAATGACTTTTGAGGCTGCCTAGTTACATGGTAATGTCTTATATAGTGTGAGTGTACTGCTTTTTTGCTGAACTATGTTTGGTTTTGTCTCTGAGGAAATTCATGAAATAGATTGGGCTGCAGTCTTAGTACCGCATAACCCATACATCATATTTCACTGTGAATTTATTAGGGAGTTTAATAAAGATGATGATAAGTTAATGATTCTGCTGATATGTTTCATGGACAGACTTTAATGCCAGTTTCTGAAGGAAACTTGAATTTCTCTTATACTTTCTTCCTTCCATTTTTGCATACTTCTGGCTTCAGAGTGTTGAAATCCTATCGGTATGTATAGTAAAGGATCATGACTGTGACTTGTTACTACTTCAGGCATCACACATTTCCTTTCTGATCTTACTTGTAATCACTGTATTTCCTGCCCTTTTACCCAGTCAAGTTTTAATGAATGTAAACACCGGTGCATTATTAGGTGTTTGTGAAGTCTAGAGCCATGTGCTTGATCTTCATGCTGCAATCATAACTTAAAATCCATTTGCATGTGAAATACGGACCTGTATCCCAGTTTTTTCCTGTTGCCTGAAATTTCCCTATAAGTAAAATGAAAAATTAAATAGCTTCTTTCCTTTTTTTTTAAGTGAGGAAGGAAAATTGTCTACCTCGCAGGATGCTTCTTGTAAATATGTAGTAGAAGAGAATGCAGAGGTTGCAGAAGAGGCTCCTTCAGCTCTGCAGCCTACTGACAGCAGTCCAGAACAGAGGTAACTGCATTCAAGGATGCTTTCAATCCTCTAAATAGCAGTTTGCATGTTTTTCTAATAGGATTGATCTAAAGAGATTAATGAATTCCTGTTAGTTATCAGCTCTGAGTTTAGCTCAATCTAAACATGTGCTTGCATCTATCTTATAAAATTCTCACAAGTTATATTTTCTGTTGATTCTAAGACTTTCAAGTTGTCAAAAACGTATTTGCCTTCTATTATTTGTCTTGCAGGGTGTTGTATCCCCATTCTGTTTTGTGATATGTTATCAAGTTAGAAAGTGTATTGATACACTTAAGAAAATGATGATTAAAGAAAAAATATTAGGGGAATAAGTTTGACTTTGTCCTGAAAACTTACGTAAGTTAGGTCTACCATTTTTTCATTCTGTATTCTATACTGCAGAACAGTTTGAGGGGAGTCCACTAGTGCAGCTGCATGGAAGTGAAATGGTGCCTTAAGTGATGCTTGTTTGATTGTTAATCAGTTATTATTTGCACCCTTGTCTTCATCGGGTATTAACCTGAATACTTGTAGATTTGGAGAAGATTTTTCAAAGTACATAAATAATTTGTTTCAAATAAAACTTGCCTGAAATATGGAGCAGCCTGGATTGCTCAGCATACTTATGGGAGGAAAGAAAAGAAGACATTTTTCTTTGGCAGCTTGGCTACTAGTGCAGTCTCGGAGAATAGTAATTCAAGATACAATTCTGAGGGGACCACCACCAAACAGAGAAAGCTGCTCTTGCATAAATTTGTTTCTCTTAAATTGTCAGGTAGTACTGCTTTCTGCAAAAGAAGGTGTTTGACAGTGTTTCTCCTGTTTCATTTCCTGCTGAAGTACTTGTTTGGTGGTTCTTTGCCTCCCAAGTTACAATGGTATGGAAACATACACAATAAACTCCAAGTCTAGTATGGCTTCACCAAAATCAAATGCACGTAGGGTGACGTTAATCACCAAATATTAGAAATGCTTAATGCAGATGTTTCATATCCAAGCTAGTTTCTAGGCTTTAGTCAGGGCAAGATTCATCTTTATCTTAAAAGCCTAAAACAATGAAGAGCTTAAAATAGGTGAGAACATTTCCACCCTTGAAGGCAGTATTCAGTGAAGACCTTGCTCTGGAACTTAGGAATTCATAAGTACTTTAAAATTAATATCTAGGCAAGAGTTTACTGGTTTCCTAGCAGAACTAATGGCTTGTGGAACATCAGGTACAATCCCACAGGCTTGATTCTTGATGTTAAGGCAAAGGGTGGTATGCTGCCATTTCCTGTTTTAGATGTAATTCAAGAGTGCCCAGAGGAACTGTGCTGTCTCAAAGAAAACCCTTGTGAAAGGAAAACCTAAATGTGTATTTACTAAACCTTGAATAATCTGTAGGGTCTGCTCCTCTTCCTGCAGGGCAGGGCTCGTGGGGGTCAGAGCTGTGCATGCTGCCTTCTTGTTGGGGAGCTGAGGATGTTCTGAATGGGAGCATGTTCTGAAGGGAGAGAGGATTTTGCTTAATTAAAAGCAATTCCAGGAGTCACTTTTGCCTTGCAGTATAAACCAGGGGTATGATTCTGAAAATCAGAATTCAGAATGTATATATACACACATGTATATTTTCTGAATCTGTATTTCACTAGTTGTTTTAATAGTTTAAAGTCTGTTGTGTTTCTTGACTTTAATAGATTTTAAACTATTATTAGAGAAATGTGGTATTTCTCTCACAAATCCCGTGAAAAGCAATCATTTTTAAGACTTTGTGGACACTATTATATATCTAGCTTTCTAGTGAAGACAAAATTGAAATGCTTTTGTAAGCAAAGATTTAGAGTAGAGCTCTACAGACAACACATAACTCTACTGCATGTTCTGATTATACTGTATGCAGACTAAGAAAGATGCAAGCATGTTTGACAAATTTAGATTCTGTTTTTTAGACTTGTTTATGAGCTAGTATGTCTTACCTCTATGGTACTGGGTGTTACACTAAAACACTGCTACCTTTTCCTGTAAGCCAGAACTTTCTACTCTGCATAAATTCCTTAAATTTAATCAAGAAGTGGATTCTAATCAGAAAAAAAAACAACCCTGTATACTTAGTTAAAGTGGGAAACCCAGAAACTGTCTTTCACAGCCTCTTCTTTATCTGGAGGTACTGTTTTTATCAAGACAATATTTTTAATGCTGATAAGCATTAAATTGTAGGGAAGAAGTCTTTGGGTACTAGGTGACTGCCTTTTGAATAAAGATGCTTGTCTAAACCAACAGAGGGCTCTCAGAACTAGCAGTTCGTTGGATTGCTTTTGAGTTGCAGGAAATCTCAAAGAACTCCTTTCATTGATTCCAGCTGGCTTCAGCAAAGCTCAGTACTTTCTCTAAAGGTGGCTGTCACAGCAGATCCTCATATAAGCGCAGTGTAAATATCAAGATAAACATAATTGTGCTTTTGGGGCTCCATGCATGTATGACTAGTGGGAGGAGTCCCCTAGGTAGGTCTTTGGCTGGTGGCCAGCAGTAGAAATCTCTGCTAGGAGCCCTGTTCTGTCATGGACTTTTTTCCAGTTAATGTGACTTACTGCTGTGCGGACTGTCAGACTTCCTGTCCATGCAGCACTTGTTTCTTACCTTCCAGGTTTCTCTAAAAAGTGTTTACTTTTGTCTAGTGCTGTCTGTCTTTTGTCTAATGCGTACATATTTTTTTAAAAAGTGTTTTTAGAGCTTAGCAGCCAAAGACTTAGCTAGGGGACTCCTGCTGGTCATGTGCATGTAGAGCACGGACCCAAGAGTGGCTTCTCTGTGATGTACACCATCAGAGAACAGGAGTTACAGGTAACTTTTCTCATGTGTAGTTCCAAATGGTATTTATATTCTTTAAGGGAATCTTCAAATGTATTCAGTAGACTTGCACTCAGTGGAAGTTGAGATATTTTGCCTTTGTTGCTTGCAATTCTTAATGTTCTCATGTACTACTGATTTGATCTCTCTGTGTTAGTCCAGAGCAATTGAGCCCATGTTTACGCTAAACTTCTTACCTAGAAATGTATATACTGTTACTGTTTTCACTTTTGCAGGTTTATTCCTTATTTTCCTCCGTACTTCCTGAACTTTTTGTGCTAATGGACTGACATTCAAAGTATTTGTGAAATGGCAGTTCGTAGATTAGATTAGTAACTAAGGCAGGGGTTTTTTTAAGACACTTGTTTTTCCTGTTGTGTCTTAGCTGCTTACTTTCAAATGCAGCCTTAAATACTCCTGGTATCACATTTCGCCTCACAGAATAAGATTTGGAGAAGTATCAGAAATGTGCTTTTTATTAGTGATTCTCTTGGGGAGATATTGCATCTCTAGAGATCACTTAGTAGCCCAGTTAATAAAGATCAAACACTCTTCAGTGGTGTGCTCAGTTAAAGTGCTATGCTTAATTAGACAATAAGGACTCCAGAAATGCTGGACTCCAGAAAATAAATGGGATGAGCATGTTATTAGCATGTGTTTCCTCTATTCAACTCAGGGGTCATGCTACACATGATCTGGCATTATTGGGTTTTGGGGTTTGTGTGGGTTTGTTTTGTTTTTGCACCTACCCAAATTTGTTTTAGACCCTTGTTTCTTGTATACTTACATCTTTTTTTGGCCTCTTAGGACTGATCAACACACCCATTTAGGAGAGGCATCTGTTAATGGCCCTGTATGATATGTGATGTCTACTACCTTGGCTGAAGAAAATGAACTGATATCCAGGTGTTTGAGTGTTTCTTGAGGATTTCATCTAGACCCTGTTGAAGCCAGTCACTGCTGCACTAATTTCACAAGGGATCAGGACCAGCAACATTTATATTCTAGATTTTAAGACATTGTACAGAAAT